>NC_134353.1:386451844-387195594 GCF_048569485.1 Anomaloglossus baeobatrachus
TAATAAAGGTGTGAAAGATCTTGTTTTTTTGTATTTTATTTCAAATAAAGGATTTTGGGGTGTTTGTGTTTATTTCTTTTCACTTACAGATTAGTAATGGGGGATTTCATAGACACCTCCCATTACTAATCCAGGGCTTAATCGCAGCTGAGCCTCAATTACCACTACAGCAGGGCAATCTGGATGAGCTGGTATACAGTTAGGTCCAGAAATATTTGGACAGTGACACAATTTTCGCGAGTTGGGCTCTGCATGCCACCACATTGGATTTGAAATGAAACCTCTACAACAGAATTCAAGTGCAGATTGTAAAGTTTAATTTGAAGATTTGAACAAAAATATCTGATAGAAATTGTAGGAATTATACACATTTCTTTACAAACACTCCACATTTTAGGAGGTCAAAAGTAATTGGACAAACAAACCAAACCCAAACAAAATATTTTTATTTTCAATATTTTGTTGCGAATCCTTTGGAGGCAATCACTGCCTTAAGTCTGGAACCCATGGACATTACCAAATGCTGGGTTTCCTCCTTCTTAATGCTTTGCCAGGCCTTTAAAGCCGCAGCCTTCAGGTCTTGCTTGTTTTTGGGTCTTTCCGTCTTAAGTCTGGATTTGAGCAAGTGAAATGCATGCTCAATTGGGTTAAGATCTGGTGATTGACTTGGCCATTGCAGAATGTTCCACTTTTTTGCAGTCATGAACTCCTGGGTAGCTTTGGCTGTATGCTTGGGGTCATTGTCCATCTGTACTATGAAGCGCCGTCCGATCAACTTTGCGGCATTTGGCTGAATCTGGGCTGAAAGTATATCCCGGTACACTTCAGAATTCATCCGGCTACTCTTGTCTGCTGTTATGTCATCAATAAACACAAGTGACCCAGTGCCATTGAAAGCCATGCATGCCCATGCCATCACGTTGCCTCCACCATGTTTTACAGAGGATGTGGTGTGCCTTGGATCATGTGCCGTTCCCTTTCTTCTCCAAACTTTTTTCTTCCCATCATTCTGGTACAGGTTGATCTTTGTCTCATCTGTCCATAGAATACATTTCCGGAACTGAGCTGGCTTCATGAGGTGTTTTTCAGCAAATTTAACTCTGGCCTGTCTATTTTTGGAATTGATGAATAGTTTGCATCTAGATGTGAACCCTTTGTATTTACTTTCATGGAGTCTTCTCTTTACTGTTGACTTAGAGACAGATACACCTACTTCACTGAGAGTGTTCTGGACTTCAGTTGATGTTGTGAACGGGTTCTTCTTCACCAAAGAAAGTATGCGGGGATCATCCACCACTGTTGTCATCCGTGGATGCCCAGGCCTTTTTGAGTTCCCAAGCTCACCAGTCAATTCCTTTTTTCTCAGAATGTTCCCGACTGTTGATTTTGCTACTCCAAGCATGTCTGCTATCTCTCTGCTGGATTTTTTCTTTTTTTTCAGCCTCAGGATGTTCTGCTTCACCTCAATTGAGAGTTCCTTAGACCGCATGTTGTCTGGTCACAGTAACAGCTTCCAAATGCAAAACCACACACCTGTAATCAACCCCAGACCTTTTAACTACTTCATTGATTACAGGTTAACGAGGGAGACGCCTTCAGAGTTAATTGCAGCCCTTAGAGTCCCTTGTCCAATTACTTTTGGTCCCTTGAAAAAGAGGAGGCTATGCATTACAGAGCTATGATTCCTAAACCCTTTCTCCGATTTGGATGTGAAAACTCTCATATTGCAGCTGTGAGTGTGCACTTTCAGCCCATATTATATATATAATTGTATTTCTGAACATGTTTTTGTAAACAGCTAAAATAACAAAACTTGTGTCACTGTCCAAATATTTCTGGACCTAACTGTAAGTTTCAGGATTTTTGCATTTAATGGATGCAACAAACCTGAGTGGCTACAGGCTGCTATTTTTAGGCTAGGGGGCACAATAATCATGGGTCCTCCCTAGCCTGAGAATACTAGCCACAAGCTGTAGGCTTTATCATGGCTGTTTATGAAAAATGGGGGGACTACATGCCGATTTTTAAAATTACTTAAATAATTAAAAAAAAGGTGAATGCAGTCCCTCTTATTTTGGTACACAGCCAAGATCAGCACATGACTGGGGGCTGTAGCCTGCAACCATACGCTTTATCTGTGCTAGATATCATACTATTGGGGGACCCTATGTCAATTTTTTTTCTATTTATTTTTACACTATAAAGAATACACACAGTGTCTGTGATTGAAAGCATGTCAAATTGAATAACAGGAGCGATGTTGCAAGCGCTGTCTGTATAAAATTTCTTTATTAGATAGATACAACACATTTCAAGTAGAGGTGAGCAAACTTGTTCGATAAATGTTCACCAATTTCAAATTCGGTACAAACCTTAGCCTGTTCGGTTTGGGCTTGATAACCAGAGCACTTTCCCTAAAAGTCGTCAATGTTCGGTTTTGTTCGATCACTGATTGTGTTTGAAAAAAATGCTTTTCTAATAACATATTATGCTTTTGGATAGGATTGTGGTGCTGTATGATGAATGGGGGGATATTTTTAATGAGTGGAGGGGGAGGGAACTCTGGAGAAGTTAGACATGTGCGGTGCCATTTTTTATATTTTTAGCTTTATTTGCCGATGTTCCTGCAGCCAATCACGGCGCAGAAAACAACAGACACAAGGGCTTGTATTATTGGCTGGCTAAGGTACATGTCCATCTGCATATACAATGGGGATATGTGGTGTCAGCACCATTTTGTGAATGTGAAAAGTTAGGGAAGGTGCTGCCGTCTGTGCTGAAAGACAGCTTAACTTGAGGTTTAATGATAGGTAGTTAAATAGGAGAGCGATTTTATAGAATAGGGACATGTAGTATAGGGAACGCTGTGTGCCAAAAATCGGCATTTAATGATAGAAATAGGGACAGGTACTTGTCAGTGCCTGCTTAAGAGTTGCCAGTGAAGGATCTAAATAGCTATTGCTACTTATTACTGCTTGCTTCCAATTAGCCAGTCAAGTCACATTTCTAGGTATTGTTAGCACTACCTACTGTTAATTTGCTAGTGAACTAGGTTAAAAGATCTTGTCAGTTTTCATTGCCTCCTCAAAATTACACAGTCATTCACTTTTCTAGGTATTGTTAATTAGTATTGCCTGCTATAAATTTAGTAAACTAGTTAAAGACGTTTTGGCAGTTTTCATTGTCTGCTCCAAATTACGTAGTCAACCAAATTTGTAGGTATTGTTAGTTAGTACTGCCTGCTGTAAATTGCTAGTGAACTTTTTAGTGCCTTATCTATATTGTCAACTCAGGCAGAAAATAAATAATTTATCTTTTGTGTCAGGTGTCTGACAGGTGTGGCGGTAGGGTTGTGTAACATCTGTTTGAAAGTGGAAAAGTACATCAACCATAAGTAGTAAATCATGACGAGGTTGTGGAAAAGTGAATAAGCGGGGTGTTTTAGGTGGACGTGTGGGACATTCTGTTAGTCAAGGTTCTATTGAGCAAACACCGAATCATCCTATCCCAAAAGAAATTAGAACAACTTCCGTTACTGGACAGCCTACTCCACTAGATTTCTTTGGCAACTGCACTTGTTTCAATTTACAAATTAGGCTGATGAACATGTGCTAGAGTGGATAGCAAGTGCTGCATCAAGTGGCCTCTCCTCTTCGTGCACATCAATATCACAAACAGTTCATTCCTCAGAGGTGCCATCCCAATTACACTTGTTTCCCCCTACATAACAAATCTCCAACCAGTAAACTGCCTGTGGGTAATCACACATGGGCGAGCTATTCACACATTTTATCCCATGGGCATCAGAAGTCTGCTCCAAAGATTCACAGACTCAAGAGAAGGAAAGAATCTGCACTGAAGTGGAAAATCTTTGTGAGTTGGATTCTGGCCCGGATGAAGTAGGGTCCGAGCAGGATCCTGACCCTCATCAACTAATTTTAACCCCTGGGGGTGGAGGTGATAATGCTGAGACTCAGATACCTTATGCGCACGAGCACTGTTATATGATGTCAGGTCAGGAAGAGGAGGAGTGGGACAACATAGAGCCTGACGAAGTTGTAGATCCCACTTTAGGTGAACCCAGAGGCATGCAGCTGTGTAGCTTAGCTCAGCAGATGAGGAGGGAGGTTACATTGGCAATTCCCATACAAAGGTAGTGATGCACCCATGAGAAGCACTGCATCCTCAGCCACAACTGTGGCTTTGGCCAGTAGCACTAGGGTCTGCAGTTCATAGGAAGGGTTGCATAGCCTTGGCCTTTTTTGAGACCATAAAGGATTACCCAACTTTCATTATCTACCAATGTTGTAAATGACTCAGTAGAGGCAATATGTTAAGTAATTTGAGTGCTACATACATGAACCGGCACATGCGCAAGCAACATGCAAAACTGTGGGAATCTTACTACGCTATAATGTGGACTACCGGGCCTACCCAACCACCGGCCAACAAATCAACCGCATCTGCTGCTTCTTCCTCCTTCTGCGTCACCATTGAAACTATTCTCACACAGGTTTTTGACCGCAAAACTTCCCTTTGATTACCGGCTACAGTTGGGGTGAGTGAGAGCCCATCAGCTGTTATGGAAGTTTTGAAAAAAATGGCATGCACACTGGTCATGTTCGGGGTGCCAGTAGTCAGGTAAACCAACCCATTCAAAAGTCATTAAAAATACTGCACTCCCATATTAGATGCAAAATGTGACAATCTTTAATATCTCTTGACAAATAAGTGTAGTACAGGGTGAAATAGAAGCCGAAACCCCAATTGTGGGATATGCAACCCCACATATAACGTTTCGGCCTTAGAGGCCTTGATAACAATGTCGCTATAATTGGTGGTTCAGTGTTAATGAGATAAGCAGGCTTCACCCTGGCAGAGTCCTTGATTAGCACGCACGCCGACACATCTTGTGTCCTGGAAGCACTAAGAGGAAATGTGGGAGCAATTGATGCCACTGTCCTGTTGTCTGCCTGCAATGTTTTTAAACTCAAGACTCCAGGATGGCTCTCCACATTGTCTTTTGTCTGTATTGCCAGGGTTCTGGGAGCAAGAGGCCTAAGCCTGTCACTCAGCATCTCTTGATTTTTTAAAATTAAGATGCCAGCCCATATTTTGTGTATTGCATGGACCATACTTCCCTGGTGTGCAAACACACTAGGGAAATTGGGGAAATTGATGTCACAGTCCTGCTTTCTGCCTGCAATGTTTTTAATCTCCAGACTCTAAGATGGGTTTCCAAAATTGTCATTTGTCTGTATT
This sequence comes from Anomaloglossus baeobatrachus, assembly GCF_048569485.1. Lineage (NCBI taxonomy): Eukaryota > Metazoa > Chordata > Amphibia > Anura > Aromobatidae > Anomaloglossus > Anomaloglossus baeobatrachus. The sequence goes on from NC_134353.1 coordinate 386,457,107, forward strand.
GCCAGGGTTCTGAAAGCAAGAGGCCTACGCCAGTCACTCATGCATCACTTGTTTTTTTTAAATGAAAATGCCAGGCCACATCCTGTGTGTAAGTCAACACAATCTGGCAGTGCTTAAATTAATATAGAATGGAGAATGCAGTCACACAGCAGCAGAGTTGTGGACCACTATAAAGGGGCCCAGCTTGATCAATAGCCTTGATTTTTGTTAAATTAAAATACCAGCCCACATCTTGTGTGTTGCATGGACCATACTTCCCTGGTGTGCAAACACACTATTGGGAAATAAATGGGGGGAATTGATGTCACTGTCCCGCTGTCTTCAAAGTTTTTAAATATCAAGACTACAAGATAGGTCTCCAAGTTGTGTCTTGTCTGTATTGCCAAGGTTCTGGGAGCAAGAAGCCTACGCCTTTCACATATGCATTTCTTGATTTTTTTAAATTAAAATGTCAGCCCACATCCTGTGTGTTGCAGAGACCATACACCACCAGGTTTGCACCAGTATCGCACATGTCCTTTCCTGGCTCCAGGTTCAGTGGAGATAGCCATTGATCAAACTGGGTGTCACGCTCTCCGGGTCCCCTGCTCTGCTCCCCGGCTCACCTGCCACGCTCCCCGGCTTTCCTGCTTCTCTCCCCGGTCTCCAGCCTCCATTGCCTGCGGTCTCCAGGCGGCCCGGTCCCCGCTCCCGGCGCCCGTCGGCTACTCAGCCCCAGCCTGGCTCTCCTGCATCCTTCTCACCGCTCCCTGCCCTGGCTTCTGGCACCCGGGCCTTGCGCATGCGCATTAGGGCGCGCGCGCGGTCATTGACCCTTTCTTAAAGGGCCAGCGTCCACTGACAGGAAATTGAACACACAGGTACAGGGTATAAAGGGGTTTAGTGTCCAAGTGGGCGGGGCCTGTTCTTCGTGTTTCCCAAGCTAGGAGTCAGGTCTCCTTGTGTCTCTGTGCCATACTTACCTATCTCTCTTCTAGAGCCGCTCCTGCCTCGCCATCCGGTCCTGCCGATTCCCGAACGCTGACTATCTGCCATCCCGTCAGTCCGTACCATCTCTGATCCCTGTGGTGACCCGTCCTCTCGCTCCATCGGTTCCGGACTCTGCCTGACGACATCTCGGCCTCCGAACCTGAGCTCCGTCACCCGGACTACCATCAGTGACTCCGTGGTCCCAGGGACTTCTCCATTCCACTCTTGTGCACGGACTGTCCTGCTACCCGTAGTGCTCCGGCTACCGGACCCCTTGCCTTCATCAAGGAGTTCGGCCCAGTGGATCCACCTCCTGGGTCTGCCCATCCACCTGGCCCTAACAGTAAGAAAAGGCCATGGATCCCGCCGAAGCACTAGCGGCCTTGCAAGAGGAACTCACACGCCAGCGTGAGACCCAGACCCGTATGCTGAACTTTATGTCTTCCGTGGACGCCCGCCTGAACACGCTACAAGCGTCGGTTACATCTTCGGCATCTCGAGCTTCCACTGGACGATCCACGGCCCCAGCTCCCGTGGCAGCCTCCTCGGATGCTTCCAGGCTTCGTCTGGCCTCACCACCCCGGTACGCCGGAGATCCCAAGACCTGCAGGGGATTCATAAACCAATGCTCCCTCCATTTCACGCAACTGCCGCATTTGTTTGCCTCCGACCAAGCCAAGGTCGCGTTCATGATGTCCCATCTAGAGGGTGAGGTACTGGCGTGGATGAACCCCTTGTGGGAGAAGGAGGACTCTGTGACCACTAACATCCAGGAGTTCCTGCAGGCATTTCGTGGCACCTTTGATGAGCCCGGACGCGCCTCCGCGTCTGCCTCATCTCTCCTCCGGTTACGTCAGGGGACTCTGACGGTGGGTCAATATGCCATCCGTTTTCGCACCTTGGCTTCGGAACTCGGGTGGAACAATGAGGCTCTAACCGCCGCCTTCTGGGAAGGTCTCTCGGGTCGAATTAAAGACGAGCTGGCTGGTCGTGACGTGCCGTCTACCCTGGATGCCCTGATTACGCTAGCAACTCGAGTGGATCTTCGTTTTCATGAACGATCCAAAGAGGTGTCCCGTGAGAGACGTCCGATACGGCATTTCTCTCCTCCGCAGAAGCCTGCCGTACTTCAGTCAACGTCATCTGCTGTCTCCGTCCACGAGCCCATGCAGATCGACCGTTTGCGGCAGTCTGAACAACGCCGAGCAGAACGGCTCGCCAAGGGTCTCTGCTTCTACTGCGGAGAGGGCACACACCTTCTACGCTCCTGTTCAGAGAGGCCGGGAAACTCCAAAGCCTAGGGTTGGTAGGAGAGGCCACCCTAGGTGCTGGGACTCTCTCAGACCCGGTTACGTGGACAGTTCAAGTGACAACGGGAGAGACGCGGTTCACGGCCGAGGCATACCTCGATTCCGGGGCAGCAGGCAATTTCATCCAGCAGGCCACGGTGGACAAGTACCAGGTGCCTGTTACTCCACTCGACAAACCCCTAGTGATTGCCTCTGTGGATGGGAGACCCCTCTCTGACACCATCTCGTGGATCACCAAGCCGGTGGAACTGCGTATCGGTGCCCTGCACACCGAGAACATCGCTCTCTATGTCCTCCCACACATGTCCCATCAAATCCTGCTGGGACTCCTCTGGTTACGGACACACGAACCCACAGTCAGCTGGGGCACTGGTGAAATCACCCGATGGGGCTCCTCTTGCCACGACAACTGTCTGACGACTATACAACCCATCCGACGACCTCCAGTTCCAGAGTCCCTACCGGGACTGCCCTCAGCCTATTGGTCCTTCGCGGACGTCTTTGATAAAAAGGAGTCAGAGGTACTGCCGCCACATCGTCCTTACGATTGTGCCATCGACCTGCTCCCGGGAACTACACCACCTCGAGGACGGATATATCCGCTGTCTCCTGCTGAAACAAGGGCCATGTCTACCTACATCACAGAGAACCTGGCAAGGGGATTCATTCGGAGATCATCCTCTCCTGCTGGAGCAGGCTTCTTCTTCATGAAGAAGAAAGAGGGCGACCTACGCCCATGTATTGACTACCGGGGATTGAACCAAATCACCGTGAAAAATAAATACCCCCTGCCGCTTATCCCCGAATTGTTTGATCGGCTTAGAGGAGCTCGTGTGTTTACCAAGTTGGATCTTCGGGGTGCCTACAACTTGGTCCGCATCTGCTCTGGGGACGAATGGAAGACCGCGTTCAATACCCGTGATGGGCACTATGAATACTGTGTGATGCCCTTCGGCCTGTGTAACGCACCAGCAGTCTTTCAAGAATTGGTGAACGACGTGTTCCGGGACCTTCTCTACGTCTGTGTGGTAGTGTATCTTGATGACATCCTGGTCTTTTCTCCGGACCTCCAAACCCACAGAGAGAACGTGCAGCTGGTACTACAACGACTGAGGGAAAATCGTCTGTACGTCAAGTACGAGAAGTGTGTCTTCGAGCAGTCTTCTCTGCCCTTCCTGGGTTACGTAATCTCCGATACCGGACTGCAGATGGATCCGCATAAGGTCTCTTCCATTCTCAACTGGCCCCCTCCTTCTGGACTGAAGGCAATCCAACGCTTTCTGGGATTCGCAAACTATTACCGCCAGTTCATCCCTCACTTCTCGGCTCTGACTGCTCCTCTCTCCGCCTTGACCAAGAAGGGGGCTAATCCAAAGGACTGGTCACCTGCGGCCGACGCCGTGTTTGGCTCTCTGAAGCGGGCATTTGCCTCCCCCCCTGTGCTACACCGTCCGGAGTTAAACTGACAGTTCACCTTGGAGGTGGATGCCTCCTCCTCGGGAGCCGGAGCAGTGCTCATGCAGAAGTCCTCCTCCGGGAAGATGGTGACTTGCGGTTTCTTCTCAAAGAGCTTCTCAGCGCCTGAACGCAACTACACCATCGGTGACCGAGAGCTATTGGCAGTCAAACTGGCTCTGGAGGAATGGCGCTATCTTCTAGAGGGAGCAGTGTACCCCGTGATCATTTACACGGACCACAAGAACCTGGAATACCTGCGGTCCGCTCAGCGACTGAACCCACGGCAAGCCAGGTGGTCCTTATTCTTTGCCAGGTTCGATTTTCAGCTCCATTTTCGACCCGCGGACAAGAATGTATGAGCAGATGCTTTGTCCAGGTCATTCCTGCCCATGGAACAGGAGGAGGAGACATCCCAGCCCATCATCTGTCCTAGTAAGATCATTCCGGTGGCCCTTGTCACCCTGGCCCAGATACCGCCTGGGAAGACCTATGTCTCTGAGACTGACAGGCAAAAAGTGTTGCACTGGGGCCATGCCTCGAAAACAGCTGGCCATGCTGGTCAGAAGAGAACATGGAGTACGATCGTACGTCATTACTGGTGGCCATCCCTTCGCACGGACGTCGCTTCTTTTGTCTTAGCCTGCTCCTCTTGTGCCAGGAACAAGACGTCCAAACATCTGCCATATGGCCGTCTTCTGCCTCTGCCTATACCCTCAGTTCCGTGGCAACACATTGCGATGGACTTTATTACGGACTTGCCACTGTCCTCCGGACACACAGTCATATGAGTCGTGGTGGATCGGTTCTCCAAAATGGCTCATTTCGTCCCTATGGCTGGACTGCCCTCTGCCCAGGAACTCGCTGACACCTATATACAACACATCTTCCGGTTGCATGGCTTTCCATCACACATTGTGTCCGACAGAGGAACTCAGTTCACCTCCCGCTTCTGGAGGGCCCTCTGCAAACATCTGGGAGTGACTCTGGACTTTTCTTCAGCCTACCATCCTCAGTCGAATGGCCAAGTGGAACGAGTCAATCAGATCTTGACCTCCTTCTTACGTCACTACGTCAACGCCCATCATGACGACTGGTCCACGCTTCTTCCTTGGGCTGAATTCTCCCATAACCACCACGTCAGTGAGTCCTCCTCCAGCTCTCCCTTCCATGTCGTTTACGGACTTCAGCCTTCCGTTCCATTACCTGTATCCTCTTCCTCGGATGTCCCTGCTGCTGATGCCGTAGCCCGTGACTTTGCAACAATTTGGGACTCTGTCAAGGCGTCCCTTGGACGTGCTTCCCTGCGGATGAAGAGACACGCAGACAAGAGGCGTCTGGACCCTCCGTGTTTCTCTCCAGGAGATCTCGTCTGGCTTGCTTCCAAGTACGTCCGATTGAAGCTACCATCCTACAAGCTGGGTCCTCGCTACATCGGGCCGTTTAAAGTCCTCAGCAAGATCAATGAGGTCTCCTACAAACTGCAGCTCCCGGCCACGATGAGGATACCCAACTCCTTCCACGTCTCCCTGCTCAAGCCGGTTGTCCTTGGTCCCTTCTCCGCTGCTGCCAGTTCGGCTCCTCCTCCTATTGCCGATGATGACATCTATGCGGTAAGGGATATCGTGGCCATGAAAACCGTACGGGGCCGACAGTTCTTCCTGGTCGACTGGGCAGGGTATGGTCCTGAGGATAGGTCCTGGGAGCCCCGGGAGAATGTGGGTACTCCTCTGATCCGTGCCTTCCTGTCCCGTTTGCGGGGAGGGGGGCGTGGGGGGGGTACTGTCACGCTCTCCGGGTCCCCTGCTCTGCTCCCCGGCTCACCTGCCACGCTCCCCGGCTTTCCTGCTTCTCTCCCCGGTCTCCAGCCTCCATTGCCTGCGGTCTCCAGGCGGCCCGGTCCCCGCTCCCGGCGCCCGTCGGCTACTCAGCCCCAGCCCGGCTCTCCTGCGTCCTTCTCACCGCTCCCTGCCCTGGCTTCTGGCACCCGGGCCTCGCGCATGCGCATTAGGGCGCGCGCGCGGTCATTGACCCTTTCTTAAAGGGCCAGCGTCCACTGACAGGAAATTGAACACACAGGTACAGGGTATAAAGGGGTTTAGTGTCCAAGTGGGCAGGGCCTGTTCTTCGTGTTTCCCAAGCTAGGAGTCAGGTCTCCTTGTGTCTCTGTGCCATACTTACCTATCTGTCTTCTAGAGCCGCTCCTGCCTCGCCATCCGGTCCTGCCGATTCCCGAACGCTGACTATCTGCCATCCCGTCAGTCCGTACCATCTCTGATCCCTGTGGTGACCCGTCCTCTCGCTCCATCGGTTCCGGACTCTGCCTGACGACATCTCGGCCTCCAAACCTGAGCTCCGTCACCCGGACTACCATCAGTGACTCCGTGGTCCCAGGGACTTCTCCATTCCACTCTTGTGCACGGACTGTCCTGCTACCCGTAGTGCTCCGGCTACCGGACCCCTTGCCTTCATCAAGGAGTTCGGCCCAGTGGATCCACCTCCTGGGTCTGCCCGTCCACCTGGCCCTAACACTGGGTCTGTATAGTGGTCCACAACTTTGCAGCTGTGTGACTGCGTTCTCCAATGCATATTAATTTAAGCACTGCCTGATTGTGTTCATTTACACACAAGATGCCGCTCATACCTGGTCGGCGACGTCGCGGTGACCGCCGAACAATCCCTCCTTCAAGGGGGAGGTGCGTTCGGCGTCACCGCGACGTCACCGTGACGTCACTAAGCGGCCGGCCAATAGAAGCGGAGGGGCGGAGATGAGCGGGACGTAACATCCCGCCCACCTTCTTCCTTCCATATTGCCGTCGGGACGCAGGTAAGGAGATATTTGTCATTCCAGCGGCTTCACACACAGAGATGTGTGATGCCACTGGAGCGACAAACAACATCGTACCTGCAGCAGCAGCGACATTATGAAAATGAACGACGTGACACAGATCAGCGATTTTTGACTGTTTCACACACATTAATCATCGCTCCTAGGATTTACACATTGCGATGTCGCTACCGGCGCCGGATGTGAGTCACAACAACCGTGACCCCGACGATATTTCGTTAGCGATGTTGCAACGTACCCCTTAGTGTCACCACATTTAATATGGCCCATAATAAGATTATAAATGGAAAATATAAAAAAGTGGGGTTCATTTTAAAAGTTGACCCTGTTTTGTCACAGATACTGCCAGATTGCACCCAAAATTATTCATAGGAGAAACAAAAATCTAAAAAATGTTCTTGCTCTCAGCAAAATTAAAAGAGAAAAATGGATAGTGAATAAAGGATTACTGAGACGTAGTGGAACCCCCGCCCTCCCACCCTCCCTGTGAGTTACGGTAGTGGCAACATTTTGATGTGGAGTACATTCTTTGCCTCTCATGTTACAAATGAATAATTTAAGATGAAACATTTTTTCAACTGTAACAATTCTTTTGTGGTGTATCTCCTACAATGTCAGTGTGGGTTACAGTATGTGGGTAGAACTATTACAGAAATACATGTGCGAATGAATAGATACAAAATATTGTACACGATATTATGAATCATAGCTTATCAAAGCATTTCACACTAATACACCAAAAGAATCCTGGATGGCTATAATTTAAAATTTTGGAGCATATTCCAACAGTCGTATCAAATAGACTTGATAAGGCTTAATAACAGAGAGTCCAATTGGATATTTAAATTGCCCACATCATATCCAGATAGTTTGAATGAATGCATTGAGAATTCCAAATAGAAATGTACCAATGGATAGGATGATGCCTTTTTATATTTACTTATTTTACATATTTTTCATATACATTTTTTATTTGTTTATTCTTTTATAACTGGTGACATGTGTTTTATATGTGTTTTTTGTATGTACAAAATGTATGTATTTTTGACAAATATTGTGTAGGGAGGATGTTTAAACATCGATATTCTCATTCAGCGGGAAAAAAGGTTTTTTTCCCTCTGTGCACCTTTAGGCCCTGTGCACACACAAAAGTTATATTTGTTCAGCAAAAAACACACCTCTGGCAGAAAATTGCACCCTCTGGCAGAAAAACGCACCTCTGCCCAAAAATCACATAAAAAAATGCGTTTATTGCGCGGTTTGGTGTGGTTATGGTGCATTTTTGATGCGGCTTTTCCCTGCATTATGTCCCTGCGTTTTTTTAACATTATCAATGGCAACACACAGGGGAAAATGTAAGGACCTGCAGAAAAAAAGTGACATGCTGCTTCTTTTTGCTGCAGAAAATTTGCAGCAAAACCTGTAAGGAAAAAAGAAGTAATGTGTGCACAGCATTTTGGATTTCCCATAGACTTTGCTGGGGAAGGACTGCATGAAGTTTTTGAACACAAACTGCACCAATTCTGCAGGAAAAACGCAGCAAAACTGCAGCAAAAACGGAGTGTGCGCACAGGGCTTTAGGAAATGTATACATACATGCAGTTTATTGTGAGATATTTATGATTTGAAGTGCTAATGGGTTAATCAATGTGATCCATGTGTGCAACAGGTGTTTGTAACCCTATATAATGTGACCATAATTTTGTTTTAATATGCCTGAGAAAGACACACCTGCTTTTTCCTTGTTTTCTTTCTTTTTTTTTATATTCTTTTAATTACCCCAGTTGCTGGATCCGGATTGGTACTCGGAGTTCACCAATTACTCCAGGCACAGAGCCGGGGCTCCAGGACCTACGTGAATCCGGAATTTTACAGTCCGGGTCCGCCCATCACTAGTAACGAGCATAATAAAAGTCAGTGGAAAACTCAAGCATTTTTCAGAAAACCCGAGAGGTCTGGGGTTGCCTGAAAATTACTAAAATGGATAGAAAAACTGCTGAAATAAAATGAAAACAGCCTGAGGAAGATGCATGGACATAGCTTTGATTCCCAGGTCGCCGTTGAAAACAATGTCCGAGTATTACGCCACTTTTACGGACTGACAGTAAAACATACAAAACCAAAGATAAAATTGATTTTAACCCCTTCACGATCTTTGACGGATACATCCATCATGGTGCCCTGGTACTTAAAGACCCATGACGGATATATCCGTCATGGCGAAATCGCGGCCCTGGAGCCCCGGAGACCGCGATTGGTACTCAAAAACTGTAGATTCGGGAAGGAAAGGACCTGTACCTTACCTCAGGAGGGGTGGTGTCTCCTCCCCAGACCTACGGAGGCTGTGATTGGCTGACGAACGCTCAGCCAATCACAGCCAGTGTAATGTTTTAGCCATTGAAAATGGCTAAAACATCGAAATCCAGCTTTGAACATTGCAGCTGTAGCACTGGTCATTGGCTGGAGCTGGGTGACCTTTGCTGCACCCTCCCCCAGCTCTGATTGGAGAGATCGGCCTTGTGACCGATCTCTCAAATCACCGTGGATTTGGGGCCTGTGATCTGTAGGTGATCCCTCTCCTTAGCTTGTACATCTTTGGAAGCTGAGGAGAACAATCCCTGCAGGTGACTATAGGTAAATCACTGCCCCCGAGCCACCGCTGTTCCCAATCATCCACCGCCGCAGCCACTGCCCCAGATCATCCGTTCCCTCTATCTGCTTCGCCGCTGCTCTGCTCCTGCTCTGCTCCGCCCCTGCATCGCCGCTGCTCTGCTCCTTCTGCTGCCCCCCTTGCATCTGCTGTGGCCCCCCTGCATCTGCTGTCGTCCCCTCCTGCATCTGCCGCCGCCTCCGCTGCATCTGCCTCCGCCCGCCCTGCATCTGCAGCTGCCTCCGCTGCATCTGCCGCCACCTCCGCTGCACCTGCCGCCCCCCCCTGCATCTGCAGCCGCCTCCGCTGCATCTGCCGCCGCCTCCGCTGCAAATGCCGCCGCCTCCCCTGCATTTGTCGCCGCCTCCCCCTGAATCTGCCGCCGCCCTCCGCATCTGCAGTCACCCCCCTGCATCTGCCGCCACTCCTCCTGTATCTGCTCCTGCGCCATCCCCCATCAGCCACTGCCCCATGCATCTGCCACTGCCCCCCTGTGACTGACACTGTCCCCCTGCATCTGCCACTGCCCCCTGCATCTGCCGTTGCACTCCATCAGCCGCTACGCACCTCCCTGATCTGCTGCCCACGCTCTCCCATCCTCTTCATCTGCTGCCCCCTCTCCCACCTCTCCCCCTCTCAGATCTCCTGCCTCCTCCATCTGCTACCTCCTCCATCTCCTGCAATCCTGCTGCCTAGATCCATCCTGTAAGGTAGCTATCCCCAATCTCACCTCCCACGCCCCTTCCACCCCCCATCCTCCGCAGCTCCTGCATCCGTTGCGCCCTCTTCCATCCTTCGCCACTCCTCCATCTGCCGCGCGCTCTCCCATCCTTCGCCGCTCCTCCATCCACCGCTCCTCCATCCACCACGCACTCTCCCATCCTTCATCCATCCTTTTTCCAATCTCACCTAATTTTTCTTGATACCCTTGTGAAAAAAAAGCTACCTGGTTAAAGTAACAATTTCGTGGTAACATTTTTTTTTTTTATTTTCACGGCTCAAAGTTATTAACTTTTGTGAAGCCCCCAGAGGTTCAAAGTTCTCACTAAACATTTAGATAAATTCCATGAGGGGTCTAGTTTCCAAAATGAGGTCACTGTGGGAGAGCTCTATTGTTTAGGCACCTCAGGGGGTCTCCAAACGCAACATCGCATCCGCTAATTATTCCAGACAATTTTGGTTTCAAAAATTCAAATGATGCACCCCATATGAGATATCGGTGTACTCAGTAGAAATTGCACAATTAATTTTATGGTGCATTTTTCCTGAAACCCTTGTGAAAATTCTATAAATTTTATGGCTAAAGTAATGTTTTTGTGTAAAAAAGTAAAATTTTCATTTTTTCCTTCCACATTGCTTTGGTTGCTGTGAAGCTCCTAAAGGGTTAATAAACTTCTTTGATGTAGTTTTGAGCAGTGTGAGAGGTGCAGATTTTAGAATGGGGTCACTTTTGGGTATTTTCTGTCACTTAGGCCTCTCAAAGTCACTCCAAATGTGATGTGGTACCTAAAAAAATTTTTGGGTACATTTTGTTGGAAAAATGAAAAATTGCTGGTGAACTTTGAACTCTTCTAACTTCATAACGAAAAAAAAAATTCTGTTTCAAAAACTGCACTGGTGTAAAGTAGACAAGTGGGAAATGTTATTTAGTAACTATTTTATGTGACATATCTCTCAGATTTCTGGGCATAAAATTTCAAATTTTGAAAATTGCTAAATTTTCGCCAAATTTACAAAATTTTCACAAATAAACGCAAACCATATCGTCCTAAATTTACCACTGACATAAAGTACAATATGTCACGAAAAAACAATGTCAGAATCGCCAGAATCCGTTGAAGCGTTGCAGAGTTATAACCTGTCAAAGTGACACTGGTAAAAATTTTAAAAATTTGTCAGGTCTTTTAAGGTGAAAACAGGCTGGGGGCTGAAGGGGTTAAAGGACAAAATTTTAGGAAACATTCTTTCCTGTATAATGACGTGTATATAAGGAATATAAGGAAAATTAATAAAGAGAAAAAAAACACCTCCTCCACCCCTTTGGCTATATCACACTTAGTATTCTTTAAAAAATGCAAGTCTGACATTTCAGTCGGGAAGAACAAACAATCCTGTAGATTAGCTTTATGAAATCTCATCGCTTTTGTTGGGACTGCAAAATCAGTTTCTATTTGCATCAACTCATTAAAAACCCGGCGAAAAATGCTGAAAAAATACAATTTGTGAACATAGCTTTAACCCCTTTTCCCCAGAGCATGGTTTTCCCCTTCATGACCAGTCCATTTTTTTCAATTCTGGCCAGTGTCACCTTCACAGGTTATAACTCTGCAACACTTCAACGGATCCTGGTGTTTCTGAGACTGTTTTTTCCTCATGTATTGTATTTCATGATAGTGGTAAATTTAAGACGATACTTTTTTTCATTTATTTATGAAAATATCAGAAAATGATTGAAAATTTTTAAAATTTCACAATTTTCAAATCTTAAATCTGAGAGTTATGTTACAGAAAATAGTTAATAAATGACTGCATCTCTGATTGGTTGCAGTCAGATGCGCCCCATCCTGTGTGACAGAGTGTCTGACTGCTTTCAATCGGAGGCGCTGTGTATGTGTCTATAACGCTGCGGCTCAGTGTCTGCCTGAAGCTCACAGCGGGTGGTCATGTTCTGTGCCCGCACGCTGTCACTTCAGATGTAGCCGAGCTGGAATTATCGTGGGACCGCCTGTAGATTATGTCAGACCTGGGTGTTTTGGGGGTTAAAAAGGGGTGAAAGATGGTGGGTTTTTTGTATTTTATTTCAAATAAAGGATTTTTTCAGTGTTTGTGTTTATTTCTTTTCACTTACAGTTTATTAATGGGGGGGTCTCATAGATGCCTCCCATTAGCAATCTAGGGCATAGTATCAGCTGTGAGCTGTTATTAACCCCTTATTACCCCGATTGCCACAACTCCAGGGCAATCGGGTTGATCTTTGTCGCCCCAGCGATGTCGCTCCAGCTTCAGGGACGCCACAGCATCTTCTTCTGTATATTTGGCAACAGGTAAGTTAGTTTTTATTATCGTGATGCCACTCACGGTTTTCGGTAAGGGATTTGGGTGACCGCCACTGCAATTTTAATTAGCGTCTGGGGCTGATGGGTCTGCAGTCAGATGGTCTGGACTCCCGTGAGTGAGGCTAGCCCCAGGGGCTCGGGTGTGTAAGGTAATGGGTCTCAGAATAATTCAGGCAGAGTCCAAAAGTCTTTTACTGGTTTTTACTCCCTGTGCTGTTGTTGTGAGCTCACCCGGGTGATGCTGCAATAAACCAGGTAGAACCAGGTATCCTTTGGGCCAGTCTGAGGGTAACAGGTAGCTCGCCTTCCTAGCACTTCTGTTTTCGGATAACCCCCTGACCTGAAGTACCGTGGGGGTCTATCCAAGGAGTTGCTACTGTCTTTTCTCCCCTTTTTCAACCGTTTGCCGCCAGCGTGGACCAGGTGAGATGGCTTCTGTCTCTGTCTCCTTATGGGTCCCTGCGTTGCTGCTGAGGCTCGGACTCTGAAGGTTGGTGAGGTACTTGTAGTTCCTCTCACGGGCAGGTTTAGCAGATAGTTACACTGGAGTCTGCTCAAGGGACCTGTACCCCGTGTATGCCTAGTCACCAGGAGCACCTCTTTCCATGACTACCTGGGACCGTTCTCCCCCGCCAACTGTCACTACACCGCGCAGGGTCTGACTAGTGACAGTGCGTGCGTCTCCTTGGTGACAGGCGCACTCCACTACCAGACTGGCTCTCCCCTCTTTCCTTACAACCTCTGAACTTTAGCTCCCAGCCCCTCCGCTTCACCTCTTGATGAGATTTGAAAGCTAGCCCTCCTCTGGAGACTACCCAAGGGTCCCCTCTAAAGGTGTGGGAGACCTGGTTGCTATGTGTCTATGCGTAGACACCTCATTCTAGCCTTTAGGATAACCTGTAAGCCCCGTCCCAGCATGGGTGCAGTACTCAGTGGTGCCTGACCAGGTCAGGGGCACCATAGATCCTGGTAAAGTGCCGGGATTGTCGCATGTAATGGACGTGACAATCCTGGGCGGCTTCAGGCTGCTATTTTTAGTCTATAGGGCCCAATTAGCATGGGTCTTACCCAGCCTGAGTATACCATCTCTCAGCGGTCGGCTTTATTAAAATTGGGGGGCACCACACTACGATTTTGTTAATTATTTATTTAACTAATTAAAAAATAAAGCCGCATGTAGACCTTCTTATTTTGATATAGCTTTGGGCTGCAGCCTGTAGCCGTATGCTGTATCTGTGCTAGGTATCATAACATGGGGGTACCCTACCCCAATTTTTTTATTTTTACAGCAATATAGACAGACAGACAGCATCTCTGATTGAAAGCAGTCAGACACGCTGTCACACACGTTGGGGGCGTGCCTGACTTCAGCCAGAGATGCAGGGACTGCCGCTGTACGTTGGAAGCATTTTATATGCATGAAGCATCATGAGCTGCCTCAGAAGCACTATGAGCAGCCCAGAAGCAGTGCATAGCCATGCGAGAGACTCAGAAATTATAACGTGCCTGCGAACTCTGGGCCTAGGTCAATGCTCAGGTACTTTTGAACCCGAGTGGATCCAGACTTTTACAGTCTTGGTCCACCCCTCACTACTCTTAATTTATGACTCTTAAAGTGGGAAAAGATATGCAATGGAAGTGGCAGTGGAAATGTGGCTATTTAGTGTTTGGACCTGTGAGTAGGTGGCCGCGTATTTTAGCTTGTTTTCCAAGGCCTGGGGTAGAGACAGCTGGACACTCTGCTGGCACAAGGAAATGTACGTGGTTCTTGATGGTGACTGCGAATGTGCAAAGACAGTTTTAGGATGGGAGGCATCCGCGCCTGCATCCTGGACATCAGATTGAGCAGTATGAAGACACAGTGGGGTCATTCCCAGACATCGATTGTGAACCCAGGTGTTCAGCCCACCTATTCAACCAGGAGGCATGACAATACAGCCAGCAACAGATGTATATTTTTGGTTTAATTTTGATAACACTCCTAAGTCATGATTATCAAAGTGGGAAAGGATATGCAGGCAGTGCAAAGCCTAGTATAACATTCGCTGGTGGTAAGGTGGTGAGCGGGAGTGGACCGCTTGAAGCACTAGGGGGGACCAAAGCTTACCCTGATGTGGGAGGAGCTTGACTAAGCGCCTAGTAAGTAGATGCCAGGTGCCACTTCCAGGGTTGTGCCCACACTGTGGCAGCTGAGCGGAGCTGGGTGACAGCAGGACAGGGGTATAGTCACAGACAGCACGGACACTGGCAGGACAAACAGGACAGAAACAGGAACACAGACTGGACAGGAACATGAGCACCGGTACCAGCAGGTTCAGAACTTCTTGCACAGGTCATCAGTCATATGTTATCCAGCACAGGACATCAACAGGGACTCCGGATATCAGGGTATAGGTCATCAGCCATTGATCACCAGGTACAGGACAACAGGCACAAGACATCGGACACAAGTCATCTGACACAGGACATTAGGAGGCACTCCGGACATCAGAGTACAGGTCATCAGGCATGGATCACCCGGCACACAACATTGGGTTTAGAAGATCGGAGACGGGTGCAGCGGACACAGGTGCAGGATACAGGCTGGTACCAGGACACAGGAACACAGACAGGACTGCTACAGGGACCCAGAAAGAGTAGACACAGCAGACTCGGGGTTGGTTACATGCAAGACACGTGCTGGATACTGACAGAACAGAGCAAACATATATATATATAACATATATATAGGTGAGAAATAGTGTATGGAAATATACTGCAATAAAATCAACATTGTGCCAAAAAACAGCAGCCACGGATTCTTCTAGCACTCTGAAAATAAAAATGGTGGAGGCCCAAAAAGCAATTAAAAATTGGCTGTTAACAAAGGAGTTAAAGATAAAATTTCTGTGAGAGCTGCTCGTAGGATTGCTAGAGAGGCAAATCAGAACCACCAGCTGACTGCAAAAGACCTTCAGAGATTTAATATTCAAGATTTAGCAGACTCTGGAGTTATGGTACACTGTTCGACTGTTCAAGGACACCTGCACATTAAGGCCATATTTGTGCATTCATTCTCACCATAAAATTCAGCAACAAAAGAACATCTAAATAAGACTGATGCATTTTGGAAACAATTACAAATGTATACAAGAAATGGAAGAAAAATCTCGGCACATACAAACCAGGATGAATGAAAAACTATTTTATTGGGAAAAACGTCAAAAAACTGTCAGGAACTTTCTTGTTTCTGATTAATCATAGGTATTGCTGTGATTGAGGGCATCTATGTAAGCCAGAAATGCGTCAGGTTTCATGTTTTGTAAATAAAATAATTTTTCATCCCGTTTTGGACATGCTGAGATTTTTCTTCCATTTCTTCTTTTGCTGTAGCCACTCCAGTATCGGCGGCACCCACCTGGGACATATCATATGTTGGACTATTTACTACGAGTAGTGCCTTCACCCTCCTACCTGTTGCAAAAGTATACAGCAGCACTATAAAACGAGAAAATTTGCAAACAATGAATATGGAAATATAGGTACTGCATTACTGGAGCTATGTTTCAATAATGAGAAACTAAAGGCCGGTTTACACGCTACGATATATCTAATGATATGTCGTCAGGGTCACGGATTCTGTGACACACATCCGGCATCATTTGACATATCGTAGCGTCTGACAGCTACGAGCGACTGTGAACGAGCAAAAATACTCACCTTATCGTTGCTCGTTGACACTTCGCTCATTTTCAAAAAATCGATCGTGCTTCTGTGCGCCGGTTGTTCATCATTTCCGAGGCAGCACACATCACTCCGTGTGACACCCCGGGAACGATGAACTGCAGCTTACATGCGGCCGCCGGCAATGCGGAAGGAAGGAGGTGGGTGGGATGTTACGTCCTGCTCATCTCCACCCCTCCGCTTCTATTGGGTGGCCGCTGTGTGACGTCGCTGTGACGCCGAACGTCCCTCCCCCTCAGGAAGAGGATGTTTGCCTCCCACAGCGAGGTCGTTCGGGAGGTAAGTACGTGTGACAGGGGGTTGCCGACTTTGTGCGACACGGGCAACAAATTGCCCGTAACGCTCAAACGATGGGGGTGGGTGCGATCGCACGTGTGAACGCACGATAAATCGACACATGTAAAGCGGCCTTTAGGTTATAGATTGGCCAATCCATGTCAGCCTGTCAGCCAAAGATAAGCTTATTTCAGAAGGGAATAGAATACAAATATAAAAGACTGGTTAAATATAGGGACCCCCATACAGCAGTATGAAAAGTCATGCTGGGCAAACTCTAGCCCAGGTTGGTCAATAAGACCATTGCACAGACTCAAACTAACAATGTCAAAATAGGAGAACAGGAGTCAGAAGGTGCCAATAAAGTAAATGTAATTTTATTAGTTATAATCATAAATGTGCAAACAGCAAAGAAGAGGATAAAATCACAGAGGGGCGTGAAGATGCATAGTCAGGATCAACAAAGTAAATGATAATAAGGAATGGCCAGTTGTAATAACATGAATAAAGCAGAGGGGGGATATCAAGGCAAGCACAATAGAAAAAATAGACACTTGCCCAATGTGAGGCTCGTTGGATCCACCGCCTGGATACGCTGGTCCCAAAGGGACTCAACGAAACAATGAGTTTCGCCCCTTTCCTCTGACATGCATGACCTTCCATCTCATCACCACGATTTACCTTAATTTTATCTTTTAGGGTTTGTGTGTTTTTTATATTCTATTTTTTAACCATTTTTTATTCTTGTTGTGCTTTCCCTTTCTCTCTTCTATATGCTATGCTTAGTTTTGTTGCACCATATAGCGCACGCATCTTATGCGTCCATTAACCTTTATGCTTTTTATGTACATTTTTCCAGTATTCCGTCTTTGGACTATTACCTTCCCCTCCTTGGACCTTTTTACCACCCCGGATACGTTGTACCTAACGATAATCAAGCATATGAGGACATCGGATCTGTTACTTGTATTGTTCTTTTATTCTCTACACTGTTATTGTTATTGTCTGGGTTGTCTATTCCTCTTTGGTCCTGTGTTCACATGGTCACTTACCCCCGTACGCGCGGCACGTCTGTTTCCTCCTGCTGTGGGCGTGCTTGCCGTCGCTATGGTTGCCGCGCTCTCGCGGGAGTGGGATGACGCATCCCTGCTCCCACGCGTTGCCGCCCGACGGCTGGCCCGCCCCTATCGGGACGCTGCCGACGTGCGCGCGCGTCACCTGAGGATGTGACGTATGCGGAAGCATGTGCGCGCTCTATAACAAAAACCCCCGGGTTGCAACGAGCATGGCGCTGCCTTCTCCCTCCCTGAGGAAGCCGAATCTGAGCACGGTGCTCACATAGGCGAAACGTACGTTGGTGGGGTATGGGGGAGCCTCTTCCTTGCGTTCTCAGGATCATGCACTGGCCACTTTAATACGCATTGGCCACTTTATTCTGTATTTATTGTAACATTTATTGGATTGAACTATGTCATATTTATGCATTGGGGGTGCCTGAGCAGGCTATTACATGTATCTATGCACATGCACTTTATATGTATTTTTTCTATTGTGCTTGCCTTGATATCCCCCCTCTGCTTTATTCATGTTATTACAACTGGCCATTCCTTATTATCATTTACTTTGTTGATCCTGACTATGCATCTTCACACCCCTCTGTGATTTTATCCTCTTCTTTGCTGTTTGCACATTTATGATTATGTCACGCTCCCCGGGTCCCCTGCTCTGCTCCCCGGTTCACCTGCCACGCTCCCCGCTCTCCAGCCTCCATTGCCCGCGCTTCCCAGGCCTCCTGGTCCCCGCTCCCGGCGCCCGTCGGCTTCCCAGCCCCAGCCCGGCTCTGCTGCTTCCTCTTCACCGCTTCCTGCTCTGGCTTCTGGCACCCGGGCCGCGCGCATGCGCATTAGGGCGCGCGCGCGGTCATTGACCCTTTCTTAAAGGGCCAGCATCCACTGACAGGAAATGAAGCACACAGGTACAGGGTATAAAGGGGTTTAGTGTCCAAGTGGGCGGGGCCTGTTCTTCGTGTTTCCCAAGCTAGGAGTCAGGTCTCCTTGTGTTCCTGTGAGATACTCACCTCTCTCTCTTCTAGAGCCGATCCTGCCTTGCCATCCGGTCCTGCCGAATCCCGAACCCCGAACGCTGTCTATCTGCCATCCTGACAGTCCGTACCATCTCTGATCCCTGCGGTGACCCGTCATCTCGCTCCAACGGTTCCGGACTCCGCCTGACATCATCTCGGCTTCCGAACCTGAGCTCCGTCACCCGGACTACCATCCGTGACTCCGTGGTCCCAGGGACTTCTCCATTATACTCGTGTGCACGGACTGTCCTGCTACCTGTAGTGCTCCAGCTACCGGACCCCTTACCATCATCAAGGAGTTCGGCCCAGTGGATCCACCTCCTGGGTCTGCCCGTCCACCTGGCCCTAACAGATTATAACTAATAAAATTACATTTACTTTATTGGCACCTTCTGACTCCTGTTCTCCTATTTTGACAACGAAATATAAAAGACTGACTGGCACATTCTACAAGAAAACCTACATTTCCATTTATCTGGATCCTAGCTGCAGTATACTTTTGTAATTATATTACATTTTCAGTATGGCCCTGTTCACACTTGTAGGATGTGCTGGTCAGTAATTTATATTTGTATTCTATTACTTTTTGACTGACCACCACATAATTCAGCCATGGCTTTTCCATTTCCATTTAGCTGGATCCTACCTGCCCATAACTTATGCATATTTTTTTTACCCGGAGAGAGGCATATAGTATAGGGTACTGACTAAAAGATATGCTTTGTCATTGGCTGTAAAGGCCCCGTTACACGCAACGAAGTATTAACGATATATCATCGGGGTCACAGATTCTGTGACACACATCCGGCATCGTTAGCGACGTCGTTGCGTGTGACACCAATGAGCGACTGTTAACGATGGAAAATACTCACCAAATCATCCATCGTTGACATGTCGTTCCTTTTCAAAAAATTGTTGATTGTTGAGGACGCTAGGTTGTTCGTCGTTCCCGAGGCAGCACACATCGCTATGTATGACACCTCGGGAATGACGAACTACAGCTTTCCTGTGACCGCCGGCAATGAGGAAGGAAGGAGGTGGACGGGATGTTACGGCCACTCATCTCCGCCCCTCTACTTCTATTGGGCGGCCGCTTAGTGACGCCGCTGTGACGCCGCACAAACCGCACCCTTAGAAAGGACGCAGTTCGCCAGACACAGCGACGTCGCTAGGCAGGTAAGTCTGTGTGACCGCTCCTAACGATATTATGCGCCACAGGCAGTGATTTGCCCATGACGCACAAACGACGGAGGCGGGTACGCTCGCTAGCGATATTGCTAGCGATATCGCTGCGTGTAAAGACCCCTTAAGGCTCACATGGATTGGCCAATCTATAAGCTAAATATCTCATTTTTGGAAACATTTTCAGTAGTAGTAATGCAGTTCCAATATTCCCATATTCAATGTTTGCATATTTTAGTTTTTTAGAGTGCTGCTGTATACTTTTAAAATTATACTGAATTTTCAGCTTGCACCTGTTCAAACTTTTAGGATGTACTTTTCAGTCTTTTATATTAGCATTTTGGAAACAAGTCATATGGACCAATTATGTTAAAGTAGAACTCTTTGGCCACAATAATCAAAGATATGTGTGAGAAAAAAGGACAAAGAGTTTCAGGAAAAGAACATCTTGCCAACCATTAAGTATGGAAGTGGATTAATCATGCTTTTGGGGTGTGTTGTAGCCAGTGGCACAGGAAACATTTAATAGAAAGAGGGAAGAATGGATTCAATGACACTTCAACAAATTCATATGCAAACAAAACACCAGGTGTAAAAATGCTGAGTTGAGAAGCAGATTACTTCTATAAATGGATAATGGTGAAAAACACACGTCAAAATCCATAATAGACTACCTCAAAAGGCGCAAGCTGAAGGTTTTACTATGGCCCTCACAGTCCCCTGATCTGAAGATCATTGAAAATCTGTGGCTAGACCTCAAAAGAGCAGTGTATGCAAGACGACAAAGGAATCTGACAGAATTGGAAGACTTTTCCAAGGAAGAATGCATGTAAACCCTAAAAGAAGAATAAAAAGACTCTTGGCTGGCTACAAATAGAGTATACAAGCTGTGATACCTGCCAAAGGGGATGCTATTAGATAATAACCAGGCAACCCAAACTTTTGCATCGGCCCATTTTCCTTAGTTGTTAAATTGAACATGTAAAACATGAAAATATTTTTTTTCTACCCTAAAATACAAAGGAATTTGCTTATCTTTAACCCCTTAATGACACTTGACATACCCCGTATGTCATAGAAGTCGGTGCATTACCAATCTATGATGTAAGGGGTATGTCAAGTTGATGGTGGGGTTCAAGCACTGTAACCCCGTGATCGCCACTGGATTTCTGACTGATGATGCAGCCGAGACCCAGCTCTGACTCCCAGAAGCGGTGACCATGACCCTATCAGCAGTTTAACCCCTTAAATGCTGCGATCAGTAGTGATCGCAGAACTTAGGTGGCAGGGAGAGGATCTGGTTCCTCTCCTGAGTGATCGGGTCCCTGTAATGGAATCACAGGGATCTGATCTCTGCCTTGGTAACACTAGGTCATTATCATGACGACCCTGGGTCACCTAGGGTCACCCTGCTATGGAAAGCCTCACACACCATGCATATGGCAAAGTGTCTGAGCTGTGAGTGCAGCACTGACACAACCCACTGCAGTGATCGTGCATTATAGTGGCTTATATGAGTGATTGGCGAGAAGAAACGTAATGTCCAATAAAGGAACTAAGTAAAAAAGTAAAAAAAATGGTAAGAAAAATGAAAAAAATATTTTTTTTGAAAATCTCAAAATAAAGAACAAAATAATGAATAAAAAATATTCCAATAAATATGTATATAAAAATAAAATAAACAAAAAAGTACAAATATTTGGTATTGCTGAGTCTGTAACAATCTGTTTTTTTTAAACTGTCACACTAATTAACCCCTTCAGTGAGCACAGTAAAAAAAAAAAAAAAAAAAACAGCAAAAACTGTCTTTTTATCATACAGCTGACAAAAATGTGGAATTAAATGGGATCAAAAAGTCAGAAAGAAATAAAAATGGTACCGCAAAGAACATCATCTTGTCTTGCAAAATACAAGCTGCCATACAGCTCCATCAGTGAATAATTAAAAAAGCTATAGCTCTCAGAATACAGCAATGCGAAGCCTATTTTGTTTCTAAAAATTGTTTTTATGGTGTAAAAGTGGCAAAACATAAAAAAAACTATATAAATGGGGTATCACTGTATTTGTACTGACCCCAAGAATAAAACTGTCATCACTTTTACAAAACAGTGAACAGCATAATAAAAAAAAACAAAAAAACAAAACAATTCCTAAATTGCTTTTTTTCATGATACTGCCAAAAAGTAGAATAGAAAACAATAAAAAATATTATGTGGTCCAAAATGATACCAATAAAACCTTCAACTCATCATGAAAAAATAAGTCCTCACATGACTCTGTTGGCAAAAAAATAAAAAAAATTATAGTATTCAACATTCGGTGATGCAAAAACCATGTATTTAGTAAAAATGTATTTTTAGTGTGATAGTAGCGAAAGAAAAAAAATATATAAACCTGATATCGCTGTAATTGTACTGACCAGAGGAATAATGCTGCCTAATCAGTTATACCACAAGGGGTAAAAAATAACTATATATGCCACTTCTTCAACCGCTGTCCATTTGTTCATTCTACCTCCCAAAGATAGCAGTATGGCATTGCTCGTATTTACCCTGCTGAGCGCTTACACCAGGAATTATGTTTACAATTCTGAAAAACATGATTCAGCCAAAATTCCCAACGGAAAATTCACTGTAATGAAGCAGAGGGAGTCACTTTCACCGCCCGTCTGGTTTGTGGTGCGACGGTTGCCATCTTTTTATTTTACGTCTTTTTAAAAGTCACAAAAGTGCGGTCATTAACAATGTTGTTCACCTTTAAAAGATGGACACCGCTGAACTAAGGGCGAATGGAGTTGGGAGTAACTCTGCTGCCTCATTGTAGGGAATGGATCCGTCAGGAATTTTACCTGAATCACGTATTTTGAGAGATGTATATGGAAACCCTGATGTAAGTGCTCAGGTTAAAGCACAGGATAAACGGGAATTGATACGAAATGTTCTGTACCCAAATTGCCACCAAATAGCATTTAACTCAAATCACAAAAAAGAAGTCCCTACGCAGGTCCGTCATCTGTTGACGGAAATATAGGGGGCGTCCATGTTAATGGTAGCACAAACGCTCTGGAAAAGCACTGTAGCTCCCCCTCAAAAAAGAAATCCAGCAAACTCTGTGCTCCCAAATTCAAATGCCCCATTACCTTCTGAGCCCCATAATGTGCCTGAACCAAAGTTACCGTCCACATGTTTTTCATTATTGTAGGGATGGGAGCCCAATTAATTTATGGAGAGCAGGTTTACAGAAGCACGGGCTGGGCATAATGTTCGGGCACTACACTGTACTGGGCACTACAAGAGCTTATTTGCAATTTTTAATTCAACATTCATTGCGTTTGACTCCATGGGTGATTTCCAAAGACAAATCACCCCTACACTCATAGATGAATTCCCAGAGGGGCTTACATACAAAATTTGGTCACTTGAGGAGGTTTCTGTTGCTCTTGCACTAAGGGGCTCTGCAAATGGAGTCTGCAAACTATTCTAGGAAAAGTTGTGCTCCAGAAATCAAATGGCGCTCCTTCCCTCCTGAGCCCTACAGTGTGGCCAAACAGTACTCTACTGTTACATGTAGAGGTATTGCCACATTCAGTAGAAATTTTGTAAGACAATATGGAGCTTTGTTTACCTGTTCTCCATGTGAAAATTGTTTTAACTCCCGATTTACAACATTTTAGTGGTTAAAAATGTATTTTTTTTTTTCACCGCCCAAAAGTATAAAATTTTGTGACACACCTGTCGTGTCAAAATGCTCACTGCAACCCTGAATCAATTCATTGAGAGGTGCAGTTATCGTACTCTGGAGAAATTGCACAACAAATATTATTATGTGATTTCTCTTGTTACTAGAGTTGAGCGCGGTTCGAGGTTCGAGGTTCTCCAGTTCGTGGCTCGAGTGATTTTGGGGCTGTTCTAGATCGAACTAGAACTCAAGCTTTTTTGCTAAAGCTCGATAGTTCTAGATACGTTCGAGAACGGTTCTAGCAACAAAAAAAACAGCTAATTCCTAGCTGGCTTTCCGCTGTAATAGTGTAAGTCTCTCTGTGACTCACACTATTATGACATTTCAGTGTATAGTGTGCGGGAACAACACATTCAGATCACTGCTGTATGTATAATTTTTTTTTTTTTCCTTGTCTTCCTTCCCTAAGCGCGCGCGTGTAGTGGGGCGGGCTAGCATGTCAGCCAATCCCAGACACACACACAGCTAAGTGTACTTTTAGCCAGAGAAGCAACGGCATGTGTGATAGGATGTCCATGTCACATGTCCCTGCATTATAAAAACGGACATTTTCCTCCAGCACGCCATTATCTGCCTTCTGCGTCCTTGGTGTCAGACATCACTGGCGCAGCTCCTATCGCGGATACTGCTTTGTACGCTCCATACACAGCGCTGGACAGCTTAGGGATAGCACTTTCTATCAGTCCTTTTAAGGGCTCATACCGGCAGGGTCAGAGCCATAGGTGACAGAGTTTAAAACAGAGTTTAACAGCTACACAAGATGACAGCGTCTGTGTAGCTAAGGTCAGGGATTTCCTCGCTGCATTTCGCCATTAGGAGGGATAGAAAGGCAGGCTTCCATTCCTCTACCCAGACCCACAACCCTGCCACTGTACCCTCCTGCCCTTTGCACACTCAAACTCATTGTTACTAAGCCATTATACTAGCAAACACTGAGTGAACTTAGTGGCATCCTAAACGTGGCTGTTGGACTTCTGTATTGCCCCAGTAGTGCAAAGATATTTGCAGCACCTCTGCCTGCATTGCACACTCAAACTCATTGTTACTAAGCCATTATACTAGCAAACACTGAGTGAACTTAGCGGCATCCTAAACGTGGCTATTGGACTTCTGTATAGTCCCACTAGTGCAAAGATATTTGCAGCACGTCTGCCTGCATTGCACACTCAAACTCATTGTTACTAAGCCATTATACTAGCAAACACTGAGTGAACTTAGTGGCATCCTAAACGTGGCTATTGGACTTCTATATAGACCCACTAGTGCAAAGATATTTGCAGCACCTCTGCCTGCATTGCACACTCAAACTCATTATAACTAAGCCATTATACTAGCAAACACTGAGTGAACTTAGTGACATCCTAAACGTGGCTGTTGGACTTCTGTATCGTCCCACAAGTGCAAAGATTTTTGCAGCACCTCTGCCTGCATTGCACACTCAAACTCATTGTTACTAAGCCATTATACTAGCAAACACTGAGTGAACTTAGTGGCATCCTAAACGTGGCTATTGGACTTCTGTATAGTCCCACTAGTGCAAAGATATTTGCAGCACGTCTGCCTGCATTGCACACTCAAACTCATTATAACTAAGCCATTATACTAGCAAACACTGAGTGAACTTAGTGGCATCCTAAACGTGGCTATTGGACTTCTGTATAGTCCCACTAGTGCAAAGATATTTGCAGCACGTCTGCCTGCATTGCACACTCAAACTCATTATAACTAAGCCATTATACTAGCAAACACTGAGTGAACTTAGTGGCATCCTAAACGTGGCTATTGGACTTCTGTATAGTCCCACTAGTG
This sequence comes from Anomaloglossus baeobatrachus, assembly GCF_048569485.1. NCBI lineage: Eukaryota > Metazoa > Chordata > Amphibia > Anura > Aromobatidae > Anomaloglossus > Anomaloglossus baeobatrachus. Next base: position 386,482,206 of record NC_134353.1, read on the forward strand.
CAAAGATATTTGTAGCACCTCTGCCTGCATTGCACACTCAAGCTCATTGTTACAAAGCCATTATACTAGCAATTTATGCTGCCAGTTTAAGGGCCGTAGTTGCATTGTGTCACGCTTCCCGCTCCCCTGGTTCCGTCCTCCGGTCCCCGTTGCCCGCTTCCCGCTCCCCGGCGGCGTCCCCTGCTTACCACTCCAGTCCCGGCCTCCTCTTCCCCGCCTGCGGCCTCCATGCGTCCAGCTCCCCGCTCCCGGCGCTCCTCTGCGACATGGGACTCCCAGCCGGGCGCTCCTGCTTCCTCCTCACCGCTTCCTGGACTGGCTTCTGGCACACGGGCCTCGCGCATGCGCATTAGGGCGCGCGCGCGGTCATTGACCCTTTCTTAAAGGGCCAGCACCCAGAAACAGGATATTGCATAGACAGGTACAGGGTATATAAGGGTTCTCTTTCCTGGTGGGCGGGGCCTGTTCTACGTGTTTAGCAAGCTAGTGTTCAGGTCCCCGTATTGCTTTGCCCTGTGCTTTGCCTTGTATTAACCCTGTCCTGTCTCGTAGAGCCTATCCTGCCACGCCAGTCGCTCCGAACCAAGTCCATCCCTGGACCCTGACGGTGACTTCGGCGGATGTCCCACCACCTCTGCAGCTCCGCCAGTCTCCAGTCTCTGGCTCCGTTCAGTGACCCGTTCCATCGCTCAGCAGGTTCCGGATTCCACCTGACCCTATAACCCGGCCTCGGACCCTGAGCCTCGTCACCCGGACTACCGTCCAGAACTCCGTGGGTTCAGCATCATCCACCTTTCCTGCTTCTCTAAGGACTGTCCAGCTACCTATAGTGCTCCGGCTGCCATGCATCAGGACCCTCTGGCGGGGTGACCAGCCTGGCTGCCTTCTCAGGGGAAATCGGTGTACGGTCCAGTGCTTCCACCACCCGGACGTAACAGCTAGAACAGGCCATGGATCCCGCCGAAGCACTAGCGGCCTTGCAGCAGAAACTCACACGCCAGCGTGAGACCCAGACCCGCATGCTGAACTTCATGTCTTCTGTGGATACCCGCCTGAACACGCTACAAGCGACGGCCACATCCTCGGCATCTCGGGTTTCCACTGTACGATCCACGGCCACAGCTCCCGTGGCAGCCTCCTCGGATGCTTCCGGACTTCGTTTGGCCTCACCACCCCGCTACGCCGGAGATCCCAAGACCTGCAGGGGATTCATCAATCAATGCTCTCTCCATTTCAAGCTGCTGCCGCACTTGTTTGCCTCCGACCAAGCCAAGGTCGCGTTCATGATGTCCCATCTAGAGGGAGAGGCACTGGCCTGGATGAACCCCTTGTGGGAGAAGGAGGATCCGGTGACCACCAACATCCAGGAATTCCTGCAGGCATTTCGTGGCACCTTTGACGAGCCCGGACGCGCCTCCGCGTCTGCCTCATCTCTCCTCCGGCTACATCAGGGGACTCTGACGGTGGGCCAATATGCCATCCGTTTTCGCACCTTGGCTTCGGAACTCGGGTGGAACAATGAGGCTCTAACCGCCGCCTTCTGGGAAGGACTCTCGGGTCGTATTAAAGATGAGCTGGCTGGACGTGACGTGCCTTCCACCCTGGATGCCCTGATTGCCCTAGCGACTCGAGTGGATCTTCGCTTTCAGGAACGATCCAAAGAAGTGTCCCGCGAGACACTTACGATACGGCACTCCTCCCCACCACAGAAGTCCATCTCTCCCCAGTTGGCGTCACCTGGCGTCTCTACCTCCGAGCCCATGCAGATTGACCGCCTGAAGCAGTCGGAACAACGCCGAGCAGAACGACTAGCAAAGGGTCTCTGCTTCTACTGCGGTGATGGCACACACCTGCTATGCTCTTGTCCCGAGAAGCCGGGAAACTCCAAAGCCTAGGCTTGGTAGGAGAGGCCACCCTAGGTGCTGGGACTCTCTCAGACTCCCTTACCTGGACTATTCAAGTCACTACAGAAGAGACCCGGTTCACGGCAGAGGCGTATCTCGATTCCGGAGCAGCAGGCAACTTCATCCAGCAGGCCACGGTGGATAAGTACCAGGTGCCTGTCCTCCCACTAGAGAAACCGCTGGTGATCGCCTCTGTTGATGGGAAACCCCTCTCTGACACCGTCTCCCTGATCACCAAGCCTGTGGAAGTACGGATCGGTGCTCTGCACACCGAGAAGATCACCTTCTACGTCCTCCCACGCATGTCTCATCAGATCCTGCTGGGACTTCCATGGTTACGGACACACGAACCATCGGTCAGCTGGAGTACAGGTGAAATCACCCGATGGGGCTCCTCATGTCACGAGAGATGTCTGAAATCCATCCAGCCCGTCCGTCGCCCTCCGGTTCCAGAGTCTCTACCAGGACTGCCTTCTGCCTACTGGTCCTTCACGGACGTGTTTGATAAAAAGGAGTCAGAGGTGTTACCGCCTCATCGTCCCTACGACTGTGCTATCGAGTTACTGCCAGGAACTACGCCTCCTCGAGGACGGATATACCCCTTGTCCCCTGCTGAAACACGAGCTATGTCTGCCTATATCACCGAGAGCCTAGCTAAGGGGTTCATTCGGAGGTCCTCGTCCCCTGCCGGAGCGGGGTTTTTCTTCGTCAAGAAGAAGGAAGGTGATCTGCGCCCTTGCATTGACTACCGGGGATTAAACCAGATTATCGTAAAGAACAAATACCCTCTGCCACTTATCCCCGAACTATTCGATCGGCTCCGAGGAGCCCGTGTATTCACCAAGTTGGACCTTCGTGGGGCCTATAACCTGGTTTGCATTCGCTCTGGAGACGAATGGAAAACTGCATTCAACACTCGGGATGGGCACTATGAGTATTGTGTCAAGCCCTTTGGTCTGTGTAACGCTCCGGCCGTCTTCCAAGAACTGGTGAATGACGTGTTCAGAGATCTCCTCTATGTCTGTGTCGTGGTGTATCTGGACGACATCCTGGTCTTCTCTACGGATCTACAAACCCACCGAGAGAACGTGCAGCTAGTCCTCCAGAGGCTTAGAGAGAATCGTCTGTACGCCAAGTACGAGAAATGCATCTTCGAAAAGTCGTCTCCTCCCTTCCTGGGTTATGTAATCTCGGACACTGGCCTGCAGATGGACCCAGAGAAAGTGTCTGCCATCATCAACTGGCCTCCTCCTTCCGGACTGAAGGCTATCCAACGCTTTCTCGGCTTTGCGAACTACTACCGTCAGTTCATCCCGCATTTCTCTGCCTTGACTGCACCTCTCTCTGCCTTGACTAAAAAAGGAGCTAATCCTAAGGATTGGTCCCTGACAGCCGATGCCGCGTTCTGCTCCTTGAAACAGGCGTTTGCTTCTTCCTCGGTTCTCCATCGCCCTGAATTGAACCGACAGTTCACTTTAGAGGTGGATGCCTCCTCCTCAGGAGCCGGGGCAGTGTTGATGCAGAACTCCCCCTCTGGAAAGATGGTCACATGTGGATTCTTCTCCAAGAGCTTCTCGGCATCCGAACGCAACTACACCATTGGGGATCGGGAGCTACTGGCCGTGAAGCTGGCCTTGGAGGAATGGCGCTACCTCCTGGAAGGAGCTGTATACCCTGTAATCATATACACGAACCACAAGAATCTGGAGTACCTGCGGTCTGCCCAAAGACTAAATCCACGACAAGCCCGCTGGTCCTTGTTCTTTGCTCGATTTGATTTCCAACTCCATTTTCGGCCTGCGGATAAGAACGTGCGGGCAGACGCTCTGTCCAGATCCTTCGTGCCCGTGGAGTTGGAGGAGGAGACATACCAGCCCATCATCAACCCCAGTAAAATCATTCCGGTGACTCCTGTCGCTCTAACTCAGATACCCCCTGGGAAAACCTATGTCTCAGATACTGACAGACAGAGAGTCCTGCACTGGGGCCATGCTTCTAAGATCGCCGGCCATGCTGGTCAGAAGAAAACTTGGAGCACGATTGTCCGTCACTACTGGTGGCCGTCCCTCCGTAAAGACGTCGCAACCTTCGTCTCAGCCTGTCCATCCTGTGCCCGGAACAAGACACCCAAGCACCTACCCTATGGACGTCTTCTGCCTCTGCCCATTCCTTCCGTTCCGTGGCAACATATCGCAATGGACTTTATCACGGACTTACCCTTATCCTCCGGACATACGGTCATATGGGTTGTGGTGGATCGTTTCTCAAAGATGGCTCACTTCGTTCCCATGGCTGGACTGCCCTCTGCCCAGGAGCTAGCTGACTCCTTCATACAGCACATATTCCGATTGCATGGCTTCGCCACACACATAGTGTCTGACAGAGGAACTCAGTTTACCTCGCGCTTCTGGAGGGCTCTCTGCAAACATCTGGGAGTGTCCTTGGACTTTTCTTCGGCCTACCATCCTCAGTCGAATGGCCAAGTGGAACGGGTCAATCAGATCCTGACCTTCCTGCGCCACTACGTCAACATCCATCATGACGATTGGTCCACGCTCCTACCTTGGGCTGAGTTCTCCCATATTCAGCACATCAGTGAGTCCACCTCCAGCTCTCCCTTTCAGATCGTGTATGGACTGCAGCCTTCTGTCCCGTTGCCAGTATCCTCGGCTTCCGACGTCCCCACAGCAGATGCTCTAGTTCGGGACTTTTCAGCTATATGGAACTCTGTCAAGTCATCCCTAGAACGTGCTTCATTGCGGATGAAGAGACATGCGGACAAGAGGCGCCTGGATCCCCCGTGTTTCTCCCCAGGTGATCTGGTCTGGCTTGCATCCAGATATTTCCGATTGAAGTTACCCTCGTACAAGTTGGGTCCTTGCTACATCGGGCCATTTAAGATCATCAGCAAGATCAATGCAGTCTCCTACAAGCTGCAACTCCCAGGCACGATGCGGATACCCAACTCCTTCCATGTCTCCTTACTCAAGCCTGTTGTCCTTGGTCCCTTCTCCGCTGAGGTCAGTGCTGCTCCCCCTCCTATTGCTGACGATGACATCTATGCGGTAAGAGATATCGTGGCCATGAAGACCGTGCGAGGTCGGCAGTACTTCCTGGTAGACTGGGCGGGTTATGGTCCCGAGGATCGGTCCTGGGAGCCCCGGGAGAATGTGGGCACTCCTCTGATTCGTGCCTTCCTGTCCCGCTTGCGGGGGGGGGGGGGCGTGGGGGAGGGGGTACTGTCACGCTTCCCGGTCCCCTGGTTCCGTCCTCCGGTCCCCGTGGCCCGCTTCCCGCTCCCCGGCGGCGTCCCCTGCTTACCACTCCGGTCCCGGCCTCCTCTTCCCCGCCTGCGGCCTCCATGCGTCCAGCTCCCCGCTCCCGGCGCTCCTCTGCTACGTGGGACTCCCAGCCGGGCGCTCCTGCTTCCTCCTCACCGCTTCCTGGACTGGCTTCTGGCATAATGTTGACCCTGTGGTTATAGACAATGAGGAACATACTGATGACGATAAGACGCAGATACCAGATTGGGATGACAACTTAAATATTCGGTCAGGGCAAGAAGAGGCTCGGTCTGAGGGGGAGGGGAGTGCAAACACAACAATTGATGAGGAAGTTCTAGATCCCACCTACTGTCAACCCACAGTCAGGCACTCGAGGAGGTCAACAGAGGCGGTGGAGGAGGATGCAACCGACGACGAAGTTACCTTGCGCCTTCCTGGACAGAGTCGGAGCACTGGTAGCACATCTACAACTGCATCATCAGCCACCACTGTGCCTCTGAGCACTAGTCGGCGGGGCTCAGCAGGTCGCATGCCCTCTAAGACTTGTCTAACCTGGTCCTTTTTTTACATAGAAAAAGATAGCCCAAATTATGTGATGTGTAAAATTTGTCGTGATTCTGTTAGTAGAGGTCAAAACCTCAGCAGTTTGACAACTTCTTCCATGAATCGTCACATGAATAAATATCATAGGTCCCAGTGGGAAGCTCACCGTGCTGCAATGCGGCCTAGTGGAGCGAACCATCCACGGCCTGCCCCTTCCAGTGCATCCGCGCGCTCTTCATCTTCTAGGACTGTGGGGACAGCTGTCACACCTTGTTTTCCACTCAGAACTTCCACCACTGTAACCGCAACAGGCAGTTTGCTTGGTATGTCGTCAGTTGTTTTGGAAGGGGAAACAAGTGCATGTGTACAGCTCTCTCAGATATCGATAGCACCAACGTTGGATGAAGGCAACATCATGTCTCCGCCTGCACTTTCCTCACAAACCTGCATTTTTCCAGGGACACCCTACTCAACACCGTCTACACACAGCAGCCAGATCTCTGTCCCTCAGATGTGGACAAATAAAAGGCCATTTCCTGTGACCCATGACAAAGCTAAGAGGTTGACTTTATCCCTCTGTAAGCTCTTGGCTACCGAAATGCTGCCTTTCTGCCTGGTGGACACACAGGATTTTAGAGACCTTATGTCTGTCGCTGTGCCCCAGTACCAGATGCCCAGTCGCCACTACTTCTCTAAGAAAGGTGTGCCCGCGCTACACCAGCATGTCGCACACAACATCACCGCTTCCTTGAGAAACTCTGTGTGTGAACGGGTGCATTTTACCACCGATACTTGGACCAGTAAGCATGGACAGGGACGTTATATGTCGCTGACTGGGCACTGGGTAACTATGGTGATAGATGGTGAAGGGTCTGCTGCAGAAGTCTTGCCGTCCCCACGACTTGTGTGTCAATCCTTTGTCTGTCCAAGTTCCGCCACTGCTTCTGCCTCCTCCACCTCATCTGTGTCCTCCACCTCCGCCCCAAGCCTGCCTGGTCAGGCCACCAGCGTTCTCACTGCGCAGAAGGAATCACGCACCCCTCATTACTATGCTGGCAGCAGAGCGCAACGTCATCAGGCGGTCTTTAGCTTGACATGTCTTGGGAATAAGAGTCACACAGCTGAGGAGTTGTGGTCAGCTCTGCGGTCCGAGTTTAATAAATGGTTGTCTCCACTCAACCTGCAGCCTGGTAAGGCCATGTGCGACAATGCTGCAAACCTGGATGCGGCCCTTCGCCTGGGCAAGGTGACACACGAACCTTGTATGGCTCACGTGTTGAACCTTGTTGTCTAGCAATTTTTAACACACTATCCCGGCCTAGATGGCCTTCTGACCAGGGCACGAAAACTGTCTGCTCACTTCCGCTGATCAAGCGCCGCAGCTGAGCGACTTGCATCGCTTCAGAAGTCTTTCGGCCTGCCGGTTCATCGCCTGAAATGCGATGTGGCGACACACTGGAATTTGACTCTTCACATGTTACAGTGACTGTGGCAGCACCGCCGAGCCCTGGTGCAATACGTCATGACGTATAGCCTGGGCCAACGAGATGCCGAGGTGGGGCAGATCACCCTGATGGAGTGGTCTCAGATCAAGGACCTATGCACCCTTCTGCACAGTTTCGACATGGCGACGAATATGTTTAGCGCTGACAATGCCATTATCAGCATGACAATTCCAGTCATTTACATGCTGGAGCACAGCTAAACACTATTCGGAGTCAGGGGGTGGGACAACAGGAAGGGGAGGAACTACAGGAGGATTCATATGCGCAAGACTTAACAACATCTCCAAGGTCCAGACGTTCATCATCACCAACGCGGCAGGCATGGGACCATGGGGGACAGGGATCAACAAGGGCGCATGGTAGCAGGCGAAATGTTGAGGAAGGTGCAGGAGAACATGAAGAAATGGAGGACTAACTGTCCATGGACATGGAAGACTCAGCGGATGAGGGAGACCTTGGTCAAACTTCAGTTGAAAGAGGTTGGGGGAAGATGTCAGAGGAAAAAAGGACGGTTAGCACCTCTATGCCACAAACACAGCGTGGACTTGGTCCACATGGCTGCGCAAGACACATGAGTGCTTTCTTGCTGCACTACCTCCAACATGACCCTCGTATTGTCAAAATTAGAAGTGATGATCACTACTGGCTTGCCACACTATTAGATCCCCAGTACAAGTCCAAATTTTGTGACATAATTCCAGCCATAGAAAGGGACGCACGTATGCAAGAGTATCAGCAGAAGCTGTTACTCGATCTTAGCTCGGCTTTTCCACCAAACAACCATGCAGGTGCAGGGAGTGAATCGCCCAGTTGTAACTTGACAAACTTGTGACGGTCTCGTCATCTTTAACAGTCTACCCGTACCAGTAGGACTGTATCTGGTGCTGGTAACAGCAATTTTATGGAATCTTTTCATAATTTTTTTAGACCCTCCTTTGCAAGGCCAACAGAGACAACAAGTCTAACACATAGTCAACGGCTGGAGAGGATGATACAGGAGTATATCCAAATGAACATCGATGCCATGACTTTGCAAATGGAGCCTGGCTCATTTTGGGCTTCAAATCTTGAAAAAGGGCAAGAGCTCTCCACTTACGCCTTGGAGATTTTGTCGTGTCCAGCTGCCAGCGTTGTCTATGAACGTGTCTTCAGTGCTGCTGGGTGTGTGCTGACAGATAAGCGCACGCGTCTGTCCAGTGACAATGTGGACAGACTAACGTTCATCAAAATGAACAAGTCATGGATCTACAAGGAATTTACTACCCCTGTGTCATCCTGGGGAGAGTAAATGCTTGTGGATTTGGAATGTGCTTGATGCAAATCAAAACATCCTGTTTGCAACTAGGGCACAAGTGCTGCCACTGATGGGGTGTCTGTGTGGCCCAATTTTTTGAAAAAAGGGAGACTCCGCTTGTAGTAACCCTTGGTTGCTGTGTTTTTTAAAAGGAGCCAAGATGAACAAGTCATGGTTCAGCAAAGACTTTGCTACCTACCCCAGGGTCATCCTGGGGACGGTTAAGTATGGCGTATTTTTGAATGTGCTTGATGCAAATCTACCTGTGAAGTGTACAAATGGGGCACAAGTGCTGCCACTGAAGGGGTGAGTGTCTGTGTGGCCCAATTTTTGGGAAAAAGGAAGACTCCTCTTGGAGTAACCCTTGCTTGCTGTGTTTTTTAAAGGAGCCAAGATGAACAAGTCATGGTTAAGCATAGACTTTGCTACCTACCGCGGTGTCATCCTGGGGACGGTTAAGAATGGCGTATTTTTTAATGTGCTTGATGCAAATCTAGCTGTGAAGTGTACAACTAGGGCACAAGTGCTGCCACTGAATGGGTGGGTGTGTGTGGGGCACAATTTTTGGAAAAAAAAGGGAGACTCCGCTTGGAGTAACCCTTGCTTGCTGTGTTTTTTAAAAATGATCCAAGATGAACAGAGCTGGGATCAGGAAAGACTTTGCTACCTACCCCGGTGTCATCCTGGGGACGTTTAAGAATGGCGTATTTTTGAATGTGCTTGATGCAAATCTAGCTGTGAAGTGTACAACTAGGGCACAAGTTCTGCCACTGAATGGGTGGGTGTGTGTGGGGGGCACAATTTTTGGAAAAAAAAGGGAGACTCCGCTTGGAGTAACCCTTGCTTACATTGTTTTTAAAAATGATCCAAGATGAACAGATCTGGGATCAGGAAAGACTTTGCTACCTACCCCGCTGTCCTCCTGGGGACGGTTAAGTATGGCGTATTTTTGAATGTGCTTGATGCAAATCTACCTGTGGAGTGTACAACTGGGGCACAAGTGCTGCCACTGAAGGGGTGAGTGTCTGTGTGGCTCAATTTTTGGAAAAAAAGGAAGACTCCGCTTGGAGTCACCTTGCGGTGTTTTAAATGATTTTAGAAGGGCGTGCCATGCCTATATCTGTGTGTCCTCCTCATTTTCCTTGTCCAGCTCTTTTGTTTTCGCATGAGTATATGTCCTTGTCACTTTCCCATGTGTTTGTGTTGTGTTGTGAGTTGTTTGTCACCTTTTGGACACCTTTGAGGGTGTTTTCTAGGTGTTTTTATGTGTTTGTGAATGCCTGCCATTGTTTCCTATGTGGTTCGAGTTCGGTTCGTCGAACGTTCGACGAACTGAACTCGAACGGGACCTCCCTTCGGCGAACCGACCTCGAGCCGAACCGCGACCGGTTCGCTCATCTCTACTTGTTACCCTTGTAAAAATAAATGATTTGGGGTTAAAGCAACAGTTTTCTGGGAAAATTTTTTTTTTTTATTTTCGTGACTCAACGTTATAAAATTCAGTGAGGCACTTGTGGGTTCAAGGTGCTCACCAAACATCTAGAAAAATTCCTTGAGGGGTTTAGTTTCCAAAATGGGGTCACTTTTTGGGGGAGGTCCCCTATTTAGGCACATGAGGGGTTTTCCAAATCCGACATATCTGTAGCGCCCCTGAACCCCTCAGTGCACTACTAGGTACTGCATCCTGACAAAGATGCAGGGCCTACCCCCAGGGACCTGAAAGACCAGTGCCGGTACTACCAAAGCACATAAAATCCCCAGTTCCCACTCCCCATTAGGGATGACTGACTTGTCCGAGACCGAATGGATGGCCACCCAAAGGCGGAGCCAGTCTAGTCCACTAGGGAAAGGACGGACAGACACACTCAGACAGTCAGACAATGTAGTCTGTTAGTGAAAGTTGAAGGGGATGGATGTGTCTCCAGGCAGGGTCACGTAACGGTGAACGAGGTGGCAAGGAGAGTGGTTGCCAGGGAGGGTGAAACCAAGTACCTCTGGAATCAGAGCACTGATGGGGCACAGGGCCTTAGGTCAGGCAACAGCTTCAGGCAACCTGAAAAATACCTGCACAGTGAGGGGACCTTCACGGACCTCACTGACCCAAGAATCCAGGGGCACCAGCAGTAAAGATTGAGCCAGGGACTGGAACAGAACACCAACCCTGCAGTGTTTGCACTGCCCTCCGTACGGACGAAAGACTGCCGACAGACAGTAAGGGACCCACAAACGCTCCAGACTATGGGGTCCCACCAACAAGTGAGAGGTACCGGGGAAAGAGACTACCAGGTCACCACACTGGAACTGGGACAAAAGGGACCAGGGGTCTGAACCAGCCATCTTCTGTGAGTAAAAACAGAAGTTGCACTGCATGCCCATCGTGTGGTCTCCTTCTTTCTGCGATTGACCCTTCCAAGCACTCCCTGGGGCCCAGTCCTACTTGCGGAGGGCCTACCATCCAGGCTACCACCATCATGAGCCCCAGAGGTAACAGACTGTGCAGCGGCGTCTCTATCACAATAACAGCAACCCGCAAGTGGCGTCACAATACAAACTCTTTCATTCCCCTGTGTATAACCCCTTTTAAAAAGCGTCCTCAGGGTCACGGAACCGGGCATCAGCCATAATACAACTGTGACACAGTATCCCCGTACATATATGGCCCGGGAACGAGTACCCCATAGCCCTGGGCGACACATATCTATTCCAGACAATTTTCTATTCAAATAGTCAAAAGGCGCTCCTTCCCTCCCTAGCCCTGTTGTGCACCCAAACAGTTGATTTCCCCCACATAAGAGGTATCAGCATACTCAAGAGAAATTGCTCAACAAATATTATTATGCATTTTCTACTGTTGCGCTTGTTAAAATAAAACATTTGGTGTTAAAGCAACATTTTTATAGTAAAAATGTATTTTTTATTTTCACTGCTCAACGTTATAAAATGTGTGGGAGCTCCACTGTTTAGGCACATCAGGGGCTCTCCAAATGCAATATGGAATCCTCTATATTCCAAACAATTTTGAGTTCAAAAATGGCGCTTCTTCTTTTATTAGCCCTGCTGGGCACCCAAACAGTTGATTTCTACCGAATATGAGGTATGATTGTACAACAATATGGTGCATTTTCTCCTGTTATCCATTTGAAAATTAAAAAATTGGTGTTAAAGCAACAGTTTTGTGGGACAAATGTAGAGAAATTCTTTGATTTGGGTTTAGTTTCCAAAATTTGGTCCCTTGTGTAGGAGATCCACTGTTTAGGCATATCGGGTGCTCTCCAAATGCAACATGTCCTCTATGTAGTCCAGACAATTTTGCGCTCTAAAATTCAAATGGTGCTCCTTCCTTTACAAACTGTGTCGTGCGCCGAAACAGTAGAATTCCATTACGTATGAGGTATCCTCGTACTCAGGAGAAATGGGGGCTGACACTCAGCACTGGGATCTGGCACATAGCACTGGGACTTGGCACACTGCACTGGGGGCTGGCATACTGCCCGTGGACCTGGCACACAGCACTACTCGGGGGCACACAGCACTGGGAGCTGGCACACAGCACTGGGGGCTGGCACACTGCACTGGGAGCTGGCACACTGCACTACTCAGGGGTACACAGCACTGGGAGCTGGCACACAGCACTGGGGGCTGGCACACACACTACTCGGGGTACACATCACTGGGGGATGGCACACAGTGAAGGGAGCTGGCACACAGCACTTCTCGGGGGTACACAGCACTGAGGGCTGGCACACAGCACTGGGGGATGGCACACAGCACTGGGGGCTGGCACACACACTACTAGGGGGTACACAGCACTTGGTTGCGGCCTCACAGCCCAGCGGGGAGGAGTCACTCACAGGTCCAGGATGAATGTGTAGCAGGGAAGCCGGTAAGCTGCTTCTTCTATTGTTCTTCTGTGGATGGGAGGGCAACTTGCGCTCCTTACCCTGCCCACAAGGTAAGCCCTGAGCGGCGAAGCACCTCATGGTATGCGCATGCAGTGGCGTGCGCGTCTTCACATCACCATTAGGATTTAAAGGGCCAGCAGTCGGTAAGACCGCGTCTCCCGCCCAAGCACTGCGGTCCCTGGGAATGTGCCTAGGGGCCACAGGAAAAGTTTGTGGCCCACGAGCCGGAGGTTCCCCACACCTGGTAAATACACATTTGTCTAGAATGTATGGGCCCCTACTAATATATATGTCTAAAATGTCCTACCAGTATATATTAACCCCTTCACAACATCAGCCGTACATAGTCACAAGACGGTGCAAGTTTGAAGCAGCTATTATCAAGCGGGGTCAGAGAGTGACCTCGCTCCATATTTGTCAGGTTATGGTTCTGTATTACAACACGGACCTGCCTCTAACATTCTAAGGTGAGCTCCGCTCCACCTGCAATTGTAAACCTGTTAAATTCGCTGTCAGCCTGTTACAGCAGCATTTCACATGCGCCAGCATGGAGGCGTGCTGCTCTAAGTGCCCATTGGCGCAGCCGTGACGTAATCATGTTTGCTATAACAGTAGGGGGTCTTCTGAAAACCTTCGTGCTCGTAATATCAGTGCTGCTTTGAAACCTGCCTGAGGCCGAGTTTCAAAGGAGACTGTGATTTTCACTATACGCAGCATTGCTGTGGTATGTACTGTGGTATTGCTGTATATAGAACAAACAATTAGACACAAAAAATAAGCAATCACACAGCTCCATCAACTGAAAAATGAAAACATTACGGGTCTTGAAAGATGGTGAAGAAAAGAAAAATGACCGCAAATGTCAGAATTTTTTTTTCTCTGCTAAAATAATGAAAAAACTGCATATGTTTGCTATCACCATAAGCACACTGATGATAAGAATCTTTTTGCTTCGTTATTTATAACAAAAAATGTACACCGTAAAAATGATTACCAAAAAAACTATCAGAATTGGGGTTTTTTTCCACAATTTATTCCCAATTGGCATTTTCCCTGTTTTCCAGTATATTAAATGGTAAAATAAATGATGTCATTCAAAATTATAACTTGTTCCTCAAAAAACAAGCCCTTGTATGGCTATATGGACAGAAAAAATAAAAATGTTATGGCTCTTGGAAGAAGGGAGAACTAAAAACGAAAATGCAAAAAAGAAAGTTGTCCTCATCATGAAGGGTTAATGAGGACATCAGAATGTATTGGCTCCTGGTGGTATATATTTGGCTGTATGTACAAATGCTTCTCAATAAATTAGAATAGTATCAGAAAGTTAAATTATTTCAGTAATTCAATGCAAAAAGTGAAACACATATAGATTCATTACATACAGAGTGATCTATTTCAAGTGTTTACTTCTGTTAATGTTGATGATTATGGCTTATGGCCAATGAAAACCCAAAATGATTATCTCAGAAAATTAGAATAATTACCACAAAACACCTACAAAGGCTTCCTAAGAGTTTAAAATGGTCCCTTAGTCTGGTTCAGTAGACTACACAATCATGAGGAAGACTGCTGACTTGACAGATATCCAGAAGGCAGTCACTGACACACTCCACAAGGAGGGTAAGCCCCAAAAGGTCATTGCTAAAGAAGCAGGCTGTTTACAGAGTGCTGTATACAAGCATATTAATGAAAAGTTGAGGGGAATGAATAAGTGTGGTAGAAAAAGGAGCATAAGCAACATGGATAAACAGCCTTGATAGGATTGTTAAGAAAAGGCCATTCAAAAATTTGGGGGAGATTCACAAGACGTGAACTGCTTCTGGTGTCAGTGCTTCAAAAGCCACCATACATAGACGTAGCCCAGGACATGGGCCACAACTGTCACATTCCTCCTGTCAAGCCACTCATAACCAATAGGCACCAGAAATGTCATACCTGGACCAAGGAAAAAAAGAACTGGACTGTTGCTCAGTGGTCCAAGGTGTTGTTTTCAGATGAAAGTAAATGTTGCATTTAATTTGGAAATCAAGGTCCCAAAGTCTGGGGTAAGAATGGAGAGACCACAATCCAAGCTGCTTGAATTCTAATGTGAAGTTTCCACAATCAGTGATGGTTTGGGGAGCCATGTCATCTGCTGGTGTAGGTCCACTGTGTTTTATCAAGTCCACACTGCCAAAAGTACCAATACCTGGTGTAATAACCACAGTATCACTGTGCTTGATAAGCCAGCAAACTCGCCTGACCTAAAACCCATAGAGAATCTATGGAGTACTGTCAAAAGGAAGATGAGAGGCACCAGACCCAACAATGCAGACGAGTTGAAGGCTGCTATCAAAGCAACCTGGGCTTCCATAACACCTCAGCAGTGCCACAGGCTGATAGCCTCCATGCCACGCTGCATTGATACAGTAATTCATGCAAAAGGAGTCCCGTCCAAGTATTGAGGCATTTACTGTACATACGTTTCAGTAGGCCAACATTTCTGAGTGTAAAATCATTTTTTCATTTGGTCTTATAAAATATTCTAATTTTCTGAGATAATGACTTTTGGGTTTTCATTGGCTGTAAGCCATAATCATCAACATTAACAGAAATAAACACTTGAAATAGATCAGTCTGTGTGTAATGACTGTATAATATACAGTATGTGTTTCCCTGTTTGTATTGAATTACTGAAATAAATTAACTTTTTGATGATATTCTAATTTATTGAGAAGCACTTGTATTTGCTCTTTGTATGCACAAATCTGTTTGAAAGTAATCAGTGTATACTATAGGCGGCTGACAGAAGAGATATTGGATGGAGTGTATATCTCTCCCAGAAAGTTGGGCGAGATAGTAAATCCAGGTAGTGTTGGTTTCTTCAGCAGCTTAGGTTGCTGAGCTATTTATTTAATGGTAATTGTGGACCAGTTTTTATTGGAGTGTTGAGTAGGATTTGGTGGTGGGACTCACCACTGATGCTCCACTTAGTCCAGAGGGACTGAAAGCTCAGACATCTCACCTGAGGAAGGTTGCCTCAGTACAGGCACATAAAAGGTTAAAGAAATCAGACGGGAGCGGTGAGCTGTGTGAGTAAGGCTATGTGCGCACTAGGCGTTTTTTTCACGCTGCGTTTTTATGTGCGTCTTTGTCTAAAAAACGCACCCGCGGCTAAAAAAACGCGGCAAAAACGCATGCGTTTTTGCCGCGATTTGGTGCGTTTTTTGCTGCGTTTTTGCTCACTGCGTTTTTAATCAGTGCACAATGCCATTTTGTTGATGAAAAAAAAAAAAAAAAAGGTCTGATGTCATTTCCTTCTTCAAAATGTTCATTGTATGCAGGAGAGCAGACAGCAGCTGCAGAACTACAAGTCTCAGCATCCTCCATTCACTAGTGTATGCAGGAGAGCAGACAGCAGCTGTAGAACTACAAGTCTCAGCATCCTCCATTCACTAGTGTATGCAGGAGAGCAGACAGCAGCTGCACAACTACAAGTCTCAGCATCCTCCATTCACTAGTGTATGCAGGAGAGCAGACAGCAGCTGCAGAACTACAAGTCTCAGCATCCTCCATTCACTAGTGTATGCAGGAGAGCAGACAGCAGCTGCAGAACTACAAGTCTCAGCATCCTCCATTCACTAGTGTATGCAGGAGAGCAGGCAGCAGCTGCAGAACTACAAGTCTCAGCATCCTCCATTCACTAGTGTATGCAGGAGAGCAGACAGAAGCTGCAGAACTACAAGGCTCAGCAGCCTCCATCCAGGACTGTATGCAGTTTTTTGCCCAAAAAGAAAAAAAAATGACATGGGCTTCGCCATATTTTTGTATGCTAGCCGGGTACAGCAGGCAGGTACGGGCTGCCCCCAACCCCCAGCTGCCTATTTGTACCCGGCTGGGAACCAAAAATATAGAGAAGCCCTTTTTTTTTAATTATTTCATGAAATAATTAAAAAAAAAAAATGACGTGGGCTTCGCCATATTTTTGTATGCTAGCCGGGTACAGCAGGCAGGTACGGGCTGCCCCCAACCCCCAGCTGCCTATTTGTACCCGGCTGGGAACCAAAAATATAGAGAAGCCCTTTTTTTTAATTATTTCATGAAATAATTAAAAAAAAAAAATGACGTGGGCTTCGCCTAATTTTTGAGTCCAGCCGGGTACAACTAGGCAGCTGGGGATTGGAATCCACAGTGCAGGGTGCCCATGCTTTCTGGGCACCCCCACTGCGAATTGCAGTCCGCAGCCACCCCAGAAAATGGCGCTTTCATAGAAGCGCCATCTTCTGGCGCTGTATCCAACTCTTCTAGCTGCCCTGATGCCGGGTGGCTAGCTAGGTAATAATGGAGTTAGGGCTAGCTGTATATTATCAGCTAGCCCTAAGCCCGAAATTCATGGTGTCACGCCAATATTAGACATGGCCACCATGAATTTCTAGTAATGATAAAAAAAAACACAACACACAGAAAAATATTTTTATTAGAAATAAAACACAACACAATTAGTGACTCCATCTTTATTGAAATAAACCCCCCTCCGCAGTAATCCTGGGTTAGGGTCCCGCGCCGTCCAATCCGGATCCAATATCATCTGATCGGTTTGCTGGAAGGCAAAGCGATCAGATGATGTGTCAGGATCAAGTGCCTGAATCCCATCACACATCAGCTGATTGTATAAAAGACGATTATACAATCAGCTGATGCATCAGTGAAAAAAAAAAATAATAATACTCACTTATGTGCTGTGGTGATTACCGGCAGCTCCTGGAGCGATCGATTGGACAGGAGTCTGATCCTATACGATCGCTGCCGGAGCTGCCGGTAATCAGCTGATGAAGTCCCCTGACGGCAGGATCAGCTGATAGCCGGCCGGGCGCGAAAAAGCCGGCGACACCGCGATCAGCTGATGCGTCAGGTGACTGCATCAGGTGATCCACCGCCAGGTCCTGCAAGCAAGGTCCTGCCCCGGGGAGACTGCACACAGCCAGAGCGGCGGGACCGGGAGGAGCTGGGAGCGGGCATGGCACCGGGACCCTGCGGACAGGTGAGTATATGACATTTTTTTATTTTTCTACTGTTCACTTTGGTTTTCGCCGCTGCCTCCACCTCCCGCCCAGACATGGCGCCGCACGGAGCTGACATGCACAGGACGGGAGGTGGAGGCAGCGGTGACGGTACCGGGAGGATTCATGCTTCTGTGTTTACCAACAGAAGGAATCCTCTTCCTGTACACGTCACTGTAGTGCCCACCCCTTGCGTTTATAGCTGCGTTTTTAGTCATAGAAACGCGGCTATATGCGTTATTCATTGCGTTTTTAACATCTCATTGAATTCAATGAGTGAAAAACGCAGTGCAAAACGCAGAAATAATTGACATGCTGCGTTTTTGTGGTCACCACAAAAACGCAGCTAAAAAAAAACGCTGTGTGAGGACAGCACTTCTGAAAACCCATTGACATTGCTGGGGAAGCAATGTCACTGCGTTTTCAGCACAAAAACGCGGTAAAAAACGCCGCTAAAAACGCGGCAAAAACGCCTAGTGCGCACATAGCCTTACATGGTGTCTTCATTTGAAGGTTAGACCTGGAGGCTAAATGGAAAGACCTGTGACTGGAGATTCAAGCCCTGCAAGCATCCCTGGTAGCGTGAGTCAGGGGTAATAGAAGTTAGTAAGCGCCCAGACGGGCAAGCTTTTATTGTTTATTTTCTGCTGCATTATTGTTTGCAATTCTTTGGCTGAAAATAAAAGTCTCACATTTACTTTATATGGACTGTTTCTGTCTATGTCACTGCCATGCCGCCCTATAACGCTCATAGCGCATTGCGATACATATAAGTGTGAGTGTATGTGCTTGGTGTATACACATCTGTGTATGACGTGTTTGCGTGACATACTGTGTTCTTGTAAGATCCATTTATAAATCCCGAATGAACAGATAAGTGTTCATAGGTGTAAATATGTCATCAATTGCCCAACGAGAGAGCATAATGCTGCTCATTCATCAGGTGATTGGATTGTTTATGGTAGAACAAAAACCATTGTATTGTCTTCAACAGCACGTCGATCGGTGAAAACTGCAAATCTGCTGCTGATAACTTGATACTGTAGGGGACAGACTGATCTACTAAATATTCTGTGCCCTTATTCTTCATCAATTGTGTAAAGAGGCAGGGAAACAAGCACTGAAAGACGAGAAAATTGCCGATCGTGCTCGTTGAACAGTCTGAACTCAGCGCTACGTTGAGCGAGTACTTAACTATTCGAAATCGCTATACTCAACAAGTACTGTCTAATACTCGCGTATTCATTCCGAATAGCGTGTACAATGCAAATCAATGGGGAATACTCGTAATGTAACGAGTAACCCAAATTCCGCACT
Organism: Anomaloglossus baeobatrachus; assembly: GCF_048569485.1. Lineage (NCBI taxonomy): Eukaryota > Metazoa > Chordata > Amphibia > Anura > Aromobatidae > Anomaloglossus > Anomaloglossus baeobatrachus. The sequence continues at coordinate 386,500,997 of NC_134353.1, forward strand.
ATTTGCTACTTGCACGAATAGTACGGCATTCGGGTTACTCATTACATTGCGAGTTTTTCATTGACTTGCATTGCACACACTATTCAGAACGAATACACGAATATTAGACAGCATTCGTTATGAGTATCGCGAGTACAAATAGTTAGGTACTCGCTCAACTTTACTTAGCACATATAAATGTATCCTAATTGGGTGTGATGGCTCAATATGTGCGTGTTTCGGGTCCCACTTTTATCTTTTGCCCAAGGCCTCACAAAAACCGGCCCTAGAGCCATTTGCATGTAAAATAACAGTTGTTTAACTCACAAAGATTGTATTTGACTCAAAAACTTTCTTCTAGACAGATTTTTTTTAATTTATTTTTACAATAGGTATAATTAGCTTTTCTAATTTTTACTCTACAAAAATTGTCATTCAACTAGAATATTCTATTCTTTTTTTAGAATTTGTAAATAAGTAACACATGCTATTAGACTGTAATTAATTTTTGATACCCATAAACAGACTGCCACCGTTCATATAATTTGCTAGTAGAGTCACAATCTAATACTTCTAAGAAACAAACACATTAACGCACAAAAGATGATTTCATGGGAAACTAATGTATCATTATATTTTCTGGAGGACCCCAATTATTTTAATGAACATTGTGTCATATCAAGAATTTGGCATGTATCCAACAACAAGGCAATGGAATATTTTTCAACTGCATTATCTGAAGAGATAGCAAATAGTAATACTACCGATGAAACCGAATAACGCCCATATTTCATAGAGGTTATTTATTTTAGCTTTTCAATACCAGCATATTCTAAAGCAATGTACAGAGATTCTCACCATTCACACAATCTAATTTCTATATATATATACATATACTGTGTATGTATGTGTATATATATATATATATATATACATATACATATATATGTATTGTTATATATATATATATATAGATAGATACAGTGTCTGTGTATATATATATGCATATATATATATATATATATATATATAATATATATATGTGTATATATAAAAAAATAAAGGGAACACTTAAACAGCACAATGGCATTTTAATAATATAAATTTTTCTATGAAATTATCTGGGCATATGGTCGTTTGTCCTCTCTATGGTACCCTGTTAAATTTTGCGACTATCCCTTATTAGTCCAGATCTGCACAGTGGTAGTTTTTGTATATATATCCACTAATCCTATGTACTATCTATGTACTGGGTAGGAGCATATTATATACCATGTGTAGTTGGTTGTTGGTATTTATTTATATGGTGTGTATGTATGTATATATATATATATATATATATATATATATATATATATATATATATATATATATATATATACATATGTATTTATATATACATATATATATATATATATACAGTGTGTGTATATATATATATACATATATATATATATATATATATGTATATATAAAAAAATAAAGGGAACACTTAAACAGCACAATGGCATTTTAGTGTTCCCTTTATTTTTTTGAGTAGTATATATATATATATATATATATATATATATTTATTTTTTGTTTTAATATATTTATTTATTTTTTAAATGTAATGTTGAGTTCACTTAACAAAAAATTATTGGCATGGCTATTGATAATTAGTTTTTTTTTTTTGTTTAAAAGCTATTTTATTTCAATACATAACCAAATGTGGTGCATTGCCTGCCCGGAAAACATGTCCAGAAATGACCACACACTTTTTAAAATCAAATTGAACGTTTTCCTCATAAAGTACCGTAAATGAAATGCAAGCATATCTTTTTGTGTAGCCTCTACATCAAAATCATACCAAATAAATCTCTATGCTAACAACTGCTTTGTGTGGTTTATGCTCTAATTAAATATCATCACAATGAAACAAAGCAAATTATATAATAATAATAATAATATAATTATAATATAATGCTTACAAAAATATTACAGGATAAGTCCAATGCAGATAACAATGTATATTCATTAATGTATCCTGGAGAAACACTATTTAGGAATTTTCCTAGATATGACAAGATAGATTTTTTCCTATTTATAACAATTATTAAAAAAAGGTCGTTTTCTAAACACTAATATCCTGATTAATTGAAAACCACGATTATTTTTTTTTACTATTCATAAATTGACAGAGATTCTAAAGATATTGAATATAAATATAAACAGATATGTTCTATCCATACTCAACAATGAATAATAGATAATAGATAAATAAATCTTTTGAGCTCATACCTAATTGCATGCTGAAAAGAACCATCATTATAGCTGTCCACCATAGTCTAAGTGGAAATGCATGGCCGCACCACTCCATTCCTCCTGCTTCGTATGAGAGGCTGTGAAAAATAATCCTTGTTGTGTCCCTTTTCTACCTCAAAGACTTATGATATTGAAAAGTTGCTGTTGCTTAAGCACCTGTGTTAACCTTTTTTTTGGAGTAAGGCAAGTGACACACCTGTGCCTGAAGCAAGTACAGTATGTCATATTATGCATTCTATTGAGAGGTCCAAGGTAAAGAATTTTGGAAAAGGTCATTGACTGAGTCATTTTTATCTGCCGAAACAATTGCCCAGTTGAAATAAATATTTGCTGACTATGATCAGAGGAATGTACTATGATGGATCTATGTTTATCTGAATCACTTTTCTTTATCACCTGAGATCCTTCAGCCACAAGAGGTACACAATAGCTACCTCCCAAATTTGCTTTCGGTGTCTTAACACTAGAACTACTGAGGTAGTCATTTTGACTACTTTGCACCATGTATTTCTATATAGGTGTCACGAGTCCAGTAGTTCTAGTGTTAAAGCCTCCTATGCCGGTGGAAATGCAAGATGATATTCCTTATTAGATTATTTATGGTTATACCTTGATCCACATCATGTAATACCAGTGACTCAGTATTAGAGATGGTAGAACCGTTTGAATTTTGAGCTTGTTGGATACACTGAGTTGCCTCCAAAAATTTGATTAGTCACTAATTCACCACAAATCAAAATACTGCAAAGCCTGTAATTGCCCTGAAAGTAGGCAAATAAGTCAGGGATCTCCTAGGACTGTATTAAACCCATTTTGAGCACATTAAAGGGATTGTCCTGTCTAAAATTACAGGTCTGAGTGAAACTGTATAGGAATAACGTTTGGAACACCATTCTAAGTCCGAACTGGGTGCAAAAACCTAAAAAAACATCACTATGGGGAGATAAGGTATGCACACCAGTGACTATGTAAGGGGAATACATGAAATAGCAGAAACTGCTGTGTGAATACTGACTTGAAAAATCCAATAGCTATATGCAAGAGTGAATATGTGAAAAATGGAATCTGCATTACTGCCATGAACATATGAATCAAGAGAAATTTAGCTACTGAATTGATCAATGCAATAGAGCCCCAACACTACGCCAAAGTATTTCTCTACGTTGGGGTCCCTAGCTTGTGTGTGTCCTCTCATGCAGTTAATGACTTTGCAAATGGAGCCTGGCTCATTTTGGGCTTCAAATCTTGAAAAAGGGCAAGAGCTCTCCACTTACGCCTTGGAGATTTTGTCGTGTCCAGCTGCCAGCGTTGTCTATGAACGTGTCTTCAGTGCTGCTGGGTGTGTGCTGACAGATAAGCGCACGCGTCTGTCCAGTGACAATGTGGACAGACTAACGTTCATCAAAATGAACAAGTCATGGATCTACAAGGAATTTACTACCCCTGTGTCATCCTGGGGAGAGTAAATGCTTGTGGATTTGGAATGTGCTTGATGCAAATCAAAACATCCTGTTTGCAACTAGGGCACAAGTGCTGCCACTGATGGGGTGTCTGTGTGGCCCAATTTTTTGAAAAAAGGGAGACTCCGCTTGGAGTAACCCTTGCTGACATTGTTTTTAAAAGGAGCCAAGATGAACAAGTCATGGTTCAGCAAAGACTTTGCTACCTACCCCGGTGTCATCCTGGGGACGGTTAAGAATGGCGTATTTTTGAATGTGCTTGATGCAAATCTAGCTGTGAAGTGTACAACTAGGGCACAAGTGCTGCCACTGAATGGGTGGGTGTGTGTGGGGCACAATTTTTGGAAAAAAAGGGAGACTCCACTTGGAGTAACCCTTGCTTGCTGTGTTTTTTAAAAATGATCCAAGATGAACAGAGCTGGGATCAGGAAAGACTTTGCTAACTACCCCAGAGTCATCCTGGGGACGGTTAAGAATGGCGTATTTTTGAATGTGCTTGATGCAAATCTAGCTGTGAAGTGTACAACTAGGGCACAAGTGCTGCCACTGGAGGGGTGTCAGTGTGGCCCAATTTTTGGAAAAAAGGGAGACTCCGCTTGTAGTAACCCTTGGTTGCTGTGTTTTTTAAAAGGAGCCAAGATGAACAAGTCATGGTTCAGCAAAGACTTTGCTACCTACCCCAGGGTCATCCTGGGGACGGTTAAGTATGGCGTATTTTTGAATGTGCTTGATGCAAATCTACCTGTGAAGTGTACAAATGGGGCACAAGTGCTGCCACTGAAGGGGTGAGTGTCTGTGTGGCCCAATTTTTGGGAAAAAGGAAGACTCCTCTTGGAGTAACCCTTGCTTGCTGTGTTTTTTAAAGGAGCCAAGATGAACAAGTCATGGTTAAGCATAGACTTTGCTACCTACCGCGGTGTCATCCTGGGGACGGTTAAGAATGGCGTATTTTTTAATGTGCTTGATGCAAATCTAGCTGTGAAGTGTACAACTAGGGCACAAGTGCTGCCACTGAATGGGTGGGTGTGTGTGGGGCACAATTTTTGGAAAAAAAAGGGAGACTCCGCTTGGAGTAACCCTTGCTTGCTGTGTTTTTTAAAAATGATCCAAGATGAACAGAGCTGGGATCAGGAAAGACTTTGCTACCTACCCCGGTGTCATCCTGGGGACGTTTAAGAATGGCGTATTTTTGAATGTGCTTGATGCAAATCTAGCTGTGAAGTGTACAACTAGGGCACAAGTTCTGCCACTGAATGGGTGGGTGTGTGTGGGGGGCACAATTTTTGGAAAAAAAAGGGAGACTCCGCTTGGAGTAACCCTTGCTTACATTGTTTTTAAAAATGATCCAAGATGAACAGATCTGGGATCAGGAAAGACTTTGCTACCTACCCCGCTGTCCTCCTGGGGACGGTTAAGTATGGCGTATTTTTGAATGTGCTTGATGCAAATCTACCTGTGGAGTGTACAACTGGGGCACAAGTGCTGCCACTGAAGGGGTGAGTGTCTGTGTGGCTCAATTTTTGGAAAAAAAGGAAGACTCCGCTTGGAGTCACCTTGCGGTGTTTTAAATGATTTTAGAAGGGCGTGCCATGCCTATATCTGTGTGTCCTCCTCATTTTCCTTGTCCAGCTCTTTTGTTTTCGCATGAGTATATGTCCTTGTCACTTTCCCATGTGTTTGTGTTGTGTTGTGAGTTGTTTGTCACCTTTTGGACACCTTTGAGGGTGTTTTCTAGGTGTTTTTATGTGTTTGTGAATGCCTGCCATTGTTTCCTATGTGGTTCGAGTTCGGTTCGTCGAACGTTCGACGAACTGAACTCGAACGGGACCTCCCTTCGGCGAACCGACCTCGAGCCGAACCGCGACCGGTTCGCTCATCTCTACTTGTTACCCTTGTAAAAATAAATGATTTGGGGTTAAAGCAACAGTTTTCTGGGAAAATTTTTTTTTTTTATTTTCGTGACTCAACGTTATAAAATTCAGTGAGGCACTTGTGGGTTCAAGGTGCTCACCAAACATCTAGAAAAATTCCTTGAGGGGTTTAGTTTCCAAAATGGGGTCACTTTTTGGGGGAGGTCCCCTATTTAGGCACATGAGGGGTTTTCCAAATCCGACATATCTGTAGCGCCCCTGAACCCCTCAGTGCACTACTAGGTACTGCATCCTGACAAAGATGCAGGGCCTACCCCCAGGGACCTGAAAGACCAGTGCCGGTACTACCAAAGCACATAAAATCCCCAGTTCCCACTCCCCATTAGGGATGACTGACTTGTCCGAGACCGAATGGATGGCCACCCAAAGGCGGAGCCAGTCTAGTCCACTAGGGAAAGGACGGACAGACACACTCAGACAGTCAGACAATGTAGTCTGTTAGTGAAAGTTGAAGGGGATGGATGTGTCTCCAGGCAGGGTCACGTAACGGTGAACGAGGTGGCAAGGAGAGTGGTTGCCAGGGAGGGTGAAACCAAGTACCTCTGGAATCAGAGCACTGATGGGGCACAGGGCCTTAGGTCAGGCAACAGCTTCAGGCAACCTGAAAAATACCTGCACAGTGAGGGGACCTTCACGGACCTCACTGACCCAAGAATCCAGGGGCACCAGCAGTAAAGATTGAGCCAGGGACTGGAACAGAACACCAACCCTGCAGTGTTTGCACTGCCCTCCGTACGGACGAAAGACTGCCGACAGACAGTAAGGGACCCACAAACGCTCCAGACTATGGGGTCCCACCAACAAGTGAGAGGTACCGGGGAAAGAGACTACCAGGTCACCACACTGGAACTGGGACAAAAGGGACCAGGGGTCTGAACCAGCCATCTTCTGTGAGTAAAAACAGAAGTTGCACTGCATGCCCATCGTGTGGTCTCCTTCTTTCTGCGATTGACCCTTCCAAGCACTCCCTGGGGCCCAGTCCTACTTGCGGAGGGCCTACCATCCAGGCTACCACCATCATGAGCCCCAGAGGTAACAGACTGTGCAGCGGTGTCTCTATCACAATAACAGCAACCCGCAAGTGGCGTCACAATACAAACTCTTTCATTCCCCTGTGTATAACCCCTTTTAAAAAGCGTCCTCAGGGTCACGGAACCGGGCATCAGCCATAATACAACTGTGACACAGTATCCCCGTACATATATGGCCCGGGAACGAGTACCCCATAGCCCTGGGCGACACATATCTATTCCAGACAATTTTCTATTCAAATAGTCAAAAGGCGCTCCTTCCCTCCCTAGCCCTGTTGTGCACCCAAACAGTTGATTTCCCCCACATAAGAGGTATCAGCATACTCAAGAGAAATTGCTCAACAAATATTATTATGCATTTTCTACTGTTGCGCTTGTTAAAATAAAACATTTGGTGTTAAAGCAACATTTTTATAGTAAAAATGTATTTTTTATTTTCACTGCTCAACGTTATAAAATGTGTGGGAGCTCCACTGTTTAGGCACATCAGGGGCTCTCCAAATGCAATATGGAATCCTCTATATTCCAAACAATTTTGAGTTCAAAAATGGCGCTTCTTCTTTTATTAGCCCTGCTGGGCACCCAAACAGTTGATTTCTACCGAATATGAGGTATGATTGTACAACAATATGGTGCATTTTCTCCTGTTATCCATTTGAAAATTAAAAAATTGGTGTTAAAGCAACAGTTTTGTGGGACAAATGTAGAGAAATTCTTTGATTTGGGTTTAGTTTCCAAAATTTGGTCCCTTGTGTAGGAGATCCACTGTTTAGGCATATCGGGTGCTCTCCAAATGCAACATGTCCTCTATGTAGTCCAGACAATTTTGCGCTCTAAAATTCAAATGGTGCTCCTTCCTTTACAAACTGTGTCGTGCGCCGAAACAGTAGAATTCCATTACGTATGAGGTATCCTCGTACTCAGGAGAAATGGGGGCTGACACTCAGCACTGGGATCTGGCACATAGCACTGGGACTTGGCACACTGCACTGGGGGCTGGCATACTGCCCGTGGACCTGGCACACAGCACTACTCGGGGGCACACAGCACTGGGAGCTGGCACACAGCACTGGGGGCTGGCACACTGCACTGGGAGCTGGCACACTGCACTACTCAGGGGTACACAGCACTGGGAGCTGGCACACAGCACTGGGGGCTGGCACACACACTACTCGGGGTACACATCACTGGGGGATGGCACACAGTGAAGGGAGCTGGCACACAGCACTTCTCGGGGGTACACAGCACTGAGGGCTGGCACACAGCACTGGGGGATGGCACACAGCACTGGGGGCTGGCACACACACTACTAGGGGGTACACAGCACTTGGTTGCGGCCTCACAGCCCAGCGGGGAGGAGTCACTCACAGGTCCAGGATGAATGTGTAGCAGGGAAGCCGGTAAGCTGCTTCTTCTATTGTTCTTCTGTGGATGGGAGGGCAACTTGCGCTCCTTACCCTGCCCACAAGGTAAGCCCTGAGCGGCGAAGCACCTCATGGTATGCGCATGCAGTGGCGTGCGCGTCTTCACATCACCATTAGGATTTAAAGGGCCAGCAGTCGGTAAGACCGCGTCTCCCGCCCAAGCACTGCGGTCCCTGGGAATGTGCCTAGGGGCCACAGGAAAAGTTTGTGGCCCACGAGCCGGAGGTTCCCCACACCTGGTAAATACACATTTGTCTAGAATGTATGGGCCCCTACTAATATATATGTCTAAAATGTCCTACCAGTATATATTAACCCCTTCACAACATCAGCCGTACATAGTCACAAGACGGTGCAAGTTTGAAGCAGCTATTATCAAGCGGGGTCAGAGAGTGACCTCGCTCCATATTTGTCAGGTTATGGTTCTGTATTACAACACGGACCTGCCTCTAACATTCTAAGGTGAGCTCCGCTCCACCTGCAATTGTAAACCTGTTAAATTCGCTGTCAGCCTGTTACAGCAGCATTTCACATGCGCCAGCATGGAGGCGTGCTGCTCTAAGTGCCCATTGGCGCAGCCGTGACGTAATCATGTTTGCTATAACAGTAGGGGGTCTTCTGAAAACCTTCGTGCTCGTAATATCAGTGCTGCTTTGAAACCTGCCTGAGGCCGAGTTTCAAAGGAGACTGTGATTTTCACTATACGCAGCATTGCTGTGGTATGTACTGTGGTATTGCTGTATATAGAACAAACAATTAGACACAAAAAATAAGCAATCACACAGCTCCATCAACTGAAAAATGAAAACATTACGGGTCTTGAAAGATGGTGAAGAAAAGAAAAATGACCGCAAATGTCAGAATTTTTTTTTCTCTGCTAAAATAATGAAAAAACTGCATATGTTTGCTATCACCATAAGCACACTGATGATAAGAATCTTTTTGCTTCGTTATTTATAACAAAAAATGTACACCGTAAAAATGATTACCAAAAAAACTATCAGAATTGGGTTTTTTTTCCACAATTTATTCCCAATTGGCATTTTCCCTGTTTTCCAGTATATTAAATGGTAAAATAAATGATGTCATTCAAAATTATAACTTGTTCCTCAAAAAACAAGCCCTTGTATGGCTATATGGACAGAAAAAATAAAAATGTTATGGCTCTTGGAAGAAGGGAGAACTAAAAACGAAAATGCAAAAAAGAAAGTTGTCCTCATCATGAAGGGTTAATGAGGACATCAGAATGTATTGGCTCCTGGTGGTATATATTTGGCTGTATGTACAAATGCTTCTCAATAAATTAGAATAGTATCAGAAAGTTAAATTATTTCAGTAATTCAATGCAAAAAGTGAAACACATATAGATTCATTACATACAGAGTGATCTATTTCAAGTGTTTACTTCTGTTAATGTTGATGATTATGGCTTATGGCCAATGAAAACCCAAAATGATTATCTCAGAAAATTAGAATAATTACCACAAAACACCTACAAAGGCTTCCTAAGAGTTTAAAATGGTCCCTTAGTCTGGTTCAGTAGACTACACAATCATGAGGAAGACTGCTGACTTGACAGATATCCAGAAGGCAGTCACTGACACACTCCACAAGGAGGGTAAGCCCCAAAAGGTCATTGCTAAAGAAGCAGGCTGTTTACAGAGTGCTGTATACAAGCATATTAATGAAAAGTTGAGGGGAATGAATAAGTGTGGTAGAAAAAGGAGCATAAGCAACATGGATAAACAGCCTTGATAGGATTGTTAAGAAAAGGCCATTCAAAAATTTGGGGGAGATTCACAAGACGTGAACTGCTTCTGGTGTCAGTGCTTCAAAAGCCACCATACATAGACGTAGCCCAGGACATGGGCCACAACTGTCACATTCCTCCTGTCAAGCCACTCATAACCAATAGGCACCAGAAATGTCATACCTGGACCAAGGAAAAAAAGAACTGGACTGTTGCTCAGTGGTCCAAGGTGTTGTTTTCAGATGAAAGTAAATGTTGCATTTAATTTGGAAATCAAGGTCCCAAAGTCTGGGGTAAGAATGGAGAGACCACAATCCAAGCTGCTTGAATTCTAATGTGAAGTTTCCACAATCAGTGATGGTTTGGGGAGCCATGTCATCTGCTGGTGTAGGTCCACTGTGTTTTATCAAGTCCACACTGCCAAAAGTACCAATACCTGGTGTAATAACCACAGTATCACTGTGCTTGATAAGCCAGCAAACTCGCCTGACCTAAAACCCATAGAGAATCTATGGAGTACTGTCAAAAGGAAGATGAGAGGCACCAGACCCAACAATGCAGACGAGTTGAAGGCTGCTATCAAAGCAACCTGGGCTTCCATAACACCTCAGCAGTGCCACAGGCTGATAGCCTCCATGCCACGCTGCATTGATACAGTAATTCATGCAAAAGGAGTCCCGTCCAAGTATTGAGGCATTTACTGTACATACGTTTCAGTAGGCCAACATTTCTGAGTGTAAAATCATTTTTTCATTTGGTCTTATAAAATATTCTAATTTTCTGAGATAATGACTTTTGGGTTTTCATTGGCTGTAAGCCATAATCATCAACATTAACAGAAATAAACACTTGAAATAGATCAGTCTGTGTGTAATGACTGTATAATATACAGTATGTGTTTCCCTGTTTGTATTGAATTACTGAAATAAATTAACTTTTTGATGATATTCTAATTTATTGAGAAGCACTTGTATTTGCTCTTTGTATGCACAAATCTGTTTGAAAGTAATCAGTGTATACTATAGGCGGCTGACAGAAGAGATATTGGATGGAGTGTATATCTCTCCCAGAAAGTTGGGCGAGATAGTAAATCCAGGTAGTGTTGGTTTCTTCAGCAGCTTAGGTTGCTGAGCTATTTATTTAATGGTAATTGTGGACCAGTTTTTATTGGAGTGTTGAGTAGGATTTGGTGGTGGGACTCACCACTGATGCTCCACTTAGTCCAGAGGGACTGAAAGCTCAGACATCTCACCTGAGGAAGGTTGCCTCAGTACAGGCACATAAAAGGTTAAAGAAATCAGACGGGAGCGGTGAGCTGTGTGAGTAAGGCTATGTGCGCACTAGGCGTTTTTTTCACGCTGCGTTTTTATGTGCGTCTTTGTCTAAAAAACGCACCCGCGGCTAAAAAAACGCGGCAAAAACGCATGCGTTTTTGCCGCGATTTGGTGCGTTTTTTGCTGCGTTTTTGCTCACTGCGTTTTTAATCAGTGCACAATGCCATTTTGTTGATGAAAAAAAAAAAAAAAAAAGGTCTGATGTCATTTCCTTCTTCAAAATGTTCATTGTATGCAGGAGAGCAGACAGCAGCTGCAGAACTACAAGTCTCAGCATCCTCCATTCACTAGTGTATGCAGGAGAGCAGACAGCAGCTGTAGAACTACAAGTCTCAGCATCCTCCATTCACTAGTGTATGCAGGAGAGCAGACAGCAGCTGCACAACTACAAGTCTCAGCATCCTCCATTCACTAGTGTATGCAGGAGAGCAGACAGCAGCTGCAGAACTACAAGTCTCAGCATCCTCCATTCACTAGTGTATGCAGGAGAGCAGACAGCAGCTGCAGAACTACAAGTCTCAGCATCCTCCATTCACTAGTGTATGCAGGAGAGCAGGCAGCAGCTGCAGAACTACAAGTCTCAGCATCCTCCATTCACTAGTGTATGCAGGAGAGCAGACAGAAGCTGCAGAACTACAAGGCTCAGCAGCCTCCATCCAGGACTGTATGCAGTTTTTTGCCCAAAAAGAAAAAAAAATGACATGGGCTTCGCCATATTTTTGTATGCTAGCCGGGTACAGCAGGCAGGTACGGGCTGCCCCCAACCCCCAGCTGCCTATTTGTACCCGGCTGGGAACCAAAAATATAGAGAAGCCCTTTTTTTTTAATTATTTCATGAAATAATTAAAAAAAAAAAATGACGTGGGCTTCGCCATATTTTTGTATGCTAGCCGGGTACAGCAGGCAGGTACGGGCTGCCCCCAACCCCCAGCTGCCTATTTGTACCCGGCTGGGAACCAAAAATATAGAGAAGCCCTTTTTTTTAATTATTTCATGAAATAATTAAAAAAAAAAAATGACGTGGGCTTCGCCTAATTTTTGAGTCCAGCCGGGTACAACTAGGCAGCTGGGGATTGGAATCCACAGTGCAGGGTGCCCATGCTTTCTGGGCACCCCCACTGCGAATTGCAGTCCGCAGCCACCCCAGAAAATGGCGCTTTCATAGAAGCGCCATCTTCTGGCGCTGTATCCAACTCTTCTAGCTGCCCTGATGCCGGGTGGCTAGCTAGGTAATAATGGAGTTAGGGCTAGCTGTATATTATCAGCTAGCCCTAAGCCCGAAATTCATGGTGTCACGCCAATATTAGACATGGCCACCATGAATTTCTAGTAATGATAAAAAAAAACACAACACACAGAAAAATATTTTTATTAGAAATAAAACACAACACAATTAGTGACTCCATCTTTATTGAAATAAACCCCCCTCCGCAGTAATCCTGGGTTAGGGTCCCGCGCCGTCCAATCCGGATCCAATATCATCTGATCGGTTTGCTGGAAGGCAAAGCGATCAGATGATGTGTCAGGATCAAGTGCCTGAATCCCATCACACATCAGCTGATTGTATAAAAGACGATTATACAATCAGCTGATGCATCAGTGAAAAAAAAAAATAATAATACTCACTTATGTGCTGTGGTGATTACCGGCAGCTCCTGGAGCGATCGATTGGACAGGAGTCTGATCCTATACGATCGCTGCCGGAGCTGCCGGTAATCAGCTGATGAAGTCCCCTGACGGCAGGATCAGCTGATAGCCGGCCGGGCGCGAAAAAGCCGGCGACACCGCGATCAGCTGATGCGTCAGGTGACTGCATCAGGTGATCCACCGCCAGGTCCTGCAAGCAAGGTCCTGCCCCGGGGAGACTGCACACAGCCAGAGCGGCGGGACCGGGAGGAGCTGGGAGCGGGCATGGCACCGGGACCCTGCGGACAGGTGAGTATATGACATTTTTTTATTTTTCTACTGTTCACTTTGGTTTTCGCCGCTGCCTCCACCTCCCGCCCAGACATGGCGCCGCACGGAGCTGACATGCACAGGACGGGAGGTGGAGGCAGCGGTGACGGTACCGGGAGGATTCATGCTTCTGTGTTTACCAACAGAAGGAATCCTCTTCCTGTACACGTCACTGTAGTGCCCACCCCTTGCGTTTATAGCTGCGTTTTTAGTCATAGAAACGCGGCTATATGCGTTATTCATTGCGTTTTTAACATCTCATTGAATTCAATGAGTGAAAAACGCAGTGCAAAACGCAGAAATAATTGACATGCTGCGTTTTTGTGGTCACCACAAAAACGCAGCTAAAAAAAAACGCTGTGTGAGGACAGCACTTCTGAAAACCCATTGACATTGCTGGGGAAGCAATGTCACTGCGTTTTCAGCACAAAAACGCGGTAAAAAACGCCGCTAAAAACGCGGCAAAAACGCCTAGTGCGCACATAGCCTTACATGGTGTCTTCATTTGAAGGTTAGACCTGGAGGCTAAATGGAAAGACCTGTGACTGGAGATTCAAGCCCTGCAAGCATCCCTGGTAGCGTGAGTCAGGGGTAATAGAAGTTAGTAAGCGCCCAGACGGGCAAGCTTTTATTGTTTATTTTCTGCTGCATTATTGTTTGCAATTCTTTGGCTGAAAATAAAAGTCTCACATTTACTTTATATGGACTGTTTCTGTCTATGTCACTGCCATGCCGCCCTATAACGCTCATAGCGCATTGCGATACATATAAGTGTGAGTGTATGTGCTTGGTGTATACACATCTGTGTATGACGTGTTTGCGTGACATACTGTGTTCTTGTAAGATCCATTTATAAATCCCGAATGAACAGATAAGTGTTCATAGGTGTAAATATGTCATCAATTGCCCAACGAGAGAGCATAATGCTGCTCATTCATCAGGTGATTGGATTGTTTATGGTAGAACAAAAACCATTGTATTGTCTTCAACAGCACGTCGATCGGTGAAAACTGCAAATCTGCTGCTGATAACTTGATACTGTAGGGGACAGACTGATCTACTAAATATTCTGTGCCCTTATTCTTCATCAATTGTGTAAAGAGGCAGGGAAACAAGCACTGAAAGACGAGAAAATTGCCGATCGTGCTCGTTGAACAGTCTGAACTCAGCGCTACGTTGAGCGAGTACTTAACTATTCGAAATCGCTATACTCAACAAGTACTGTCTAATACTCGCGTATTCATTCCGAATAGCGTGTACAATGCAAATCAATGGGGAATACTCGTAATGTAACGAGTAACCCAAATTCCGCACTATTTGCTACTTGCACGAATAGTACGGCATTCGGGTTACTCATTACATTGCGAGTTTTTCATTGACTTGCATTGCACACACTATTCAGAACGAATACACGAATATTAGACAGCATTCGTTATGAGTATCGCGAGTACAAATAGTTAGGTACTCGCTCAACTTTACTTAGCACATATAAATGTATCCTAATTGGGTGTGATGGCTCAATATGTGCGTGTTTCGGGTCCCACTTTTATCTTTTGCCCAAGGCCTCACAAAAACCGGCCCTAGAGCCATTTGCATGTAAAATAACAGTTGTTTAACTCACAAAGATTGTATTTGACTCAAAAACTTTCTTCTAGACAGATTTTTTTTAATTTATTTTTACAATAGGTATAATTAGCTTTTCTAATTTTTACTCTACAAAAATTGTCATTCAACTAGAATATTCTATTCTTTTTTTAGAATTTGTAAATAAGTAACACATGCTATTAGACTGTAATTAATTTTTGATACCCATAAACAGACTGCCACCGTTCATATAATTTGCTAGTAGAGTCACAATCTAATACTTCTAAGAAACAAACACATTAACGCACAAAAGATGATTTCATGGGAAACTAATGTATCATTATATTTTCTGGAGGACCCCAATTATTTTAATGAACATTGTGTCATATCAAGAATTTGGCATGTATCCAACAACAAGGCAATGGAATATTTTTCAACTGCATTATCTGAAGAGATAGCAAATAGTAATACTACCGATGAAACCGAATAACGCCCATATTTCATAGAGGTTATTTATTTTAGCTTTTCAATACCAGCATATTCTAAAGCAATGTACAGAGATTCTCACCATTCACACAATCTAATTTCTATATATATATACATATACTGTGTATGTATGTGTATATATATATATATATATATACATATACATATATATGTATTGTTATATATATATATATATAGATAGATACAGTGTCTGTGTATATATATATGCATATATATATATATATATATATATATAATATATATATGTGTATATATAAAAAAATAAAGGGAACACTTAAACAGCACAATGGCATTTTAATAATATAAATTTTTCTATGAAATTATCTGGGCATATGGTCGTTTGTCCTCTCTATGTACCCTGTTAAATTTTGCGACTATCCCTTATTAGTCCAGATCTGCACAGTGGTAGTTTTTGTATATATATCCACTAATCCTATGTACTATCTATGTACTGGGTAGGAGCATATTATATACCATGTGTAGTTGGTTGTTGGTATTTATTTATATGGTGTGTATGTATGTATATATATATATATATATATATATATATATATATATATATATATATATATACATATGTATTTATATATACATATATATATATATATATACAGTGTGTGTATATATATATATACATATATATATATATATATATATGTATATATAAAAAAATAAAGGGAACACTTAAACAGCACAATGGCATTTTAGTGTTCCCTTTATTTTTTTGAGTAGTATATATATATATATATATATATATATATATTTATTTTTTTTTTTAATATATTTATTTATTTTTTTAAATGTAATGTTGAGTTCACTTAACAAAAAATTATTGGCATGGCTATTGATAATTAGTTTTTTTTTTTGTTTAAAAGCTATTTTATTTCAATACATAACCAAATGTGGTGCATTGCCTGCCCGGAAAACATGTCCAGAAATGACCACACACTTTTTAAAATCAAATTGAACGTTTTCCTCATAAAGTACCGTAAATGAAATGCAAGCATATCTTTTTGTGTAGCCTCTACATCAAAATCATACCAAATAAATCTCTATGCTAACAACTGCTTTGTGTGGTTTATGCTCTAATTAAATATCATCACAATGAAACAAAGCAAATTATATAATAATAATAATATAATTATAATATAATGCTTACAAAAATATTACAGGATAAGTCCAATGCAGATAACAATGTATATTCATTAATGTATCCTGGAGAAACACTATTTAGGAATTTTCCTAGATATGACAAGATAGATTTTTTCCTATTTATAACAATTATTAAAAAAAGGTCGTTTTCTAAACACTAATATCCTGATTAATTGAAAACCACGATTATTTTTTTTTACTATTCATAAATTGACAGAGATTCTAAAGATATTGAATATAAATATAAACAGATATGTTCTATCCATACTCAACAATGAATAATAGATAATAGATAAATAAATCTTTTGAGCTCATACCTAATTGCATGCTGAAAAGAACCATCATTATAGCTGTCCACCATAGTCTAAGTGGAAATGCATGGCCGCACCACTCCATTCCTCCTGCTTCGTATGAGAGGCTGTGAAAAATAATCCTTGTTGTGTCCCTTTTCTACCTCAAAGACTTATGATATTGAAAAGTTGCTGTTGCTTAAGCACCTGTGTTAACCTTTTTTTTGGAGTAAGGCAAGTGACACACCTGTGCCTGAAGCAAGTACAGTATGTCATATTATGCATTCTATTGAGAGGTCCAAGGTAAAGAATTTTGGAAAAGGTCATTGACTGAGTCATTTTTATCTGCCGAAACAATTGCCCAGTTGAAATAAATATTTGCTGACTATGATCAGAGGAATGTACTATGATGGATCTATGTTTATCTGAATCACTTTTCTTTATCACCTGAGATCCTTCAGCCACAAGAGGTACACAATAGCTACCTCCCAAATTTGCTTTCGGTGTCTTAACACTAGAACTACTGAGGTAGTCATTTTGACTACTTTGCACCATGTATTTCTATATAGGTGTCACGAGTCCAGTAGTTCTAGTGTTAAAGCCTCCTATGCCGGTGGAAATGCAAGATGATATTCCTTATTAGATTATTTATGGTTATACCTTGATCCACATCATGTAATACCAGTGACTCAGTATTAGAGATGGTAGAACCGTTTGAATTTTGAGCTTGTTGGATACACTGAGTTGCCTCCAAAAATTTGATTAGTCACTAATTCACCACAAATCAAAATACTGCAAAGCCTGTAATTGCCCTGAAAGTAGGCAAATAAGTCAGGGATCTCCTAGGACTGTATTAAACCCATTTTGAGCACATTAAAGGGATTGTCCTGTCTAAAATTACAGGTCTGAGTGAAACTGTATAGGAATAACGTTTGGAACACCATTCTAAGTCCGAACTGGGTGCAAAAACCTAAAAAAACATCACTATGGGGAGATAAGGTATGCACACCAGTGACTATGTAAGGGGAATACATGAAATAGCAGAAACTGCTGTGTGAATACTGACTTGAAAAATCCAATAGCTATATGCAAGAGTGAATATGTGAAAAATGGAATCTGCATTACTGCCATGAACATATGAATCAAGAGAAATTTAGCTACTGAATTGATCAATGCAATAGAGCCCCAACACTACGCCAAAGTATTTCTCTACGTTGGGGTCCCTAGCTTGTGTGTGTCCTCTCATGCAGTTAAAAAACCTACCATGTATGGGAAGCTGAGACCCAGGCTATTTATGCTTATGATATGGATTGGCAATAGGTGTGGTTGGAGGGTTCACAAACGAAAAAATACTAACAAATAGGAATAACGTTTGGAACACCATTCTAATATGTTCATGGCAGTAATGCAGATTCCATTTTTCACATATTCACTCTTGCATATAGCTATTGGATTTTTCAAGTCAGTATTCACACAGCAGTTTCTCCTATTTCATGTATTCCCCTTACATAGTCACTGGTGTGCATACCTTATCTCCCCATAGTGATGTTTTTTTAGGTTTTTGCACCCAGTTCGGACTTAGAATGGTGTTCCAAATGTTATTCCTATTTGTTAGTATTTTTTCGTTTGTGAACCCTCCAACCACACCTATTGCCAATCCATATCATACGCATAAATAGCCTGGGTCTCAGCTTCCCATACACGGTAGGTTTTTTAACTGCATGAGAGGACACACACAAGCTAGGGACCCCAACGTAGAGAAATACTTTGGCGTAGTGTTGGGGCTCTATTGCATTGATCAATTCAGTAGCTAAATTTATCTTGATTCATATGTTCATGGCAGTAATGCAGATTCCATTTTTCACATATTCACTCTTGCATATAGCTATTGGATTTTTCAAGTCAGTATTCACACAGCAGTTTCTGCTATTTCATATATTCCCCTTACATAGTCACTGGTGTGCATACCTTATCTCCCCATAGTGATGTTTTTTTAGGTTTTTGCACCCAGTTCGGACTTAGAATGGTGTTCCAAACGTTATTCCTATTTGTTAGTATTTTTTCGTTTGTGAACCCTCCAACCACACCTATTGCCAATTCATATAATACGCATAAATAGCCTGGGTCTCAGCTTCCCATACACGGTAGGTTTTTTAACTGCATAAGAGGACACACACAAGCTAGGGACCCCAACGTAGAGAAATACTTTGGCGTAGTGTTGGGGCTCTATTGCATTGATCAATTCAGTAGCTAAATTTCTCTTGATTCATATGTTCATGGCAGTAATGCAGATTCCATTTTTCACATATTCACTCTTGCATATAGCTATTGGATTTTTCAAGTCAGTATTCACACAGCAGTTTCTGCAATTTCATATATTCCCCTTACATAGTCACTGGTGTGCATACCTTATCTCCCCATAGTGATGTTTTTTTAGGTTTTTGCACCCAGTTCGGACTTAGAATGGTGTTCCAAACGTTATTCCTATTTGTTAGTATTTTTTCGTTTGTGAACCCTCCAACCACACCTATTGCCAATTCATATAATACGCATAAATAGCCTGGGTCTCAGCTTCCCATACACGGTAGGTTTTTTAACTGCATGAGAGGACACACACAAGCTAGGGACCCCAACGTAGAGAAATACTTTGGCGTAGTGTTGGGGCTCTATTGCATTGATCAATTCAGTAGCTAAATTTCTCTTGATTCATATGTTCATGGCAGTAATGCAGATTCCATTTTTCACATATTCACTCTTGCATATAGCTATTGGATTTTTCAAGTCAGTATTCACACAGCAGTTTCTGCTATTTCATGTATTCCCCTTACATAGTCACTGGTGTGCATACCTTATCTCCCCATAGTGAGTGAAACTGTATGACTGGAGATTTGTGAATCTTCACATCGCACACACTGAGCACTAAGAGGATTTTCCGGAGTCAGTACCAAGTGTGCTATATGCATAATCCTGGCCAGAATTTGACTAGACTGTTTCCAGCGCATTCAATGAAAGTGCGCGAGATCAGAAACAGTCTAGTCGGATTCTGGCCAGGAGTATGCATATTGCATATGACCACCATTCCTGCAACTGATACTAAAGAATCCTCACAGCACTCAGTGCTGCAGATTTGTTATTTTAGACCGGACAATCTCTTTAATGTAAACATAGCCTTAATGTCCAAGTGATGTCAACATGTGTCAAAGAAAATGGATGGTCTGACAGTCCACCATCGAACAGCACGAGCCCTCAACGCCACCCTCACACAGGGGTGACACTGTCCCACAGGACTCCATTTTCAGCTGCCGATGATGCGGGTACGACTGCTCCTCCAACCGGACTCCTCAGCCTTGAGGGCCGTCTGGAACATCAGCAGAGTCCCAATGGGGGCCAACAGCAAGGTAACCGGGAACCGCTACCATGTTCTAACTTTTCTTTCTTAATCAGCAATCCCGTGGCGCAGCTGCCTTTGCTGCCGCTCCCGGTGTGGAGCACTTTCTGCTTGCTCCCGTTCAGGCGGTGTGGGGGACGGGCCCAGCCGGAGTCCCACCGTGCCGGCTATGACCGGTACCTTCGGTAATGAGGGATCCCGCTTTGACATGGCCTGCTCTGCCTCCTGGCAGCTGCATCCCCACCGTGCCTCCGGTGCATCTTTGCTGACGGGCTCAGCCTTCGGCTTCTCCCATGGAAGCGGATCAGGGCGGTCACGAGCTTCTGCTGCAGGTCGGTCCGCCGGGGCGGATTGGCAGGGTACCGCTACCGGTAGTGGTGGTAGCGGGCCTAGTGGCGGGGCAGCAGCAGTCAACACGGGTAGCGGGGGAGGTAGCAGGGCGAGCGGGTATGGACCGGGTCCCTCGGCCGCGATGTCCGACCCACTAGGGGTACAGGGGCGTGGGTCACTTACCATCCCTTCCAAGACTCCCTCCACCTCGCGTCTCCGTATGGCCGCTACCACTTCCGCCATGTCGGCCTCCCACTCCTCCAGGAGGAGCTGCATGCGGACCTGCAGACGGCTGCTTAGCTGGACGGTCCGGACTTCCACCCACGCTGCGGTGCCAGGCGAGGGGACCACGGTGTTGTCGGTCGGACTCAGCATTCTTAGCAGCGGCCTCTTCCAGGAACCAGTAAATGGCCGCAGAGTCCTGGCGTCCCTGCTTCCATAGCCGCGGGCTACATGCGGCCAGACACCATCAGCCCCCCTTAGTTTTTTTCCGGCTCCTCCTCTACAGGGGCGGGGCTGTGGCCTTCGCGCCTCCACTACTTGAGGAGACGCTTGAGCGGGAATTCTTCACGCCCAAGATGGCGGCTTCACAAATTTTTTGGCCGGACACCTCCGGCGGTTACACAAGGTGCACTTCCACCAGTTGGTAGAACGGTAGGATCCTGTTCATGACGCCAAGTTGTCGCGGGCGGAGGAGGAGACGCTGCGCTCTCCCACTGCTCGGGTCCGGCTGCTGCTGCTCGGTGGTGGCTCGAGCAGTGGGCCGGATCCCGGGGACTTGAGCGGCGTTCCTCGCCCGTGAGTGAAAAGGGGATTTGATTGGATGGTGGGGATTTGGTGATTGTCCGTGACGCCACCCACGGTTGTGGTGAAGTTGGTGACACCACCGCTGCTCTGGACGGGGATCCCGGGAGCGGTGACAGGGAGCAGTTTTGATGTTAGTTCTCCCCTCCGTGGGTAGGGGGTTGGTTGTCCCTGGGCCCGGTGATGGGGTAGGAATGAATGGCAGGCGGGTTACGGGGCCTGGTGAGGTGCAGGGTCGCGGGGGCAGCGCTGTGCCGCACGGCACAGTGATACTCACTCAGCCAATGATGAGGACACAGTTCTCGGTAAAACACATGGCTGGATGGACGGGTCCCACAGACGGCTGCGGTGTTGTTTCTCCCGGCAGGTTGATGGTGACTGCCTTTCCCTGCACCTGTGTACTGTAAACGGTTCCAATGGGTTCCCACCGGTAACCCGCTCCCCAGCTTGGATGGGAGCCGAAGGAGCCCCTTTTGCCTGCAGGCTCTGGCCCTGGGAACGGTAGCCTTGGTGGTGGCTGTGTTTCCCTCTCACGGTTGGACTGTTGCCTTCTGTTGGGACTTGGCTGCTGGGAAACCCAGGAAGTTCCCTTCGCTAACGGATTTGGCAAATTCACGGCGACTCCTAACCTTGCCGGGGTCCATAAGCCCCTGCCAGCTGGTGCTGACTTCTCTTTGTGTACCGGTCCGGTACCGCCGAGCCACCGCCCGTCCACGGTCTTTATGGTAGACTCCGATAGGCCACTCTTGCAGACGGTCACCACCATCTGCCAACCTTGCTGATCTGTCCGGGCCACACACCCGGACCAACTTCAGGCTGCTTAACTGCCACTTTTCTCCTCTCACTTCCACTTCCCACTCTAATCTCTCTCCGCTCCTCAACTCATCTGCCCTACTTTTCCCGCCTCCAGGACTGTGAACTCCTTGGTGGGCGGGGCCAACCGCCTGGCCCGCCCCCTGGTGTGGACATCAGCCCCTGGAGGAAGGCAACAAGGGTTTTGTGTCTGACTTCGGTGTGCCTGACTGGGAGTGTGGGGTGTGTGGGTGTTGTTCTCTGTGGCCCCTGGCTTGTCCAGGGCACCACAATTGCTTGAGATTGGTATGTTAGGTGGTCCCTGTGGCCAATCAGCTGCTGTTTCACTCTCCATGCCTTTGGACAAGCAAACAGCTGCAGGAAGTAAGAACTGCTGCTCTCTCACTTCCTCTGAATGTAAGCGATTTGTCCAAAGCTGGAAAGAATCAATCAATTGCCATTCCCAAGACAGCCAGTGACAATACCACTGGAAAGGTACCAGCACCAGAAAAGAGTAGAATTGCTTTCATTTCACTGGGGGCAAACATCAGGATTGAGAATGGGATGTCTTAGTAGTGGACGACCCCTTTAAGTGCACCTTGCCACATATTTGTTTTTCTTCTATTTTCAACCCCTACAACCCCACCTCCCCCACCTTTGACATTTCTGGTTTTATAGCCAGAAAAGGGCAGATATAGGTGAGAAACAAGTAAGTGAGAAGGTGAACTTCAATGTTTGGCCAGGCAAAGCATGCATTGAAACGCCTGTACTTGGTTTGAGCATTCATTCTGTGCTGAAAAAAAAACTCCCTATAGAAAAAAAATGTTATTTAATAACACTGCAGTGTCAGACTTGTTAGGTTTCTTAAAGAAAATCTATAAGTTTCAACAACTTTTTTAACCTGCAGATATTGTCTTACTCTGCAGGTTAAGAGCATTACAAAAGTGCTTGGACGCAGTAGTGAAAGTTTGGCATCCAGGAGAAAATTAACCTTATTTCTATCGGAAACTGCCAGGTTTCAGTCATGCAGGTGTGACTTAACAAATTAGTCACTCAGGGCCGCCATCAGGGCATGACAACCACTACTGGTGTATGGGGCTTTGTGAAGAGGGGGGATTGGCCAGGGCCCAGGGTAATTAATTAGTTTTATTAAGTCCCTGGCCAGGGGCGGGCCCCCCACTTCACCGAGCCCCAGTCACAGCCACATGGAAGGGGGCTGGCTGTGTTGCTTTGGCCACTACACATAGCTAATTTGCATGCAAAGCGCTTCAGGTGCATCACATGCAAATTAGCCATGTGGTGGAGGCAAGGTCAGCGGGGCAGAGCAGGGTGCCAGCGCATCATCCCGCAGCTCAGTGTGTAGCAGCATGATAAGTTCATCACTCTGTGATCTCAATCACGCTGCTTCAGGCAACACAGATATGCGGAGGTGGCGAGGATGCAGCAGCCGTCAGGGAAATGTAAGTGCTCCATGAGCTGAAGACAGGAGCACGACGATTGCTGGGGGTGGTGGTGGGCTCACCAACCCCAGCCCCCGCCTTGTTTCAGCTGGATGTGCATCAGAGGGCACACATCCAGCTGAAATGCTTTGCAGCTCAGAGAGGATGCCTTGTGACATGGGAGCTGGGCTGGGGAGGGTGAGTAAAATGTTTATTTTTTGTGGCAGACAAATATACCAGAAGGGGCCTAGGAAGGAGACACATATGCCAGGAGGAGGACATATATACCAGGAAGGGGACAAAAACTAGGATGGGGACATATATACAAGAATGTGCCCAGGAGGGGGATATATATACCAAGAGGGGCCAAGGATATGACAAATATACCAGGATGAGGACAAATAAGCCATGATAGAGACATATGGGGGGGGGGCAGAGGAAGGGGACATATATATCAGGAGAAGGACATATATACCAGGAAAGGAAAAATAAACAAGGATTGCGACATTTAACCTCTTAGTGCCGGAGCTAATTTTCACCTTAATGACCAGACCAAATTTTGTAATTCTGGCCAGCGTCACTTTATGAGGTTATAACTCTGGAATGCTTCAACAGATCCCAGTGATTCTGAGATTGTTTTTTTCGTTACATATTGGACTTCATGTTAGTACCACATTTTGGACAATATTTTATTTATGAAAAATATTGAATTTTGGCAAAACGTTTGAAAATGTAGCAATTTTCAACTTTTGAATTTTTATACCGTTAAACCAGAGAGTTCTGTGACACAAAATAGTTAATAAATAACATTTCCCACATGTCTACTTTACATAAGCACAATTTTGGAAACAACATTTTTTTTTTGTTTTTTGTTAGGAAGTTAGAAGAGTTCAAAGTTTATCAGCAATTTCTCATTTTTACATCAAAATTTACAAAACCATTTTTTTAGGGACCACATCACATTTGAAGTGACTTTAAAAGGCATAGGTGACAGAAAATACCCAAAAGTGACACCATTCTAAAAACTGCACCCCCCAAATTACTCAAAACCACATTCAAGAAGTTTATTAACCCTTCAGGTGCTTCACAGGAACTAATGCAATGTGGAATGAAAAAAAGCAAAAAATTAAATTTTACCTAAAAATGTTCCTCTAACCCAAATTTATTCATTTTTAGAAGAAATAACACTACAAAATGGACCCCAAAACGTGTTACCCACTTTCTTATGAATGCGCCGATACCCCACATGTGGTCAGAAATCTCTCTTTGGACAAATGGGAGGGCTCGGAACAGAAGGAGCAATATTTGAGTTTTTGAAAGCAAATTTGGCTGAAATAGATTGCGGGCACCATGTTGCATTAGGAGAGCCCCTGATGTGTCTAAACAGTGAAGCTCCTCAACATATGGCCACATTTTGGAAAATAGACCCCCTCAAGGAATTTATCTAGATGTTTGGTGAGTACCCTGAACCCCCAGGTGCTTCACAGAAGTTTATAAAGTTGAGCCATGAAAATAAAAAATAAAATTTTACCACAAAATTGTTACTTCAACCAGGTAGCTTTTTTTCACAAGGGTAGCAGGAAAAAATTCAGCATAACATTTTTTGTAGAATTTCTCCTGAGTTTGGCAATACTTAATAGGTGGTGGAAATCAACTGTTTGGGCACACGGCAGGGCTCGGAAGGGAAGGATTGCCATTTGACTGCAAAATTGGCTGGAATCAATAGCGGATGCCATGTTGCATTAGGAGAACCCCTGAGATGCCTAAACAGAAAGCATCTCAACATGTGGCCACATTTTGGAAAATAGACCCCTCAAGGAATTTATCTAGATGTTTGGTGAGTACCCTGAACCCCCAGGTGCTTCACAGAAGTTTATAATGTTGAACTGTGAAAATAAAAAAAATACATTTTTACCACAAAATTGTTACTTCAACCAGATAGCTTTTTTTTTACAAAAGTAAAAGGAAAAAAATCAGCATAAACTTGTGCGCAACTCCGGTGCTCTAACCTGAGCTCCGGAGAGCACCGGAGATCACCCCGGCTTGTCTGCAGCTGTCATGAACTGAACCGCAATAGCTGGGGAATCAATCACTCGGCGCTCGTGGCATAGTCTAGGCTGCACTACGGAGCTCAGGTGAAAGCTCTGGAGTGCAATGCAGATACCTGAATCAAGGCCTGGCATTACTGGAAATTCCTCCGGCAGCCATTCCGACGCTGGCTGCACTAGTCAACTAGCTGACGAGCTCAAATTTATCACTTGTGCAAGTGAATGGAGAAAGGATGGGTTGGAGAAGCTCCTCCAAATGGCTCAGAGATGTTAATTGGCAATATTCCCCAGATTATATAGGAAGAGAAGACTTTTTGACACTCTAGTACTTGGTCCAGTGCAGAATGTGCATCGAATTTCTAAAAATTACTCCTGGGGGCTGTGTCATAGATGTAGGATGACACCATTGACAAGGGCCTCCCATGACAAACATTATCTACATAGGGCTAGTGTAGTAGTTGTGGCCCTAAATTCAAGTTTTCAGAGGGCCATTAGTTGTTCATCAACAGTCGTTGTAAATTGCTATCGAATATGTATCACCTATCTCAGTCACCATATGGAACAACCCAGGGATGTATTTTTGCCAGCTTTGATGACTGACAGTATATTTCTATCGAATATGTAGCACCTATCTCAGTCACAATATGGGACAACCCAGGGATGTTTTTTAGCCAGCTATGGTAACTAGAGTTGAGCGAGGTTCGTGGTTCGTGGTTCTCCAGTTCGCGGTTCGAGTGAATTTGGGGGGTGTTCTAGATAGAACTAGAACTCGAGCTTTTTGCTAAAAGTTTGTTAGCTCGAGTTACATTCGAGAACGGTTCTATCAGCCAAAAGGTAAACTATTTAGTAGCTGGCTTTTCGCTGTAATAGTGTAAGTCACTCTGTGACTCACAGTATTATGAAATTTCAGCGTATAGTGTGCGGGGACTGCGCGTTCAGATCACTGCTGCTGGGATAATGGCGATCGACATTTTTTTTTTTCTTTTCTTCCTTCCCTAAGCGCGCGTGTAGTGGGATGGGCCAGCATGTCAGCCAATCACAGACACACACACAGCTAAGTGGACTTTTTGCCAGACAAGCAAGGGCATGTGTCATAGGCTGTCCATGTCACATGTCCGTGCATTATAAAAACAGGTATCTGCCCGTCTGGACGCCATTATCTGCCTTCTGCGTCTAGGTGTCAGTCACCGCTGGCGCAGCTCCTGTCGCCGATCCTGCTGTGTACGCTCTACACACAGCGCTATACAGAATAGGGATAGAAGTTTCTTTCAGCCCTTTTAAGGGCTAATTACAGCAGGCTCAGAGCCATAGGTGACAGTCAGGTCCGTGGAAACAGTTTTTAACAGCTACAGATAACAGCGTCTGTGTAGCTAAGCTCAGGGACTTCCTTGCTGCATTTCACCATTAGGAGGGATAGAAAGGGAGGCTTCCTTTCCTCTACACTGACCCACAACCCGGCCACTGTACCCTCCTGCCCTTTTTAGCAAAGCCATTTTAATTGCAGAGTGCTGCCTGTTAGTGGCATCCTAAAAGTGGCTGTTGGACTTCGTTAGTGTCCCACTGGTGCCAAGCTATTTGCAGCACCTCTGCATTGCACCCTCAAGCTCATTGTTACTAAGCCATTATAATAGCAAACACTGAGGAAACTTAGTGGCATCCTAAAAGTGACTGTTGGACTTTATTAGTGTTCCACAGGTGCCAAGCTATTTGCAGCACCTCTGCATTGCACCCTCAAGCTTATTGTTACTAAGACATAATAATAGCAAACACTGAGGAAACTTAGTGGCATCCTAAAAGTGGCTGTTGGACTTCATTAGTGTCCCACTGGTGCCAAGCTATTTGCAGCACCTCTGCATTGCACCCTCAAGCTCATTGTTACTAAGCCATTATAATAGCAAACACTGAGGAAACTTAGTGGCATCCTAAAAGTGGCTGTTGGACTTCATTAGTGTCCCACTGGTGCCAAGCAATTTGCAGCACCTCTGCATTGCACCGTCAAACTCATTTTTACTAAGCTATTAGAATAGCAAACTGTGCTGCCAGTTTAAGGGCCATAGTTGCATTGTCAGGGATAGTTATTGTTGTTTATTCTGCTGTCAGTAAAGGTAGACCACCGCCGCAATCTAACCACCTCTCAATTTTTACTACCACATTTTAAGTGCACAATCTTGTCGCTATCAAAATGAGTGGCAAAATGTTAGATGCTGGTGGAAAGGGGACCAGGCGTGTTGGAAAAGGAAAAAAAGTGTTTGTCCGTGGGGAACGTGGCAAAGCTCCATTAACATCTGCTGAATATAGGCCATCTTCCAGCAAAATTAAGATGTCTACTACTTACCGTGGACAATCCGATGTGCTCCCTTTTTTACAGACACGAACAACTGGAACAAAGGTAGATGATGGCCAAAAAAAGAAAATGCTTGAATGGATCTCAAGTGGTCCAAAAAGTGCCCTCTCCGCCACCTCAACTAACGCATGCACCAACGTCTACACACAGCAGCCAGATCTCTGTCCCTCAGATGTGGACAAATAAAAGGCCATGTCCTGCGACCCATGACAAAGCTAAGAGGTTGACTTTATCCCTCTGTAAGCTCTTGGCTACTGAAATGCTGCCTTTCTGCCTGGTGGACACACAGGATTTTAGAGACCTTATGTCTCTCGATGTGCCCCAGTACCAGATGCCCAGTTGCCACTACTTCTCTAAGAAAGGTGTGCCTGCGCTACACAAGTATGTCGCACACAACATCACCGTTTCCTTGAGAAACTCTGTGTGTGAACGGGTGCATTTCACCACCGATACTTGGACCAGTAAGCATGGACAGGGACGTTACATGTCGCTGACTGGGCACTGGGTAACTATGGTGATAGATGGTGAAGGGTCTGCTGCACAATTCTTGCCGTCCCCACGACTTGGGCGTCAATCCTCTGTCTGTCCAAGTTCCTCCACTGCTTCTGCCTCCTCAACCTCATCTGGGTCCTCCACCTCCGCCCCAAGCCTGCCTGGTCAGGCCACCAGCGTTGTAACTGCGCAGAAGGAAATACGCACCCCTCATTACTATGCTGGCAGCAGAGCGCAATGGCATCAGGCGGTCTTTATCTTGAAATGTCTTGGAAATAAGAGTCACACAGTGGCTGAGTTGTGGGCAGCTCTGGAGACTGAGTTTGGTAAATGGTTGTCTCCACTCAACCTGCAGCCTGGTAAGGCCGTGTGCGACAATGCTGCAAACCTGGGTGCGGCCCTTCGCCTGGGCAAGGTGACACACGTGCCTTGTATGGCTCACGTGTTGAACCTTGTTGTCCAGCAATTTTTAACACACTATCCCGGCCTAGATGGCCTTCTGAACAGGGCACGAAAACTGTCTCCTCACTTCCGCCGTTCAACCGCCGCAGCTGAGCGACTTGCATCGCTCCAGAAGTCTTTCGGCCTGCCAGTTCATCGCCTGAAATGCGATGTGCCGACACGCTGGAATTCGACTCTCCACATGTTACAGCGACTGTGGCAGCACCGCCGAGCTCTGGTGCAATATGTCATGACGTATAGCCTGGGCCAACGAGATGCAGAGGTGGGGAAGATCACCCTGATGGAGTGGTCTCAGATCAGATCAAGGACCTATGCACCCTTCTGCACAGTTTCGACATGGCGACGAATATGTTTAGCGCTGACAATGCCATTATCAGCATGACAATTCCAGTCATTTACATGCTGGAGCACACGCTAAACACTATTCAGAGTTAGGAGGTGGGACAACAGGAAGGGGAGGAACTACAGGAGGATTCAAATGCGCAAGGGACAACAACATCACCAATGTCCAGACGTTCATCATCACCAAGGCGGCAGGCATGGGACCATGGGGGACAGGGATCAACAAGGGCGCATGGTAGCAGGCGAAATGTTGAGGAAGGTGCAGGAGAACATGATGAAATGGAGGACAAACTGTCCATGGACATGGAAGACTCAGCAGATGAGGGAGACTTTGGTCAAATTTCAGTTGAAAGAGGTTGGGGGGAGATGTCAGAGGAAGAAAGAACGGTTAGCCCCTCTATGCCACAAACACAGCGTGGACTTGGTCCGCATGGCTGCGCAAGACACATGAGCGCCTTCTTGCTGCACTACCTCCAACATGACCCTCGTATTGTCAAAATTAGAAGTGATGATGACTACTTGCTTGCCACACTATTAGATCCCCGGTACAAGTCCAAATTTTGTGACATAATTCCAGCCATAGAAAGGGACGCACGTATGCAGGAGTATCAGAAAAAGCTGTTACTCGATCTTAACTCGGCTTTTCCACCAAACAACCGTGGTGCCCAGAGTGAATCTCCCAGTTGTAACTTGACAAGCATGGGACGGTCTCGTCATCTTCAACAGTCTACCCGTACCAGCAGCACCGTATCTGGTGCTGGTAACAGCAATTTTATTGAATCTTTTCATAATTTTTTTAGATCATCCTTTGCAAGGCCACCAGAGACAACAAGTCTGACACATAGTCAACGGCTGGAGAGGATGATACAGAAGTATCTCCAAATGAACATCGATGCCATGAGTTTGCAAATGGAGCCTTGCTCATTTTGGGCTTCAAATCTTGAAAAATGGCCAGAGCTCTCCAGTTACGCTTTGGAGATCTTGTCGTGTCCAGCTGCCAGCGTTGTCTCTGAACGTGTCTTCAGTGCTGCTGGGTGTGTGCTGACTAGAGATGAGCGAACAAGCCGCGGTTCGGCTCGAGCTCGGTTTGCCGAACCGAGGTCCCGTTCGAGTTTGGTTCGGCGAACCGGTTCGGCGAACCACTCGAACCAATAGGAAACAATGGGAGGCAATCACAAACACATAAAAACGCATTATAAATGTACACATACAGTTAATAAACATTGCCATAACACTTACCGCTGCCCGCGATGCGTCCTGCACTCTGTCTCCTGTCACTATTCCTTCCGATGATCGCTGCGTCCTCCCGATAACCAGCACTGACAGGACCTTCCGTGACGTCGTCAAAATAGCCATGTGACCAGTCATGTGGCTATTATCTCATTGGATACAGACTGGTCACATGGCTTTGACGTCATGTCCTGTCCTAGGTCCTGTCATTGCACTCTCCGGTACACGTTTGTGTATTGCCGTGTACCGGCGACATGCTCTAGTACACGGTCGACTCCCCATTCTGATTCCCCGTTCCGTTAAAGACCGGCTGACACAGCCGGTCATTAACGGAGATCACCGTTGCCATAGCAACGCAGTTAGCGGTGACGTCACTGCTAACTGCGGCTCCGGAAATCACATGATCGGAGCACCGTTGCTATGGTAACGCATCTGTCAGCGTTACCGCTGTTAACGCTAACAGCCAGCAGCACTGATCACTCACGGAGTGAAGGCTGCACGGGAAGCAGCGTCTTCCCCCATGCAGCAGTGATGGAGCAGAGCTGCATTTGGTGAACGAGAAAGACAGAAGACCATAGATCGTGGAGGGCTGACAGTGAGTAATAAACATGGAGTCTCTAATGTGTCTGTGTATTTATTTCTATTAAAGTATTTTTTCTCTGTGTGGTGTCTTTTTTTAACCCTTTATTGGAGATTCTTAATGGCCGGGTCAAACATGCCTGACATTAAGAATCTGGCTTAATACTAGCTAGTAAAACAAAGCTAGTATTAACTCATTATTACCCAGCCAGCCACCCGGCTTCAGGGCTGTTGGAAGAGTTGGATACAGCGCCAGATGATGGCGCTTCTATGAAAGCGCCATTTTCTGGGGCGGCTGCGGACTGCAATTCGCAGCAGAGGCGCCCAGAAACCTCGGGCTAATCTGTGCTGCGGATTCCAATACCCAGCTGCCTAGTTGTACCTGGCTGGATACAAAAATGGGACGAAGCCCACATCATTTGTTTTTTAATTATTTCATGAAATAACTGAAATAATTAAAAAAACGTGCTTCCCTATATTTTTGATTCCCAGCCGGGTACAAATAGGCAGCTGGGGGTTGTGGGCAGCCGAACCTGCCTGCTGTACCTGGCTAGCATACAAAAATATGGCGAAGCCCACGTTATTTTTTTGGTGGGCAAAAAACTCCTGCATGCAGTCCTGGGTGGAGTATGCTGAGCCTTGTAGTTCTGCAGCTGCTGTCTGCTCTCCTGCATACACTAGTGAATGGAGCATGCTGAGTCTTGTCGTTCTGCAGCGGCTGTCTGCTCTCCTCCATACAGACAGACAGCAGCTGCAAAACTACAAGGCTCAGCATACTCCATTAAGGACTGTATGCAGGAGTTTTTTGCCCCCTGAAAAAATTATGTGGGCTTCGCCATATTTTTGTATGCTAGCCAGGTACAGCAGGCAGCTACGGGCTGCCCCCAACCCCCAACTGCCTATTTGTACCCGGCTAGGAAACAAAAATAAAGGGAAGCCTTTTTTGTTATTTCATGAATTTCATGAAATAATTAGAAAACAAATGACGTAGGCTTCGCCATATTTTTGTGTCCAGCCAGGTACAACTAGGCAGCTGGGGATTGGAATCCTCAGCACAGGTTGGCCTGAGCTTTCTGGGCCCCTCTGCTGCGAATTGCAGTCTGCAGCTGCCTCAGAAAATGGCACTTTCATAGAAGCGCCATCTTCTGCCGCTGTATCCAACTCTTCCAGCTGACCTGGTGAAGGGTGGTTCGCTGGGTAATAATGGGGTTAGGGATAGCTGTATATTATTAACTGAAATCATTAATACCCAGCGAGCCACCGGTATCAGGGCAGCTGGAAGAGTTGAATACAGCACCAAATGATGGCGCTTCTAGGAGAGCGCCATTTTCTGGGGCGCCTGCGGACTGCAATTCGCAGCAGAGGGGCCCAGAAAGCTCGGGCTAACCTGTGCTGTGGATCCAATTCCCAGCTGCCTAGTTGTACCCGGCTAGACACAAAAATGGGGTGAAGCCTACATCGTTGTTTTTTTTTTTAATTATTTCATGAAAGTCATTAAATAATTAAAAAAAAGGGCTTCCCTATATTTTTAGTTCCCAGCCGGGTACAAATAGGCAGCTGGGGGTTTTGGGCAGCCGTACCTGCCTGCTGTACCTGGCTAGCATACAAAAATATGGCGAAGCTCACGTCAATTTTTTTGTAGTTTTTTTGGCAAAAAAAATAAAAAATGCTTCCCTGGATTTTCCATTGCCAGTGAAGGTAACACCAAACAGTGGGGGTTAGCAGCCAGTAGCTGCTTGGATTACCCTTAGCTAGCAATACAAAAAATGCAGCGGGAGCCCATATATATATATGTTTTTCATTATGTATTTAAATAACTAAAAACAAAATGGGCTTCCCTGTATTTTGATTGCTGGACATCACAGTGCTGTAAAAATAAATCTTTAAAAAAAATGACGTAGCGCTCCGCGGTATTTTTGATTCTCAGCGCAGATAAAGCAGACAGCTATGGGTTGCCACCCCCATCTGCCTGGCGTTACCTTGGCTGGCAATCAAAATACAGGGAAGCCCATTATTTTTTTCTATTTAAAAAATAGTTAAAAAAAAATGACGTTGGGTCCCCCCATTTTTGATAGCCAGCTAGGGTAAAGCAGATGGCTGTAGCCTGAAAACCACATCTGGCAGCTTTACCGTGGTTGGGGATCCAATGTGGAGGTCACCCCAGGCTCTTTTTTTATAATTATTTTATAAATATTAATAATTACAAAAAAAAAGTAGGGTCCCCCCCAAATTGGATCACCAGCCAAGGTAAAGCGGAAAGCTGTGGTCTGGTATTCTCAGGGAGGGAAAGTCCATAGTTATTGGGCCTTCACAGCCTAAAAATAGCAGGCCGCAGGCACCCCAGACGTGGCGCATCCACTAGATGCGCCAATCCTGGCGCTTCACCCCAGCTCATCCCGTGCCCTGGTGCAGTGGCAAACGGGGTAATAAATCGGGTTGATACTAGCTGTAAAGTCACCTGACATCAAGCCCAGATGTTTGTGATGTCATGGCGTCTATTAGATACCCAACATCATAAACTGTCAGTACTAACAAAAAAAATCGACAAAAAAAATTTATTTGAAAAAACACTCCCCAAAACATTCCCTCTTTCACCAATTTATTGTAAGAAAAACAATAAAGGGGTCCCACGACGACTCTGGACCGTCTAGAATATGGGGGGAGACACTCAGGGAACGTATCCCCCATTTTCTAGGAGTGCAGACCCTTCATGTGAGGAGTGTGGGTGCAATGAATCTGCACTCACTCTCCCTGGGTCCACAGCAGCAGAGTCCATGTCATAACGGTTGCTACCAAAGCTGCAATGCCCTGCTCATGAGGTAAGGGCATGCCTAATCAGGAGAACTATTCTACATTTCCAAATATTGGTATTTGCTGATATTATTGATATTCCACCTACTATATATTGGGGATAGGATCTTGGAGATGGAATACCCCTTTAAGTCCAGTTATCCAGCTGAATGAATACTTAACAACAGAGCTCGCTATTTAGATGTGTTTTCTTGTGGCGTATAACGGACTCTCATGTTTGGTAGTCGTTCAGCAGGGCAACTATAAAATCAAATACCTCCATTTGGAAATGTAGTATATAGCTCTCCTGATCAACTATGTTCCTTACCTCATGAGCAGGGCATTGCAGTAATAATAATAATTTATTCATTTATATAGCGTTATTAATTCCATAGCGCTTTGCATACATTGGAAACACTGTCCCCATT
Source organism: Anomaloglossus baeobatrachus (assembly GCF_048569485.1). Classification (NCBI taxonomy): domain Eukaryota; kingdom Metazoa; phylum Chordata; class Amphibia; order Anura; family Aromobatidae; genus Anomaloglossus; species Anomaloglossus baeobatrachus. The sequence goes on from NC_134353.1 coordinate 386,535,167, forward strand.
GGGGCTCACAATCTAAATTCCCTATCTGTATGTCTTTGGAGTGTGGGAGGAAACCGGAGTACCCAGAGGAAACCCACGGAGAACATACAAACTCCTTGCAGATGGTGTCCTTGGTGGGAATTGAACCCAGGACCTCAGCGCTGCAAGACTGCATTGCTAACCACTGAGCCACCGTGCCACCCATTTAGCTTACAGGTGCATAACCACCACTCACTGTGTCTGAACACAGGAAGCTGAGCTGACAGCCGCTCTGTGCATGCGGCAGCGTCTATTGTGAAGGAGAGGGCCGCGGGGGATCAACGCTGCACAGGTACCGTGGGACACCGGAGAACACCGGTGGCGTTATAGGGGGTGACCTGGCAGGGCCCGGGGAGGAGTTTTCTGTCGCATGTGTCATAGCACATGCGACAGAAATCAGAGGAGTAGGGTGAATGCGGCTGGCGCGCAGCTGTGCACGCGGCCATCTTGGATTTCTGGGAGTGGGTTAGGGGGGGCACTTTGGCGACACCGGGGGATCGGAGGGGACCGGGGAGGAGATTTATCATGTTTGTTCATGCCAGATGGGAGATAAATATTTTTTTACCGACGCTGTCATTTACTATAACGTGATCATCGGTATACGGTGTATACCTGTGAACACGTGAGCGGGTACTGGAAAAACTGTCCTGAATCATGATCTTCAGGGTCTCAGCTACCCCTGAAACCCCAGAGATTTTCTGACGCTGGGGGGCGCGATTCACTTATTTTTGCCTGCTGTTTATAAACGGCAGATCAGAATAAGGCTACATTAACACGACCGATCCATTTTTGTGGTCTGCAAAAAACAGTCTTTCTTCAGCGCTCTATTGGGAGACCCAGACGATTGGGGTATAGCTACTGCCCTCCGGAGGCCACACAAAGCACTACACTAAAAAGTGCAAGGCCCCTCCCCTTCTGGCTATACCCCCCCGTGGTATCACGGGTTCTCCAGTTTTCAAGCTTTGTGCGAAGGAGGTCAGACATCCACGCATGGCTCCACAGATTTTAGTCAGCAGTAGCTGCTGACTATTTCGGATGGAAGAAAAGAGGGCCCATATAGGGCCCCCAGCATGCTCCCTTCTCACCCGTGGATGGTGTTGTAAGGTTGAGGTACCTATTGCTGGTACAGGGGCTGGAGCCCCACATGCTGTTTTCCTTCCACATCCCCTTGTAGGGCTCTGTGGAAGTGGGATCCTGCCGGCCTCTAAGCTCTGACGCCGGGCTCCATCCACAGACCCATAGCACCTGATGGATACGGAGCAGGAGTACAATCAGGGACAAGGCCCTGCATCATACAGGTACTCTGTGTCCCCGGCAGGCACAGACACACTCCGGGCTGGCTGGGTGTTGTAGTGCGCCGGGGACCGTAACGATTGAGTTGGTGTTCCTGCAGTTTACTGGGGGACTTTTGTGTTGTGGGAACGCAGCGCCGACCCCCACTGGACCGGCGGCGCTGCTGTGACTTGTAGTGCGCCGGGGACACGCCGACCGCGCTTTTACGGCGGCGGCGTTTATAAATCCAGTCCCCGGCTTTTGCGGCCTAGCTCCGCTTCGTTCCCGCCCCCACCCTGTCAATCAGGGTAGGGGAGAGACGCTGTTTCGCAGCAGCGACGAGGGCTGGAGCCTGATTTACATGCTCCAGCCCTCTCACTAGGCACAGAGGGAAGCAGGCTTCCCGCTCTTAGTCAGGAACGCCCAGGGCCCGCCCCCCCTCCTCTCTCAGGACGCCGGCAGCCATTACATGCAGTCTGGCTAGAGGAAGGACGCAAGGCTCTGGGAGACCTGGACTAGGGGGCTTTTGGCGACCACACACCCGCTCTTAAGCGGGAGGTAAGCGGCATTTCAGCTGGCCCCTCTAGTGCCTCAGTGTGTATTGGTGTACTGTGTCACCAGATATATATATTTATTTATTTCTTGCACTGTGAGGTCGCTTCCTGGCTGGATACCCCAGATCGCTCTGAGGAGGCAGCAACATGTCATCCACAAAACGCAAGGCTGCCAAGGCTAGGGCTGTGTACACTGCGTGTGCTGCATGTGGGGCTGCTCTACCAGCAGGTTCCAAAGACCCCCATTGTGTGCAATGCTCAGATCCGGTGCTGCTTCGCCAGCCGGAGTCCGGAGGGGTAGTGACCCAGGCTGAGACGCTTGTAAGTCCTGCCCCGGTGTCAGGGACAGACTTTGCAGTTTTTGCTGATGGAATGTCTGTGACTATGGCAAAAATCCTTGAAACTTTGCAATCCATGACTGGGGCTCAGTCTATGGACACGGCGAGGTCTCTGTCCTCTAATCCCCCTCAGTTGGAATTAATCCAGACTGCAAGGGGGTCCCCGGCTTCCCAGGCTGAGTATTATGACTCAGATGATAGCCCCAGCCACCCTAAGCGAGCTCGCTGGGAAAGACCCTCAACGTCATCACACTGCTCAGGGTCTCAGCGCAATCAGTCGCCCTGTGATGCGTCTGAAGAGAGTGATCAGGAGTCTTATCCTGGAACCCCTCTCAATCTGGATACCCCGGATGGGGACGCCATGGTAAACGAGCTTATCTCAGCCATCAATAGACTGTTGGATATTTCTCCCCCAGCTCCTTCTGCAGAGGAGGCAGCTGCAGAGCAGGAGAAGTTTCGTTTCCTCTATCCCAAGCGTAAATTGAGTGCTTTGTTGGATCACTCTGACTTCACAGAGTCAATCCAGAAACACGACGCTCATCCAGAAAGGCGTTTCTCTAAACGTTCTAAGGATACACGTTTTCCTTTCCCCCCTGATGTGGTCAAGCGCTGGACCCAGTGTCCAAAAGTAGACCCCCCGATTTCCAAACTTGCAGCTAGATCCATAGTTGCAGTGGAGGATGGCGCTTCACTTAAGGATGCCAATGACAGACAGATGGACCTTTGGTTAAAATCTGTCTATGAAGCTATCGGCGCGTCGTTTGCTCCAGCATTCGCAGCCGTATGGGCACTCCAAGCTATTTCAGCTGGTTTAGCAAAAGTGGATGCTATCATACATCCAGCGGTGCCGCAAGTGGCGTCCCTTACCTCGCAGATGTCTGCGTTTGCGTCTTACGCTATCAATGCGGTCCTAGAATCTACCAGCCGCACCTCAATGGCGTCCGCCAATTCGGTAGTTTTGCGCAGAGCCTTGTGGTTAAAGGACTGGAAAGCAGATGCTGGTTCCAAAAAATGTTTAACCAGCTTGCCTTTATCTAGAGATAGACTGTTTGGCGAGCCATTGGCTGACATCATTAAACAGTCCAAGGGTAAAGACTCTTCCTTACCCCAGCCCAGATCAAGCAAACCTCAGCAGAAAAAATGGCAGCAGAGGTTTCAGTCCTTTCGAGGTTCGGGCAAGACACAATTCTCCTCGTCCAAAGGGACTCAGAGGACGCAAAGAGTCTCAGATTCCTGGCGGGCTCACGCACGCCCCAAGAAAGCAAATGGAGGAACCGCTTCCAAAGCGGCTACCTCATGACTTCCAGCCTCCCCCCTCCGCATCTCCGGTCGGGGGCAGGCTCTCCCGCTTTTCCGACATTTGGATGTCACAGGTCAAAGACCGGTGGGTGACAAACATTTTGTCTCGCGGGTACAGAATCGAGTTCAGTTCTCGTCCTCCAGCTCGGTTCTTCAGAACCTCCCCACATCCAGACCGAGCAGATGCCCTGCTGCAGGCGGTGGACTCCCTAAGAGCGGAAGGAGTAGTGGTTCCTGTACCGCCTCAGGAACAAGGGCGAGGGTTTTACTCCAATCTCTTTGTGGTTCCAAAAAAGGACGGCTCGTTCCGTCCTGTTCTGGATCTAAAGCTGCTCAACAAACATGTGCACGCCAGACGGTTCCGGATGGAAACCCTCCGCTCTGTCGTTGCCTCAATGTCTCAAGGAGACTTCCTTGCCTCAATAGACATCAAAGATGCTTATCTCCACGTGCCAATTGCTACAGAACATCAACGTTTTCTACGTTTTGTGATAGGAAACGACCATCTTCAGTTCGTAGCTCTGCCATTCGGTCTGGCGACAGCCCCCCGGGTCTTCACCAAGGTCATGGCGGCGGTGGTAGCAGTCTTGCACTCTCAGGGACACTCGGTGATCCCTTACCTAGACGATCTACTTGTCAAGGCACCCTCTCAAGAGGCATGCCAACTCAGTCTACATGCTACGCTGGAGACTCTACAGACGTTCGGATGGATCATCAACTTTCCAAAGTCGAATCTGTCACCGTCACAGTCGCTAACGTATCTTGGCATGGAGTTTCATACTCGAGCAGCGAGAGTGAAGCTTCCGCTGAACAAGCAGCGGTCCCTACAGACAGGGGTGCAATCCCTCCTTCAAGGCCAGTCGCACCCCTTACGGCGCCTCATGCACTTCCTCGGGAAGATGGTGGCAGCCATGGAAGCAGTTCCCTTTGCGCAGTTTCATCTGCGCCCACTTCAATGGGACATTCTCCGCCAATGGGACGGGAAGTCAACGTCCCTGGACAGGAAAGTCTCTCTTTCCCAGACGGCCAAGGACTCTCTACAATGGTGGCTCCTTCCCACCTCATTGTCTCAGGGAAGATCCTTCCTGCCCCCATCCTGGGCAGTGGTCACGACAGATGCGAGTCTGTCAGGGTGGGGAGCAGTGTTTCTCCACCACAGGGCCCAGGGGACGTGGACTCCGCAGGAGTCCACCCTTCAGATCAATGTTCTGGAAATCAGGGCAGTGTATCTTGCCCTACTGGCCTTCCAACAGTGGCTGGAAGGAAAGCAGATCCGAATCCAGTCGGACAACTCCACAGCGGTGGCATACATCAACCACCAAGGAGGGACGCGCAGTCGGCAAGCATTCCAAGAAGTCCGGCGCATTCTAATGTGGGTGGAGGACACAGCATCCACCATATCCGCGGTTCACATCCCAGGCGTAGAAAATTGGGAAGCAGACTTCCTCAGTCGCCAGGGCATGGACGCAGGGGAGTGGTCCCTTCACCCGGACGTGTTTCAGGAAATCTGTCGCCGATGGGGAGTGCCGGACGTCGACCTAATGGCGTCCCGGCACAACAACAAGGTCCCGGCATTCATGGCGAGGTCGCGCGATCAAAGAGCTCTGGCGGCAGACGCATTAGTTCAAGATTGGTCGCAGTTCCGGCTCCCATACGTCTTCCCACCTCTGGCACTCTTGCCCAGAGTGTTACGCAAGATCAGATCCGATTGCAGCCGCGTCATACTCGTCGCCCCAGACTGGCCGAGGAGATCGTGGTATCCGGATCTGTGGCATCTCACGGTCGGTCGACCGTGGTCACTGCCAGACCGACCAGACTTACTGTCCCAAGGGCCGTTTTTCCATCAGAATTCTGCGGCCCTGAACCTGACTGTGTGGCCATTGAGTCCTGGATCCTAGCGTCTGCAGGATTATCCCAAGGAGTTGTAGCCACAATGAGACAGGCTAGAAAGTCGACTTCTGCTAAGATCTACCACAGAACGTGGAAGATTTTCTTATCCTGGTGTTCCGCTCAGGGAGTGTCTCCCTGGCCATTTGCATTGCCCACTTTTCTTTCTTTCCTGCAATCGGGGTTAGAAAAGGGCTTGTCGCTCAGCTCCCTTAAAGGGCAAGTATCGGCACTATCCGTGTTTTTTCAGAAGCGTCTAGCACGTCTTCCTAAGGTGCGCACGTTCCTGCAGGGGGTCTGTCATATTGTGCCCCCGTACAAGCGGCCGTTAGATCCATGGGATCTGAACAGGGTTCTAGTTGCTCTCCAGAAGCCGCCTTTCGAGCCTCTGAAGGAAGTTTCCTTTTCTCGCCTGTCACAGAAAGTGGCGTTTCTTGTTGCGATCACATCGCTTCGGCGAGTGTCGGAGCTGGCAGCTCTGTCATCCAAGGCTCCCTTCCTGGTGTTCCACCAGGACAAGGTAGTGCTGCGCCCCATTCCGGAGTTTCTCCCTAAGGTCGTCTCCTCGTTTCATCTTAATCAGGATATATCCTTGCCTTCCTTTTGTCCTCATCCGGTTCACCGGTATGAAAAGGACTTACGTTTGCTGGATCTGGTGAGAGCACTCAGAATCTACATTTCCCGCACGGCGCCCATGCGCCGTTCCGATGCACTTTTTGTCCTTGTCGCTGGTCCGCGCAAGGGGTTGCAGGCTTCTAAAGCCACCCTGGCTCGATGGATCAAAGAACCAATTCTAGAGGCCTACCGTTCTGCGGGGCTTCCGGTTCCTTCAGGGCTAAAAGCCCACTCAACCAGAGCCGTGGGTGCGTCCTGGGCATTACGACACCAGGTTTTCGGCTCAACAGGTGTGCCAGGCAGCTACCTGGTCGAGTCTGCACACTTTCACCAAACATTATCAGGTGCATACCTATGCTTCGGCGGATGCCAGCTTAGGTAGAAGAGTCCTGCAGGCGGCAGTGACATCCCCGTAGGGGAGGGCTGTTTTGCAGCTCTAACATAAGGTATCTCTTTACCCACCCAGGGACAGCTTTTGGACGTCCCAATCGTCTGGGTCTCCCAATAGAGCGCTGAAGAAGAAGGGAATTTTGTTACTTACCGTAAATTCCTTTTCTTCTAGCTCTTATTGGGAGACCCAGCACCCGCCCTGTTGTCCTTCGGGATTTTTTTGTTGTTTGCGGGTACACATGTTGTTCATGTTGAACGGTTTTTCAGTTCTCCGACGTTATTCGGAGTTAATTTGTTTAAACCAGTTATTGGCTTCCTCCTTCTTGCTTTGGCACTAAAACTGGAGAACCCGTGATACCACGGGGGGGTATAGCCAGAAGGGGAGGGGCCTTGCACTTTTTAGTGTAGTGCTTTGTGTGGCCTCCGGAGGGCAGTAGCTATACCCCAATCGTCTGGGTCTCCCAATAAGAGCTAGAAGAAAAGGAATTTACGGTAAGTAACAAAATTCCCTTCGTTTTTTTCACGGGTGCATCCGTGTGGCATCCGTTTCCGTTCCGTAGACGGTCCGTATGTCATCTGTTTGTCATCCATGTGCCTTCCGTTTTTTTTTTTGCGTACTGCAAAAAAACTGAAGGAGGGAAAATACATAAATTTACCCAGGATCCATAGCTTCAACATACATGAGGTGGTCACATGTTCACTCCAGTGCCATTTTCTACTGCTTTTCACAACGTAAAGCGCTCTGGTGATTTTCTTGTGCTTGTACACGTCATATCAGTCTTTTCTGTCATTATAATGGCAGAAAGACACAATGTCCCACTCTCCTGCATTCTGTAATTTTGCACCCTTTGGTGCCTTTCATGTGGCACTAAGGGGTGCTTAGCTTTGTATTTAGCCAAAAAAATGAAAAAAAAAATGACGTGGGGTTCCCCCTATTTTTGTAGCCAGCTAGGGTAAAGCAGATGGCTGCAGCCAGCAGACCACAGCTGGCAGCTTCACCTTGGCTGGTAATCCAAAACTGAGGGCACCCCACGCTGTTATTTTAAATTAAATAAATAATTAAAAAAAAAACCACGTAGGGGTCCCCCCAAAATTGGATCACCAGCCAAGGTAAAGCAGACAGCTGGGGTCTGATATTCTCAGACTAGGGAGGTCCATGGTTATTGGACTCTCCCCAGCCTAAAAATAGCAGGCCGCAGCCGCCCCAGAAGTGGCGCATCCATTAGATGCGCCAATCCTGGAGCTTCGCCCCAGCTCATCCCGTTCCCTGGTGCGGTGGCAAACGGGGTAATATATGGGGTTAATACCAGATGTGTATTGTCACCTAGCATCAAGCCCTGGGGTTGGTGAGGTCAGGCGTCTATCAGATACCCGACATCACCAACCCAGTCAGTAATAAAAAAAAATAGACGACAAACACATTTTTATTTGAAAAAACACTGCCCAATACATTCCCTCTTTAACCAATTTATTAGAAAGAAAAACAAATCCAGGTCTGCTGTAATCCAAGGGGTTCCCATGACGATCCATACCATAGTCACTGTCCCAGTCAATGAAGAGCAGGATGTTCCCCATTGGCTGGGAGAGCAGTGCAGTGACCTGAGCTAACATCAATGGGTCAGCCCAGGTCACTGCAGGGGATGACAAGTGCTGCTGTCAGCGAGGTACATTACCTGCGCTGATCTCCTGCACTGCTGACAGCACCTGTCACTGACTTCAATGACCGCCGCCTTCACAGCCAAGTATCGCGAGCGGCCCGTGACGTCAGTCTCGGGTCGGAAGTTCCCAATTGAAGATTCCCTATAATGTGGTAGATGGAGACATTTTGGGCTCTCTTTGGCCAGTGATGCAATGAGTGAATTAGTGAATGGATCCCTTGGGGGTTTCATCTGAATCACGAACTTTGTAGATTTAAATGGAAATCCCGATATGTGTTCAGTGTACAGAACTGAATACATGTAAACTGATTCAAAATGTTGTGAGACCCAAATTGCCACTAATAAAAGCTGCTACTCATCACACAAAAAAAGAACTCCCAACTTAGGTTTGTCATCTCTTAACAGAAATGTAGGGGGCTTCCGCATTACTGGTAGCAGAAAGGCTCTGGAATAATGCTATGGCCTTCCCAAAAAGTAATCCAGCGAAATCTGTGCTCCCAAATCCAAATGCCCCCTCTCTTCTCAGCCCCACAGTGTGCCTAAGCCATAGTTAGCGGCCACAAGTTTGGAGCAAAAGAAGAAAAAAAAGAGTGGCACTTACAAAATGGACATCTTAATTTATTAAAACATATAGGACATGTAGAATCAGGGGGAATGTGCGAGACGTTAGAGACTACGGCGGCCGTATCGCGCTAGCAGGTTCTTCGTCGGGTCCAGAGTCACTCACAAGTCCACAAGTTTGGCATTACTGGAGAGACTAGAGCCTGCTTAATTTACAAGGTGCATGTCTCCAGAAACTCCAGCGGGGCACAATGTATGGGCAGTATAATGTACGAGCACTACAATAACAGATTTCCATTTTCAAACTGCAACATTCATTGCTGCTTGTTTCTGGAAAATAGTCATGGAATCAAAATCATCACTACACTCACAGATAAATTCCCAGAGGTGTATAATCTCCAACTTTAGGTCATCTGAGGATTGTTTCTGCTCTTCTGGCACTCAGGCGCTCTGTATATGGAGTCTGAAAACTATTCTAGGAAACTCTGTGCTCCAAAAGTCAAACTGTGCTCCTTTCCTCCTGGGTATCGCTGTGTGGAAAACAGTACTGTACAGTCACATATGGGGTATTGTCAAGTTCATGAGAAGTTGAGTAACAATTATGAGGTAATTTTCACCTATTTCCCTTTTGAAAATGTAAAATCTGTGGCTAAAACAACATTTTTGTAGTAAAAATGTAATTATTTTTTTCTTCACCGCCCAATGGTAAAACATTTTGTGAAATATATGTTGTAATAAATATCCTCTCTGCACCATTAAATGATTTCATTAAAACGTATAGTTTGTAAGATGAGGTCACTTATAGGTGTTTCTGCTGTCCTGACACCTCAGAAGCTCTGCCAATATGACATGGCACCCGCAAAGCGTTCAGGCCAAAACAACACTTGATATACGCTCCTTCCTTTGAACAGTGCCTGAAAAATTGTTTCCGACCAGATATAAAGTATTCACATAATCAGCAGAAATTGTACAATAAATTGTATGGTGCATTTTCTCCAGTTACCAAAATTTGGGATTAAAACATCAGTTTTGTTGGGAAAAATATTTTTTATTTTCTTGTCTCAATGTTATAAAATTTTGTGAAGAACCGATGGACTCAAGATGTTTAGATAAATTCCTTGAAGAGTCTAGTTTACAAAATACAGTAACTTGTGGGGGAGCTCCACAGTATAGGCACATCAGGGGCTCTGTAAATGCGACATGGCGTCCGCTATCAATTCAAGTCAATTTTCCTTTCCTTATATCAAATGGTGCTCCTTCCCTTCTGAGCCCTGCTGTGTATCTGTGTACTCAGGAGAAATTGCACAACAAATTATAAAGTGCATATTCTTTTGTTACTCTTGTGAAAATGCAAAATTTGGGGCTAAAATAACATTTTTTGGGGAAACGTATGTCATATATAATTTTTCTCTTTTCTCAATTCATTGTTATAAAGATCTGTGAAGCACCCGGGGATTCAAGGTTTTCATCAAACATCTAGATAAATTCTTTTAGGGGTACAGTTACCAAACTGGGATCACTTATGAGGGGGTTTCCACTGTTTAGACATGTCAGGGGCTCTGCAAACACGACATGGCGTCCGCTATCGATTCCAGACAATTCTTAAGTTAAATGATTCTCCTTCTACTCCGAGCCTTTCTGTGTGCCCCACGTGTGCCTTTCTATATTGCTTTAATTTCTGATAAACTTTTAACCCTTCTAAATGCCTAACAAAAAAATAATGTTTCCAAAATTGTGCTGATGTAAAGTAGACATGTGGGAAATGTTATTTAGTGACTACTTTGTGTGACATAATTCTCTGGTTTAATGGTATAAAAGTTCAAAGTTTAAAAATTGTAAAATATTTACAATTTTTGTCAAATTTCTGATTTTTTCACAAATAAACGCAAAAATTATCGTATTAATTCTACCATTACCATGAAGTACAGTGTGTCACGAAAAACACTCCCAGAATCCCTGGGATCCGTTGAAGCGTTCCAGAATTATAACCTCATAAATTGACGCTGGTCAGAATTGAAAAAATTGGCCTGGTCATGAAGGTGAAAACAGGTTAAGGGGATAAAGGGGTTAAGCAAAAATGCAATGTAAGTTACGTAACCCTAAGATGATATGTTATGAAGTAGCGACACGTAGCTTAACATCTGGAGTTAACAAATGCAGCATGCAGTATAGTTATGGGGTGTATGGTATACGGTTGATAAAGTTGAGAATTATAGGGCCTTTTACATTAATTTCCTATCCTTAGCATAAGTCATTAATATCTGATTGGTGGGGGTGTAACACGCAGGACACACTTACCCCACAATCAGCTGTTCTCAGTGGTGCAGGGGGCCGGAAATGGTCAGCTGCACATCACAACTTCATGAACTGTATTGTGGCTGCAGCCGGGTACTACACATCTGCCTCCTGTTAGAATCAAATTAGAATTTTAAATTTTCCTCCCCAGACTCATTACTATAACTGGAGTCTTTGCGGGCGGGGGTGGGAGGGTAGTTAGTTGGTCCCGTTTTTAATTTGTATTAGCGTCTTAAACGCTAATACAAATCATCCTCCATACCTGCTCCTGCGCACCAGCACTTCCGGGGTCAGGAGCTGCAATTAGCTCCCTGGCCTGGCGCACTCACTGATGACATCACGGGCAGTGCGATGAGTCACCGCTGCCGTCCTCTCTGCAGACTGAGTGCCGCTGAGGAGAGAAGTCACCGGAGCCGGGACGTAGGCGCTATAGAGCTGAAGATAGCGGCGGCAGCTGGCGGGGTGTGATCTGCATGGGACACGTGCAGCCATATGGAGCGCTCTCTATGGGAAAAGGAGGTGCATGGGGTGTAATCTGTGTGGGGCAGTGGCAGCAGCCATAGGGGGCACTCTGTATAGGAAAGGGGGTGCATAGAGGGGGATCTCTATGGGGCAGGAGCAGCAGCCATAGGGGGCGCTCTATATAGAAAAGGAGGTGCATGGAGGGGGATCTCTATGGGGCAGGGGCAGCAGCCATAGTGGGCGCTCTGTATAGGAAAGGGGGTGCATGGAGGGGGATATCTATGGGACAGGGGCAGCAGCCATAGGGGGCGCTCTATATAGGAAAGGGGATGCATGGAGGGGGATCTCTATGGGACAGGGGCAGCAGCCATAAGGGTCCCGCTGTATATGAAAGGGGGTGCATGGAGGGGGATCTCTATGGGACAGGGGCAGCAGCCATAGGGGGCCCGCTGTATAGGAAAGGGGGTGCATGGAGGGGGATCTCTATGGGAGAGGGGCAGCAGCCATAGGGGGCACTCTATATAGGAAAGGGGATGCATGGAGGGGGATCTCTATGGGACAGGGGCAGCAGCCATAGGGGGCGCGCTGTATAGGAAAGGGGGATCTCTATGGGGCAGGGGCAGCAGCCATAGGGGTCGCGCTGTATAGGAAAGGGGGTGCATGGAGGGGGATCTCTATGGGGCAGGGGGCAGTAGCAGAGGGAGCGCTCTGTATAGGAAAGGGGGTGCATGTAGGGTGATCTCTATGGGGCAGGGGCAGCAGCATAGGGAGCGCTCTATATGGGAAAAAGGGGTGCATGGAGGGGGATCTCTATGGGGCAGGGGCAGCAGTATAGGGAGCGCTCTGTATTTGAAAAGGGGGTGCTAGGAGGGGGATCTGTATGGGGCAGGGGGCAGTAGCAGAGGGAGCGCTCTGTATGATAAACGGGGTGCATGAAGTTGGCTCTGTGTGGTCTCACAGCATGGGGTGTGATCTGTATGGGGCAGGGGGCAGCCTGCGAGGTGGAATCACTGTGGAAAAGGGGGAAGCATGGGGTGGGCTCAGTATGGAAAAGGAGGCAACGTGGGGTGGGCTCAGTATGGAAAAGGGGGCAGCGTGGGGTGGGCTCAGTATGGAGAAAGGGCAACATGGCTCAGTATGTAGAAGTCTAATGAGTGGGAGACAGTTCGAATAGGGGGCAGCATGTGGTGCAGACAGTTTGGAGATCATAGCTCATAAGTGAGGAGGGTGTAGTGGGTGTAACTCATGAGGGGAGACGGTGTGGTATATAAAGGGGGCAGTGTGGAAGCCATGCACCATAATACAGACAGTGTGGGGGTCATTTTTTTTGTGCAGGGATTAAAGTGAGGGACAGTTATTTATTTTGGGGGCTTATTTAGGGAACAGCATGGTTGATTATTTTTATGACATGTTATTTTTAAGGGCACTGTGTCATGATGTGCTGCAGAAGAACAGAGAAGATGGAGGTCTGCAGAGACGAGCTGTGGATGTGAAGTCATCATGGCGCCAGGACCTGTGAGGTACCAAGGTTTGAGGCTGGATAAATGCAGGTGATGGCTAAACACATTGGCTAATGCAGGTTTTAAGCGATCACTGATCTATATCCAGCAGATGTGCAATAGTTTAACAGCTGCTGAGCCTGTGACCGCACTTTCATGTGCACAGTACGATCTTTACCATGATCGTCCTGTGCACATAGAATAGCATTGTTCTTGGCAGCATGTGTTCACAGGACAATGTGCGGCCAAGAAAGATATTTAAAGGCGTCTGTCACCCCCCCAAATGCCAATTAAACTGTACAAACATTTTTTAGGGAACACAGCCCATATAAAAATCATGCCAGGTAGAAACAGTGTAACCTAACAATAAAAAGTCTTCTATTTTATTTATTTATTTTGCAGTGAGGGGGCATTGTGCACTTTTGGAGTGGCCTATGCCATAAACAAAAGTGAATCTTTTATCAAATGTTAAGTTGAGCTGTATATGCCTGGTGTGATTTCTGTATGCAGCTGTAGACACCTGTTGTGATTTCTGTATGGGCTGTGTACACCTGGTGTGATTTCTGTATGGGCTGTGTACACCTGGTGTGATTTCTGTATGAGCTGTATACACCTGGTGTGATTTCTGTATGAGCTGTATACACCTGGTGTGATTTCTGTATGGGCTGTGTACACCTGTTATGATTTCTATATGGGCTGTGTACTCCTGGTGTCATTTCTGTATGGGCTGTGTACACCTGCTATGATTTCTGTATGAGCTGTACAGACCTGGTGTCATCTCTGTATGGGCTGTATACACCCGGTATGATTTCTGTATGGGCTATATACACCTGGTATGATTTCTGTATGGGCTGTATACACCTGGTATGATTTCTGTATAGGCTGTATACATCTGGTATGATTTCTGTATTCAGCTGTATACACCTGGTGTGATTTCTGTCTGAGCTGTATACACCTGGTGTGATTTCTGTATGGGCTGTATACACCTGCTATGATTTTTCTATGGGCGACGTTCCCTATTATGAATATTTGTGCCGGGTGATCGGCATTTTGTGGGTGACAGATATTTTGCTCCTACATCAGGTGATTGACAGTTTGTTGAGGTAGATCAATAATCCGCAGCAGTGTAAACACACCTTAAAGAGCGACTTAATGTTTTAGAAATTATTTTATATGTTTTAGGGTAATTATTTTTGAACAGACCTGAGGGGAACCCGGTCCCGAGTCCCCCACAATTGCTCCAAAGACCTATTAGGAAAGTGCAGGAGAGCAGACAGAGCTGCGCGGATTCAGTAGAAAATTAGAGTCCTGTCTCCTGAGCCATGCACGTCAGCTATGGGGGTCTCAGGACACATTAGTGCACCAGTCTAAGAATTAATGGACCTTTTTGATGACCCTTCTTTTGAGAATCCTAGAGCATGGTGCATGCTGGGATACTCAAAAGAAGCATTATCATGGGGTGGAGGCTGCAGTCATTGCCACAGCCTCTGCCCCTCCCTGAAATGAAGCGTCATCAAGGGGTAGGATAGGAAATTATTAATGCAAGTATATTAAAAAAAATATATTTTGGCACTAAATAGATAGGGATTTAGAATGAAAATTACTTTGCCTTCGGACCAAACCTTTAAGTTACTCTTTAAATGTTTACTAGTGCAGCTACTAGCAACTAATCAGTACTGTGGTACCTAGTTTGATGATAGTTGGTAAGTACAATTTCAATCATCTCCTTACCATTGTTAAGGTATACAAGTTTATATGATAGGGGCTAACCTGACATTGAAAGTGATTGCTGTATAACGGTGATGTGTTGACGGTTATTCTCAGGCTGTATTTCTGTACTGACAATTGTTCTGGTGATGCAGTCATGTACTGACAGTGGTTCTGGGGCTGTATTTCTGTGCTGATGATTGTTCTGGTGATGTAGGCATGTACTGACTGTGGTTCTGGTGATGTATTCATGTACTGATGGTTGTTCTTGTGATGTAGTTATGTACGAACGTAGGAGCGCAGCATGTAGCGTTTTTTGAGCGTCATAATCCTTTTTTTTTTTCTACTGCGCATGCTCAGCTCTTGTGTTTAATAATTGAAATCAATGTTTCTTTCTCTCTCTCAGCAGCCGAACGATCAGCTGATTGCCCGGCGGCTGGATTTTGAGATCGATCAGCTGGCTTTTGAGAACGATCATCTGATCGCTCGGCTACCGTGAACAATCAGGTGATCGCCCAGCGGCCGGCCGCCGGGTGATCAACTGATCGTTCACAATAGCTAGCCACTGGTAAAACAGTAAAAAAAAAACAAAACCAACGGATCGTTGTTTTGCAGCATCAGTCACATCAGTTGTGCCACTATCTGCAACGCATCCGTTGCATAAGTCACACAACTGATTGTGATGGATGCAAAACAACGCAAGTGGGAAAGCAGCCTTACCAGTAGGAGGCGTTACAACTTAAAGTGCCTAGGGCAGCATGAATGCCAAATACGGCCCTGAGTATCCGGCTCCACAACTGAGCACTTCTAGCTAATGCTAGACATTGATGACCCTTTCCAATGGATAGTGTCATCAATGCATAAGAACCTGACAACCCCTTTAACTCCTTAACGAAAAATGATGGACATAGCACATCATGATCGTGTGTCAGTTCCCCCACAATGATGTGCTATATACGTCATGGCTTTGAACTGTCATTGCGTGTAAACACAGAGTGAAAGATCTGTGCCGACAGCTGTCACTGGAGGGTTAGTTAAGCACAAACCTAACAATATTTGTAAAACTGAAAAAATGGACCAACACCAGTTGGTATAATTGCAATGTGTAGGTGCTAATTCACACTGTGGCCATTAACAAAAAAAACCCCCAAAATAATAACAATGAGCAAATACCCTGCATAAGTAAAGATATAAATAGTAGTACTTGTAAATAACATAGGGTACTCAGGTGATACAGCAGTGGAGAGAGCCACAGGGCCTACAAAATAAAGAAATACTGGTCCAGTTTCCCAAGTCATCATTAAACAGTAGTTGCCAGGTCAAGATCCTTCCGGCTTTTTCTGGCTAATTTGAAACAATGCCATCATCATGTCATCTAAGTCATAGAAATGGCCCCAAATGAAAAAGATGTCAAAGGAGCCTGTGTCACCCAACAGCCCAGAACAACCTGGAATCAGAGCGGCCCCCAACCTGTTCATATTGGTCTGCTTAATGTCATTGTGGTCTTATATTGGAAACAAATCATTTCTGTTGTTTCTGTTTGGCTGCTGGATTGGTTTTACATATTTGATTGAAATCAGATCCGCAAGCAAAATTCTTAAACCTGAACAATGCAGGCATGAAATGAAACCCTAAAGGAGTTCTTCCATCTGGGACATCTGTGGCGCCCTGGACTATCCAGGTCGTCACAGGTAACACATACACACACCCCCACCCCTGGACAGTTACATTAGCCAAACACAAAACCCTTTTTACCTCCCTCCAGTGTCTGATGTCCACACCAGGTGGGGTGGAGCCAAGCCGGTTGGCCCCACCCACCGAGGAGTTCACAGGCCTGGAGGCGGGAAAAGTGACAGATCTAGTTTGGAGGTGAAAGTGAGAGGAGTGATCACTGGAGTGTCTGGGTTCGTGGCCCAGGCACTGAGAGCAAGGTTGGCAGATGGTGGTGGACGTCTGCAGGAGTGGTGGATCAACGCGGAACCGTAGGACCGGGGTTGGACGGTGGCCCGCCGGTACCGACCGGGGAGCGAAGTGAAGCTAGCACACACAGGCAGGGCCATCGGACCCCAACCAGGCTTGGAGCCGCTGACAACAGTCAAATCCGAGTGTGACAGGAACCCCAGGGGTTTCCTAACAGCCGAAGTCCCTATTGAAGGCAACCGTCCGCACAGTGAGGGTATACAGCCACCGCCAACGGCTAGAGACCCAAGGGCCAGCGCCTGCAGGCAAAATGGGCTCTTCCGGCACCCATACACCGGGGAGCGGACTGCCGTTGGGAAGCACAGTAGTTAAAACAGTACACAAAGGTGCAGGGAGAGACAGCCACCATCACCTGTCCAGGGAGAAATACAGCAGCCGGCTGCAGGACCCGTCCATCCAGCCGTTTGGTTTACCAGAGACTTTGTGCCTCATTTGCTGAGTGAGTACACCCATGCCATCTGGCACTGCGCCGCGCTGTCCCTGCAGCCCTGCACCTCACCGACCCTGCCTTCTTGTCACACCACCGGGCCCCGGGACCACCAAACCCTACCCACGGAGGGGAAAACAACATCCCAGCTGATCCCTACCATCGCTCCCGGGATCCCCGTCACCAGCAGTGGTGGTGCCCACCTTCACCACAACCCGTGGGTGGCATCACGGACTAAATCCCCAACCAAATCACCCCCTTTTCCCTCACGGGCGAGGAGCGCCGCTCGAGTCCCCGGATCCGGCCCACCGCTCGAGCCACCGAGCAGCAGCAGCAGCGCCGGACCCGAGCGTTAGCGAGCGCAGCGCCCCGCCGCCCGCGATACATTTATGACATATTGTCAGGATATGCTGCCCCCAGGGCTCACACTTAGTATTAGAATAAGGCCCCTTTCTACATTCCCAGAAATGGAGAGGTGGGCACACACGTGTGGCTGTCTCTTCTGGAGAACGTGCTTGCTTAGAAATTGTAGCTTCCGTCTAAATGAATTAAGACTTTGGCCAGTTTCATCAATATTACTGACACTGAAAGTTACGGACTCTGCATGAACACCCCCCCCCCAATTGGTAACACCAAGTTCCCAATTCATTAATACATTTCTAGGATTAATAGCAGAAAAACAACACAACATGGAGTTTTAAAAGTAGATGCTCCAGAATTTCTGAAAATTATGATTGTAACTTTGTCTAGTCTTCATTACAGGTAAATAACGTCTCGTCATTACATAAATCTGGTTGTGGAACCGGTGGAAAGTCCATTTATCCAAAGTGTTTTTCAACATGACAACGCAAGGCTACATGTTCTTCATTCTACTAAGAGCTTATGAGCATCTTGCATGGCTTAAACGTGCTACCATGGCCTGTAGCATCTCTGGACATGTCTATTTTCAAGCACATCTGATATATCATTAGTCAGCAATTGCAAAGGGAGCTGCCAGCAGCAGATCGTGATGATGTGTGTGCCCTAGTGCATTCATCATGGTAGAACAATCCTCAGATGACTATTAATTCTCTCACTGACAGCATGGTAAGGCATGCAAGTGCATTTATTTTTGCGTATGGTGCTCATACTCGATAGTGAGAAAAAATATTTTTAATATTTTGTTTCTATTTTTTATCATTTCCAAATCACCATCATGTCTATAAATCCTGAGATGTCCATAATTCCATTACTTTTTCTTCTTGGTGTTGCAATTTCAATGTTGAGGAGATTAGTATGGACTACAAGTATTTAATAAAACAGATATACTTTAACAAAATATGTTTTATAAAAGCAAAGCCAACCAAACTCTTTTTTCTCAGGCTCTCTGCATACAGTCATCCATAATGGGGTGCTCTTCTTTTCAGATCCTGCTTATTGGCCGTCATTCTTCTCTAGCTCTCTGCATACTGTCGTTCAAGCTGGAGTGCTCTTCTCTTCAGACCCTGCTCATTGTCAGTCATGCTGACATACCGCTCACAGAGGTTGTTTAAAAAAAATAAGGCTAAGAGGAGGTGGAAAAACACAGAGGTTGCACAGAAATTATCATCCACATAAGTGGAATATGTAGGATTGGTAATCCAACTCCAAACGTCAGGTAAGGCCTTCTAAACTAATTCATACCAAGTTAATATTTCCATACATCAACTTTGAGAATCTGGCACAAATTAGGTAAACTTGGAACAAAAACTTTTTATACAAATGCTGATTGAACATTAACCAAAGAAATTACATATAGTTGAAACCAGAAGTTTACATACACAATCTAAAAAGACATATCTGCATGTTTCTCACTATCTGACATGAAATCAAAATAAACCTTTCCCAATTTAGGTCAATTTGGATTGCCAAAATTTTTTATGTTTGCCAAACGTAAAAGTAAAAAGTTTACATACCCTAAAAAAATAAATATGGGAAAAAACATAAAATGATGTCATGTTTTTGGAAGCTTTTGACCTGCACAAGTCTGGTTCATCCTTGGGGGGCAATTTCCAGATACTTTAAGGTGCGTCGCTGAAATGTACAAACAATTGTATGCAAGTACAAACAAGATGTGAATGTTGAGCCATCATAATGCTCAGAGAGGAGACTGGTTCTGTGTACCAGAGATGAACGTGCTTTGGTCAGACATGTGCATATCAACTCAACAACAAAAGCAAAAGACCTTGTGAAGATGCTGGTGGAAGCTGGTAAGATTGTGGCATCATTATCCACAGTGAAGCATGTACTTTATCAACATGGGCTGAAAGGCCATTCTGCCAGGAAGAAGTCATTACTCCACAATAAACAAAAAAGTTAGATTAATATTTGCAAATAAACACAGGAAGAAACACCTTTTGAGACTTGTCCTGTAGTCTGACAAAACTAAAATTAACTATTTGGCCATAATGACCATAGTTACATTTGGAGGAAAAAGAGAGAAGCTTTGAAGCCTAAGAACACCATCCCAACTGTGAAAGAAAGGTGTGGCAGCATCATGTTGTGGGGTTGTTTTGCTTCAAGATGGACAAGTACACTTCACAAAATAGATGGCATCATGAAGAAAGAAGATTATGTGGCAATACTAAAGCAACATCTCAAGACATCAGCCAAGAACTTAACACTTGGGTGGAAATAGGTCTTTCAAATGGACAATGACTCAAAGCATACTGCCAAACTGGTTACAAAGTGGCTAAGGATAATTAAGTCAATGCTTTGCCATCATTAAGCCCTGATCTCAATCGTATCGAAAATGTATGGACAAAGCTTAAAAGGCAGGTGCGAGCAAGGCGACCTACAAACATGGCTCAGTTACACCAGTTCTGTCAGGAAGAATGGGCCCAAAATCCTACCAACTTTTGTGAGAAGCTTGTGGAAGGATATCCAAAATGTTTGACCCAAGTCATACTGTTTAAGGGCAATTGTACCAAATACTAATGAAATGTATGTAAACATTTGACTTTGCAGTAATAAAAATGCCTTAAAACATTCTCACTCTCTCTCATTATTATGGCATTTGGCAAATATATATAATTTGGGTTCCTAATTGACCTAAAACAGGAAAGGTTTATTTTGATTTCATGTCAGATAGTGAGAAAAACATGCAGATGTGTCATTTTAGATAGTGTAAACTTCTGGTTTCCACTGTATAACAACATGGCACCGACCAATGGCAATAAAAAGAAGGATTGAAAATATAAAGATAACTGCAGATTTTTCATTTACTTAATTGGACACCTCATATTGCAAATTCAACATAACTGTACATTATCTGATCGTACTTTCTCTTTAAATTTGCTAGAGAATAAACCATCATGGAGGGTGCCGCAAGCTTCAACCAATAGAATCGCAGAATTTCTTTATAAAAATAGAAAAAAAATGTCAGTTGGTGCCAGTCTGCTATTGCTTTTATAGAGATAGCACAGGCTTCACTTTGTTCTCAGAAGTGATTTAGCGAATGTTGTTACATTTTTGGAAGAGGAAGACACCCTACTGCACATCAACATCTTCTGGAAGATAACACCAACTGTCTTCAAGTCATCAGTGGTAAATTACCATCATTTATTACCTTGAATTAAACAATTCACTCCTATATCTCACTAATCCATAAAGTGCATGTGCCCATATTGCAACTATTTTCAAAAAACTAACCACAGCTGATCATGTAAAAAGGATCAAAGATGTACGCCCCTTTGGTTATTAACATTCCCCAATTCTGTCTGATGGATGGATCCAAGATGTAGGACAATAGGGAATCACCCAGTAATTTGGTGGTAGTCTTCATTATTATTTCATGGTTATTAGCATTTTGGGGGGGATTGGACTAGAGAGGGACAGAACATATATAGGGGTTATGTGAAATGACAGGGTCCAGGGTGGCAGAACTGTGATCTTCCAGAACAAATACAATTATAGCACTTTTATTATCTCGTGTAATTACTAAAGATGTATTTTTACTTAATAGGGAAACACAAAGGATAAGATTTCTTAGTGTTTTCACCAGAAATCTGGCATAAAACATTAAAAACACAAAGTTACACAATAATGTTGTGAATTTACACATTTTTATGCAGATTTAAAGAAGCCCTGCCAAAATGGGAAGAGCTGGGAGAAGACAGGGCAAAAGTGGGCATGCAGTGCCCGCTTATCAAATTAAGCAAAAGTGCCGGCGTTTCATACTCCAGGAATGCTACTCCTGTTTCTGATTGGAGCAGCATTTTTTGGGAGGAGCGCACCACTTAGGAGATGCGCCAAATACATCAGGTGTAATGATTAATGATTTTAGGGCAACATTCAGGGATCCCTTCATTACGACTGTACGCTGGAATTAAGAACACAATGTTAGTCTTAGTGACTAGGCCACAAAAAAGACCAATATATGCCTATATAATGCTAAGGTATGAAGCCCATGGGCCTCAATACTATGTGTAACAGGGCCCTTATACACCATGAGCCAATATAATGTATACCTTTATAATGCTGAGGTATGAAGCCCAAGGGCCTCAATACCAAGTGTAGCAGGGCCCTCATACACCATGAGCCATTTCATGTGGCTATTGGGCTCCCTCCGACATCGGGGCGGGGTGTGAGACCAACCCTGTGTATTGCCTATAGGTGTGCCCATGATATAATAGAGGTCCAGCTCTTATATTACAAGCTCATGGTAATATAGGTCTCTGTAAGGTCTCTGGAAGATGTTCATGGTCATATTCTTTTCTCTCTAAGACTCCCAGGAAGAAAAGATGAGCAAGAAGAGGAAGAGAGAGCTGATTGCTCTTTATGAAGAAGAGACGTGAGATTTATTAATGTTATAATCCCCCCATATAGAGTCCAAACTTATTCATTACAGGTTATCTGATATGATATTTATGGCACAACACTCAAAAGTTTTATTGCCGTTTCCCGTTCTTCCAAGATGACAGCGCTAAGGTCGGGTCATGTAGCTTACTTACATTGCAATGTGTCATTTCTTATAAACCCTTTCACACTGCAGACAATTTTTATTCAGCCATTTTTGTTTTTCTCTCCGTCCATCCACACAGGTGAAAATACGCTGTCCGTATTTTTTTCCAGGAGCATATATAATTATATTGACCTTATTCATTTGTCCCTACAACGTACTGGAGAATCAGTATAATAAAAGTCCAAGTGCGGGGAAATTACAAAAGTAATCACAGTTCTGCTATTATTTTTGGGTTTGTGTTACGGTTATCTGTATAGTGAAAGTGTCCTGGCAACATGAGTCTCAAGTTTAGCACAATTACAGAGAATAAGGTCAATTATTTTTTTATTATTTAATTGGTAAAAAACTTTTCAATAACTTGCAAACATTTTTTTTTCTGCTGTCATTTTCTTTGTAATTTTTCCATGGATGGAGCCTTGTGAGGTCTGTTTTGTTTCTTTCCTTATTTGCAGCCAAGCTGATGGATTTTTTAATTACACTAGTTTTGTTGATTTATGATATTTTGATCAGTTTTTCTTGCATTTTTTTGCAGAGATGCAACAACCAAAAATGACATTTCCAATGTTTAAATTTTTTGATTTACTGATTTCACTTTACATATGACATATTTTATATTTTGATGAATTCAACTTTTAAGGATGCAGCAATACCACATATTTATTTATATATCTACAGTGCCTTTAAAAACTATTCATACCCTTTGAACCTTTCCACATTTTTTTCACGTTACACTAATGTGATTTATTGGGATTTTTTTGTGATTTACCAACACAGTCTACCAAGTATTTGTGACATGTCAAGGAAATGAAATATGTTTTTCTAAATATTTTAAAATTAGGAATCTGAACATTGTGAGGTGCATTTGTATTCAGCCCCTTGTGGTTTGATACTTTGTAGGACCACCTATCACTGCAATTACTGCTGCCAGTCTTGTGAGGTATGTCTCTGCCAGCTTTGCACATCTAGAGGCTGAAACTATTGCCCTTTCTTCTTGCTTCTTGGCCTTATCATGTGGAAGTGGATGCTCTGGTCAAATGACACCAAAGTAGAACCTTTTGGGATAAATGCTAAATGCTATGTGTGGTGGAAAACTGAAACTGAATGTCATCCTGAAAACACCATCCTCACCGTCAAACATGGTGAAGGCAGCATCATCTTCAGCAACTTCAGAAGGCACAGGGAAGCTAGTCAGAGTTGATGGGAAGATGGATGGAGCTAAATACAGGAAAACCTTTTGCAGGTTGAAAAAGACTTGAGACTGGGGAGAAGGGTTCACCTTCCAGCAGGAAAATGATCCTAAACTCCAAACCTAAATTCCACTGAGAATCTGAGGCAAGACTTGAAAAATTGTGTTCACAGACACTCTCCATCCAATCTCACTGAGCAAGAGCTAGTTTACAAAAGAAGAATGGACAAAAATGTCAGCCTCTAGATTTGCAAAGGTGGAAGAGACATACCCCAAAATCCTCACAGCAATAATTGTTGTGAAAGGTGGTCTTACAAGGTAGTGACATGGGAGTGAACTACAAATGCACGCCACCATTTTCAGATTTCTATTTTTCTAATATGTATAAATCCATAGAAGAAGCAAAAACATTGAGTATATTGAGCCTAAAAATATATTTTTATTACAAATATTTTAAAGTCAGGATAAAAAGCATTTTTACAAATAGCTGCTGATACATAGAAACAGGAAATTATTCCACTTGAAAAATACAAAAAAATTCAATGATACCAACAGAGACAATATGAATTGCACTACTCAAAAAAATAAGTAAATCACCATTAATAATGGCCATCTAGGGTAAAATATATAATGCCATGTAACAGTGATATATAATTTGCATACAACAATTGGCAGTATATTTACAAGGCTACAGCTTGGGTTTATACTGTATATTAAGGTGTCAAAAACCATAAGAGATAACTAGAAGTGACCAAATGTCAGAGCAGAATAGCTACATCAGTCTCAATGCAATGGTATAAGTAGATTTTCAAATCACACCTGAACAGCAGGTCCTCATGTGTCAAAGCCGTGTAAATCACACTGCACTAAGCAATAGACCTGAAGTCCATACAGAAAAAATATTTTTTTGTAAAAATAAAATTTTTCACCAGATGTAGGTAACAAGCCATCCAACCCATGGAGGCAAAGAGACCATAGATGTCCATATACTTAGTAATGTGTAATAATGGGAAGTCACACAGGAAAAAGTATTGAACACGCTCGTTGAAATTTAATGCTAAAGCCTTAATCAGCTTTAAAACGCCTCCTGCATGATGAAACTAGTAACATGCATTGCTCAAGTGTGATTTTGGCCAATTCTTTCACACAAACACTGACATTTTTTGGTGCGTTCAATACTTATTTCACCTACTATATATATATATGTGTATATATATATATATATACATATATACAGTAAATAATTTTATTTAATAGCATAAATGGGAGTGATTCGAATATTCTCTTTATTTAATAATTTTATATAATTTTTAACTCCCCTTATGGACCCAACATGCCTCTCATGTGTATATGGCAGATGTCATGAAAGGGGTTAATTGTAAATGTATTAATTAATACCGATCTGTATTTGTATATTATAACAATGGAATATCTGATTGAAATATCTACTGTAATATCACAGTTCACAGACCACCATTATAGAAAATTGCCAAAAGAAGATGAAGGAGCTTAACCTGCGTCCAGAAGAACGGGCTGCTTTCTTTAATCTGCTCGGTAACATTTCCTAACTCTTGGGTTATCGTGTTTAGTGGGATCTGACTTCTGCAGCCCCATCTATCAGCTTGGTGCTGATAATTCAGTAATCTAGTGAGAGGAATATCCTCTTCGCTGATTACCTTGGCTTTACACCATACGGTTGTGCCGTGGCTGATATTGCATGTCACTACATCTGAGTCCCATTGAAGTGAATAGGAGTGAGCAGCAGTACAGGACGGGTATAGATCCAAGGAAGAGCGCAGTCCTGCACTACCCGTATATGCTTGTTACACCTGGGCTCACTGGAGGGGAAGGAATACAGCACCAGTCGTCCTTGGTAAAAACCGGATCAGCGTGCAGGTCCAAATAGAAACAGTCAGTTCCAATCATCCATAAAGAAGAAGAATGAGACCGCACCAATGCTGATATCTTTTTCCGGAGATTCTTTATTCCATACACAAAGTTAAAAGGTGTGTAGTAGTAGGCAGGTGGAGGAGACCTGGATGCGGCCCCTCACTGCGGACAGTGAGGGGCCGCATCCAGGTAAATCTCCGGAAAAAGATATCAGCATTGGTGCGGTCTCATTCTTCTTCTTTATGGATGACAGGACGGGTATAGCCACACCTGTATATGTAGTGTTCTGTCTGGGTAACCATTGAAGTGGATGCTGCTATGGATAGTCCATCAACATTAACCTCTTCATAACATGGTGATTTTATGTTTTTGGGCTTTTCATGTTTCCTTCTTCCAACAGCCATAACTTTGTAATTTTTCCATCCCCATAGCCATATGAGGACTTGCAAATATTTGGCTCTCAAATAGTTGAAGAAACTGGTATTGTAATGAGTAATCTTGACCAGATACAGCACAGGCGTTTTTGCCACACAGCAGAGGACACCGTGATCTACACCAGCGCTACTATCATTCACCAGCGGAGCAGATCGTCTACACTGTACAC
This sequence comes from Anomaloglossus baeobatrachus, assembly GCF_048569485.1. Lineage (NCBI taxonomy): Eukaryota > Metazoa > Chordata > Amphibia > Anura > Aromobatidae > Anomaloglossus > Anomaloglossus baeobatrachus. The sequence continues at coordinate 386,560,790 of NC_134353.1, forward strand.
TGATGAAGATATGTGTTATACCGAAATGTCTGTGCTGTCTCTGGTCAAGATTACTCAATAAAATACCAGTTTATCCACCTATTTGAGTGCCAAGTATTTGCTCTTTGCTACTTACGGGACTGGATCCTACTTGAGTACCTACCACGCAGAAGAGCCGTATTTATCAACAACAATGTATCACAATCTGGGACCTGACATACCATTGCATTATATATTAGGAAGGGGTTAACATTACAGGTATCAGATTTAATGACGTGTAATTTATTAAATATTTTAAATCTAAATAATCTTATTTTAACTTTTCTCCCAGGAGATGAGGATATCCAGCTATTTTTAGCAAAAGACATCTGTTTAAGGATTTCTGACAAGGTACCTGTATAAAGACATTCCCTGGTGTGATCAGCATTTGTTAATTTTCCTTAACAAGCTGAGCTCCCATAATCCCCCTCACCTACCCCTCTAGTCAGCCCTATATATCTGGGGCTGTTCTAAGGGGTGCACGCGTGCGGGGTGCCTGCATGCGTGCCATCTTTTGCTAAGTGCCAACGTTGCCAAGTGCTGGGCAGTTAATTCAATGGCAGTTAGTCAGGGCAGGAGTCAGGTAAACTAATCTTTGACACTCTGTTTCCACCATGACTATTATTTCTCTCTCTATCATCCTATGTGCCTTTACTGTCCACTTTCACCGCCCTGTCCCCCCTCCATCACCACTCATCCACATTAGTCCCTCTCTCCTCTCCTCTCCTATGTACAGTTCCCAGGCCCTTTTCACCTATCTGATTAACCTCAATCCTTCATGCTCCAGGGTATCACACAAAAACACGTCCAAAAACCATCTGACCCTTCTCCTTCTACTCCTACTTCTATCAGGTGATATCTCTCCTAATCCCGGTCCACCCCATGCTAACTTTACCCCCTTCCCCACCTCCCATAGAAACCCTGATAATATTATTAACATTCCCTGTACACCCTCACTTCCCTCTTTTAATTGTGCTCTATGGAATCCACGGTCTGTATGTAACAAGCTTCCTTACATCCACAACCTCTTTCTCAATAACTCTCTTAACTTACTAGCCCTCACTGAAACCTGGATTCAGGATTCTGATACTACTTTCCCTGCTGCCATCTCTCATGGTGGTTTACACTTTACCCATTCACCAAGACCTGGAAACAGACATGGTGGTGGAGTTGGGTTACTCCTGTCCCCACAATGCACTTTCCAGGTCATCCCCCCAGCTCCATCACTCTCATTCCCATCCTTTGAGGTTCACACCATCAGGCTCTTCCATCCCCTTCCCCTCAGAGTAGCTGTCATATACCGTCCCCCAGGCTCACCCACCCAGTTCGTTGACCACTTTTCAGCCTGGCTGCCACACTTCATGTCCTCTGAATTGCCAACCCTGATCCTAGGAGACTTTAACATCCCCATGAACAGCCCCTCCTCCCCTTCTGCATCCCAGCTTCTATCTCTCACCACCTCTCTTGGCCTCTCACAACTCTCATCCTCAGAGACACATGAAGATGGTAACACCCTTGACTTGGTCTTTTTCCGCCTCTGCTCAATCTCTCACTTTGACAACTCACCTCTTCCCCTCTCTGACCACAACATCCTCTCCTTCAAGCTTACAAACCGTCGTCCACTCCAGCACACTCCCACCTATCACACATTCAGAAACCTACAGGCCATTGACTCTCAAACACTTGCAGACTCTCTACACTTATCACTATCCCCTATCTCCTCACTTTCATGCCCTAATCTGGCTGTAAAGCACTACAATGACACACTCAGAAGCACCCTGGACCAAGTAGCACCTCTCACCCTCAGAACCTCCAAACACCGAGTAAAACAACCTTGGCTCACATCACAAACTCGATTTCTCCAGCGATGCTCTAGGAGTGCCGAGCGCCTATGGAGGAAATCCCGCACACCAGAAAACTTCATCCACTACAAGTTCATGTTAAGGACCTACAACTCTTCCCTTCACCTCGCCAAACAGACCTACTTCACCACCCTTATCTCCTCACTAGCCAACAATCCAAAAAAGCTCTTTGACACCTTACACTCCCTCCTCAGTCCCAAAGCACAGACCCCTATCACAGACCTTCATGCTGATGACCTGGCCTCGTATTTCACAGAGAAAATAGAAAACATCCGCCAAGAGATCAGCTCCCAGTCACTAAGCGTTGTGAATCCCATCCCTCGCCACATCCCATCCAGCTCACTTTCCACATTTGACCCAGTCACAGAGGAGGAAGTCTCCAGGCTCCTCTCTTCTTCTCATCCTACCACTTGCCCTACTGATCCCTTCCCCTCACGCCTACTCCAGACACTCTCTCCGGTTGTCACCACTCACCTAACTAAAATCTTCAATCTCTCTCTCTCTTCTGGTATCTTCCCTTCCTCCCTCAAACACTCTATTATTACTCCATTATTAAAAAAACCTTCTCTCGATCCGTCCTGCACAAGCAACTACAGACCAGTCTCCAATCTCTCCTTCATCTCTAAACTCTTGGAGCGCCTGGTCTACTCTCGTCTCACCCGCTACCTCTCCTCTCACTCTCTTCTAGATCCTTTACAGTCTGGCTTCCGCCCTTTACACTCAACAGAAACTGCTCTTGTCAAAGTGACCAATGACCTATTGACAGCAAAACGTAACGGTGACCACTCGCTGCTTATTCTTCTTGACCTTTCTGCAGCCTTCGACACTGTTGACCACCATCTCCTTCTCTCTATGCTCCATTCTATTGGCCTAAAGGACACTGTGCTTTCCTGGTTCTCTTCCTATCTTTCTGGCCGCTCGTTCAGTGTATCATTTGCTGGCTCCACATCTTCTCCTCTTCCTCTCACTGTTGGGGTCCCTCAAGGTTCAGTCCTTGGCCCTCTTCTGTTCTCCCTCTACACTGCCCCAATTGGACAGACCATCAGCAGATTTGGCTTTCAGTACCATCTTTATGCTGATGACACACAGCTATACACCTCATCCCCTGAGCTCACCCCCGCTGTACTACAGAACACAAGTGACTGCCTGACTGCAGTTTGCAACATCATGTCTGCTCTCTATCTGAAACTTAACCTTTCCAAAACTGAACTTCTTCTTTTCCCTCCATCTCCCAACCTTCCTAAACCTGACATCTCCCTCTCTGTGTGTGGCACAGCGATAAGTCCTAGGCTGCAGGCCCGCTGTCTGGGGGTTATACTTGACACTGATCTCTCCTTCACCTCCCACATACAATCTCTTGCCCGCACCTGCCGCTTGCACCTTAAGAACATCTCTAGAATCCGCCCCTTTCTCACAATGGAAACGACAAAAACCCTCACCGTGGCCCTGATCCACTCTCGCCTTGACTACTGTAACTCTCTATTAATTGGTCTCCCCCTAACTAGACTCTCCCCTCTACAGTCCATCCTTAATGCAGCAGCTAGGGTCACCTATCTGGCTAACCGCTACTCGGACGCCTCTGCGCTGTGCCAGTCATTGCACTGGCTGCCCATATATCACAGGATCCAATTCAAACTGCTTGTTCTCACCCACAAAGCTCTCCACAGTGCAGCACCCTCCTACATCTCCACCCTCCTCTCTGTCTATCATCCCACCCGTTCTCTACGCTCTGCAAATGACTTTCGACTAACATCCACACTAATTCGAACCTCCCACTCCCGAATCCAAGACTTCTTCCGAGCTGCACCAAACCTCTGGAATGCTCTACCCCAAGAAGTTAGGACAAATCACAACTTACTCAGCTTCAGACGCTCCCTAAAAACGCATCTTTTTAGGGCGGCCTATCACACTCCCTAGCCAAACTAATTTCACATAATCCCTCTACAACTTCTCAGAACATAACCCCACGTCAAACTCCTTGGCACCCAAATGCATCTCAAGGCTCTTGCCAACTGGTCCAGGAAGCCATCATCTATCCCCCATGAGCTGGCTGGATTGTCATTTTAAATAAACACTTGTACCTTGCCCCTCCCCCCATCTCATTGTAGATTGTAAGCTCTCACGAGCAGGGTTGCCATTTTTCCTTTTAAATATTGTAGCCTCTATAATTGTTACTTGTTTGTATATGTTTATGTATATGATATGTATATGTTCCTCCTGAATTGTAAAGCGCTGCGGAATATGTTGGCGCTATAGAAATAAAGATTATTATTATTATTATTATTATTATAAAGACAAAATACAAGAACAATAAGCCAGGCAATGTCTTTACATGGAACCTGTCATCAAGATGTTATACCCCTTAGGTGCCATCATTGCCCGCGATCATCTCATCCGATGGGGAGACGCATGTGCAGATTAGCTAACGTCATCAGGAGCTTACTGCGCATGCGCCACTGCCTCTGAGGAGACAGCTGTGGGCAATGATGGCACCTGGTGCAGAATCTCAGCTAGGGAAGGATGGTCACTGAGAGAAGAGTGAGGAAACACTACAAGCAAAGTATTGATGCAATCATCAGTGAAAGGCCTTTTCTAAGGTCTAGTTTCCTGATGACGGGTTCCCTTTACCGGAATTTACATTTTACATCCACATACTTGTAGAGAGGTATTACAGGTGCACAATAATCTGTGACCTTTCTGTTCAGATTACAGAATGACATTATTCATCATAAAATACAGCGACATACAGTTATCTACTGTGTAAAAACATTTCCAAAATATAACTTTTTGTCTTCTTCCTCTAGTATCTCCTGGCCATGGTCCTCGTGTACTTCAAGAGAGCCGGACTGAGCACCGAGGAATATAGAGAGAACTTCTTTCCATCCCTGTAAGTGTTTTCATGAAAACATATTTTTAGCAAAACTCTCAATAATTGTGGATCCGGTATTTTATATTAGATTTATCAATTATAGACGGAAACGCAATTATGGGCATTATCTGATTGGAAAGTAAAAAATATTCTATCATTGTATCTGCAAAGAGAAAATAGGAAGCCTATATATCTTGGGCTGTGTTCAAACACATGATTCTTGTGGGGGTTTTCTGCAGCTAAAATCTGCTCTCTGGGAAGTAAATTGCTGCGGTCAAAATGCCCATTTTTCAACAACTGAGATGCTGCAGATTTCAAAATGCCGCAGTTCTCAAATTCAAAAAGAAAAGACAACACGTGCATGAGATTTCTGAAATCTTAAAGCTTGATAAAAAGCAGTTTCTAATTTACACGAAAAAACACTGAAAAAATAACGCTGAAAAACGTGTGATCAGAACCATACTATGCGGCCTTATGACTTACTTGGGATCCATATTGACTGTTTTTTTTTACATCATTGTATCATTTATATTCACCCCTTCCTTTTGCACTTACAATATATATGGGTCATAACGTTTGTCTTTTTTTCAGCTTCTTAGCCAACCAATTTGAAGAGGACGTTGACTTCCGTGAAGAAATCTATGCGTGGGCGTTAGGAAGAACCTGGGAACAGCGGAAAGAAGAGCTGCATTACCAACGCAACTAGCTGCTCCTCCGGATGGACTTCAGAGCTTGGGTGGACCGGGCCACATGTGATCTGGTAAGTATACCGTATTTTTTGTTTTATAAGACACACTATATTATAAGACAAACCCCAAATTTAAAGATAAAAAAGGTAATAAAAAAATGGGATCCGTCTTATACTCCGGTGGTGTCATACCGGACGGGGGCCGCAGCAGTGTCACAGGAGGCAGGGGTGGTGCTGGAGTAGGCGATGCTGCAGGCGCTTCAGTGGAGACTGTGCTGGCTGCGGTGGGGACTGTGCTGGCTGCGGTGGGCACTGTGCTGGCTGCGGTGGGGGCTGTGCTGGCTGCGGAGGGTGTTCTGGCTGTGTGGAGCAGGGCGGTGTGGCGGATGTCACAGATGCTCTGTTGGAGGGTTTCAAAGAAATGGCGTCCAGCGTTTTCACGTGCACAGATTGAGCTCTCGGCTCAATGACAAGCCCAGATCTCATCTGTGCACGCGCCACCTCCGTGCACTATTTTCCTTAAGTCCACTGCTGAGAGATCAAGGGACCGAAGACACGTGTGCACAGATCAGATCTGAGCCAAGAGCGCCATATGTGCACTCGCCAACTGCGGGTGCCATTATTTAAAGCCCGCACCGCCGACAGAGCATCTCATTCACCACACCGCCCTGCTCCACACAGCCCCCACAGCAGCCAGCACAGTGCTCACCTCAGCCAGCACAGCACTCACCGCAGCCAGCACAGTCCTCGCCGCAGCCAGCACAGTCCCCGCCGCAGCCAGAACAGCGCCCAGCAGCCAGCACAGCACCCACTCTCATTTTCCTCCCAAATTTTTGGAGGAAAAGTGCGTATTATAATCTGAAAAATACAGTATATATATATATATATATATATATATATATTTCATTATATAAGATGTCATTTCAGACCATGGCACAAGACTCTTCCCATTGGGTGTGGATGAGAAACCGGCGAATCCATCACAGCTGGGCTATTGGGTACGAGAAGAGGCATGCATGGGAGCTCGAAGTCCATGGCCCATGGAGGAGGCCGCCGTCCTGTGCCCGTTGCAGAAACATCATTTTGCATCCATGCAAGTGGGAAGTGAATGGAAACATCATCAGCCGGAAAGACACAACAGTGGACCCTGGGACATCAGTTGAGATCCTTGACTAATATCACCAATGGTAAGTAATCATTAATGCCATAGAGAAGTAGGAAATCAAAGATATAACTAAACTGTGAAATAGTATTCTGTATGTCAGGTAAATACAAAATACAGTTATGGTTCTTACATCTTTAGTACATTCATTTCTCACTAGGAGATTCTGCTGCCCGAGAGGTAAAAAACCATGATAGATGACCAACAAAAGGAGCGGGTAATGTATAATGCACGCATGCACATGAAAAACACACATAATACATCAAAATACATACACAAATACTAACATACCGCACATACATACAAACACACACTGAATGATTTATAGTGTTAACCTCCCTTAGTATGCCCGGAGGAAGGGCAGTACAGGGCCATGGATTCCCTGCAAGTTTCCTCCACTGGGGGTTTTTCCTGACCTGAGTGTCGCTGTACGCTCTTCGTGAGTGATGAGAGGTAGCAAACATAAACATATAACACATACTAAACTATAATAAATATAATTTAGTTTAACTTTTTTTACTTGGTCTGAGTCTTTTCTTGTGTTAGAGTTATATATTGCGGCCTGTGTGATGGATTTCTAACGTCGTCAGGGTTGTATTTGGCCTTCGTGCTGCCCTAGGCACTTGAAGTGGTCGCGCCCCTTACTGACAATGTAAAACTATGATTTTGGGCACACAACATCTATTTAAGGTGGATCTGCTCTGTAACACACTTGAAAAAGTGCTGAACGCTATAAGAATGAAGATCTGCAATTGCTGCACACATGTTAAGTTTTATTTAGCTTATTGTAACAGCTTCAGATTTTCAAAGACACTAAAGGCTGCTTTACACGCTATGATTTCTCGTGGGATCGCATGTGCGATCGCACCTGCCCCCATCGTTTGTGCGGCACGGGTAATTTGTTGCCCGTGTCAGACAAAGTCGATAACCCCCGTCACACATACCTCCCAAATGATGAGAAAACTGTACCTCATAACCATCATCTATCACAGAAATAATAAGGCACAATTGCCCTTAGTAGGGCAAAACATGTACCTAGCACATACTCCTATACAACATCAAAAACAGAAGAACCATGGAGTAATAAATGGTGCAAAAATAGTGACAATTTTTATTCAAATATATGGGGGTGAACAAAACGCAAGGAAAAGGATGAATACAAATGGCCATATAAATACAATAAAATACATAGAATGGGGGGAATATAAGAATAGAAAATAGCCCCAGGGGCAGCGGCAGCAGCATGTATAGAAATGATCACAGAATATCAGTGCATATACCTGAATAGCTGTTGTTATGAACAAAACACCACCATGACGGCATGTAATAATCATAAAGTGCTGAGTGCTTAAGGGGATTCAGTGCAAAAAATAGCAGCATGCAAAATTTATAAAGTGCCAAATGCAAACATACAATGGTCATGCTGCTAAAAAGCACGATGTATATATAGAATCCACTGTGTTTCCTGCCATCAGCATAGTGCCCTGTTAAACAATGCACAGAAAGCTGCTTGCAAAAGATGCTGGTAACAAAGCAAAGCCAATTCCCCAGGTAGGGAGACCCCCCATAAAGGAAAGCCCCCTATAACCTCCAACGTACGTTTCGCCAGGTAAATACTGCCACTGTGGGCACTGCTTCATCATATAATTTAGTTTAACTTTTTTTACTTGGTCTGAGTCTTTTCTTGTGTTAGAGTTATATATTGCGGCCTGTGTGATGGATTTCTAACGTCGTCAGGGTTGTATTTGGCCTTCGTGCTGCCCTAGGCACTTGAAGTGGTCGCGCCCCTTACTGACAATGTAAAACTATGATTTTGGGCACACAACATCTATTTAAGGTGGATCTGCTCTGTAACACACTTGAAAAAGTGCTGAACGCTATAAGAATGAAGATCTGCAATTGCTGCACACATGTTAAGTTTTATTTAGCTTATTGTAACAGCTTCAGATTTTCAAAGACACTAAAGGCTGCTTTACACGCTATGATTTCTCGTGGGATCGCATGTGCGATCGCACCTGCCCCCATCGTTTGTGCGGCACGGGTAATTTGTTGCCCGTGTCAGACAAAGTCGATAACCCCCGTCACACATACCTCCCAAATGACCTTGCTGTGGGCGGCGAACATCAACTTTCTGAAGGGGGAGGGACGTTCGGCGTCACCGCGACGTCGTGCAGCGGCCACCCAATAGAAGCGGAGAGGCGGAGATGAGCAGGACATAACATCCCGCCCACCTCCTTCTTTGCGCATTGCCGGCGGGACCCAGGTAAGCTGCAGTTCATCGTCCCCGGGGTTTTTAACACGGAGAGATGAGTGCTGCCTCGGGAACAATGAACAACCAGCGCGCAGAAGGACGTTCCATTTTTAAAAAATGAACAACGTGTCAACGAGCAACGATAAGGTATTTTTGCACGATCACAGTCGCTCGTAGCTGTCACACTCTACGATATGTCAAACGGTGCCGAATGTGCGTCACTAACGACGTGACCCCGACGACATATCGTTAAATACATCGTAGCGTGTAACGGGCCTTTTAGGCTATGTGCCCATGGGACTTTGTACCTGCAGATATTAAACATTTAAAAAATACCTTATTTTTTGGGATATATCTTCTATATTTTAGGTCCATTAATTCTGAGCACATTGGTGTGGGTCTGGGTCCGGAGACCCCCGTAAATTGTTCAAAAGACCTCTTAGAAGTGCACAGCTCAGGAGACAGGACAATGATTTTCTATAGGATCCGCTCTGTGCTGTGTGTCCTCTTCTAAAAGAGCTTTTCAGTTGTAGTTGAGAGTCTCCGGACCAGATTTCTCACCAATCTGCTCAGAATTATTGGGCATAAAATATAAAAAAAAACAAAAAGTGCAGTTACTCTTTGAGGTGCATTTACACTGCTGCCAATAATCAGAAACCGATTGATCTATCTAAACCGGCTGTCAGATCACCCGATGCACAAGCAAAAGGTTTGTTTGGTGAAGTGATTTTTCCATTTACATAAATAAAGATTGATATAAGGGACGATTCCTCTACAAAAATCACACACAGTTTAGTTTTAAAGGGGTTGTCCGATCTAGAATGATAAGTCTGCAGTGCGTCTATGTGTTACTCTATGACTGCAGACTTGTGAATCCTCCAGCGCACTCACAATGGTCAAGTATGCGATATGCAGACTCCTAGAGAGAACTCGTCTAGTGGGTACGGCCTCGCATAATGCACTTGTATTGAGCGAGGTGGCGTCCCCTAGACGGATTCTAGCTGGGACTCTGCATATCGCATACTTGACTTTCGTTCTCGTTGCAGACATCGGAGAATCCTCGTAGTGCACAGTGAGTGCACTCGGAGGATTCCCAAATCTGCAGTCATACAGAGTGACACACAGAGGGACTGCAGACTTGTCATTCTAGACTGGACAACCCTTTTAATATTTGCTTCAAAATCTATTTTTTAAAATGCAAATAAGGGGCTTCGGTGCACCCTTGGCGTGGACTATGCCTTGGTGCACTCATATTTGCATATGAAAGCCAGTCCCTTGTGTTGATTGACAGCGCTCACTTAGTAAGAGCAATAAAAATCAGACATACAAGCTGATATTAGACAGCACTCACTTTTACTATTGGAGCGCTGTCAATAAATACAAAAGACTTTAAAATACAAATATGGGAGCGTAACGGTGCACCGAGACAAAGCCCACCCCAATGGTGCATCAAAGCAAAGCCCACCCCAACGGTACACCGACACAAAGCCCACCCCAACGGTGCACCAAAGCAAACACCACCCCAAGTGTAGACCAAAGTAAACACCACCCCAACAAAGACCACACCAAGGTGCACCAAAGTAAACACCACCCCAACAAAGACCACACCAACGGTGCACCAAAGCAAAGACCACACCAACAGTGCACCCACACAAAGACCACACCAACGGTGCACCAAAGCAAAAACTAGCCCATTGGTGCACTAAAGCAAAGACCACACCCATGGTGCACCAAAACGCCCTCATTTGCATATTAAATAAAAGTAGATTTTTCTGCAAATATTAAAGGGAACCTGTCACCAGTTTTTCAGTCTATATGCTGCGGCCACCACCACTGAGCTCTTATATATGGCATTCTAACATGCTGTATACAAGAGCCCAGGACACTGTGTAGAACATAAAAATCCCTTTATATTACTCACCTAGGGGGCGGGGCGGTGCAGACTGGTCGAATGTGTGTCTCCGTTCTCCGGTACCGGCGCCCCCTCCTTCAAACATCTTTGTCCTCCTTCTTCTGAAGCCTGGGTGCATGACGAGTCCTACGTCATCCACACTCGCCGGCATTGTGGTCCTGTGCAGTCGCACTTTGATCTGCCCTGAATGCATTGTAGTGCACCTGTGCAGGAGCTCAATGTCGGCTAGTGTGGATGACGTAGAACACGTCATGAAGCCACGCTTCAGAAGAAGAAGGACAAAGATGGCCGAAAGAGGAGGTGCCAGTACCGGAGAACAGAGACACCCATCCGACCAGTCTGCACCGCAACGCCCTTTAGGTGAGTATAAAGTGATTTTTATGTTCTACACAGCAGCCTGGGCTCTTATATACAGTATGTTAGAATGCTGTATATAAGAGCCCACTGGTGGTGGCCGCAGCTTATGTGGCGCCCCAGGACCTGGTCGCCACAACAGCATTGCCTTTCCAAAGGGTTAATGCTGAGCCTGGAGGTAATTGGGAGGTCTATTGGCCAGTAAGTTTAACAACCAATGCAGTTCTCCCTCCGGCCAGCAGGGGGAGCTCTGAACCTGGAATTGCAGGGAGCATTCCTTAAGTCTGACCTGAGGGAGTAAGTAGTAGTCAGTCTGTAGAGAGAAGTGATAGCAAGCAGACGCAGAGTGTGCTGTCCTGTGGAACTGGTGCCTAGAGCTGGAACAGCTTGGCCCAGTGAAGCAGGGGGAGCAGAGAGGCACAGAAGAGACTCGGACATCGGAGTCTGTGGCCACCAGGGCCTAAAATACTCCCTGGTAGCCGAATCCGGAGGGCAGGAGAGCTGCAAGCACCTGGCCCATAAACAGCCCGAAGGTACAGCTGCATCATCAGGGCCCGGTGTGGACTCCAGCAGAGAAGCACCAGAGAGGGCCTGTGCAGCCTACCACAGAGGGAAAGGGACGTACCACCAGTCCCAGCAGCAAGAGGGCCATTGCTAAGTTCAGAGAGCAGGGTCCTATCACAGAAAAGAAAAGGAACAGGAGTAGGCCTCATACTCATCTGGCCAAAACGACATCTCAGTTACTTCCAGGCCGGTCGGAGCCCTCTACCACCTGTAACGGTCTCCCAGGACTAACCGTTTGTGGAGTAAAAGAGGAGAAGGTAAAGAGACTGTTGTTTGTGCCTGTTTCTTTCATGCCTGTCGGCCCTGCACTGTGTTTTCCACACAACACCATAGACTCTCACGAGCACCAACAGTGTCCCCGGGGCACCGCTCCACCTGTGGGGAGCAGTACAACCATTGCTGCCATATCATCACCCCGGAGGCCTCACACAGCAGCGGCGGCTTAATAGCCGCATACCACAGGTGGCGTCACAAACTTTATTCATCACCAAGTCATCAGCCACATATTTAACTGACACCCACCAGGGCCACGGAGTCGGGCCCCGCCACCACTGACTACCTCCGGACTAGTCCGGCCCGGCACCGGGTGTCCCATAGCCCTGGGGTGGGCGAGTCAACTTTGGCGTCACGAACAGGATTTCGTGCCCGGTCCCACCGGGTACTGTGCGCCTGCAGAAACTGTGCTTAAAAGACTGTGTTACTGTTTGCAAACTGCCGCCATTAGCCTCGCTGAGCGCAGGAAGAAGGGGGGTGTGCTTGACAAAGAGCGCGAAGGGAGCGCGCCATCAGAGCAGAGCGCCGTTAACCCCGCGCGACCCAGAAGGGAATTTGAAAAGTGAACGGAGCCTGGTGAGGTTCACTAAGGGGGAGGAAGATGTCCGACACAGAGGGAGAGCAGGTGGCTGTAGCAGCTCAAGACGCAGCAGCACCGGCCGATGTAATCCCAGTCGCCGTCGCCCCAGCCCCCGCTGTAGCGCCGGTAATGCCGATCACAGTGCCGTACATCCCGGGAGCAGAATGGCTGCCGCAGTACTCCGGGGAGTCACATACCCTGAGCGACTTCAGAGAAAGGCTGCACAGCTTGTTTAGAGTGTATCCTCTGACTGAGAGCCAGAAGGTGGGCATATTAATGAGGCAGCTAGCCGGCGCGGCCCAGCGTGAAGTGAAGTCCTGGCCTGATACAGATAAAGGGACAGCAACCCAGATACTGGCCAAGTTAAAGAGTACTTTTGACACCCGCACCGCAGCAGAGATAAAGATGAGATTCTTTGGGTGCAAACAACGGGCCACAGACAGCATACAGGACTATGCCTTAAACCTGCAGGAGGCCCTGGGAGCAATTAAACAGGTGGACCCAGAGAGTGTACGTGAAGAAGATAAACTCCTAATTGAGCAGTTCATAGAGGGGCTCCTGTCAGATGCCCACAGGACACAGCTGCGTATCATGGTCCTGCAGAACACTGCTCTGGACCAGGCCATCCGGGTACTGAGAGAATCTACACCGAATGACCCAGTACCCCTCCGGCCTCTTGCTATCACGTACCCCGGGGTGGTGCCTGTAACACGAGCCGCTGCAGGGGCTGAGGCGCAGTCCCTGGATAAGGATCCCGCTGCAGAGCTCAGACAGCAGGTCCAGGAGCTGACCAAGTCTGTAGCTGCCCTTGCCAAGACCGTGCAGTCTCTACAAGTGACCCCATCGCCTGCAAGAATCGAGTTGGCCTCCAGCCCAGATGACGTCCCATGGATGCGACAGAGGAGGATTCCGCCGACCCGAGGAAAAGACACAGACCGGTATGATTCAACTGGACAACCGATCTGCCGCCGCTGCAGCCAGGCGGGCCACATTGCAAGGCACTGTCCTTTAAATGGGCTGAGCCTGGGGCCAGGAGTCAACCCCCAGGTGTAAAGAAGCCCGGCTCAACCCCCAGCCGCAGCAAGTATGTGGGAGGACGACCGGTCCTTCCTATTGTGCTGGATGGGATCCCTTTGAACGCCCTCCTGGATACGGGGTCCCAGGTAACAACCATCCCTTATAAACTGTACAAAAGATATTGGGCTGATTCAGACATTGACCATGGCCCAGATGATGATTTAACAATTGTGGCCAGTAATGGTCAGCCCTTGCCTCAAATTGGGTACAAGGAAGTAACCATTAAAGTGGGGCGGGTAGAATTGCCATGTCAGGGGATGATAATTGTAGATATTGATCGCAAAGAATCTAACCCACTGCTAACCATTGGTACAAATGTGATGGAAAATTGTCTTGCCGAAGTGATAATTTTGTTGCAGCAGGAGTCTGAAACTGCCAGCTCCGGGCAGCGGCGTGCCCTACAGAGGGAGATCAGAGCCCTGATGAGGAGGCAGCAGGTAGAGCTGGCCGGAGGAGAAATTGGCAGTGTAAGGGTAAGTGACCCTCTCCCCATTGCAATACCCCCAAGAAGTGAAATGTTGATATGGTGTCGGGCAGCAATAGGCCTCAAGGGTCAGGATTACCAGGCCTTGGTAGAACCGGTGTATTCAGACAGCAGGCGTGGAGTCCTGATAGCCAGAGGTTTAGCAGACGTCCGCAAGGGAAGAGTGCCCGTCCGGGTCCTGAATTGTGGGGAGGAGGAAGCCAAATTGCCCCGGTACGCCACTGTAGCAAAATTGTACACTTTCAGTAACAATACCATCAAAGCAGTGGAACCCTTGATCCCGTCCCACCAGGCGGAAGACAATGGCTCCAAGGGACAGCTGGAAGACTGGTGCCAAAAATTACATGTGGGCACCGACTCCACCCCCTCACACCAAAAGCATGGGGTTTACCGAGTGGTACAGGAGTACACCCCCTAGATTTTGGGCAGGTAAAAGGGGTTAAACATCAAATCCCCACGGGTGATCATCATCCTATTAAAGAGAGATACCGCCCTGTACCCCCAGCACAGTATCAGCGTGCCAAAGAAATGTTACAGGAAATGAAGGAGGCTGGGGTTATCAGAGATAGTTGTAGCCCCTGGGCAGCTCCACTAGTGCTCGTAAAGAAAAAAGATGATACAATGAGAATGTGCGTAGATTACAGACAAATTAACCGCATTACACATAAAGATGCTTATCCATTACCCAGAATAGAAGAGTCACTAACAGCCTTAAAATCAGCTAACTATTTCTCCACCCTGGATCTCACCAGTGGGTATTGGCAGGTTCCCGTGACAGAGGCGGACAAGGAGAAGACTGCCTTCACGACACCAAGGGGCCTCTGCGAGTTCAACTGTATGCCATTCGGGCTCTGCAACGCCCCAGGGACATTCCAAAGGTTGATGGAGTGCTGTTTGGGCCATCACAACTTTGAAACTGTGCTGTTGTACCTGGATGACGTCATAGTCTACGCCAAGACTTATGAAGACCACCTGAGGCACTTAGCAGAGGTGTTCGAGTCCCTGTCGGAGTATGGCCTGAAGATAAAGCCGTCCAAATGTCACCTCTTGAAGCCAAAGGTACAGTACTTGGGTCATGTGGTCAGCGCAGAAGGCGTGGCACCTGATCCAGAGAAAGTCACAGTGATCAAGGACTGGCCGAGACCCACCACGGTAAAGGAGGTGCGGCAGTTCCTTGGGCTGGTGGGCTACTACCGAAGATTCATTGATGTTTTCACCAAGATAGCAGCGCCTCTTCAAGATCTCCTGGTGGGCCAGCCAAAGAAGGCTAAGAAGCAAAGCCCTCCATTTGAATGGAACAGCCAAATAGAAACGTCTTTTGTCCGGCTGAAAGGGGCTCTCACGGGAGAAGAAATTCTGGCCTACCCTGACTACAGCCAGCCGTTTGTACTGTACACAGACGCCAGCAATGTGGGCCTGGGAGCAGTTCTGTCCCAGGTGCAGGGAGGCAGAGAGAAGGTGATAGCTTGCGCCATCAGGAAGCTTCGTCCCACAGAAAGGAATCCAGAAAACTACAGTTCCTTCAAGCTGGAGTTCCTCGCTATTGTTTGGGCAGTGACTGAACGCTTCAAGCACTATCTGGCGTCGGCCAAGTTCACCATCTTCACGGACAACAATCCGTTGACACATCTGGCAACAGCCAAGCTAGGTGCGTTGGAGCAGCGATGGATGGCCCGGCTGTCTAACTTTGACTTTACCATCAAGTACCGGGCTGGCAAGAAGAATAACAATGCTGATGCGCTGTCCAGAATGCCTCACTTACCCGAGTCTGGAGAAGACCTGGATGAACTCGAAGAGATAGAGTTATCGGCTTTCCATCACCAAGGTGTTTCCCAGTGTGAGCATGCTGTAGGAGAGAAGCGCTCGAGCCAGCACGAGGTCTCGGTCAACCCAATACTCCAACATAATTGGGAAGAGACACAGAACGGTGACCCGGCCATGCAATTGGTCAAAGAAAAGCTAGCACAAGCTGAGACCCATCTTGGCCCAGATGCTCCAGAAGAAGCCCAGCAGTTGTGGAAGGAGAGGGGACGACTGTTCACCTACCAAGGCAAGCTCTGCAAGAGATATGTCAACTGGCGAACGTATGAACTCGTCTGGCAGATTGTGGTCCCACAGAGGGATGCTCCAATGGTCCTAGCAGCTTACCATGATAACGCAGGACACTCCGGGTGGAAGAAGTTGGAGACCCTACTCCGTGATCGGTTCTACTGGATGCACATGAGAAAGACAGTTGAGAAGTGGTGCCGAGACTGTGGTCCGTGTAACCTGAGGCAGAAAGATGGTGCCAGCCAGAGGTCTCCCCTACAGCCAATTGTCACAAAGCAGCCCCTGGAGTTGGTGGCCCTGGACCACGTGAAGTTAACACCAAGCCGGTCAGGCTATGTGTACGCACTCACCATTGTGGACCATTACTCTCGTTTCCTGGTAGTAGTGCCGGTGAAAGACCAGACAGCCAGAACAGCAGCTAGAGCATTTCAAGCATACTTTTGTCGACCTCACGGTTATCCGGAAAGGGTACTGACTGATCAAGGTCCTGCATTCGAGGCAGAGGTGTTCCGAGAGTTCTGTAACATGTACGGTTGTAAGAAAATCAGAACAACACCGTACCACCCCCAAACCAATGGATTGTGCGAGAAGATGAACCATGTGGTTATTGATATGCTCAAGACTTTGCCTCTGGAAGAAAGAAACCAATGGCCAGAGAAGTTACCAGATCTGGTAGACCTGTATAACCATATCCCAGTAAACTCGACCAACTGCAGCCCTGCTTACCTGATGCGAGCAAGACCTGGCAAGTTACCTGTAGACTTTGAGATGGGAACTGTGTCACCTGAAGCAGTTCAAGAGATAGAAGATTGGGATACAGAGCGACAACAGCAGTACTGCAAAGTCCAGGAATGCGTAGAAAAGAGCCTGTCCCAAGCAAGAACGAGACAAGAGCAGAACTACAATCAAACGGCCCCAGCAACTCCCTTAGCACCTGGAGAACAGGTCCTCAAGAAAAAGCGGAGGGCGCATAAATTAGATGATCAGTGGGAGAATGAACCCTACACCATTATTCCCTCCAACTTTGACAATAGTAAGGTATGCCTCATAAGCAAAGATGAAGGCAAGACCTATCAAACAGTTTCTAGAGACCACCTGAAAGCGTGCCCTGAGCGGTGCAAGATCCAAAAAGAAGTGGAAGAAATTCAAGAAAAAGAGGAAGAGATGATTAGAGTTGAG
The DNA here is from genome assembly GCF_048569485.1 of Anomaloglossus baeobatrachus. Classification (NCBI taxonomy): domain Eukaryota; kingdom Metazoa; phylum Chordata; class Amphibia; order Anura; family Aromobatidae; genus Anomaloglossus; species Anomaloglossus baeobatrachus. The sequence continues at coordinate 386,578,112 of NC_134353.1, forward strand.
CGCGGTTCGTGGTTCGAGGTTCTCCAGTTCTAGGCTCGAGTGATTTTGGGGCCTGTTCTAGATCGAACTAGAACTCGAGCTTTTTGCAAAAGCTCGATAGTTCTAGAAACGTTCGAGAACGGTTCTAGCAGCAAAAAAACAGCTAAATCCTAGCTTGGTTTCTGCTGTAATAGTGTAAGTCACTCTGTGAATCACACTATTATGACATTTCAGTGTATAGTGTGCGTGAACAGCGCCTTCAGATCACTGCTGTTTCTATAATGGCGATCGCCATTTTTTTTTTTTCCCTTGTCTTCCTTCCCTAAGCGCGCGCGTGTAGTGGGGCGGGCCAGCATGTCAGCCAATCCCAGACACACACACAGCTAAGTGGACTTTTAGCCAGAGAAGCAACGGCATGTGTGATAGGATGTCCATGTCACATGTCCCTGCATTATAAAACCGGACATTTTCCTCCAGGACGCCATTATCTCTTCTGCGTCTTTGGTGTCAGACATCACTGTCGCAGCTCTGTCCTCCTGAGTCCTATCGCCGATACAGCTGTATGCGCTGCATACACAGCGTTAGACAGCTTAGGGAGAGCACTTTCTAGCAGTCCTTTTAAGGGCTCAAACCGGCAGGGTCAGAGAGCCATAGGTGACAGGTCCTGAAAACCGCAACAGCGTCTGTGTAGCAAAGGTCAGGGATTTCCTCCCTGCATTTCACCATTAGGAGGGAATAGAAAGGCAGGCTTCCATTCCTCTACCCATACCCACAATCCTGGCACTGTACCCTCCTGTCCTCTGCACACTCCAACTCATTATAACTAAGCCATTATACTAGCAAACACTCAGTGTACATAGTGGCATCCTAAACGTGGCTATTGGACTTTGCTATAGTCCCACTAGTGCAAAGACATTTGCAGAGCACGTCTGCCTGCATTGCACACTACAACTCTTTTTAACTAAGCCATTATACTAGCAAACAGTCAGTGTACCTAGTGGCATCCTAAACGTGGCTATTGTACATTTGTCTAGTCACACTATTGTAAAGATATTTGCAGCACGTCTGCCTGCATTGCACACTCCAACTTTTTTAAACTAAGCCATTATACTAGCAAACACTCAGTGTACCTAGTGGCATCCTAAACGTGGCTATTGGACTTTGCTATAGTCCCACTAGTGCAAAGACATTTGCAGAGCGCGTCTGCCTGCATTGCACACTCCAACTCATTATAACTAAGCCATTATACTAGCAAACACTCAGTGTACCTAGTGGCATCCTAAACGTGGCTATTGGACTTTGCTATAGTCCCACTAGTGCAAAGACATTTGCAGAGCGCGTCTGCCTGCATTGCACACTCCAACTCATTATAACTAAGCCATTATACTAGCAAACACTCAGTGAACCTAGTGGCATCCTAAACGTGGCTATTGTACTTTTGTCTATTCACACTATTGTAAAGATATTTGCAGCACGTCTGCATGCATTGCACACTCCAACTCATTATAACTAAGCCATTATACTAGCAAACACTCAGTGTACCTAGTGGCATCCTATACGTGGCTATTGGACTTTGCTATAGTCCCACTAGTGCAAAGACATTTGCAGAGCACGTCTGCCTGCATTGCACACTACAACTCTTTTTAACTAAGCCATTATACTAGAAAACAGTCAGTGTACCTAGTGGCATCCTAAACGTGGCTATTGGACTTTTGTCTATTCACACTATTGTAAAGATATTTGCAGCACGTCTGCCTGCATTGCACACTCCAACTTTTTTAAACTAAGCCATTATACTAGCAAACACTCAGTGTACCTAGTGGCATCCTAAACGTGGCTATTGTACTTTTGTCTATTCACACTATTGTAAAGATATTTGCAGCACGTCTGCCTGCATTGCACACTCCAACTTTTTTAAACTAAGCCATTATACTAGCAAACACTCAGTGTACCTAGTGGCATCCTAAACGTGGCTATTGTACTTTTGTCTATTCACACTATTGTAAAGATATTTGCAGCACGTCTGCCTGCATTGTACACTCAAACTTTTTTAAACTAAGCCATTATACTAGCAAACACTCATTGTACCTAGTGGCATCCTAAACGTGGCTATTGTACTTTTGTCTATTCACACTATTGTAAAGATATTTGCAGCACGTCTGCCTGCATTGCACACTCCAACTTTTTTAAACTAAGCCATTATACTAGCAAACACTCAGTGTACCTAGTGGCATCCTAAACGTGGCTATTGTACTTTTGTCTATTCACACTATTGTAAAGATATTTGCAGCACGTCTGCCTGCATTGCACACTCCAACTTTTTTAAACTAAGCCATTATACTAGCAAACACTCAGTGTACCTAGTGGCATCCTAAACGTGGCTATTGTACTTTGCTATAGTCCCACTAGTGCAAAGACATTTGCAGAGCGCGTCTGCCTGCATTGCACACTCCAACTCATTATAACTAAGCCATTATACTAGCAAACACTCAGTGAACCTAGTGGCATCCTAAACGTGGCTATTGTACTTTTGTCTATTCACACTATTGTAAAGATATTTGCAGCACGTCTGCATGCATTGCACACTCCAACTCATTATAACTAAGCCATTATACTAGCAAACACTCAGTGTACCTAGTGGCATCCTATACGTGGCTATTGGACTTTGCTATAGTCCCACTAGTGCAAAGACATTTGCAGAGCACGTCTGCCTGCATTGCACACTACAACTCTTTTTAACTAAGCCATTATACTAGCAAACAGTCAGTGTACCTAGTGGCATCCTAAACGTGGCTATTGGACTTTTGTCTATTCACACTATTGTAAAGATATTTGCAGCACGTCTGCCTGCATTGCACACTCCAACTTTTTTAAACTAAGCCATTATACTAGCAAACACTCAGTGTACCTAGTGGCATCCTAAACGTGGCTATTGTACTTTTGTCTATTCACACTATTGTAAAGATATTTGCAGCACGTCTGCCTGCATTGCACACTCCAACTTTTTTAAACTAAGCCATTATACTAGCAAACACTCAGTGTACCTAGTGGCATCCTAAACGTGGCTATTGTACTTTTGTCTATTCACACTATTGTAAAGATATTTGCAGCACGTCTGCCTGCATTGTACACTCAAACTTTTTTAAACTAAGCCATTATACTAGCAAACACTCATTGTACCTAGTGGCATCCTAAACGTGGCTATTGTACTTTTGTCTATTCACACTATTGTAAAGATATTTGCAGCACGTCTGCCTGCATTGCACACTCCAACTTTTTTAAACTAAGCCATTATACTAGCAAACACTCAGTGTACCTAGTGCCATCCTAAACGTGGCTATTGTACTTTTGTCTATTCACACTATTGTAAAGATATTTGCAGCACGTCTGCCTGCATTGCACACTCCAACTTTTTTAAACTAAGCCATTATACTAGCAAACACTCAGTGTACCTAGTGGCATCCTAAACGTGGCTATTGTACCTTTGTCTATTCACACTATTGTAAAGATATTTGCAGCACGTCTGCCTGCATTGCACACTCCAACTTTTTTAAACTAAGCCATTATACTAGCAAACACTCAGTGTACCTAGTGCCATCCTAAACGTGGCTATTGTACTTTTGTCTATTCACACTATTGTAAAGATATTTGCAGCACGTCTGCCTGCATTGCACACTCCAACTTTTTTAAACTAAGCCATTATACTAGCAAACACTCAGTGTACCTAGTGGCATCCTAAACGTGGCTATTGTACTTTTGTCTATTCACACTATTGTAAAGATATTTGCAGCACGTCTGCCTGCATTGCACACTCAAACTTTTTTAAACTAAGCCATTATACTATCAAACAGTCAGTGTACCTAGTGGCATCCTAAACGTGGCTATTGTACTTTTGTCTATTCACACTATTGTAAAGATATTTGCAGCACGTCTGCCTGCATTGTACACTCAAACTTTTTTAAACTAAGCCATTATACTAGCAAACACTCATTGTACCTAGTGGCATCCTAAACGTGGCTATTGTACTTTTGTCTATTCACACTATTGTAAAGATATTTGCAGCACGTCTGCCTGCATTGCACACTCCAACTTTTTTAAACTAAGCCATTATACTAGCAAACACTCAGTGTACCTAGTGCCATCCTAAACGTGGCTATTGTACTTTTGTCTATTCACACTATTGTAAAGATATTTGCAGCACGTCTGCCTGCATTGCACACTCCAACTTTTTTAAACTAAGCCATTATACTAGCAAACAGTCAGTGTACCTAGTGGCATCCTAAACAAGGCTATTGTACTTTTGTCTATTCACACTATTGTAAAGATATTTGCAGCACGTCTGCCTGCATTGCACACTCCAACTTTTTTAAACTAAGCCATTATACTAGCAAACACTCAGTGTACCTAGTGCCATCCTAAACGTGGCTATTGTACTTTTGTCTATTCACACTATTGTAAAGATATTTGCAGCACGTCTGCCTGCATTGCACACTCCAACTTTTTTAAACTAAGCCATTATACTAGCAAACACTCAGTGTACCTAGTGGCATCCTAAACGTGGCTATTGTACTTTTGTCTATTCACACTATTGTAAAGATATTTGCAGCATGTCTGCCTGCATTGCACACTCCAACTTTTTTAAACTAAGCCATTATACTAGCAAACACTCAGTGTACCTAGTGGCATCCTAAACGTGGCTATTGTACTTTGCTATAGTCCCACTAGTGCAAAGACATTTGCAGAGCGCGTCTGCCTGCATTGCACACTCCAACTCATTATAACTAAGCCATTATACTAGCAAACACTCAGTGTACATAGTGGCATCCTAAACGTGGCTATTGGACTTTGCTATTGTCCCACTAGTGCAAAGACATTTGCAGAGCACGTCTGCCTGCATTGCACACTACAACTCTTTTTAACTAAGCCATTATACTAGCAAACAGTCAGTGTACCTAGTGGCATCCTAAACGTGGCTATTGTACATTTGTCTAGTCACACTATTGTAAAGATATTTGCAGCACGTCTGCCTGCATTGCACACTCCAACTTTTTTAAACTAAGCCATTATACTAGCAAACACTCAGTGTACCTAGTGGCATCCTAAACGTGGCTATTGGACTTTGCTATAGTCCCACTAGTGCAAAGACATTTGCAGAGCGCGTCTGCCTGCATTGCACACTCCAACTCATTATAACTAAGCCATTATACTAGCAAACACTCAGTGTACCTAGTGGCATCCTAAACGTGGCTATTGGACTTTGCTATAGTCCCACTAGTGCAAAGACATTTGCAGAGCGCGTCTGCCTGCATTGCACACTCCAACTCATTATAACTAAGCCATTATACTAGCAAACACTCAGTGAACCTAGTGGCATCCTAAACGTGGCTATTGTACTTTTGTCTATTCACACTATTGTAAAGATATTTGCAGCACGTCTGCATGCATTGCACACTCCAACTCATTATAACTAAGCCATTATACTAGCAAACACTCAGTGTACCTAGTGGCATCCTAAACGTGGCTATTGGACTTTTGTCTATTCACACTATTGTAAAGATATTTGCAGCACGTCTGCCTGCATTGCACACTCCAACTTTTTTAAACTAAGCCATTATACTAGCAAACACTCAGTGTACCTAGTGGCATCCTAAACGTGGCTATTGTACTTTTGTCTATTCACACTATTGTAAAGATATTTGCAGCACGTCTGCCTGCATTGTACACTCAAACTTTTTTAAACTAAGCCATTATACTAGCAAACACTCATTGTACCTAGTGGCATCCTAAACGTGGCTATTGTACTTTTGTCTATTCACACTATTGTAAAGATATTTGCAGCACGTCTGCCTGCATTGCACACTCCAACTTTTTTAAACTAAGCCATTATAATAGCAAACACTCAGTGTACCTAGTGCCATCCTAAACGTGGCTATTGTACTTTTGTCTATTCACACTATTGTAAAGATATTTGCAGCACGTCTGCCTGCATTGCACACTCCAACTTTTTTAAACTAAGCCATTATACTAGCAAACACTCAGTGTACCTAGTGGCATCCTAAACGTGGCTATTGTACCTTTGTCTATTCACACTATTGTAAAGATATTTGCAGCACGTCTGCCTGCATTGCACACTCCAACTTTTTTAAACTAAGCCATTATACTAGCAAACACTCAGTGTACCTAGTGGCATCCTAAACGTGGCTATTGTACTTTTGTCTATTCACACTATTGTAAAGATATTTGCAGCACGTCTGCCTGCATTGCACACTCCAACTTTTTTAAACTAAGCCATTATACTAGCAAACACTCAGTGTACCTAGTGCCATCCTAAACGTGGCTATTGTACTTTTGTCTATTCACACTATTGTAAAGATATTTGCTGCACGTCTGCCTGCATTGCACACTCCAACTTTTTTAAACTAAGCCATTATACTAGCAAACAGTCAGTGTACCTAGTGGCATCCTAAACGTGGCTATTGTACTTTTGTCTATTCACACTATTGTAAAGATATTTGCAGCACGTCTGCCTGCATTGCACACTCCAACTTTTTTAAACTAAGCCATTATACTAGCAAACACTCAGTGTACCTAGTGGCATCCTAAACGTGGCTATTATACTTTTGTCTATTCACACTATTGTAAAGATATTTGCAGCACGTGTGCCTGCATTGCACACTCCAACTTTTTTAAACTAAGCCATTATACTAGCAAACAGTCAGTGTACCTAGTGGCATCCTAAACGTGGCTATTGGACTTTTGTCTATTCACACTACTGCAAATCTATGTGCAGCACCTCTGCATGACACCCTCCTGCTCTGTTTTTAATAAGCTATAATTATAGCACAAAATACTGCCATTTAGTGGCATCATAGAACTGGCTGTTGTATTCCATTAGTGCCCCACTGGTGACAAGCTATTTCTAGCACCTCTACATGACACCCTCATGCACATTTTGCTACGCTAATGTTATAGCAAACTCATGGAATTCATTGCTGCATTTCATAATTCGGAGGGATAGAAAGTCAGGCTTCCTTTAGCTTTTCCTTCTGTTTATAGACAGCATCTCCAAGATCAATTTCCCCTCCACGTCTAAGTGTGGAGAGGCAGCTAGTGCGCATGCGTGTGCCGATTTACCCCAGCTGCAGCATAATTACAGTGTTTCGCCTAGTGAGTATGCTCAGCCTGACTGTGTTATTCCTGACGCTAAGTCTTCTTTTCGGGATACAGCGCATGTTCCCACACTAAGTGTCAAAAGCCTCTTTGCACAGGTGCTTGCATTCCGTGCCGGGTCTAAGTCCTGTTTTGTGCCTAGACACCATGCTAAAGCTGATAGTCTTTTTTCAGAGACTGTATTTCATGCTACTGAGCATGCTCAGGCACTTCCTGCATCAGAGACTAGGTCCGGTAATTAACTCTTTGGCCCTGGCCCTGATGTGGGGGTCCCATATAGACCACAGGGCATCAGGTGTACTCCCAAATGGCTTGCAGAGGCCCACACCTATGACTTGTCACCGCATTATTGATGGTCAGACGATGACTGGTGAGGTGTTTGGGTCATGGCAGCCATGAGGTCATCATTGAAGTTGCGGTTCCAAATAGGACGCTAGTTATGCCACTCATGACGTGTCACTCTACTTTTGTCTCCAGGAGGTGCATTGTGGTTCACCCTGGTTTGGGGCGGACCCAGGTTATAAAAGGGGCTGGAGCCAACAAGGAGGTGCGCAGTCTTCTATTATGCTCCGAAAGAGCACACCTCCATGTGTTGAACCCATTGCAGCTTTAGGCCAGAGGTAGGCAGGGATAGGGTGTCGATGCAGGCCACCACCACAGTTGGTAACGCAGAACGGTTAAGACCAGCTCCTTTCCTACCAGTCCTGCTTGTGCAGCCCAGTGGCATTAACAGGCCTGCTGCTGCTGATGCGCCTGCTGTCCACAGGTGTGCCCCTACGCACACGGTCAGCGTACTCAATGGCCCCTGTGTTGTTAACAGGGAGTTCCTGGGCTGGGTGGGCATGTGGACCCTGTGACGCTAACAGGGCTCACAGTCTCCAGATCCGAATGGCGTCTAACTCGGTTCAGGCTACTATTAGTTTCATAGCCACACAGCTCTGTATCCTCCACCAAACCTTCCAGTTGCCAACCTCTCCTTTTCCAACTGGGAGCACGGTGGACACTGACTGCTGATGGGGATATATACCTTTCTCTTTCTTTTCTTATTAATTTTCGTTATATAGCGGTCACAGATTATATACCACTTTATCCAAATCTGCCAGTCCCACTGTAACAGATGGTGTTTCTTCAGCAAATGTTACAGTTGCTTAACCACCAAATCCACGGACCAAAACTTTTTTCCCCTTTCCAACACACCTGTTCCCCTTTCCAACAGCATCTGTCCTTTTTCAACTCATTTTGGTATATGACCAAAAGTGCAACTGTGCAGGGACACCGTACTCAACGCCATCTCAGCACAGCAGCCATCCCTCGGTCCCTCAGATGTGGACAAGTAAAAGACCATTTCCTCCTATCCATGACAAAGCGTTGAGATTCACTCTGTGCAGCACTGGTGTTTAGTGGAAAAGTAGATCTAAGATTGCGTACCACATTCTGCAGATACTCCTGTATACGTGCGTCCATTTCTATGGCAGGAATTAGTTCGCCAAATTTTGTCTTGTACCGGGGATCTAACAGTGTGGCAACCCAGTATTCAGGATTACTTCAAATTCATACAATCCGAGGGTAATGTAGGTAGTGCAGCAAGAAGGCGCTCATGTGTCTTGTGCATCCAGGAGGACCAAGTCCTTGGTGTGTTGGTGGCAGAGAGGTGAGAATCGTGCATCCTTCCTCTGCCCTCTCCCCACAACCTCGCACAACCGAAATGTGAGCAAGCTCTCACTCATCTGCTGAGTCTTCCATGCCCATCGCCAGTTCGTCCTCCATTTCTTCATGGGCTCCTGCACTTTCATCAACACTTTTTGCTGATATTATGCACTCTTGTTAATCCCTCTCCCTCACCATGAATGCCGCATAGGTGCCGCTGACCATCTGGACCTCGTAGATCTTGTTATCCCTTCCGCATATGACTCCTCCTGTACTTCCTCCCCTTCCTCTTGTCCCAACACCTGACTCCGAATAATAATTACAGTGTGCTCCATCATGTAGATGACCAGAATTGTCACGCTGAGAATGACATTGCCAGTGCTAAACATCTTCGTCGACATTTGTAAACTGTGTAGCAGGGTGCATAGGTCCTTGATCTGACACCACTCCAGCAGCGTGATCTGCACCACCTCTTGATCAAGTTATCCCAGGCTATATGTCATACCGTATTTCAGCAGGGCTCTGCGGTGCTGCCACACACGCTGCAACATGTGCAGATTCCAATTCCTGCGTGTCGGAACATCGCATTTCCGGCGTTTAACTGCCAGACCCTAAGACTTCCGGAGTGATGAAAGTTGTTGAGCTGCTGTGTGCGCATGATGGAAGTGAGCACATAGCGAGCGTGCCCGCTGCACAAGGCCATGTAGGCCGTGTTGGTGTTTTAAAAATTGCTGGAGAATTCGGTTCAACACGTGAGCCATACAAGGCACGTGTGTCACATTGCCCTGAGGATGGCCCGCAGCCAGGTTTGCATCATTGCCGCACACGGCTGTTAAGTCACCAACGGAGTCCGCTCCGTCAATTTGTACTCCGGTCGCCAGGTGACAACGTGTTCCTTTCATGAATAGTGCTGATGATGGGAGAGGAGTCGATGCCAGCGGCGCAGGTGGACGCAGGTTATGCTCACCCACTGGGCTGCATTACCTTGACAGATGCAGAATCTCTGGCTGAATGTAGCTGGTGGGTATCTCACAGATGAAATACCATCATTCAGCTACAACCAATGGGAAGACACCACACCCTTTTTTATGCCCATCCTGTCTGCAGACCACTGCCAGACATAGCTATGACCTCTGGTTACTTTTACCCCCAGTTCAGTTTTATGATTTTGTGTGCTTGTTACCTGACTACTTTTCCTGCTTGCTGTTTATGTACCTTGTTGGCCGATCCGCATTTCACCTCTGCTTGTTTTCTGATTAAGTCCTGGCCGTCCCATTCTGTTCCTGTTCCTCAATTAATGTTTTGACCCTGCCTGACTACTATTCTCTGGAACTGCAGCCTTCCACAGGTATTAATCACCTTGGGCCCTGTGCAATTCCTAATCCCTGTATAGGGGTTAAAGGGTTTCAGGGTTCTAGGGGTCCTGCTTGGTGAGTGGCTTCCCTCTAGCCTATCATTAACAGCCCATCTGAGTGTGTGGATCAAGGAAGGCGTTACACCGTGCTCTCTGCAGAAGGCCATGTGGTCCAGGATAGTGCTTTAAAAATTGCTGGACAACCAGGTTCAACACGTGAAACACACAAGCCATGTGTGTCACATTGTCACAGCGAAGGCCCGCACCCATGTTTGCATCATTGTCGCACCCGGCCTTCCCTGGCTGCTGGTTGAGTGGAGACAACCATTGATGAAACTCGGTATCCAGAGCTAACCGTCCACAACTTCTCACATTTCCCATACATTTCAAAGTAAAACTTTGACCACCTGATGGCATTGAGCTCTGCTGCCAGCATAGTAAGGAGGTGTGTGGTAGTGCTTGTGCGCAGTTACAAGGAAGGGTGGCCTGACCACACAGGGTTTGCGCCAAGGTGGAGGACCCACACGAGGTTGAAGAGGCCGAAGCAGTGTATTAACTTCTACATACAGAAGAAGGATTGAAAAAACTCGTGGGGACGGCAAGACTTGGACAGCAGACCCTTCTCCATCTCTCACCATAGTTTGCCAGTGCCCAGTCAGTGACATGTAATGACCCTGTCTATGCTTACTGGTCCAAGTATCTGTGTTGAAATGCACCCTGTCGCACACAGAGTTTCTCAAGGAAGTGGTGATGTTGTGTGCGACATGCTGGTGTAGCGTGGGCATGCTGTTCTTGGAGAAGCAGTGGTGATTGGGCATCTTGTACTGGATAACAGCAACAGACATAAGGTCTCTAAAATCCTGTGTGTCCACCAGGTGGAAAGGCAGCATTTCGGTAGCCAACAGCTTACACAGGGATAGAGTCAACCTCTTCGCTTTGTCATGGGTCGCAGGAAGTGGCCTTTTATTTGACCACATCTGAGGGACAGAGATCTGGCTTCTGTGTGTAGACGGTGTTGAGTAGGGTGTCCCTGGAAAAATGCAGGTTTGTGAGGAAAGTGCAGGCGGAGACATGATGTTGCCTTCATCCAACGTTGGTGCTATCGATGTCTGAGAGAGCTGTACACACTCACTTGCTTGTTTCCCCTTCCAAACCAACTGACGACCTACCAAGCAAACTGCCTGTTGCGGTTACAGTGGTGGAAGTTGTGGGTGGAAAAACAGGTGTGACAGCTGTCCCCACAGTCCTAGAAGATGACGAGCGCGCGGATGCACTGGAAGGGGCAGGCGGTGGATGGTTCGCTCCGCTCGCCCGCATTGCAGCACGGTAAGCTTCCCACCGGGCCATATGATATTTATTCATGTGACGATTCATGGAAGAAGTTGTCAAACTGCTGAGGTTTTGACCTCTACTAAGAGAACCATGACAAATTTTACAGATCACATAATTTGGTTGATCTTTTTCTATGTAAAAAAAGGACCAGGCTAGGCAAGGCTTAGAGGCCATGCGACCTGTTGATCCACCCCGAATAATGCTCAGAGGCAGAGTGGTGGCTGAGGATGCAGTTGTAGACGTGCTACCAGTGCTCCGACTGTGTCCAGGAAGGCGCAAGGTAACTTCGTCGTCGGTTGCATTCTCCTCCACCGCCTCTGTTGACCTCCTCGAGTGTCTGACTGTGGGTTGACAGTAGGTGGGATCTAGAACTTCATCATCAATTGTTGTGTTTGCACTCCCCTCCCCCTCAGACCGAGCCTCTTCTTGCCCTGACCGAATATTTAAGTTGTCATCCCAATCGGGTATCTGCGTCTCATCTTCATCAGTATGTTCCTCATTGTCTATAACCACAGGTGTTGGAAAGGCAGCATTTTGGTAGGCAACAGTTTGCAGATGCTGAAAGTCAACCTCCAAGCCATGTCATGCCCTTCTAAAAGCATGTAAAACACAGCGAGGGGACTCCAACCACAGTCTCCCTCGTTTACACTAACTGTGCCACACACACCCCACTTGACTGGCATCGGTTGACCCCCCTTTTGAAAAAGAAAAAGATGCTTTGCATGAAGCACTCTCAAAAATACGCGTGCCTTTCACGTCCCCTGGCTGACTCAGGGGAAGAAAAGTCCTCTGAGAGCCATGATTTGTTCATTTTGGTTCTTTTAGAAACACAGCGAGGGGACTCCAACCACAGTCTCCCTCGTTTACACTAACTGTGCCACACACACCCCACTTACTAAACAAGAGACAGAGCTGCACAGCTATAATAACAAAAATATACAAAAAGTGAGGGTGCAAGCCTACCAAACTGTATATGTAGAAGAGAAAAAGAAGTAGGCAAAAAGCACTCAACTCACTGAATACTATACAAAATATAACATGGATTTTATTGAGGAAAAATACAGTGCAAACACCATAAAAACATGTAAAAACAGCAAGACACTCCTCCCATGGACCACAATTAAAGTGCTGAGGCAATATACAATACAGTGCAGATATATCAATATGGGAACCAAATATAGAAACTGACTGAGACACTATATATCAGTATACAAACCAAGATTGTCAGTCTAAATAGAACCAACAACAGTAGTGGCCCCAAAGGTACTGATACACCAATGCAAATATAACAGTGCAAGAAAGCAATGAGCACTGATAGCAGCAAGAAAAGGCCTGCAAGGAACCCAGAAAGGTTAGTCTAGGTAACCTAGAGGTAAAACAGGCATGATACCAAGTAAGGGAATAGTCACCCAGAGGGTCCAGGGAGATAACACCCGAGTCAGGGAACCATGTATGAGTGTCAGGGAGAGACACCGACCCGACGCGTGTCGCTCAAAGGAGCTTCATCAGGGGAGGGTAGTGAGGTGGAAAAACAGCACACATATAAATACAAAATCAAATCAATAAATTAAATACTGGTGTGGCAGTAATTCAGACCGTATGCTTTCGGCGTCCGGAAATGAAGGAGACCAGGAAGTAGATAGTTGTGCACCCATGAAGGGCTTCCCCCAGAACGCAGAGACCTAAGCGCAGCTGCGCATGCGCGAGTAACGGCAAATCCAGGCGCAACTGCAAAAGGTTTCCCCCAGCAAAACAGGGATAACGGACGCATATGCGCATGCGCGGTGGCCACCATGCGAAAAGAAAGGTGGAATGTCATACTGCGCAAGCGTCAAGATATTCACAGCGCAACCAAGCATATAAGGCGTCTGGACATTAGTATAATGCTGGAAATGCATCAATATAGCGGAGCACAGTTATTAATATCAAGGGCATAGAGTATTGTTTATTTAAATGGCTAAAACAAAGCCATATCCCCTTAATACCCTAGTGTCTATATAGGACATTTATAGACATGCAATAGTTATGGAATATATGTCTGAAAAATATTCTGATGATTTTGGAGCAATGTAAAATGTTAACATTAGGCGACAGGATGGATGGGAGATATTTCCGGCATGGGAAGCACAGGGTGAATTTAAGGCCACTTGGGAGAAAGGCTTATTGCAATGTTCTAAAATCCTCATTTCTATGCTAATTGAACATGACAAAACTCTATTTGCAAGCACTAAGGCTAACATCAGGCTGCTTGAGTCCAAACTTTCTGGGTTTGATATGGATACTCTTGTCCGTCCATTTCAGGAACGCTTAGGGACTGATTTGGATAAATATGAACGCAATATTATTGAGGGCAAAAAGAAGAAATTTGCTAGAGACAGGAATGATTTTTCTAGTCAGACGATGTTTAGGTGGAGACACAGAGGGAACACTAGGATTCCCATACCTGGAGGTGGCTCCTCTAACATTCGGAATGGAGATAGCACTAGCGATAGTGATTTTTTAACGTCCGAAAACAGCGACGGCGATACCGCACCAGGAGGGGTCAGAAGAAACCCAAAAAGACCAGGAATGGGTTACAGGAATGCGGTCTGGAGGGATGCCAACAAGGGGCCATCTCGACGCAAATAAGTGTTTCCTCCTCACCAGATGCAACACTGGACTTGGCAACAACTACATCATCCAACATACTGGGTACTCTACAGGAGACTCCTCTTTCGTGCCATCTATAGGAGACCTGCCATGTTTGATTCCCTCAACGACACTGATCGACAGGTGTTCCAGGACCTTCTTGATTTATTAAATGAATCTGAATCTACTGTAGACTGCCCTCGGACCCTACATCCATCTTTCTGAGCAAATTGGACCGTCTACTTGGATCTGCCCTGGACTTGAACATTATAACCAAAAAGGAGAAAGATTTCATTTGGGTACCTAAGCCTACTGTGGCAACATTCTATCTATTGCCCAAAGTTCATAAGAACCTGCACCAGCCGCCGGGACGCCCTATTGTCTCAGGCGGTATCTTCCTGGATTTGTCTCTTTCCGTGGTGGATCAACATCTACATACCAATCTTTATCGTAAGCCCACTGCAACAAATGGACTTCTGCAATTTTCCAGTTTTCATCCCCAACACCTTAAACGAGGAATACCTGTCGGTCAATACTTGAGGGTCAGGAGAAATTGCACGAATGATGGAGATTTCCGGACACAGGCAGAAGACCTCACAACACGGTTTATACAAAGGGGATACCCCAAAAAACCCTTATCTAGAGCATTGAAGCGAGCTAGTCTGCAGACCCAAGACTCCTTATTGACACGCAGATTGAGACCTGAGGATCATCAAATTCGACTGACCACCAATTTCCACAACCAGTGGGAGGGATTTGGCAGAATAATATCAGGCCATTGGAGTATCTTAAAAATTGATCCTAGGATCTCTGATCTGATCGGAGATAAACCTTTAATCACAGCCAAAAGGGCGCCAAGTCTCAGCGATAAATTGGCTTTATGTAGGAGAGACCACCCAGGAACTCAGAAAAAGAATACAAAAGCATGTGTCAACTATCAACTTGGCGGCTGGGGACCAACGGAAGGCTTTTTGGATTTCTCCTCACCTTTTCCAAGGTTACCTGGCTTCTCATGTGAAAAGAAGAAGGGAAGAATCCTGTGTCCATGGTCTCTTCTGGCCTCTCTTGAACATATGGAAGTATCGTTCATGGATGGACCCCTTCTCTTTGGATTATTTGTGATCTTCCTTATTGGACTTTTTCCTGTAATATATTGATGTGTCTTGGCCCTCTTGACTATTATACTGTACCTGTATATTCTTTTATATTTCATGCTCTTTTGAGCTGTATTTGGTGCAGCATTATCCGTTTTTACATCAGATGGTTGTTTGAAATATTTTATATTAATATCTATCGCTCTATTTGGTGGGCATTTGCAATTATTGGTGGGTTTTGTGCCTCATTCCTGGGTGCCACCCCGTCTGTGTATATTTTTTCAGGGGAGGGTAGTGACCTTTTTGGTCCTCTATGCCTATTGTGTGAACTATTTCCCCTCTGTATATAGATTATTGATGCTCTTTGTAAACTGTTGTCTCCCCTTTTTTGACTAATGACAATGTCAATGCTCTTTTCTCCCATCCATCCTGTCGCCTAATGTTAACATTTTACATTGCTCCAAAATCATCAGAATATTTTTCAGACATATATTCCATAACTATTGCATGTCTATAAATGTCCTATATAGACACTAGGGTATTAAGGGGATATGGCTTTGTTTTAGCCATTTAAATAAACAATACTCTATGCCCTTGATATTAATAACTGTGCTCCGCTATATTGATGCATTTCCAGCATTATACTAATGTCCAGACGCCTTATATGCTTGGTTGCGCTGTGAATATCTTGACGCTTGCGCAGTATGACATTCCACCTTTCTTTTCGCATGGTGGCCACCGCGCATGCGCATATGCGTCCGTTATCCCTGTTTTGCTGGGGGAAACCTTTTGCAGTTGCGCCTGGATTTGCCGTTACTCGCGCATGCGCAGCTGCGCTTAGGTCTCTGCGTTCTGGGGGAAGCCCTTCATGGGTGCACAACTATCTACTTCCTGGTCTCCTTCATTTCCGGACGCCGAAAGCATACGGTCTGAATTACTGCCACACCAGTATTTAATTTATTGATTTGATTTTGTATTTATATGTGTGCTGTTTTTCCACCTCACTACCCTCCCCTGATGAAGCTCCTTTGAGCGACACGCGTCGGGTCGGTGTCTCTCCCTGACACTCATACATGGTTCCCTGACTCGGGTGTTATCTCCCTGGACCCTCTGGGTGACTATTCCCTTACTTGGTATCATGCCTGTTTTACCTCTAGGTTACCTAGACTAACCTTTCTGGGTTCCTTGCAGGCCTTTTCTTGCTGCTATCAGTGCTCATTGCTTTCTTGCACTGTTATATTTGCATTGGTGTATCAGTACCTTTGGGGCCACTACTGTTGTTGGTTCTATTTAGACTGACAATCTTGGTTTGTATACTGATATATAGTGTCTCAGTCAGTTTCTATATTTGGTTCCCATATTGATATATCTGCACTGTATTGTATATTGCCTCAGCACTTTAATTGTGGTCCATGGGAGGAGTGTCTTGCTGTTTTTACATGTTTTTATGGTGTTTGCACTGTATTTTTCCTCAATAAAATCCATGTTATATTTTGTATAGTATTCAGTGAGTTGAGTGCTTTTTGCCTACTTCTTTTTCTCTTCTACATACACACACCCCACTTGACTGGCATCGGTTGACCCCCCTTTTGAAAAAGAAAAAGATGCTTTGCATGAAGCACTCTCAAAAATGCGCGTGCCTTTCACGTCCCCTGGCTGACCCAGGGGAAGAAAAGTCCTCTGAGAGCCATGATTTGTTCATTTTGGTTCTTTTAGAAACACAGCGAGGGGACTCCAACCACAGTCTCCCTCGTTTACACTAACTGTGCCACACACACCCCACTTGACTGGCATCGGTTGACCCCCCTTTTGAAAAAGAAAAAGATGCTTTGCATGAAGCACTCTCAAAAATACGCGTGCCTTTCACGTCCCCTGGCTGACCCAGGGGAAGAAAAGTCCTCTGAGAGCCATGTCCACATTGTCAGTGGACAGACACGTGTGCTTATCTGCCAGCAGACCCCCAGCAGCACTGAAGACAGGTTCCGAGAGAACGCTGGCTGCAGGACACGACAAGATCCCCAAGGCGTACGTGGCGAGCTCAGGCAATTTATCAAGATTGGAAGCCTAAAATGAGCAGGGCTCAAGTTGCACAATAATGGAATCGATGTTTCCTTGCATATACTCATATATCTGTGTGTCCTCCTCTTTTTCCTTGTCCAGCTCTTTTGTTTTCGCATGAGTATATGTCCTTGTCACTTTCCCATGTGTTGTGAGTTGTTTGTCACCTTTTGGACACCTTTGAGGGTGTTTTCTAGGTGTTTTTCTGTGTTTGTGATTGCCTGCCATTGTTTCCTATGCAGTTCGAGTTCGGTTTGTCGAACGTTCGACGAGCCGAACTCGAACCGGACCTCCGTTCGGCGAACCGGCCTCGAGCCGAACCGGGACCGGTTCGCTCATCTCTAGAGATGATACAAACAATACTTGGCAAATTCCCCAAAACTTGGACCCGAATAAATAATGCCATAGTGGTACCAGTCTTGACGTTCCCGCAGTTGGTCGAGCCAGAGACAGAAGAGGTTCCAGATCCACCGAAGGAACTGTCCGCCCCAACACAAGATGACACGCCAGCAGTGGAACAGGAGAATCATCCCCCTGTCAGTGGTGAACCTGTCATACCCTTGGCGAATCTCAGACCACATAGGCGATCATCACGCATACCTATCAGGGTTAGGCCTACCTGTAGTGCTGAGGTAGAAGACACCCCAAGCAGTCAGGGACAAACACCAGAGCTACGCAGGTCTCAACGCAGCACTCGGGGACAGCCCCCTCCAAGGTATAGAGAGTAAAAAGAAAGAGTACTTATTAGAATGTAAATAGTTATGTGAAATGTCTGTAATGTTGTGTATAAAATGGTTTTTTTTTTTTATGACTAAGTAAATGGACAATTGGGTCACTGGACTATGAGTGGCCAACACTTTAATTGTTCATAGTTAGCACCAGTGTGCTAAACACCCCTGAAGAAAAACCCGTCCGGCGAGAATAGAGTGGGGTCAGCAATGCTCTGACGCACGCCCAGAGCCTACATTGGGGGTTTGATCGCGGCGGGTCCCCCATGGAGCAGTGTAATGGACACCCGGCAGGGAGCCACACTGGACTCTTGTAGTAGTGTTTAAGTTTGTAACGTTTAAGTAATGCGCCTCCTATAATGGGATGAAATGTTCTAACATGTTATGTTTGTTTCTACAGTCTGGGAGTACTGAATTTAACTAAGGGGGAGTGTGGCGCCCCAGGACCTGGTCGCCACAACAGCATTGCCCTCCCAAAGGGTTAATGCTGAGCCTGGAGGTAATTGGGAGGTCTATTGGCCAGTAAGTTTAACAACCAACGCAGTTCTCCCTCCGGCCAGCAGGGGGAGCTCTGTACCTGGAATTGCAGGGAACATTACTTAAGTCTGACCTGAGGGAGGAAGTAGTAGTCAGTCTGTAGAGAGAAGTGATAGTAAGCAGACGCAGAGTGTGCTGTCCTGTGGAACTGGGGCCTAGAGCTGGAACAGCTTGGCCCAGTGAAGCAGGGGGAGCAGAGAGGCACAGAAGAGATTCGGACATCGGAGTCTGTGGCCACCAGGGCCTAAAATACTCCCTGGTAGCCGAATCCGGAGGGCAGGAGAGCTGCAAGCACCTGGCCCATAAACAGCCCGAAGGTACAGCTGCATCATCAGGGCCCGGTGTGGACTCCAGCAGAGAAGCACCAGAGAGGGCCTGTGCAGCCTACCACAGAGGGAAAGGGACGTACCACCGGTCCCAGCAGCAAGAGGGCCATTGCTAAGTTCAGAGAGCAGGGTCCTATCACAGAAAAGAAAAGGAACAGGAGTAGGCCTTATACTCATCTGGCCAAAACGACATCTCAGTTACTTCCAGGCCGGCCGGAGCCCTCTACCACCTGTAACGGTCTCCCAGGACTAACCGTTTGTGGAGAAAAAGAGGAGAAGGTAAAGAGACTGTTGTTTGTGCCTGTTTCTTTCATGCCTGTCTGCCTGTCGGCCCTGCACTGTGTTTTCCACACAACACCATAGACTCTCACGAGCACCAACAGTGTCCCCGGGGCACCGCTCCACCTGTGGGGAGCAGTACAACCATTGCTGCCATATCATCCCCCCGGAGGCCACGGAGTCGGGCCCCACCACCACTGACTACCTCCGGACTAGTCCGGCCCGGCACCGGGTGTCCCATAGCCCTGGGGTGGGCGAGTCACTTATAGTCACCAAATCTGGTGACCGGTTCACTTTAAAGAAGCACTCCGGTCATTTTTTCCCCTAAACCTGTGTAAATGTTAGTGTAGTTTACGGTCTGTGATAATTCACTCACCGATCGCTGTTTTCTCATGTCCCCGACTCCATAATGACTTCACATCCACAGCTCATCTCTGCAAACTTCCCTATTCTCTGGTCTTCTGCAGCACATCTCACCATGGTGCCCTGTAAAAAATAATGTCATTATAACGTTCCTGAATAACAATAACCACAAACGCTGTGCTATAAATAAGCCCTATGCTGTGAAAAAAATAATTCTGCCCCTCTCCATACTGAGCCTCTCATGCTGCCCCTTTTTAATGTACTCCAAATGCTGCCTGCCCCTTTTCCATAATGAGACCACCATGCTTCCCCACTCAGCATACAGACACCACCATGCTGCCCCACTCAGCATACAGACACGACCATGCTGCCCCACTCAGCATACAGACACCACCATGCTGCCCCACTCAGCATACAGACACCACCCTGCTGCCCCACTCATCATATAGAAACCACCATGCTGCCCCACTCAGCATACAGACAACACCATTTTGCCCCCACTCAGCATACAGACACCATTATGCTGCCCCACTCAGCATACAGACATCACCATGCTGCCCCACTCATCATACAGAGACCACCATGCTGCCCCACTCAGCATACAGAGACCACCATGCTGCCCAACTCATCATACAGACACCACCATGCTGCCCCACTCAGCATACAGACAACACCATGCTGCCCCACTCAACATACAGACACCACCATCAGGCCCCGCTCAGCATACAGACACCACCATGCTGCCCAGCTCAGCATACAGACACCACCATGCTGCCCAGCTCAGCATACAGACACCACCATGCTGCCCCACTCAGCATACAGAGACCACCATGCTGCCCAACTCATCATACAGACACCACCATGCTGCCCCACTCAGCATACAGACAACACCATGCTGCCCCACTCAACATACAGACACCACCATCAGGCCCCGCTCAGCATACAGACACCACCATGCTGCCCCGCTCAGCATACAGACACCACCATGCTGCCCCGCTCAGCATACAGACACCACCATGCTGCCAAGCTCAGCATACAGAGACCACCATGCTGCCCCACTCAGCATACAGAGACCACCATGCTGCCCCACTCAGCATACAGAGACCACCATGCTGCCCCACTCAGCATACAGAGACAACCATACTGCCCCACTCAGCATACAGAGACCACCATGCTGCCCCACTCAGCATACAAAGACCACCATGCTGACCCACTCAGCATACAAATAAGGAATAACGTTTGGAACACCATTCTAAGTCTGACCTGGGTGCAAAAACCTATAGCTATTGGATTTTTCAAGTCAGTATTCACACAGCAGTTTCTGCTATTCCATGTATTCCCCTTACATAGTCACTGGTGTTGCATACCTTATCTCCATATAGTGATTTTTTTTAGGTTTTTGCACCCAGTTCGGACTTAGAATGGTGTTCCAAACGTTATTCGTTATTGTTAGTAGTTTTTCGTTTGTGAACCCTCCCCACCACACCTATTGCCAATCCATACAATACGCATAAATAGCCTGGGTCTCAGCTTCCCATACACGGTAAGTTTTTTTAACTGCATGAGAGGACACACACAAGCTAGGGACCCCAACGTAGAGAAATACTTTGGCGTAGTGTTGGGGCTCTATTGCATTGATCAATTCAGTAGCTAAATTTCTCTTGATTCATATGTTCATGGCAGTAATGCAGATTCCATTTTTCACATTTTCACTCTTCATATAGCTATTGGATTTTTCAAGTCAGTATTCACACAGCAGTTTCTGCTATTTCATGTATTCCCCTTACATAGTCATTGGTGTGCATACCTTATCTCCACTCAGCATACAGAGACCACCATGCTGACCCATTTAGCATACAGAGACCACCGCGCTACCTAACATCTAATACTGAGCCCCCTCCCACACTACCTCACATTTCATACTGAATCCCCTACATTGCTCCACTCCATACTGAGCCCTCAGACTGCCCTTGTCCATATTGAACCCCCCATAATGACCCCCCCCCCCATACTGAACCCCCATGCTACCCCTTTTCCTTAATGAGCTCCCAATGCTTCCCCCTCCATACTTAGTGAATTGATACTCGGCACTTCTGGGGGGGTGCACAAGGAGGGGACAAAACCGCCTCAAGTAGATGTAGAAACTTGGTGCTCGATCAATGTGAATAGTGGTTTTTATTGTGAAGAACTTGTAGGAGCAGCACAAGCACAGCATTACCACATAGACAGCGGAGGACACCACGTCATTCCCAGCTACACCGCCCACCACGCTACTATACCTTCTGAGGACCCTCTGCACGCACTGATCAAGGTCTTTTGACCGAAACATCTGCACTTGTGCTGGTCGTACAAGTTCTTCACAATAAAAACCACTGCTCACATTGATCTTGGGTGCCAAGTTTCTACATCAACCCTTCTCCATACTGAGACCCCAACATACCGAGTCCTTATACTTTTCCTCATCGATTTTGTCCCTTGCACTAGCTCTCCCACTGTAAGCCCCCCTAAACCCCCCATCTACAGCATTAGGCCCACTACAGCAATAGGTCCCCTAAACCCCCCCTCCTACAGCAATAGGCCCCATAAACCCCCCCTCCTACAGCAATAGGCCCCCTAAACCCCCCCTCCTACAGCAAAAGGTCCCCTAAACCCCCCTCCCACATCAAAAGGTCTCCCTAAACCCCTCTCCTACAGCAAAAGGTCCCCATAACCCCCCTTCCTACAGCAAAAGGTCCCCATAACCCCCTTCCTACAGCAAAAGGTCCCCCTAAACCCCCCTCCTAAAGCAAAAGGTCCCCCTAAACCCCCCTCCTACAGCAAAAGGTCCCCCTAAACCCCACCTCCTACAGCAAAAGGTCTCCCTAAACACCCCCCTCCTACAGCAAAAGGTCCCCCTAAACCCCCCTCCTACAGCAAAAGGTCCCGCTAAAACCGCCCCTCCTACAGCAAAAGGTCCCCCTAAACCCCCCTCCTACAGCAAAAGGTGCCCCTGAACCCCCCCTCCTACAGCAAAAGGTCCCCCTAAACCCCTCCTCCTACAGCAAAAGGTCCCTCTAAATCCCCCCTCCTACAGCAAAAGGCCCCCTAAACCCCCCCTCCTACAGCAACAGGCTCCATTAACCCCCCCAACAGCAACAGGCTCCATTAACCCCCCCCAACAGCAACAGGCTCCATTACCCCCCCACAACAGCAACAGGCTCCATTAACCCCCCCCAACAGAAACAGGCTCCATTAACCCCCCCAACAGCAACAGGCTCCATTAACCCCCCCCCTCCAAAACAGCAACAGGCTCCATTAGCCCCCCCACAACAGCAACAGGCTCCATTAACCCCCCCCAACAGAAACAGGCTCCATTACCCCCCCAACAGCAACAGGCTCCATTAACCCCCCCAACAGCAACAGGCTCCATTAACCCTCCTCCTACAGCAACAGGCTCTATTAACCCTCCTCCTACAGCAACAGGCTCCATTAACCCCTTCCTACAGCAACAGGCTCCATTAACCCCCTCTAACAGCAACAGACTCCATTAACCCCCACCCGCCTCCTACAGCAACAGGCTTCCTAAACCTTCCCCTCTACAGCAATAGACCACCATGTTCTTTAATAGGCCCCCTAACTCTAAGACTATACTAATAGCCCCAGCCCCCCTAAACACTGTCGAGTCATAGGCCCCCTAACCTCCAGACTACAATAAATAGGCCTCCTAATCCCCAGTCTATAGCCTCTGCCGGCCCCTCTCCGCAATCCACAGACTATAGCCTCTGCTGCCCCTCCCCCGCAATCCTAACTTTATAGTTCCTTCCTCCCCTCCCCCACAATCCTAACTTTATAGCCTCTGCCTGCCTCCCCCCCTCCGCTCACTTCACAGCATTAGGAACTTTGTGAGTGATTACCTACTTCTGTGCCGCCGCCTGCCTCCTCCTCTTGCTGGAGCTGCAGCTCCTCCTCCGGTGTCCGTCATCCTCCTCCTGCTGCTGGCTCCGGTGAGTTCTCTTCCTCCGCGGCATCTACACCTTTGGCCGCCACAGCACGGAGCTGATTGGCGCGCCTCTGACCACGGAAGTGCAGGCGCCGGCACTTCCGGGGTCAATCAGCCCCCTGTGTACGGCGCCTGCAGTCTATTTGTATGCACATCTTAAAGACGCAGATACAAATAGATGGAGGTGCGCCTCTCACCCCACCCCACCCCCCCTTTGAAAACACAGTGCATTTAATGACTGTCTAACGAAGGGGGGGTGTAAAATAAAATTATTTTTTTTGCAGCCAGAGGGTGCCGCCCCCCCGAAACCCGCCGCCCCAGGCACCGGACCACGGGTGCCTAATGGTAAATACGGCCCTGCCTGTAGACAGTAATTCTAGCCTTACATAGCGTGCTGCTTAATGCGGATACCTAAAAAATGGAATTAATTCTCTAATAATATCACTCTTAGGTGCATTTAGTTTAGGGCAGCTTCTGGAGTAAGGGTAGTGTACTAGAGGCATGTAGGCAATGATTCTAGCCTTACAGACCAAGCTACTGATACCTCAAAAATGTTATCTATTCTCTAATAATACCACTCTTAGCTGTATCTAGTGTAGTACTAGCTGGTGGAGTAGGAACCGTGTATTACATGTGTTGCGGGCGGGAGCCGCTGCCACTTCTGGGGCTGCTCGGATCCGGGTTACTGCTGCGGCTCGAGTGGTAACCGGACCCGGGCTCGCACGGCCGTCCGTCCTCACAACCATCGGAAAGGGGATATTTACAAGGGAGTTGTTGTGTCTCTGACGCCACCCATGGGTTGCGGTGAGGGATGGTGGCACCACCGCTGCCTGTTGATGGGGCGCCCGGGGCTGATGGAGCGGGGGAGCAAGGTAAGATCCCCTCCATGGGTAGGGGAGGTGTACTCCCGGGGCCCGAGGATAAAACACGGGAGTGATGGCTGCGCCGGACCGGGGGACAGTGGTGTACTCACAGTTCAATAATTTCACACAAAGTCCAGTAGTAAACCAAGTTGCCAGTGGCCGGCTGCCTTTGGTGGGTGCATTCAGATCCCGCACCCAGGTTGATAAGCAGCTATCCCTTCCTCCTGCACTTTGTGTTTCCTTCTCTTTTGGACGACTTCGCATGTAGCGGAGAAGTCCACTCACGGTTCTATTTGTGTTAGGAGCTGTGGCCCGCGAAAGCTGACCCTTGGGATTTCAGTGGGTTCTTGGTGGACACCCTATCCCCCGCATTGGCCTTCCGTTTCGCTCTATCTGGGCAGTAAATTGGGACAACGTCTGGAACCTTGTCCCCAGCTGGTTAATTGGAGAGAGGCTTGCAACCTTCCTCGCCCTAGGGTCCAGATACCCCGCCTGTGCACGGCCTCCGGACCGGATTCCTGCTGTCGGTACCGGTGGGCTGCAACCCTGCCCCTGTCCACTTTAGGTCTCCCACGACCGGATTTCCACCGCCTGGGGCTCTGCTCACCATCTGCCACCTAGCAAGGTAATCCAGGGGCTACGACCCCTGACTACACTGCTGTCAGTGTCGCGGGCGGGGAGGGGACGCTGCGCTCACCACGCTCGGGTCCGGCACTGCTGCTGCTTCGCTTTCTGCTTGGTGGCTCGAGCGGTGGGCCGGATCCGGGGACTCGAGCGGCGCTCCTCGCCTGTGAGTGAAAAGGGGAATGGTTTTGGGGATTTATTGTCCGTGACGCCACTCACGGTTGTGGTGAGGTTGTGACACCACCGCTGCTCTGGACGGGGATCCCGGGAGCAATGACAGGGAGCAGCTTAGATGTTGTTTTTCCCCTCTGTGGGTAGGGGGGTTGGTTGTCCCGGGGCCCGGTGAGGGAGAAATGGCAGGTGGGTTACGGGGCCTGGTGAGGTGCAGGGTCGCGGGGGCAGCGCGGTGCCGCACGGCACGGTGGTACTCACTCAGCCAATGATGAATGCAAAGTCTCCGGTAAAACAAACGGCTGGATGGACGGGTCCCACAGATGGCTGCGGTGGTTCTTGTCTCGGTAGGTTGGCGGTGACTGCCTTTCCCTGCACCTGTGTTATGTTCTCGGTTCCGATGGCTTCCCACCGGTAACCCACTCCCCAGCTTGAATGGATGCTGAGGGAGCCCCTTTTGCCCGCAGGCTCTGGCCCTGGGAACTGTAGCCTTGGCGGTGACTGTATTTCCCTTCACGGTTTGAGCGGTTGCCTTCTCTTCGCTCCCCGATCCGGTATCGGCGGGCCACCGCCCGTCCCCGGTCCTTACGGTTCATGTCAATCAGCCCCTCCTGCAGACGGTCACCACCGTCTGCCAACCTTGCTGTATGTGCCCGGGCCATGCACCCGGACACGGTCAGTCTGCTCCACTACCACTTCACTCTTCAACTCAACTCTGCACTACTCTGACTTCCTTTTTCCGCCTTCAGGACTGTGAACTCCTCGGTGGGTGGGGCCAACTGCCTGGCTCCACCCCCTGGTGTGCACATCAGCC
Source organism: Anomaloglossus baeobatrachus (assembly GCF_048569485.1). Taxonomy (NCBI): domain Eukaryota; kingdom Metazoa; phylum Chordata; class Amphibia; order Anura; family Aromobatidae; genus Anomaloglossus; species Anomaloglossus baeobatrachus. The sequence continues at coordinate 386,604,058 of NC_134353.1, forward strand.
CCTGGAGGGAGGCAACAAGGATTTTTGTCTGACTTTGATGTGCCTAGCCGGGGTGTGGGGTGTGTTGTTGCAGTACTTGTGACGTCCTGGCTTGTCCAGGGCGCCACATCAGCTCTCCACACTTCAACTGGAACTCGACTGTCGTGTTCCCTCCTCTGACACCTCAGGACCCCTAGGTGGGGTCCTGATCCCGCCCACTGGTGTGTCCCTATTATCATGAAGGGGTGGCTAGGGTTTAATGGCTGTGTGTTATGCCTAAGTGTGGGTTTGAGGTGGTGACAAGGAGGATGTGTACTGTTTGTGACTACCTGGTTTTGCCAGGGTGTCACACATGCCTGTAGGCAATGACTCTCATTTTACAGGCTGTGCTGCTGATACGTACAATATGTAATCTATTCTCAAAATCACTCTTAGGTGCATTTATTGTAGGAAAAACTTCTGGAGTAGGGTTAGAGCATTGCAGGTATGTAGGCAGTGATTCTAGCCTTACAGACCGTGCTGCTGATAGCTCAAAAATATATTCTATTCTCTAATAATACCACTCTTAGCTGCATTTAGTGTAGGGAAATCTTCTGGAGTAGGGGAGGTGTATTAGAGGCATGAAGGGAGGGATTATAACCTTACAAACTGCTGTTCCTGCTAGTTAAAAAAATCAATTCTAATCACTAATAATTCCGCTCTTAGTTTGCAATTTGTGTTGGTTGACATTCTGAAGTAAGCATTGTGTATTACAGTCATCTAGTAAGGGACTGAAGGCTTACACAGCATGCTGCTTCTAGCTAAAAATACATTCTATTCTCTAATTATACTGCTCTTAGCTGCATACATAATTTAAAATGTGCTAAGCCTGTGGTAAGGGAATTGGAAGTGGATGTCCTGCAGATGGTGGTTCACATAAAGGCCATGTGTAGCACCCAGGGGGCAGGGGGTTAACCTTACTGGTCGCCGGGCTGACCAGTGTGGAGGTCTGAGATGTCGCGGTGGTCTGCCCGGTTTCGTGCCCAAAGGTGTCCACAATAAACAGGGAGATGATGAGGTGGAAGTTTGTGGTGATGCCACCCGTGGTACGCGGCCAGGGATTAGCCGTCGCTGCTCTCGCTGTCCTTCGGGACGGATGGTAATAGCAGCAGAGATGGTGTCACTCCCCACAGGTGGAGCGGGCACCAGAGAGGATGATGAGGGAGTATTAGTAGTGGTGGCCATGGGCGCATTGGCGCCGGTAATAAGAGTCCAAGTCGGCTGCTGCAATTCTAGAGGTGTCTTTACTCACAGTTCTTTTAGTAGCCCGGTTGCTACTGCAGAAGCACTGGTCACTGTGATGGACCCCGTCGACCTCGGATAAGTTGGAAGAAGCCTCCGGTGTTTGGAAAATGTTCTTTGTAAGAGTTGCCCCTCCAGCAATGAGGAACCTGGTCTGAGCATCCCGCTCCAAGCCTAGGCCCCGTGAAAGAAAAAGATGAAGACAAGATGGTGCTATCGTGTCCCAGAACTGATGTCCCAGGTAGACTGACTGAAGATTGTGTGTTGCTCCTACTTCTACCCCAAGTGGAACCTGCCCCCCAGGTGGCTGGCTTCAGTGACCGGGGAAGTTCCATGCATCGTGATGGCCACCCCCTATCTACCTTGAGCCATCCCCTAGTGAGAAGGCTCCTAAGCTGTATGTAAAGTGTGAATGTGGAAAACCGGTGATTAACCCCCTCCTTACCCGAGGCGAATATCGCAACTTAAATAAGGTGCAATACTCTGTGGCGACTGGAGCCTTAAGCCTGCTTTACCCGCTGCAATGTATCTTACAATGTGTCGGCGGGGTCACGTCGTAAGTGACGCACATCCGGCATGGTAAGGTACATTGCAGTGTGTGACAGGTACGTGTGATTGCGATTGAACTGTAAAACGTTCATCGCATACACATCGTACCTGTCTCTAGAATTGCACGTCAGATTGTTCATCGTACCCAGGGTAGCACACATCGCAGCGTGAGACACCCCGGGAACGATGAACAGATCTCACCTGCCTCCTGCGTCTCCCGGCCGGTAATGTGGAAGGAAGGAGGTGGGCGGGATGTTTACGTCCCGCTCAGCTCTGTCCCTCCGCTTCTATTGGCCGGCTGCCGCGTGACATCGATGTGACGCCGAACGTCCCTCCCACTCCAGGAAGTGGACGTTCGCCGCCCACATCGAGGTCGTATGGAAGGTAAGTATGTGTGACGGGGGTTAATCGTATGTGCGGCACGTTCAACAAATTGAACGTGCCGCACATACGATGGGGGCGTTGCAAATCGTATACGAAATCGTATGTGAAATTGCAACGTGTAAAGCAGGCTTTAGGGGCGCCACACATGGCCATGAGACAGGACAAACTAGGCATGCTGCAGGAGCTCAGCAAAGACACATCATCCAGATCTCGGTTCCTGCCTCACTTTGAAGGAGGGCATGAGACACCACTGCTTCAGGTTGCAGGCTGAATGACAGATAATGCTTCAAGTCTGTTTGCCACCACAACCCTGTCTTTCACATGGTCCAGTCTGATTAGTGGTGTCAGAACCACATAATCTTCACTCTGATGCTACTTCCTCTTACTTTAGTAAGCCTAAGGGGCACTTTGCACACTACGACATGGCAGGTGCGATGTCGGTGGGGTCATGTCGAAAGTGACGCACTTCCGGCGTCGCTCTCGACATCGTAGTGTGTAAATCCTAGATGATACGATTAACAAGTGCAAAATCGTCGTAATCGTATCATCGGTGTAGTGTCGGGGAATTCCATAATTACGCTGCTGCGACGGTACGATGTTGTTCCTCGCTCCTTCGGCAGCACACATCGCTGTGTGTGAAGCCGTTGGAGCGAGGAACATCCCTTTACCTACTAACCGCAGTTCATGCCGACTATGCTGAAGGAAGGAGGTGGGTGGGATGTTTAAGTCCCGCTCTGCTCCGCCCCTCCGCTGCTATTTGCCGCCTGCCGTGTGACGTCGCATTAACGCCGCACGACCCGCCCCCTTAATAAGGAGGCGGTTCGCCGGCCAGAGTGACATCGCAGGGCAGGTGAGTGCACGTGAAGTGCTATCACAATGGTGATATCACAGCTATCACAATGATATCGCAGCTGCGACGGGGGCGGAGACTATCGCGCTCGGCATCGCAAGCATCGGCTTGCGATATCGTAGTGTGCAAAGTGCCCCTAAGGGTATGTGTCCACAATCAGGACTCACTGCATCCTGGACGCAGCGGGTCCTGACCTGTGGGGCCATGGATCTCCTCCGCAGGAGAACGCAGGAGACCGCAGCTGATCATACCCATGATCTGGGTTCAGTGCGCTGCATTCTCTCACTTGTGTTCTCCCTACGGAGGATGCATGGAATTCTGCAGCAAATAACTGACATGCTGCAGACTTGAAAGACGCACTGCAGGTCAGTGTTTGCTGCGGAAAAAAAAAGCACAGAAATACCATCCACTATGCTTGTACTGTACAACGCAGCGTTTTGGATGCAGCTGAAGCATGCTGCGTCCAAAAACACTGCAAACCCTGATTGCAGGTACGCACCCTTAAGAGACAAGTGACCCCACACTTGGACACTCTGAAGAGCTCTTTGCCTTTCCATTTATGGTTTTTTCTTGTCTCTCAATGTGCACATTTCAAGAGGCATGACAAGAAAACAGTCATTTGCAATCTGTGCCATACAAAGCACAATAGGAGCCAGACTACCATCCTGACAACCACCAGAATGCTCAGGCACATGTTATCCAAATACCCAACTAGGTGAGCCGAATGCTTGGGTCCACGATCATTGTCTGCAGGTGACCCAACTGCCTTGTCCCCTGTGTTACATGCCAGTCAATTCCCTGTCCATGATGCAGGCTCAGATGCCTTCCACCCTCAAGCTGTCTTTGCAATATTTGCAAATACCATCAGAGAGCATGTATGTTTTCTTGTCCCAGCGCAGCGTTCAGCTGTCTATACCATAGTGCTTGGAATGCAAGCGGGAATACTCAGCCACCCACAGGCCTAAACACTAAATGGCCATATTTCCAAACAGCTTGCCTTGGACATGCTTCTATTTAGGCTTGTGAGGCTTTCCGCAACCTGATAGAAGCTGTTCCTCGGTACTCGGTCACAAGCAATGAATATTTCTCCTGGTGTGCTATCCCTCTCTTAAGCCCGCTACACACACTTCAATATATCTCACAATCCGTCGTTGGGGTCAAGTTGTAAGTGACGCACATCCGGCATCGTTTGTGAGGTATCTGCGTGTGACAGCTACATGCGATCAGGATTGAACGCAAAACCGTTGATCGCAAACACATCGTATCATTCTCTAGAATTGAGCGTTTTGTTGCACGAACCTAGTCAATTGAAACGTGTGACATCCCTCATACGATTTTGTTGTCTGATGCTATGTGCGCAGGTGTGCGCTCTGCACCGCAGCTTAAAAAAGGTCTGCTTCAGAGCGCAGCTGAAAAGCTGCGTTCTGAAGCGCCTCACAATGTCTGTCATGCACTAATCTCTGTCAGTCCGTCACTATCTCTGTCCCTCACTCTCTGTCCATGTCAGTCTATCCCCCTCTCTCATATACTCACCAATCCCCGATCCCCGGCGCTGCACGGCATTCACACTGCTCCGGTGGCTTTTACTGTTTTGAAAAAGCCGGCCGCCCATTAAACAATTTCGTATTCCCTGCTTTCCCCGCCCACCAGCGCCTATGATTGGTTACAGTGAGACACGCCCCCACTCTAAGTGACAGGTGTCACACTGCACCCAATCACAGCAGCCGGGGGGGCGTGTCTATACGGTGTAGTGAAATAAATAATTAAATAATTAAAAAAAACGGCGTGCGGTTCCCCCCATTTTTAAAACCAGCCAGATAAAGCCATACGGCTGAAGGCTGGTATTCTCAGGATGGGGAGCTCCACGTTATGGGGAGCCCCCCACCCTAACAATATCAGCCAACAGCCGCCCAGAATTGCCGCATACATTATATGCGACAGTTCTGGGACTGTACCCGGCTCTTCCCGATTTGCCCTGGTGCGTTGGCAAATCGGGGTAATAAGGAGTTATTGGCAGCCCATAGCTGCCAATAAGTCCTAGATTAATCATGTCAGGCGTCTATGAGACACCCTCCATGATTAATATGTAAGTTACAGTAAATAAACACACACACACCAGAAAAAATCCTTTATTAGAAATAAAAACACACACATATACCCTGGTTCACCACTTTAATCAGCCCCAAAAAGCCCTCCATGTCCGGCGTACTCCAGGATGATGCAGCGTCGCTTCCACCGCAGCTGCATGGAGGTGACCGGAGCCGCAGCAGACACAGCCGCTCCGGTCACCTCCACACAGCAAATGAAGACAGCCGCGCGATCAGTTGCTGTCACTGAGGTTACCCGCGGCCACCGGTGGATGCAGCGGTGGCCGCGGGTAACCTCAGTGACAGCAGCTGATCGCGCGGCTGTGTTCATTTGCTGTGTGGAGGTGACCGGAGCGGCTGTGTCTGCTGCGGCTCCGGTCACCTCCATGCAGCTGCGGTGGAAGCGACGCTGCATCATCCTGGAGTACGCCGGACAAGGAGGGCTTTTTGGGGCTGATTAAAGTGGTGAACCAGGGTATATGTGTGTGTTTTTATTTCTAATAAAGGATTTTTTCGGGTGTGTGTTTATTTACTGTAACTTACAGATTAATCATGGAGGGTGTCTCATAGACGCCTGACATGATTAATCTAGGACTTATTGGCAGCTATGGGCTGCCAATAACTCCTTATTACCCCGATTTGCCAACGCACCAGGGCAAATCGGGAAGAGCCGGGTACAGTCCCAGAACTGTCGCATCTAATGTATGCGGCAATTCTGGGCGGCTGTTGGCTGATATTGTTAGGGTGGGGGGCTCCCCATAACGTGGAGCTCCCCATCCTGAGAATACCAGCCTTCAGCCGTATGGCTTTATCTGGCTGGTTTTAAAAATGGGGGGAACCGCACGCCGTTTTTTTTAATTATTTAATTATTTATTTCCCTACACAGTATAGACACGCCCACCGGCTGCTGTGATTGGGTGCAGTGTGACACCTGTCACTCAGAGTGGGGGCGTGTCTCACTGTAACCAATCATAGGCGCTGGTGGGCGGGGAAAGCAGGGAATACGAAATTGTTTAATGGGCGGCCGGCTTTTTCAAAACAGTAAAAGCCGCCGGAGCAGTGTGAATGCCGTGCAGCGTCGGGGATCGGGGATTGGTGAGTATATGAGAGAGGGCTGCTAACTTCAGTTACTCAGGAGATTAGCGGTCACCGGTGAGTCTTCACTGGTGACCGCTAATCAGGACGCGACACAGACAGAGCCGCAGCATCACAATGAAGTCGGGTGAAGTTCACCCGAGTTCATTCTGACAGTGCGGCTCTGTCTGTGTCTGCTGTCATCTGCCATTCAGCTCTGCTACATGGCTGTCTGTGTCTGCTGTTAGCGGCCATGTAGCAGAGCTGAATGGCAGATGACATAGTAAAAACGCATCCCTACACATTACACACGCTTGGCAAGTCAATAAATAAAAAAAAAAAAAAGGTGCTCAATGCATACGTCACAGAACACATGATCTAAAGGATCGCACACAAAATTGACCAATTTAACATAGACTACTAACGCTCGTGTGACAGCAAATGAACGACCAACGTGAAATCTCATAGATCCCGTATGCAACCTGGGCGTGTCACATCGCAAATGCGATTGTACAACTAATTGCAACGTGTAAAGTGGGCTTTACTCAAACACTTGCACTGTCTGCATATCCTTTGCCAGTTTGAGAGTCAAAATATATCTATCCTCTAAGTCTGTTGCTGGCTGCATTGCTATGCCTCCTGGTCATTTTGGATAGGCATTACACTGTTTGCATCTCCTTTGCCATCTGAGAGTCAAAATACAACAGTTTTTTTCAAAATTAATGCTAAATTGGGATCAGAGTGTTTTCTGTATGTCTATTGCCGGCTGTATTACAATTTCTTCTACCCATTTTAGTTAGGCCTCTCACGGTCTCCATATCATTTGGCAGTTTGAGAGTCAAGAATTAACAGTACTTTCAAAATTGAGCGCAAACTGGGATCAGTGTCTTCTGTACGTGTCACGGGTATGCCCCTCTCTGGGGAGACCAATGGTGAGTCTGGGACTAGAAGATCACAATTCCTTATTATTTGCAGGTCTGCAGCTTGTGGTTAAACGAATCTGCTTTGTTTTGATGCTGTATCTGATGATCCTTTGGAGCCTTAATTTCAGGTGCAGCTCTTTGTGACCACTCCCTTTCGCTGTAAATAGTCACGTGTCTTACCATCTGATGCCGGTTATAACATTTTCATTCCTTTGCTGTCCATTTGGAAGGAGCCAGTCTCTAGAAGAACCTGAGGTGTCATGACAATTGTAGGTGTGATGTTGGCTGCATTAGAAGAGGTTGAAGTGTTTTCCTGTTTGTGTCTATTTTCCCCCTATCTGTCTCCCTACCCTTGTCTTGTATTATTTTAGTGTTGAGATTAGTGCTCTCATATGCCTTATCACTAGCCGGGGTGAGGTCAAGGCAAACAATGGGCTAGGCATGTAATCGTCGACGAGCAGAAAGACTCATATAGGGACATTAGGGAGTACAGGGATCAGCCTCAGGTGAGTGTAGGAGGTGACACATTCTCTCCATAGTGCTATGGCTCTCCTTTTTTTCATGTTCCTGATCTTGTTGTGGCAGATGCCAATGGTTTCCTTATTCCTTGTGGAACCCTGGTAGTCACTGCGTGATAGTACGTCTAATGCTGGCTGTATTGCCATGCATCCTGGTCATTTTAGTCCTTACTGACTGCAGATACTTTGTAAGTTAACCTATTAATACCGCTGTTAGCTACCTCCCTAATTTAATATGCTTTTGTCATTTGGTAGGGGATTGAGAAGTGGACGTGCTTCTTATGCCGTATGCACAGGTCAAGATAGTTAGGCAGTGAAACTGTGCCTGCTGCATGAGCACAACAAAAATGCTCATACCCCAGACCAAGCTTATCAGGGGGGTGAAAGACAATACTCTTGAAGGCAGAACAGTAGCAAACGGTTGTTGGTTGGTTGGCAGATAAGATATATATTTTTTACATTATCACAGAATTTAATGTGAGTCTCTCCTCTCCTTTTTTTTTTCATAGTTTCAAAATTTTTATTTTTTTAAAAATATTTTTTATTGATTTTACTACTACTATTACTACTACTACTTTATAATTGCACTGCTTCAGCATAGCTTTGATAAGCAGAAGTACTGTTCTCTTGTGAGTGCCAACACTCTGCCGCCATTCACATGAAGTGAGTCATAACAACGACAGTGGTCATCTCCTGATCCCACATTGTCATGACAACCCATCGGCCAGTGGCGGCTGAATAAAGTGAGATCCCCACCGGAGTGCAATAAATTGCACTGTCAGTGTTTGACAGCTCAATCTAAGGTGTTAACAGGCGTGGGTGGATCTCCAATCCACACATGCCTGTTAGCTGCACATGTTAACTGATCAGATCAGCAGACATGTGCTGGGAAAGATGTGCGATTGCCTTCTGAGCTCACATCAAAGGGAGGGAAGCGACCTAGGATGTGTGTGTGTGTGTGTATATATATATATATATATATATGTGTGTATATGTATAGATATATATATATATATATATATATATACAGTATACAGTATATACAGGTGCATCTCAATAGAACATCAAAATGTTAATTTATTTCAGTAATTGAATACAAAAGGGAGACACATATATTATATATAGTCATTACACACATAGTGGTTTATTTCTGTTAATGTTGATGATTATGCCTTACAGCCAATGAAAACCCATAAGTCATTATCTCAGAAAATTAGAATATTAAATAAGACCAACTGGAAAAAATTATTTTAAACTCAGAAAAGTTTGCCAACTAAAAAGTTTGTTCAGTAAATGCACTCAATACTTGGTCGGGGCTCCTTTTGTATGAATTACTGCATCAATGCAGAGTGGCATGGAGGCGATCAGCCTGTGGCACTGCTGAGTTGTTATGGAAGTCCAAGATGCTTTAGAAGCAGCCTTCAGCTCGTCTGAATTGTTGGGTCTGGTGTCTCTCATCTTCCTCTTGACAATGCCCCATATAGTCTCTATGGGACTTAGGTAAGGTGAGTTTGCTGGCCAATCAAGCAGAGTGATACTGTGGTTATTAAACCAGTTATAGGTACTTTTGGCAGTGTGGACAGGTGTCAAGTCCTGCTGGAAAATTAAATATCCATCTACAAAATGCTTGTCGTCAGAGGAAAGCATGAAGTGATCTAAAATTTCCTGGCTGCACTGACTTTGGTCTTCATAAAACACAGTGAATCTACACCAACAGATGACATGGCTCCCCAAACTATTACTGATTGTGAAAACTTCACACTAGACTTCTGTGGTGCCCCTGAGGCTTCAGTCACCACAGGGTATTGCATCTCACTTTAGGTGCAGTACTCATCCTGGGTAAGGAAGAGGTTAACCACTGGTGTTTATCACTTACACAACACACACACTTTAGGTACTTTCCAACTGGAACTGGGCTAGAGGTGGTCACCATAGCAAAGGGACTTTCCCAACCACTAGTGAGTCATCAGGACGGTGGGGGCAGCATTGGGGAAGTAAGAGAACACACAGACATTTAGGGGAGAACAGTTACAGACACGGTCACCGAGAGGAGTGTTTAAGAGCTCTATCGGGACTAGCTGAAAGGAGTGCTTAAAAGCTCCTTTAGGGAGAGAGGAGAATATTAGGAAATTACCAGGGGAGCTGTGGGACACAGGAGCAATCATGGTTGCTGAGGGGAGAGCTTAATTGCTACCTTGAAATCGGCGCAGTTCAGGGTGCAGAGCCCTAGGGTGGAATACACTTCACATTGTGCCATCAGCATCTTCCGGACAGGGGGATTTCATATCCCTCTGGCCACCACAAGATCCCGGAGCACAGTGGCATATAGAGTCCGGAGTCGTGATCACGGTCAGGCCCAACAAAGGATTTGCGCTACCTACAAACGGGATTGAAGCTTAAACACAGAACTGTGGTCCCTAAGTAACTTCAAGTCACAGGGATCCACACTAAAGAGCGCAGAAAGGAAGGTCTCACACTCCACAACACCGGTGGTGGTATCCAAGCTGTCCGGGATCGGCTGGGGACCATCACGGCGGAAACCGGCATTTTGAGAATGACGACTTAACAGTGAGTAAAAGACCTTGAACCGCATCCACTGTGTCAGACCATCATTGCCGGCGGCGTCGCCCCGCACTCTGCCGTCACTGGCCACTACCAACCCCATCATCTTCCCTGGGGCCTAGCTCAACCTGTGGGGAGCTGAACCATCCGAGCTGCATTACCATCTGTCCCAGAGGACATCACCTGCAGTGGCGGCTAATCCCTGGCCGTATACCACAGGTGGTGTCACGAGACAACTACTCCCAACATCCTCAACCCCTTCATCATTAACATCCCCACCATCTTCCCCTTCATCCCTTCGTTGACACCTCGGGGCCACGAAGCCGGGCCAGGCCTCCATGACATCCCCAAAACCTCCCTTCATCACTGGCCCGGTGATGAGTAAAGAAACCCCAGCCCCTTGGGGTGCTTCACTTCAAGCAGCTTGAATTGTGTGTCTCTCCACTCTTCCTCCAGACTCTGGGACCTTTTTTTCCAAATGAAATGTAAAATTTACTTTTATCTGAAAACAATACTTTGGATCACTGAGCAACAGTCCAGTTCTTTTTCTCCTTGGCCCAAGTAAGGTGCTTCTGGCATTATCAATTCGTTATGAGTTTCTTAACACAAGAAATGCGACAGTTGTAGCCCATATTCTGGATATGTTTGTGGCTATTGAAGCACTGACTTCAGCAGCAGTCCACTCCTTGTGAATCTCCCCGAAATGTTTGAATGGCCTTTTCTTAACTGCGGTTATCCCAGTTGCTGTGCACCTTTTTCTACCACACTTTTTCCTTCCACTCAACATGCCATTAATATGGAAACAGCACTCTATGAACAGCCAGCTTCTTTAGCAATGACCTTTTGTGGCTTACCATCCTTGTGGAGTGTGTTAATGATTGCCTTCTAGACTTCTGTCAAGTCAGCAGTATTCCCCATGGTTGTGTAGCCTACTGAACCAGACCAAGGGACCATTTTATATGCTTAGAAAGCCTTTGCAGGCATTTTGTGGTAATTATTCTAATTTTCTGAGATAATGACTTTTGGGTTCATTGGCTGTAAGCCATAATCATCAACATTAAAAGAAATAAACACTTGAAGTGGATCACTCTGTGTGTAATGACTCTATATAATATATGCATTTCCTTTTTGTATTGAATTACTGAAATAAACAAAATTTTTGATAATATAATTTATTAAGATGCACCTGTATGTATATACAGTACAGACCAAACGTTTGGACACGCATTCTCATTCAAAGAGTTTTCTTTATTTTCATGACTCTGAAAATTGTAGATTCACATTGAAGGCATCAAAACTATGAATTAACACACGTGGAATGAAATACTTAACAAACAAGCGTGAAACAACTGAAAATATGTCTTATATTCTAGGTTCTTCAAAGTAACCACCTTTTGCTATGATTACTGCTTTGCACACTCTTGGCATTGTCTTGATGAGCTTCAAGAGGTAGTCACCAGAAATGGTCTTTCAACAGTCTTGCAGGAGTTCCCAGAGATGCTTAACACTTGTTGGCCCTTTTGCCTTCACTCTGCGGTCTAGCTCACCCCAAACCATCTCGATTGGGTTCACATCTGGTGACTGTGGAGGCCAGGTCATCTGGCATAGCACCCCATCATTCTCCTTCTTAGTCAAATAGCCCTTACACAGCCTGGAGGTGTGTTTTGGGTCATTATCCTGGTGAAAAATAAATGATGGTTTAACTAAACGCAAACCGGATGGAATAGCATGCTGCTGCAAGATGCTGTGGTAGCCATGCTGGTTCAGTATGCCTTCAATTTTGAAAAAAATCCCCAACAGTGTCACCAGCAAAGCACCCCCACACCATCACACCTGCCTCCACCAGGCATGTAGAGTCCATTCATTCACCTTTTCTGTGTCACACAGACACGGTGGTTGGATCCAAAGATCTCAAATTTGGACTCATCAAAGCACAGATTTCCACTGGTCTAATGTCCATTCCTTGTATTCTTTCTCCCAAACAAGTCTCTTCTGCTTGTTGCCTGTCCTTAGGAGTGGTTTCCTAGCAGCTATTTTACAATGAAGGCCTGCTGCACAAAGCCTCCTCTTAATAGTTGTTCTAGAGATGTGTCTGCTGCTAGAACTCTGTGTGGCATTGACCTGGTCTCTAATCTGAGCTGCTGTTAACCTGCGAATTCTGAGGCTGGTGACTCGGATAAACCTATCCTCTGCAGCAGAGGTGACTCTTGGTCTTCCTGTCTTGGGCGGTCCTCATGTGAGACAGTTTTCTTTGTGGTTTTTGCCACTGCACTTGGGGACACTTTCAAAGTTTTTCCAATTTTTCGGACTGACTGACCTTCATTTCTTAAAGTAATGATGGCCACTCGTTTTTCTTTACTTAGCTGCTTTTTTCTTGCAATATTACAAATTCTAACAGTCTATTCAGTAGGACTATCAGCTGTGTATCCACCAGACTTCTGCACAGCACAGATGATGGTCCCAACCCCATTTATAAGGCAAGAAATCATACTTATTAAACCTGACAAGGCACACCTGTGAAGTGAAAACCATTTCCGGTGACTACCTCTTGAAGCTCATCAAGAGAATGCCAAGAGTATGCAAAGCAGTAATCAAAGCAAAAGGTGGCTACTTTGAGGAACCTAGAGTATGACATATTTTCAGTTGTTTCACACTTTTTTGGTAAGTATTTCATTTCACATGTGTTAATTCATAGTTTTGATGCCTTCAATGTGAATCTACAATTTTCAGTCATTAATATAAAGAAAACTCTTTGAATGAGAAGGTGTGTCCAAACTTTTGATCTGTACTGTATATATATATATATATATATGTATATACATACATAAAGAAACAAACGGAATGCAGACCAGCTCACATCAATGAGTCACCTGGATCCACAGCTTTGCTGATTACCTTAGTCCTGCCCGGATCAGGATTGGGAGTCCATCCATACAGGTATGAGCAACATAAGAAATGGATCCAGCAGAGATGTCAGCACATAAGGGTGCTGATTAAAAATTCTTCAGTTTTATTAGAAAATTCTTAAAATACAAGGGTCCAATGGACTCAGGTACAAAGAGTATTAGCAGGAACTAAACGCAGATAGGACTACGCGTCTCGGTGGTGTTGTCCGCCTTCCTCACGGTCCAAAAACCTAATAGGTATATATATATAATATATATAATGTTACGCTCACCGAGGGGCGGCGAGCGTCTGGGGGTGGCCCCACTGGACCGTGCACCGGACTCCCTTGAGAAAGCGTCCAGCAGAGAACCCCTGTACAGGGACTGTGTGGTGCCTCCCCAAAGGGCCTTAATGCACGGCAGCCAGGAACCGGTAGCAATAGTCTCTTTAAGGCCAGGTATAGCACAGGTGTGACGTCCACAGCAGGCTGCACACGGGTATGGCACCGGTGATGTCCACAGCAGGGATGGCACAGGTGGCATCCACAACAGGTATGGCACAAGGGACCTCAACAGCAGGTATGGTACAGGTGACGTCCACAGCAGGTATGGCACAGGTGACGTCCACAGCAGGTATGGCACAGGTGACGTCCACAACAGGTATGGCACAGGTGGCGTCCACAACAGGTATGGCACAGGTGGCATCCACAGCAGGTATGGTACAGGTGACGTCCACAGCAGGTATGGTACAGGTGACGTCCACAACAGGTATGGTACAGTAGCACTATGGCGCGACAAAGGGTTAGAAACTAGTAGCTGGTGCACAGATACAAACAATAGTACACAGGGGCCTAGATACTAGCAACGCACAATTAGGAGCGTTGCTCGGGCGCCTTCTGTCAGGGAAGGCGAACTTAAATACCCTTTTGGTAACAGGTGACCTCTGAGGTCACTTCCCAATAATGGGATGCTACCACTTTAAGAAAGGGGCGTGGCCTCACACGCAGCCTAAGATCCCTTACTGCAGATCTGTGTGTGGCCGGGAGGCAGGAAGAGGCTGCAGCAGCCTTTGGAGCAGAGTGCATGACCCGGGAGTGAGTAGGAAGCACAGCAGGACCTGAATCAGGAGCAGAGCCTGCAGAGCCATGGGACAGGTAAGAGGAAGGACGTCGTTGCCGGAAGCTGGGAGCGGGAGTGCGTGTGGGAGCCATGCTGGGGCTGGGAAGGTGAGAGGAAGAGCGCCCCCCTCGGAATCTGGTGGGACCAGGCGCTACAGTTAAGGGACTAAGTTTCAAGGTTACATTGTTTCTTCTCTAAAACAACAAAAATCAAATAATAGAAAAAAAGTCCATGTGTCTTTTACCAAATGGAATGTGATCAGGAAATCTAGAAAGCAGGCAAGTGTAACAAGCTGCTGTGTTCAGTTACCGTGTTTATGCTTCTAATATTAGACTATTGGAGTAATTTTAACCCCTTAACACCAAAGTGAGTTCTCACTTCCTGACCAGGCCAATTTTTTCAAATCTGACCAGCTCCAATTTATATGGCAACATACTGTACTGTACTGTAAGGATCAAATTTGTGAGATCCGAAACATGTCATGTTTACAGAATTTTTAATATGCCTGTCTATGGATTTTAATATGGGATCCAATAAAAGTTAAATTTTATTTTTTGATGAAGTCATCTTTCTGGTGCTGGATTATTTCATAGGTTGAAAAAGACCTATCTAGTTTAAACTTCCTCCACCAATTATACATTTTGTCACTAAATATATATATATATATATATATATTTATAACCGACAATGTTGTGTGTACTGAGGAAATCATCCAGCCCTTTTTTAAAAGTTGTTATAGTGTCAGCAATTATTACCTCTTGTGGCAGGGCATTCCACAGTCTGACCGCTCTAACTGTAAAGAACCCTTTCCTATTTAGCTGCCGGAATAGCTTTTCTTCCACTCACAGTGAGTGCCCTCTGCCCCCTGCCCTTAGTATTGTCTTTGGAAGGAATAAGTCATAAGCCAGTCCTTTGTATTGGCCACACATGTATTTATACATATAAATGAGATCTTCTCTGAGAAGTGTTTTTCTAAGCTAAACAAATCCAACTTTTTCAATCTCTGGATCCCATATTCCAGATGTGGCCTTACAAGTGATTTATAGAGGGGTAACAATACGTTGGGATCACAGGATCTAATCTCTCTTTTAATATACCCTAATATCTTGTTTGCTTTAGCAGCTGCTGCCTGACATTGAGTGCTGCTGCTTAGCTGACTTGTAACCAGAATACCCATCCTTCTTCTGTTCTGTAGTCCCGAGTTTACTTCCATTTAATGTATACACAGCTATAAGATTACTCTGTCCTAGGTGCCTTTATTTTACGTTTCTCAACAATAAATCTCATTTGCTAAGTATCTGCCCATTCTGACATTTTATTCAGATTGTTTTGAATATTGTACTATCAAGGTTAGTTTTTAATATCCTACATAGTTTGGTGTC
The DNA here is from genome assembly GCF_048569485.1 of Anomaloglossus baeobatrachus. Classification (NCBI taxonomy): domain Eukaryota; kingdom Metazoa; phylum Chordata; class Amphibia; order Anura; family Aromobatidae; genus Anomaloglossus; species Anomaloglossus baeobatrachus. Next base: position 386,619,651 of record NC_134353.1, read on the forward strand.
ATCGGCAAAGACTGACACTTTACTATCAATCCCATCCACAAGGTCATTAATAAAGAGATTAAAAAGAATTGGTCCTAGCACAGATCCCTGCGGCACCCCACTGCTGACTATAGCCCATTTAGAGAATGTACCATTTATGACTACTTTTTGTTTCCTATCATTTAGCCAATTCCTTACCCATCTGCTTATAGTTTCCCCCAGTCCTTGCTTCTGGAGCTTCATTACAAGAATGTTATGTGGCACAGTATCAAATAAATCACATCAGCTGCATTACCAATATCTATGTTTGCACTTACCTCCTCATAGAACCCAAACAGGTTGGTTAGACACGACTTATCTTTCATGAATCTATGCTGGTTATCAGTTAATATATTACTCTCTCTAATATAGCATTAATAATTAATATTTGCTTTACATAAGCATTATTCGGGAAAGTATTTTTTTTTTGTTGGATTGTTAGAAGGGTTAAAAGTTTATCACCAATGTTTTGTTACAATCAAATTTACAAAGCCTATATTTTTAGGGAATACTTCATTTTTGAAGTGACTTTGAGGGGTATATATATCAGATAAATTACAAACAATACCTCACTTTAAAATCTGCAGCCCTCACATAAGTTTAACTCTTTAGATGCTTCATAGCAATAAATGCAGACTGAAAAAACAAATGAAAAATTACATTTTTTCTTTTTAACTAAAATGTTGGTTTAGTCCTACAACTTTTCATTTTAACATGAGATAAAGGAGAAAAGGAACAAAACAATTTGTTATTCAATTTCTCTTGACCTCACCAACATAGCATATGTAGTGAGACACAGCAAGGCTCAGAAGAGAAGGAGCGCTATTCCATTTTTGTAGCATTAATGTGGCTGGAATATATTGCAGTCACCATGTTACATTTGCAGAGCCCCTGAAGTGCTAAATAGGAGACCCCCCCCCCCCAAAGTGATTACATTTTGGAAACTACACCCCTCAAGAAATTCATAGATTAGTGTGATGGCCATTTGAACCTATAGAAGTTTTGCAGAAATGTATAATATTCTGTTGTAATAATTAGATAATACATTTTTACATAAAAATGTTGCTTTTGTCCAAGATTTCTCTTTTTGACAAGAGTACAATAAGAAATTTCACAATAGAATGTGTAGCTCACTTTCTCCTAAATACGATACCGCACATGTGGTCAGAAACTACTGTTTGGGAACACAGCAGCAAGACTAAGAAGGGAAGGATTTGAATGTTGGAGCAGATAATAAGTTACACCATTTTGGAAACAACTGCATGACTAAAGGAATTTATCTAGGGATTGTAAGAGACCCTTTGCTTTTTGACAGCACTTCAGGTATACACAAGCACCAGATTCTTGTCAAACAAGGTGAGGTTTGTTAAATGTCATAAACTTTCACAGTATTCAAACGAAAGTGACAAAGGAAAACAAAACAGTCAAATTAGGAAAACACAGGAAAGCAAATTCTTGTCAAACAAGGTGAGGTTTATTAAATGTCATAAACCTTCACTTTATTCAAAGAAAGTGACAAAGGGAAACAAAACAGGCAAATTAAGCACATGATCTCTCACCCTTAGAGTGACAGAGGCCTTGCTCCTGTCTCCATTGGATTAGCAACCAGACTGCCAACCTAGTCACCTCAGTGACACATACCTACTGTCCAGGAATTTACCACTTTCTTTCCTACAGGGCATAGTGAACATTTTAATCGAGCAGGCAATTTGCAGAATTTTATAAGATTGAGTTGTGAAAATGAAAAATGATGCTTTTTCAACAAAAATGTTGTACTAGCTCAAAATGTCAAATATTCACAGGGGTAAAAGTAGAAAATGGACCACAAAATGAGTTACTTAATTTCTCCTGAGTGCACTGATACTGCATGTGAGGTCAGAATCTAGTATTTGGGAACATGGCATGGCAGGAGTGTACAGAACTCAAAGGGGAATGAGTGCTATTTCATTTTTGGAGTGCAAATTTGTCTGGAATAGACTGAAGTCACCACGTCACATTTTCAAAAGCCCCGAGGTACCAAAAAAGCGGAAACCCAAACCTGATTTTAGAAACTGCAATGTTCAAGGAATTTATCTAGGGGTGTGATGAGCATAAAGTCCAAAAGAAACATTCACACGCAACCAAAAAGCATAATTATCAGCCGTGAATAAAGTGGAGGAAATACAGTTAGACCCACCAGCTCATGGCTGACTATAGTCCATTCAAGAAAGTGCAAATACTGGGTCCGTCAGTAAAATAAAGTTATTTATTTCAATCCATAAAAGAGGTTGTCACATGCAGGTCAGACGTTGACGCGTTTTAACTCTATGAGTCTTAATCGTAACTGACATCCAACATACTAAACCTCATTTAAAAACATGATAAATTCCATCTCTCCGTGACAACATTTACTTAATTGTATTACAAACGTGTTAATGGAAAGACTTATTGTAAACCTCTAAAAATGGATACCATTGACATCATTAAATATAAAATTTTAAAAAAACAGATGGTTCCTAATAAATATACATTAAATCATTAAATCATTTCTATAATTTCAACCAAGAGGATTTCTTGTATTTAATTTCATGATCCACATTGCCTCCTTTAGTAAAACTTTTTTAATCCCCTGCTTTACAGGGCTTGCATACTTTGATTATACCAAAGAAAGAAAAATGATTCAAATTACCTTCATATATGTTCGTTAACATGTTTGGCAGAACCAAACGTATTAATGTTTTTTGTTCTTGTTTTTTTTTATGTCAGCAACATGTTCTGCTATTCTTGTTTTGACCTTTCTAGTTGTGCAGTGCCATTTTGCTAAAATAGTTTGCGAACACCATGTCATATTAGGAGAGGACATCATAGCTCATAAGGTGCCAAAACAGCAGAAACTTCCACAGGTGACACCATTTTGGAAACTACGCACCTCATCTAAGGGTGTAGTGAGCATTTTAAACCCAAAGGTTATCCTTAAAATTGTGTAACATTGGGTTATGGAAATGATATATTTAATTCTTTCCACTAAAATGTAAATTTAGCCGAAAATGTTTAATTTTAAAAAGGGCTATTAGGTGAAATGAACCACAAAATTCATGTCAATTCTCCTGAGTATGCCAATAACCCATATGGCTAGAAATGATTTTTCAGACACAGTACAAAGCTCACAAGGGAAGGAGCCCCATATTACAGTAAAAATTTTGCTGGAAAGGTTTACGGGTGCCATGTCCCATTGGCAGATGCCCTGAGGTGCCAGAACAGCAGATCTCTTCCCATAAGTAGCCCCATTTTGTAAACTACACTCCTCAATGCATTTATCTAGGGATACAGTAAGCATATTAATGAAGCGGGGAACCCTATCCCGGCCAAGGGTCACCGGCTTCCATGCTTCATTCAATGTTTATGTCCGTAAGATGCTCTCTTTGGGGCGTGCGGCACTCATAGCAATGTCCACTGTAATCTCCATCTTCACTGCGGGTCCGGCCGAGGGTTGTGCACGCCTCTGCTTCACTCAATTTATGTGCTTCTGATGGGGAGTGCAACACTCACGATAACGTCCAATATTCTTTCCTGCTCAGCTGTTGATCCTCGTTGTAGACATGGAGAGTCGCACAATTCGCACACAAGTCTCTTGTAAAACCATTCAGGAACCGGTTTATTGGAGATCACTACTTCATCCTAATTTCTGACATACAGTACAGGGCTGCTAGTGCTGCCGCTGCTCTTTCGGGGATTTTCTACCTTGCCAGCACTCACCCTGGGTTACTGTATTCCAGCAGCTGAGTCCAATAAATGCTTCCTCCCCCAGGACCTTTCCTAGAGGCTACCATGTCTCACTAAGGCCCTCTGATTACGTAGCAGCTCCCGACCAATTCAGGGTCCCGCCGGCTGTCTTTATAATCCGACGTCCCACCCATCTCAGGACGCTCTATAGCCCCTCCTCAGGGTGAGGTTTTGAGACATGGGAGGATGCCTCTGTCCCTGACAGGCCCTCACTTCTGGCACTGTCTGCAGGTGAATATGATTGCAGCTTTTCCAAATTTCTATTGTTTTTTTATGCTTCAAATTTTTTACACCATAAAAACAGTTTTATAGAAACAAAAGGTAACGTTTTCAGTGATTCCATTTTTAGTTACATGTGACTTTTTAATTGTGTTCTATTTCACTTTTTGACAGCTGTATGATGCAAAGACATAGTTTTTCCTACTCTTTTATTTATTATTTTTACAATGTTTACTAAAAGGGTTAACTAGTGTTTCAGTTTTATAAATTGGCTTGCTGCGGATGTGGCGATACCAAGTATATGTAGTTTTTTGGGGTTTTTTTTAACATAATTATACATATTTATTGGAATATTTTGTTTTTCTATTTTTGTTGATCTTTATAAAAATATTTTTATAATTTTTTTCGACTATTTTTTTAACTTTGTTTACTTAGTCCCTATATAGGACATTACCTTTTATTGCCCTGATCGCTGATCTAATGTATTTCAATACATGAGCATTGCAATACATTAGATCTGTCAGTGCTGCCCTCACAAAAGCCTCTGGAATCATGCTCCTGACACAATTCCAGAGGCTTTTTGACCTAGAAGTCATCACGATGACCTCGGGTCATTATGCTAACAATCAGCACACGTGATCACATCACGGGGGCATCAATCGGAGGGAAGAGGTATTGTGATCCCTATCCCAGACCCCTAAATGCTGTGATCGATATTGTTTGCGGCATTTAGAGGGTTGCACAGCCAGGGATGGCTCAAGTACCATTCCTGGCTGTTTGAGCCGGGGTTCTGCTGTCAGGAAAAACTTCTGGCTTCCTCATCCTGGGGTTAAAGGGTTCTGGCATCACTCAGATAGTGGTGGGCTGAACCTGAAGGTGTTCACAGTAACAACACTACCACCACATACACACACCAAGGACCCCCATTCTTCTGTAGTGTGCTGGGACATGGAAAATGAACGCTTCGCCCATGGCTACTGCCCCGAGATGTGTTACAGTCACAAGTTGCAAAATGGCAACTTGGGAAATCATGAGACACTTTATTGTGTAGTCCTAGCCTACTGTATGTTTTTTGGGTAACCGTATTTTAGCTTTGCAATCTATCAAAGAAAGGAAATAGCTTAGCTCCACCTCTATCAGAAAATACATATACTGTATAATGATATTATTTTCACCAATAAGTAAAAAAATGACGTAAAGCATAACTGATTTTCTATTCCTTCTTTTCTATTACAATAATTGGCTGACATTTCTCATTCTCTCCTGTACGTCAGTTCAGAGACACTTGCGTACTTATGTTTTCTGGCAATGTTTGACTTTCAAACTGTTGCTTTGTCGTGTCTTGAATCAACATAACCATGACAGTACAATAAAACAACAAAAGCCTCAGATCCTGGAGGCGCAGGTTGCTACAACTTAGTGAAGTACAAACAACTAATTTCATACCAACAACTTATTGATGAAAGTTAGTTATGCAAGTGATGTCACTAATTTTAGCAGCAACATAAACAAAGCTTTATAGCATGATATCATTCTGATCATCGGGTGAACATCAGGGTGTTTCCTTGGATTATTTTTCTTTCTTATAATGAAAAGTCTCCACCCAATTGATTGAAATTTCTTAGACACAGCTATAATATTGATAATGGAGTTTAAAGGGAACCAATCCCCTCCAAAAATTAAATTTACCTGCAGATATAGTGGTAATCTGCATCTTAACTATGTTTTGCTGTGCTACTGAAAATTGAGCTATAAGGAAAAAAATGAAACAATATCCTTTTTGCAGCCACGCGCTTCAGTCATTAGGACAGTGCAAGGACCTGTTAAATTTAATGCCCTCTACACAGTGTACACACTGTAATCACTCTGCAACAGGGGTATAACGATCGCGGTCACAGAGAGTGTAACTGACACCAGGTCCATGGAAGAAGGAACCCGCCAATGCATCCTTAGTCGTACATTCAGCTGAAAAGCCAACGGCTTCCTGCACTGCAAATTTTATACAGGCCACCAGCCAATCAAGGTCAGCAGCAAACGTAGGTGCCATGCGCCACCTGCAATCATGTGTCGGCGATGGAGGATGAAGAGGTCACTGTGCATTGTGAGAGCAAAAACAGGTCAAAAGAATCATTTCTTTTCTTTTTTAAAATGTGTTGGAGAAGAGGACAGGGAATATTATTGCACAATGGGAGTCATTATTACAGGATGAGGGACCTAATTTATGAATGGAGGACATTACTATAGGTAGGGCAAGGATAGGGAACACTATTACAGAATGGAGGACATTATTACAAAATGTGGGCCAAATTGGGGGACAATGGAAGAGGATGGGAGACCTTATTAAAGGATAGAGGCCAGGATTAAGGAAATTATTACAGGATGGGGACATTATTACAAGATGGTACCAGTATGGGAAACATTATTTTGGTTTGGGGGACATTAATCCATGTAGCCAATATTTCAGTAACATAGTAGCACAGCAAAACATGGTTAAAACACGATTTACTTGTATATTATTAACATACTGTATTTGTTGGTAAGTATAATTTTTGGAGGTAAAAGATTCCTTTTAAAAGACAGAGGTAAAAAAAACGTTAAGTCGGGATTTATTATCAGGGCAAAAAAAGTTATCAAGAATAAAGTATTGCAAAGAATAGCAATAAACACGTACTGTACCAAACAGCAAAATTCCTGTTAACACACAGGACAAATATGTAAACCTTCTATCTGAACAATTGGTGAGAAAAATTTCATCCCATACTATTTTGACAATTTTTTTATGTATTTATTTTTCAACTTGATGCTCCAGGTTTATTGAATTAGATATTTTATGCTGAACATTCATATATCCATATACAGTATATTAATTATGATTGTGAATGCCTCATTGCTGTTGAATTTGCTGTCATAGTACAATCTAAGCATGCTGACAGACACCGCAATTGCCCCGCTTGAAATGTTGGTTCAGTATCTGTTATATACGGTATGTGCTACAAAGCGATGAACAATGATGTTGATCAGGACAAAATATTGACCGTGAGTGACATCACTGCTAGAGAAATTCCGGGCTGCTGCTGACCGGCAGTAACCTTGTTCTGAGAAGGTTCTCAGAATGAGGCTGCATAGGGGTTACTGCCAGTCAGTGGTAGGTATACAATTTCTCAAGATTGCAAGAAAGTCCGGGCTGCCGCTGACCAGCAGCAACCAATAGAGCTGCATTCTGAAATAGTTTCTAGAACACAGCTACATAGGAATTGATGGGCTTCATGGGACATTACATTGAAACTTTTCAGGATTTAATTTATTAATAAATTGGTGAACGAGGGAGTGTGGGGGATTGTTTATTCAAATAACCTTTTATTTCTGTGTATGCTTAATTTTAAAGCTAAACTTGCTGGGTTAGTAATGGGAGTCTATGATACATGTCTTTCCATTATTAACTCAAATGCTTGATGCCAGCTGTCAATTCACAGCTGACATCAATCCCAAAAGTATTACTCCAATTGCCACTGCAACAGGGAAATCAGGAGGAGCCAGAAAAAGTGCCAGATTTGGAATGTCTACATGTCTAATAGATGCTTCACTTCTGGGGAGGCTATGAGCTGTTATTTTCACGCTGGAAGGGGCCAATTTACCATGGTCCTCCCCCCTGATAATACCAGTGTTGTGGGCGGGGGCCAGACCGTAGCTAAGGGGTTGCGGTCCGCCGCCCACAAGTGAAAAAGGGGATATTTACAAGGGAGATTGTTTGTGACGCCACCCACGGTGTTTGGTGAGGTGTGGCACCACCGCTGTTGTTGTGGGGCACCCGGGGGCGATGGGATGGCAGCTGGATGTTAACCTCTCCGTGGGTAGGGATGGATGCCCCAGGGCCCAGTGTCTCTGTGGGGTTTGGGGGTTTGCAGGGAGCAGTCTTTAGGAGGCAGGAAATAGGGAACTTACAGTTGGTAGTCGTGGTGCTGGATGAGGCTATACTGATGTGGAGGGTCAGTAGACACAGAGTTCTTTTGTAAACCAAACTGCCGGTGTCCGGGACCCATGTGCAAGTAGTGTCCGGGTTTCACACATGCGATGAGCAGGGGCCCTCTTTGTTGCACTGCACTTCGTAGTCTGCTTAGCTCCTCTGGTTGGAACAGGGAGTCCACTCCTCTGCACTAGTCTGGGTTCCCGTTCACGATGCCGGCGGGCCACTACCCTGCCCCTTTCCACTTCGGGTCCCCTCCTAATGTCTGACTTGTTCCCACAGTCCAGGGGCTCCAACCCCTGACCGCTCTGCTCCTTTCTCTCCAGACTCCGTGGCACAGAGCTTGCTTTTTTTCTTTCTCTCCAGCAGCCCAGGAGACACACTCCTCACTGCTCTTCCTCTCTCCTACAACTGAACTCAACTCCTCCCCTCCTGCTCTCTTCACTTCCTCCCCTCGGGGGATGGGGACGGGCGGCTGCTCATATGCACCATGTGGGGGGGGGTGGAATTACCAAGGAGGATGTACTCTTCTGTGACTACCTGGCATCACATTCCCCCTTGGTTGAACACAGCCTGTCAGCGGGCTGTCCAGGCACCGACTTTTTTTAATTTTTAACTGCTTCTGCAAATTGGAAAACATAACAAGTAAAACATGTAAAACATTTTTTTTAACATTGCAAAGAGTCCTTCCTGCCAGTCCATAAAACAACATTTTTTTACAACTGCTGCCGCTCACAATACGGGGCATGGGTTTCGTGCTCCGCCTCCTGCTCAGGAGCCAGGCCCACTCGGATGCCCTCGGCGCCGGCTACAACCGGCCTCGCTAATTTCCGACAGCCCCAATGGTCAGTGGCCTGCTCTGCTGCCCCGCAGGTGCACTCCGGCTGCTCCACAGCTGGCACGGGACACTTGGGAGTGGCTGGTGCTGCAGCTGGGGGAGATTTCAGGATGGGTGCTGTCTTCGTTGTGGCCGGGCGGACTGCCGGAGCCAACGTCATCACCGTTGCGGCCGGGCGGACTGCCGGAGCCAACGTCATTTCTGTTGCTGCCGGGCGGACTGCCGGGGCCGGATGGGATGTCATCGGGGTTGCAGCCTGCTGTGACATCTTGCCACTCTTGGGTCCAGGAACGGAATTTTGCAGAGTCCTGGCGTCCCTGCATTTTACAGTTCTGGTGACATGCTGCAGTCTCTCCACCCACCCCCCTGGTTTGTCGCGAGCAGTCTCCTCTCGCAGCTCTCTAGTTTCCTTTTTGGCCTCAGGAGTCACTTCCTTCCGACTCTGTTCCCAGGGCGCGGGGCTTCAGCTTCGCGCCCTTTCTCGGGGAAGATTTGTCGTTGTCGTTTTTTCCCGCCCAAAATGGCGGCAAAATGGTTGCTTTTCAAAATTTTTGCAGCGGAGCACCGCTGACAGTCCAGATCAAAGCGCACTTCCACCAGGCAGGTAGATGGGTTACAATCCTGTTCGTGATGCCAAATTGTTGCAGGCGGGAGCCAGACCGCAGCTAAGTGGCTGCTCGGATCTGGGGCTTTTCTGTGGCTCGAGTGGGAACCGAACCTGGGCTCGAGCAGCAGTCCGCCGCCCACAAGTGAAAAAGGGGATATTTACAAGGGAGATTGTCTGTGACGCCACCCACGGCATGTGGTACCACTGCTGCTGTTGTGGATGTTAACCCCTCCGTGGGTAGGGGTTAACAGTCCAGGGGCTCCAACCCCTGACCGCTCTGCTCCTTTCTTTGCAGACTCCTTCGGCACCCAGCTTGCTCTTTTTCTTTCTCTCCAGCAGCCCAGGAGACACACTCCTCTCTGCTCTGCCCCTCTCCTACAACTGAACTCAACTCCTCCCCTCCTGCTCTCTTCCCATCCTCCCATCGATTGGGGGGGGGGGGCGTTTGCTCATATGCACCATGTGGGGGTGTGTGTGGAATTACCAAGGAGGATGCACTCTTCTGTGACTACCTGGCTAGGCCAGGGCGTGACATTAGCACCCAGTTTTCTGCTTTACCTTGGCTGGTTATCAAAATAGGGCAGAGCCCACACCATTTTTCAAATTATTTGTTTAAATAGTTAAAACAAATTGGTGTGGGATTCCCTCTACTTTTAATAACCAGCCAAGGTAAAGCTGACAGCTCAGGGTTGCAGCCCACAGCTGCTGGTTTATGAGCACTGGTAGTCAAAAATAGAAAATTGAAGAAATCCGGCATTTAAAAAGGGGAAACAAAAGGCTGTATTCATAGTTATGTAGCATCTGTGTATGTTTGTGATGTTTCGGTCGATGACCTTTTTCAAATGTACAGTAAAAAGGCAACAAAAGAAATAATAAAACAACAAAGGAAAAAAGGGGAATATACATAAAATTGTATTAAATAAAACGGTAAATAGGATAAAAATACATAAAGGAAATTGAACATAAGGTAAAAGTAACACAGATGAGGAAATCTTAGTAAAAGAAAAATATAAAACATTAAAAAAAAAATTTCATAGACAGCAAAATGAACAGAGTTTACCATCCAGGGATGCCATTTCCATGTTAACACGGGAAATGATGCTGGCACTCCCGTCCTGCCAGGCATCCTGCCTTCCCCCCCTTTTATTACATCACTAACGCACTACTCCCAGTAGTGACGTTATGAGTTGCACTATTTAAATGCCCCCTAGCCACCGCAGTAATAGCCCAATAGCTTATCCGGACAGCGCTGCCTTTACATACACTGTGATGTGCTCCTTCACTGGTGAGTCTTTCACTTTAATGTCTGACAAGAAATAGCACAACAGATGCGGCACCACTAGGCTGCCGTGGATTTCACTCATTGCGATCCTGACTGCTCTGCAGGACTTGCTGGATGAGACTGGAGGTGCTCTGCTTGTCAAAACCCAGTGACGGGTGAAGCTGTAATCCAAGAATACAGAAGAACAGCGGCACACTTCAATTGTGAAAGTTTTCTTCTTTTAATAATCCAGGTATGTGAAAAAACTGCAGCCACGATAATCGTGGAACCAGGGAGAGAGGGCACAAACAAAAGCAATGAGCCGGACGACAGCCATTTTGTGCCGATCGGCGCTTCTATGGGTCCACCTGTACCGCCCCGTGCTTGGCTGCAGCCAAGCCGCTCAAATCCGGGCTCGTTGGTGGGTGGCTCGAGCGCCTCCTGACCCGGGGTCACTTCGCTCTGAAAGGGTGCTGGAACTACTTCGGGGGGTGGTAGGTAGGTGTACGGCCAGAGCCGTGTATGAGTTTGTGACGCCACCCACGGGATGTGGTGAAGGTGTAGACACCACCGCTGCAGTTACTGGGCACCTGGGGGAGATGGTGATGCAGCAAGATGTTAACCCCTCCGTGGGCAGGGATGATGGCCCTGGGACCCGTTGGGGAGAGTAGCTGGGTGGTGCAGGGCAGTGCGCGGCCGGATGGCACTGTTGTACTCACTGTTATTGACACACACAAGTCTCTGGTAAACAAAGTTGATGGTGGTCGGTGCCCGCAGCCGGCTGCGTCTGGTCCCCCACCCAGTTCGGTGGTCTTTGCCTCTCTCCTGCACTGTGTAGTATATGTGTAGACTTCCTGTGCTTCAGCGACGGGAGTCTGCTCCCCGGCCGCTCCCCGGCTTTGTATATGTTGGAGGAGCCAGTTTGCACACAGACGCTGACCCTTGGGATCTCTCTGCCTGTTCGGTGGCTTTCTATCCCCCCTCGGTGGGCTGTTGTCTTCAGTCGGGACTTGGGTGGGAAAGGACCTATAGTCCAGACTGCAATCAGTCAACTAACTCAGTACCCCCCTGTGTGCTCCGGTTTCTGAGTCGGTTCCCCGGGTCGGTACCGTCGGGCCACTACCCTGTCCCAGTCCACTACGGTTCCACCGAGCGGTCTTCCTGGCTCCTGCGGCTAGGCCACCGTATGCCTCCAAGCCAAAGATGCCCGGGCTCCAAGCCGTCACCTGTCAGACTGCTGAAGACCTGCTACAGGCCTGCTTCCACTCTCTTTCACTCCTGTCACTAATCTGATTTTCAACTGAACTGACTGTGTTTCCTGCCTGAGACTCTCTGAACTCCTCGGTGGGCATGGCCAACCGCCTGGCTCCGCCCCCCTGGTGTGTCCATCAAGCTCTGCGGGAGGTGACTAGGGGTTATGGTTTGGCTGGTGTTACCTTGTGTGTGACTGGTGTTGTGCGGGGCGCTATCTGTGACTACCTGGCTAGTCCAGGGCATCACACACCCATAGAATTTCAATGAGGCTATCTGTAGTTAGTAATTGGGTGCCTGGTTTTTCCATACCCACTCATTGATCTCTATGGTTATAAAGACTGTTACCTGTATGTTTATATTTATTTTATCTTAATTTCTATTTGATCATTTTTTTTATAACTAGCATTTTGCATTACCTATATACTGTACTGTTCTAGACTGCACATGAGTCAAAAGTGTGATGCAGCTGCAAAATGGCAAGCACAGTTAAGAGTTCTGGGATGTATTAAAAAAAGTGTGGCGCCCTGGCCTAGCCAGGGCGTCACAGATAACATTTAAACACCCCCACCCCCACTAGACAGGGACACCAGCCAAACACAAAATCCTTGTGTCCATCCAGTGTCTGATGTCCACACCAGGTGGGGCGGAGCAAAGCGGTTGGCTCCACCCACTGAGGAGTTCACAGGCCTGGAGGCGGGAAAAGGGACAGTAGTTCAATGTAGGAGTTTGAAGTGAGAAGAGTGAACACTTGGGTGTCTGGGTTTGTGGCCCAGGCACTGACAGCAAGGTTGGCAGACGGTGGTGGCCATCTGCAGGAATGGTGGAGCAACGTGGAACCGTAGGACCGGGGACGGGCGACGGCCCGCCGGTACCGTCCGGGGAGCGAAGTGAAGCCAGCACACACAGGCAGGGCCATCGGACCCCGACCAGGCTTGGAGCCGCTGACAATAGTCAGATCCGAATGTGATGGGAACCCCAGGGGTTTCACAACAGCAAAAGTCCCGATTGAAGGCAACAGCCCACACCGTGAGGGTATACAGCTACCGCCTAAGGCTAGAGACCCAAGGGCCAGTGTCTGCGGGCAAACGGGCTCTTCCGGTACCCATACACCGGGGAGCGGACTACTGTTGGGAATCCATAGTAGTCAGAAAGAGAATATCAAGGTGCAGGGAAAGACAGCCGCCATCACCTGTCCGGGGAGACACACTGCAGCCGGCTGCGGGACCCGTCCATCCAGCCGTTTGGTTTACCGAGGACTTTGTACCTTTCTTGCTGAGTGAGTACACCCGTGCCATCCGGCACCGCGCCGCGCTGTCCCTGCAACCCTGCACCTCACCGACCCTGCCTCCCCGTCACAACATCACCGGGCCCCGTGACCACCGACCCCTACCCACGGAGGGGGGAAAACAACATCCCAGCTGCTCCTTACCATCGCTCCCGGGATCCCCGTCACCAGCAGCGGTGGTGCCCATCTTCACCACGACCCGTGGGTGGCGTCACGGACTAAATCCCCCAAACCAACCACCCCTTTCACTCACGGGCGAGGAGCGCCGCTCGAGTCCCCGGATCCGGCCCACCGCTCGAGCCACCGAGCAGCCGCAGCAGCGACTGACCAGAGCGTTAGCGAGAGCGCAGCAGCGACGGCGTCCTCCCCGCCCGCGACAACTTGGCGTCACGAACAGGATTGAACCCCTCTACTTACCAGTAGAAGTGCGCCTTGTGATCTCCGCCGGCGGTGTCCGGCCGAAAATTTTGAAGCGCCGCCATCTTGGCGCGAAAATCTCCCACTCGAGCATCTTCTCCGAGCAGGGAAGGCGCGAAAGCGAAGCCTTGCCCCCAACAAACGGAAGTGCTGAAGAGTACCAAGGGGGACGGGAAAAAGATGTCTGCGCCCGACGGAGCTGTTGGAGGAGTGGCGGTTGCAGCTCCCGCCGCGCCCGTAGATGGAAACGGGATAGCCCCTGCTCTGGTCGCAGGAGCGGGGGGGGGGGGGCGGGCCCAGCGGTCACCCAGGTGATGCCGTTCTCCTTGCCCTATGTGCCCGGTGCTACCTGGCTACCGCAGTACGATGCTTTACAGGTGTTCCGGAAAAAGATCAGCCCGGTCCTCGATTTATATCCTTTGGCTGATAGACAGCGGGCAGCGGTAGTGCTGGGGCAGCTAACCGGCGCGGCTGAGCAGGAGGCAGAGACCTGGACCAACGCGGACCGGGCCTCGGTGACTACCATTTTTGAAAAACTACAAATCGCTTTTGAGACCCGCACTGAAGCAGAGCTGAGGATGCAGTTTTATCAGTGCCGACAACGGCCTGCGGACAATGTAAGGGATTACGCCCTGCGTCTGCAAACAGCCCTCCATACACTGAAGCGGGTGGACACCATTAATGATGTGGACAGTAATAAGATGCTAGTGGAGCAATTCCTGCAGTGACTGGGGTCCATGGAAGACCGCAAGTAGCTACGGCTGTGGGCCTTAGAACACCCCAATCTGGACTTTGCAGTGCTGAAAGAGCGGGCCATCAAGGCCCTGCAGGCCCCAGCGCCAGACGCTCCTGAGGTGGCCCCGTGGCCAGCTGAGACCGCTTTTATCACGGTGGCGCCTCCACCTCCAGCTCTACCTTCTCCTGCTGCACCCATCGGGATGATGGAGGAACTAGCCGCCCAGGTCCACCACATGGATGGAGACCTAGCCAAGAACCTCGCCGCACTCCAGCTTCCGACGAGAGTCAAGCCCCCAGGAGGGATCCAGCTCGCCGACAGCCCGGAGGACGTTCCCTGGATGCAGCGGAGAAGGACCAATGACTCTCGGTATGGGCCTCCTATCTGTTACAGGTGCAGCAAGCCTGGCCACTACTCTAGGCGGTGCCCGTTAAACGAGCAACCCCTGGGGCCAAGGGCCAACCCTCAGGAGTAGACACCAACGGCCCCCCTGATTGGCGAGACTGGTACGTCGGAGCTCGCCCCATCATCCCCCTGGCAGTGGACGGTATCCCACTCATGGCCCTCTTGGACACAGGATCACAGGTAACCACCATACCATACACACTGTACCAGCAGTATTGGGGTACTGATGAACTTGCCCCCTCTGATGATAGTCTGACACTGATTGCAGCCAATGGACTCCCGCTAACCCAGGTGGGCTATAAGCAAGTGACCCTGACTGTGGGACGTGCGGAGTTAAAGAACCAAGGGATGATTGTGGTCATGAATGAACCCAGCGATCACACCCCGAAAGTAATCTTGGGGACCAACGTAATGGAACATTGTATGAGTGAAGTGCTGAGTCTGTTGCAGCAGTTGGCTGCCACCGCAGGAGGAGGCCGACAGAGGTCTGTGCAGCGTGAGATCTGGGCCCTGCTGTATCGGCAACAAGTGAGCTCGACTGGCGGAGAGATTGGTGGGGTGAAGGTGATGGATGTGGCCCCCTTAGTAGTGCCACCCCGGAGTGAAATGATGATCTGGTGCAGGGCAGCAGTAGGTCCCCAGGGGCGTGACTACCCGGCGATGGTGGAACCCACACTTTCTGAACACTGGCCCACGGTGATGGCGGCCAGAGGGGTGGTTGATGTCAAAAAGTGGAGAGTGCCTGTAAGAGTGCTGAATTGTGGAGAGGAGGAAGTCAGGCTCCCCCGCTACGCTAACCTTGTCAAGTTGCTCACCTTAGACCCTCACACCATTCACGAAGCTGTCCCTCCTACCTCGGCATCCCCTGTCAGTAGCCATACACCCTCTACAAAGTTGGAGGGGTGGTGCCAGGAACTACACGTAGGTACTGAAACCACACCTGCACATTACAAAGAGGGGGTATACAGGGTAGTGCAAGAGTATGAGCAGGTTTTCAGCAAGCACTCATTAGATTTCGGGAGGATTAAGGGGATTCAACACCATAGCCCTACAGGCCTACACCCACCCTTCAAAGAGAGGTACAGGCCCATTCCGCCAGCACACTATCAATGCGCTAAAGACATGTTGAGGAACATGAAGGAGGCAGGGGTCATTCGGGATAGCTGTAGTGCCTGGGCAGCCCCGCTGGTGTTGGTCAAGAAGAAGGACGGCACCATGAGAATGTGTGTGGATTACCGGTAGATCAACCAGATCACGCATAAAGATGCCTACCCTCTCCCCCGTATCGAAGAGTCACTAGCTGCACTGAGAACTGCTAACTTCTTCTCTACCCTTGACCTTACTAGCAGGTACTGGCAGGTAGAGGTTGCGCCAGAGGACTGTGAGAAGACTGCATTCACCACTCCCATGGGACTCTGCGAGTTCAACAGCATGCCGTTTGGGCTGTGCAATGCCCCTGGAACCTTCCAACGGCTCATGGAGTGCTGCCTGGGACATCTCAACTTCGAAACGGTCCTACTGTACCTGGATGACGTGATCGTGTACTCCCAGACGTACGAGGCTCATCTGGAACACTTGGCTGAAGTGTTCGCGTCCCTAGCCAAATATGGGATGAAGTTGAAGCCCTCCAAGTGCCACCTACTGAAACCCAGGGTACAGTACCTCGGACACGTAGTGAGCGCGGAAGGCGTCACCCCAGATCCCGAGAAGATCACTGCCATTCAGGACTGGCCGAGACCGACCACGGTGAGAGAGGTAAGACAGTTCCTGGGCCTGGTGGGCTACTATCGTCGCTTCATTAAGGGGTATACGAAGATGGCCGCCCCCATGCAAGACCTCCTCGTGGGACAGACCAAGGGTGGCAGGCCCTCTGGGACCCCACTGGCCTGGGAAACGAAACACGAAGAGTCTTTCCGCCAGCTGAAGACGGCCTTGACCGGGGAAGAAATTCTGGCGTATCCCGACTATAATCTCCCATTCATGCTCTACACCGACGCCAGTAATGTAGGCTTGGGAGCCGTCCTGTCCCAGGTCAAGAACAGAAAGGAAAAAGTGATCGCCTATGCCAGCAGAAAACTCCGGCCCACAGAAATGAACCCTGAGAATTACAGCTCCTTCAAGCTTGAGTTCCTAGCTCTGGTGTGGGCCATTACTGAGCGGTTCCGCCATTACCTCGCAGCCGCTAAGTTCACCGCCTATACGGACAATAATCCGTTAACCCATCTGGACACGGCCAAACTAGGCGTGTTGGAGCAGCGGTGGGTAGCCCGGCTGTCCAATTATGACTTCACGATCAAGTACCGAGACGGCCGCAAGAACACCAACGCGGATGCGCTATCCCGGATGCCCCACTTATCAAATGAGGGACCGGAAGGCGACGATCTCGAAGAAATCGAGCTGCCCGCATTTCACCGGCCACCAGTCGAGAGGTTGCATCTTCAGCAGCAGCAGGCGAGCCTGGAGCCGCTACCCAGTCAGGGATGGCAAGAAGCCCAAGACCAAGCGCCTGCCGTCCAAGTGGTCAAGACCATGATTGAACAAGGTTCCACTGGACTGGACCCCGCTGCTCCGCCTGAGACCCAACGGCTGTGGAAAGAATGAGCCCGGCTGCATCTGGACCAGGGGACACTGTATTGGGAACTGATCAACCCGAAGACCCATGAGAAGGTTCGTCAGCTGGTGGTTCCCCAAGCTAGTGTGCCCACAGTTCTACGGGCTTACCATGACGGTGCCAGGCACTTTGGGTGGAAGAATCTGGAGATGCTGCTGAGGGAGCGATTCTATTGGAGTGGGATGCGAGAGTCTGTAGAGGCCTGGTGCCGAGAGTGTGGTCCCTGTGCACTGAGAAGAAGGGACGAGGCCAGCCAGAAGGCCCCTCTACGCCCAATCATCACTCATCAGCCGCTGGAGTTGGTCGCCCTCGACCACGTGAAGCTCACCCCCAGCCGAAGTGGGTACACCTACGCCCTAACTATTGTAGACCACTATTCAAGATTCATGGTGGTTGTCCCAGTCAAGGACCTGACCGGCCGCACCACCGCTAGAGCATTCCAGGCCTATTTCTGCCGACCGCACGGGTACCCGGAGAGGGTGCTTACTGACCTGGGCCCGGCTTTTGAAGCAGAGGTGTTCCAAGAATTCTGCCAGTTGTACGGCTGCAAGAAGATTCGGACCACGCCTTACCACGCCCAGACTAATGGCATGTGTGAAAAGATGAACCATCTGGTCCTGGGTCTTCTCAAGACGTTACTGCTAGAAGAGCGGAACTTGTGGACAGAAAAGCTGCCTGACCTGGTCGATATGTACAATAACATTCCTTCTAGCTCTACCAAATGTACACCAGCGTATTTGATGCGAGTCCGGCCAGGCCGGTTGCCGGTGGACCTAGAAATGGGCTTGGAAGCTCCAGAAGCCCTCCCTTCGACTGCTGGGTGGGACACTCGGCGGAGAGCGCAGTACCGACAGGTCCAGGAGTACGTAGAGAGGAACCTGTGTCGGAGCCGGGAACAGCAGGAACAGTACTTCAACAGGCGGGCTCCAGCTGGCCCCTTTAAACCTGGAGATGTAGTGCTGAAACGAAAAAGAAGAACCCATAAGCTCGATGACCAGTGGAAAAAGACCCTGTATGTCATACAACCCACTGAATGGGAGAATGAGAAGGCCTACCAGATTAGTCGTGACCAGGGGAAGACTTCAACCACGGTGTCCAGGGACCACCTGAAGAGGTGCCCATCGCCGTTGAAGGTAACAGCTGAAGTTCCAACCCCCAGACCAACCGGGGAGAAGGAGAAAAAGGTGATCCACACTGTAATGGGTGATTTCCCAGCAGACTGGCCTACACAGAACGGCACAGTACTTATTCCGGTGATAATGTTCCCACAACCCGTGGAGGAAAAGGAGACGGAAGTACCCGCCAGTGAAACAGTGCCCAGGGCTGCACCTATACCCAGTCCCCCTGAGTCTCCACCGGCCCCACACAGTAGGCGGGAAGAGGAGCTGACTGTCTCCTCTGTTCCCTTGCCCTCCACTGATAGCATTGGGCCCAGAAGGTCCACACGCCCCAACCTAGGCCAACCCCCCGCTTAGATACAGGGAAACTACCATTTAGGGGTGTTATACATTAAGCGTGTAAATATGTGATTGAATGACCATAATGAACCGTGACAGTTACCTCATTGTCTACATGATTATTCTGGCCGTTGCCGACAAGTTGTCCCCGGTGGGACCCTGTGTGTTTTACAACCTGCATGAGAGACTACTCATGGACATGGCCGAGAACTGGCAGGCCACCCACGAACTGGTGGGCATGTAAATAGTTTTATGGGATGGAAACTGGAGCCGCCTTCGGAGAGGCAGATTGGAGGAAGGGCCCGCAGCAGAGCAGGCTGGGGCCCGGCCACCACCAGGACCGGTGGCCATCCTCCGGGGGTCAGGGGTCCCCCAAGGACGTGGGGTCCCCTGAAGTGACAGACGGGTGCGAGTTACCGTACCCATTCCCGCTCGGGCAGCCTGAACCTGTACTGGGGTCAAGGGGTGCTGCCCAGTTCTTAGGGGCAGCATCAGGGCTAGGTTGCTTGGGTGGGAGAGCGGAAGACACCTGTCCGTCCGTATGTTATTTAAAATGTTATATATGTGCAACGTTTAAAGTGTCCTTACAAGAAATGCTTATGTTTGAAAATGTTTTACATGTTATTTATATCTTTTTACAGTTTTGAAAAATAAAACCGGTGATGGACGGGCAGCCCGCGGACGGTCTGCATTTCACCAAGGGGGAATGTGGCGCCCTGGCCTAGCCAGGTCGTCACAGATAACATTTAAACACCCCCACCCCCGCTAGACAGGGACACCAGCCAAACACAAAATCCTTGTTGCCTCCCTCCAGTGTCTGATGTCCACACCAGGTGAGGCGGAGCTAAGCGGTTGGCTCCTCCCACTGAGGAGTTCACAGGCCTGGAGGCGGGAAAAGTGACAGTAGTTCAGTGTAGGAGTTTGAAGTGAGAGGAGTGAACACTTGGGTGTCTGGGTTTGTGGCCCAGGCACTGACAGCAAGGTTGGCAGACGGTGGTGGCCGTCTGCAGGAGTGGTGGAGCAACGCGGAACCGTAGCACAGGGGACGGGTTACGGCCCGCCGGTACCGACCGGGGAGCGAAGTGAAGCCAGCACACACAGGCAGGGCCATCGGACCCCGACCAGGCTTGGAGCCGCCGACAATAGTCAGATCCGAATGTGACTGGAACCCCAGGGGTTTCACAACAGCAAAAGTCCCGATTGAAGGCAACAGCCCACACCGTGAGGGTATACAGCTACCGCCTAAGGCTAGAGACCCAAGGGCCAGCGTCTGCGGGCAAACGGGCTCCTCCGGTACCCATACACCGGGGAGCGGACTACCATTGGGAATCCATAGTAGTCAGAAAGAGAACATCAAGGTGCAGGGAAAGACAGCCGCCATCACCTGTCCGGGGAGAGACACTGCAGCCGGCTGCGGGACCCGTCCATCCAGCCGTTTGGATTACCGAGGACTTTGTACCTTTCTTGCTGAGTGAGTACACCCGTGCCATCCGGCACCGCGACGCGCTGTCCCTGCAACCCTGCACCTCACCAACCCTGCCTCCCCGTCACAACATCACCGGGCCCCGGGACCACCGACCCCTACCCATGGAGGGGGGAAAACAACATCCCAGCTGCTCCTTACCATCGCTCCCGTAATCCCTGTCTCCAGCAGCAGTGGTGCCCATCTTCACCACGACCCGTGGGTGGAGTCACGGACTAAATCCCCCAAACCAACCACCCCTTTCACTCACGGGCGAGGAGCGCCGCTCAAGTCCCTGGATCCGGCCCACCGCTCGAGCCACCGAGCAGCCGCAGCAGCGCCGGACCCGAGCGTTAGCGAGAGCGCAGCAGCGACGGCGTCCTCCCCACCCGCGACAGAAGCATAGCATTTAGATCACGTGCAGTAATTATTCCCCTCTTTTCCTCTTTGGTCAGACCTCATCTGGAATACTGTGCCCAATTCTGGGCACTAGAGATGAGCGAACCTTTTCAGTAAAGGTTTACCAATATGAAATTCGGTACGTGTCTGAGCTTGTTCGTTCAGGTTCGGCAAACCCGAGTCCCTCTCCCAAAAGTTGGTAATGTTCATTTTTGTTTGCTTTCTGCCCCCGAACACTGGGCGCGTTTCCAAAAATGTTTTTTTAATAGCATTTTCTACTAGTGGATAGGTTTGTGGTGCTGTTTGATGTGAAGATGTGTAAAATTAGCTCAGGAGGTGTGGACTCTGGCCCAGGAGAAGCCAGACGCGCACGGTGTCATTTTTTTCTTTTTATTTGTGGATGTTGCTGCAGGCAATCACGGCACAGCAAACATCCACAAGGTCCAGACAGAAGGTGGTTGGCTGTCTAAGTCACATGTCCGTTTGCATATAAATCGTGGACATGATGGCTCAGCATCATTTTGTGAATGCAAAACATTAGAGAAGCTGTTGCCACCGGTTCTGTTAGACAGAGAGCTTAGCTAAGGGAAATATGCTAGGAAGTTCTGATAATTAGAGAGCGATAGTTTACAATAGGGACATGCAGTGTAGGAGAATGTGTGTGCGTACCACATTTTAGCACATATCATGATCGAAATAGGGATTGGTACTTGTAGTGCCTGCTAAAAAGTTGCCAGTGAAGCATGTAAATAGGTATTGCTGCGTATTACTGGCTGCTGAAAAGTAGGCAAACACATTCATAGGTCTTGTTACTGGTTAGTGCCTGGCCTAAAAAAATAGCAAGTGAAGTATCTTAAAAAAAGGACTCTTGCCAATTTTAATTGCCTGGTCAAAATTCTGCAGACACAGTTTAGGTATTGTTAGTTGTTAGTGCCTGGACTATAAAAAATGTGATAGGGAAGAATCTAAAAAGTGATTCTGGTCAATTTTAATTGCCTGCTGAAAATTTCGCAAATACATTTATAGGTAGTAGTAGTTAGCCGTGTGTAGCTGAAAAAGTTACTAGGGAACTATCTAAAAAGTGGTTCTTGCCAATTTTAATTGCCTGGTCAAACTTCTGCAAACACAGTTATAGGTATTGTTGATTGTTAGTGCCTGGCCTAAAAAAGGTGGTAAGGAAGTATGTAAAAAGTGTTTCTTTGCAACTTAAATTGCCAGCTCAAAGTTACACAGTGAAATACACGTATAGGTATTGTTAGTGGGGTCTGCTGAAACATTGCTATTCAACAAGCTAAAAAGGTCTTCTTGGCACTTTACCATATTTACTCCAAATTATGCAATGAAGCGCATTTGTAGGTAGTGGGACCTTTTAGCGCCTTCACAATATTTCCAACTCAGGCAGGAAATAAATAATTTATCTTTTGTGTCAGGTGTCTGAAAGGTGTGGTTATAGGGTTGTAAAGAAACTGTTTCAAAGGGGAAGGATACATCAACCATGAGTGGTAAATCACGACGAGGTTGTTGTGGAAGATGGAATAGGTGGGGTGTTGGAGGTGTACATGTGGGAAGTTCTGTTAGTGAAAGGTCTAGTGAGCAAACGCCGGCTCATCTATCCCAAGAGAAATGAGAACTTCCATTTCTGGACAGCCTACTCCACTAGATTTCTTTGGCATCCGCACATTGCTTCAACTTTGAAATGAGGCTGATTAACAGCAGGTGCTGAAGTAGATGTCAAGCACTGCATCAAGTGGCCTCTCCTCCTCTTCCTGCACCTCAATATCACACACAGTTCATTCCTCAGAGGTGCCACCACAAAAACAATTGTTTGCTCCTGTGTCTCAAATTGCCTACCGACAAACTGACTGTGGAGAGCCACACATGGGCAAGTCTCAAGAGCTGTTCACACAGTCTATCCCATTACCATCACAAGTCCGCTCCAAAGATTCTAAGAGTGTTGGGGACGAAAGTATCTGCTCCAATGCCCAAAATCTTTGTGAGTTGGATCCTGGCGCAAATGAATTAGAGTTCTGGCAGGATCCCGAACCTCGTCAACGGACGTTAACTCCCAGGGGTGGAGGTGATGATGATGAGACTCAGATACCAGAGGCACACGCGTTCTGTCCTGGGATGTCAGGTCAGGAAGAGGAGGAGTGGGACGACATAGAGCCTGATGATGAAGGTGTAGATACCCCTTACTAAGAACCAAGAGGCTTGCAGCTGTGTAGCTCAGCAGATGAAGAGAAAGAGGAAGGTGAGGATGTTACATTGGTGATTCTGCACAAACACATAGGAAGACTTGCCTAGTTTGGGCCTTTTTTCAGACATCAAAGGATGACCCAACTTTTGTTATCTGCAAAAATTGTAAACAAAGACTCAGTAGAGGCAAAAATTCAAACAACTTGACTACTACATGCATGAACAGGCACATGCGCAACAAACATGCATTTCTGTGGGAATCTCACTGCACTAAAATGCGGACTACAACTAAATCAATGGCATCTGTTCCTTATTTCTCCTCCTGTGATCAACACCTCACGAGCCAAGTAGTTGGGTATGTAGCGCCCCATGGGGCAGGTGTTTTAACCTACTCGTTGCCTGGCCGGAGGTGCGGATCCTCTGCATCGTCACAGGGTAGCCTGGCCTGGTTCCGTTGCCCCGAGGCATACAGGAAGTAGGATTGGAAGGTGGCAGGGAGGATGAAGGTAGTAGTTGGAGGTTTAGAAAAGTCTTTTAAGGTGATTGTGATGCCACTTGTGGTACGCGGCCAGGGATGGGGGCCGCCGCTGCAGGGTCTCTCACTGGGGCAGATGTTAAGTGCAGCCGGGATGATGTCGCTCCCCACAGGCAGATCAGGATTACCCCAGGGAGGATGAGAATGGTGGTAGTCCCCATTGGCGTCGGCGCCGGTTGAAGGAGAGGCAGAGGCAGGGGTTGCGGTTCCAGGTTTTTTTACTCACAGGTTGTTTAATCGTTGCCCTGAAGTGCTGTTCTCTTCCACGATGGGCTCCAGCCGCTCCCAGATCCGTCAGCGGTCACCGTCGGTGCCCGTGAAAGTCTGTTAGTGAAGAATAACTTGATTGCAATCTGGAACCCGGACCGGGCTTCCTCTGTGCCGCCCCCGTGCCAGCAGCCGCTGCTGCTCGGGTCTGGACCTTTAGGGGTGGTGGCTTGAGGGTCTCCGGACCCAGGAGTCTCGCGGACACGCTGAATAAAATGGGGGACGTAGATGTACGGGCTAGGCCGTAATAGGTTTGTGATGCCACCCATGGTGTGTGGTGAGGTGGGACACCACCGCTGCTGTTACGGGGCACCCGGGGAAGATGCTGTGCACCAAGATGTTAACCCCTCCGTGGGCAGGGATGGTGGCTCCGGGACCCGATGGCTCTGGTGCAGTGGGAATGACAATCGCAGGGGGTGTTGGTGTACTCACTTTCAGTAAAACACACGAGTCTCTGGTAAACCAAGGTGGTGGTGGCTGGTGCCGCGGCCGGTTGTGTTTGGGATCCCCCACCCAGCTGGTGGTCTCTATCCTTTTCCTGCACTGTTTAAGTAGAAAAGGCTTCCTTGTATGAAACGTAGGAGTCCGCTCCCGGCTGGATGTGGCCTAAGGAGCCATGCCCGTAGACGCTGGCCCGTGGGATCTATGGGCCTTGACGGTGACCGCTTATTCCTAATCGGTGGGCTGTTGTCTTCTATGAGGGACTTTGGGTGGGACAGGACCTCTAGTCCAGGCCTCAATCGGTTAATTAACAGTTCCAGTAGGTTCTGGCTCCTGGCTTCAGGGTCTGAGTACCCCCTTTTGTGCTACCGGTTCCGGGTCGGTTCCCCGTGTTGGTATCAGCGGGCTACAACCCTGGCCCAGTCCACCTTGGTTCCACCGAGCCGTCTTCCCATCTCCTGCTGACAGAGACCACTGTCTGCCTCCTAGCCAAGGCACCAGGGCTCCTACCCTGGTACCTCTCAGTTTGCTTCAGGCCTGACACACAGGCATGACCTCCACTCTCACTGAACTCCCAGACGAACTCTCCACTTTTCCCGCTCCGGGCAGTCTAAACCCCTGGGTGGGCATGCACCATCCGCCTGGCCACACCCACTGGTGTGTCTATCTGTCTTTAAGGGGGGTGACTGGGGTTTAATGGCTGTGTGTTTGCTAGTGAGGGAAGGTGTTATGCAGGGGCCTGTCTGTGACTACCTGGTTTTGCCAGGGCATCACACTTCCCCTTAGTTAAACACAGACCATCCGCGGGCTGTCCGACCACCACCGGTTTATTTTTACTGCAGAAAAGATAAAAGGAATAAAACATTTTACAAGGATAATAACATATTTACATTGCAAGAATATTTTGGTTTCTTCCCTTATGGGAGGCAGGTTACTTAAACGTTGCATAACATAACCGGGACTGGACGGGATCGGGTCCTTCTCGCCTTTACCACCCAAATAAACCTAACCCTGATGCCACCTCTAAAACACAGGTTGGCACCCCTTGCCCAAGTCCAGATTAAGTCCGGGTGTTGCCCAAATGGGCCGGGTAAAAAGTTCCTTACCCGGAAGTCCTTTCCAAGGGCCGCACGTCCAGGGAACCCCTGACCCGGAGGATAGTCACCGGTCCCAATGGTGACTGGGCCTCGGCTTACTCTACCGCCGGCCCATCCTCCAATCAGCCTCTCCGGAGACTGCTGCAAAGGTTGTAGAAGGAAGGTCCAGGATTATTTACAAGGCCCAATAGTTTATGGGTTAGCCTGCAAGTTCTCAGCCATTGTTTTTGGTTTTAACTTATAAAACGGGAACATTAAAGGCACACTGTCCCAACGGGGAACTGAACTGTGGGTAGCCGGGAACCGCTACCACAGCTGCATGGGCCCATATGGCTCACTGGATGCCCGGGGCCAGCATTCTGGGACCAGCTACAATGCATCCCGGATCAGCGAGGACGAAATGGTCTGAGTACCTTTCTCCCGCCGGGACACTGTGGGGGTAGCTCGGCTCTCGCGGGCCCACACCACGGCCACCATACTCCGGACCTCTGCCTTCCTCTCTAGCACCTGCTGCAGGGATTGTGACCGCACCCGGACACAGAACCTCGCCAGCTCCCACTCCAGCCAGGCAGCCGTCCCCATCGGTAAGTGATCTGCGTTGCGTTCCTCCACGGGGATCTCCACTCCGCCTCGGGGCGCCGCAGCTCCAGCGGTCGGAGCGGGGCCGGCATCAGGTTTAGGAGCAGACATCTTCCATCTGCTCCCCCTTGGTCTTTTTCTGGCACTCCTCTTTAAGGCCTGTAAGTTTTGTTTTGCGACCTCCGGCTTCGCTTTCCGGCCGCGTTCCCAGAGGGCGGTGCTTCAGCTTTCGCGCCCTTTTCGCGGGGAAGAAGACACTGGGCTGTAGTTTTTTGCACCATATGGCGACCAAAATGGCGACTTCTGAAAATTTGGCAACGGATCACCGCTGACTGTCCAATACAAGGCGCACTTCCACAAGGTTAGTGGATGGGTAAGTATCCTGTTTGTGACGCCAAGTTCCAGGGTGTGCCGCCCCCGTGCCAGCAGCTGCCGCTGCTCGGATCCGGACATTCAGGGGTGGTGGCTCTAGGGTCTCCGGACCCGGGGGTTTCGCAAACACGCCGAATAAAATGGGGGACGTAGATGTACGGGCTAGGCCGTAATAGGTTTGTGACGCCACCCACGGTGTGTAGTGAGGTGGGACACCACAGCTGCTTTTACGAGGCACCCGGGGGAGATGTTGTGCAGCAAGATGTTAACCCTCTGTGGGCAGGGATGGTGGCCCCGGGACCATGGGCGTTGTGGTTGCGGGCGCATCGGTGCTTATACTGGTCAGGTTTATGACTCTAATCATTATGACGTGTGTTGCTGTATATGGCATAATATAATCTTAGTCAGATCGGCCCATAATTTATTTTTAAATGCACTGTTTGGATCAATCCACCTGAGCATAAGGATCTGGTTAGAAATCATTCTTGCCTCCCTGTAAAGGAGCCCTTTCTGGATGTTCATGTTTGGAAGAGGGCTCTCTTGCTATGCATGAGGTTTTTTCTTTACAGTATATTTCATACAGCTCAGGTAGGATTGAACTACAGACTCTGCTATATTAGAGGGCTGATCTTTTGAACCATATCATGATGAGGGGTCCACTACCTGTGGTTAATTATAGCTAAAGAGTCATTTGATGTGGGGAGGCAATACTTTGGGTGTTCCTAATTGGAACATGTTACTTTATTATTGGTAAGATAACTTATAGTATATTCCCTGCAACCCAGGTGGGTCAAATTATTCTCACTCTTGTATGAAAAAATTGATCCCTCTTTGGCTCATATTGTGGTGATGGGTTCATTACCAAGGATAAATTATAGCCTGTGATATGGGTTATATTTTTCTGGTTAAATGCCATTTTTTGGTAACAAACTTGCCTAACTTGTACCGATAGCACTGGTGTGCCTGCACCAACCCCTCCCCCTGTTAGGAGGGATGCATTTGTGATTTTTCATTGCCCTACTTTTTGCTGAGCGAATATTGTCATTATTTGTTTTATGATTAAATATTTAATAAAACATTGGTTTTATTGATGTTATGGCATCTGAGTAATTTCCTTTAGGGGTTACTAGTGTTTCTATATATGCATAGGATGCTGTCTAAATGGGTAGCAACATGTGGTTATTGTGGCTCCTAATCGGTGGGCTGTTGTCTTCTATAAGGGACTTTGGGTGGGACAGGACCTCTAGTCCTGGCCTCAATTGGTTAATTAACCAGTTCCAGTAGGTTCTGGCTCCTGGCTTCAGGGTCCGAGTGCCCCCCTTTGTGCTACGGTTTCCGGGTCGGGTCCCCGTGTCGGTACCAGTGGGCTACAACCCTGGCCCTGTCCACCTCGGTTCCACCGAGCCATCTTCCTGTCTCCTGCTGACGGAGACCACCGTCTGCCTCCTAGCCAAGGCACCAGGGCTCCTACCCTAGTACCTGTCATTTTGCTTCAGACCTGACACACATGCCTGATCTCCACTCTCACTGAACTCCCAGACGAACTCTCCACTTTTCCCACCCCGGGCAGTCTAAACCCCTGGCTGGGCATGCACCAACCGCCTGGCCACACCCACTGGTGTGTCTATCTGTCCGTAAGGGGGGTGACTAGGGTTTAATGGTTGGCTGTGTATTTTCTAGTGAGGGAAGGTGTTATGCAGGGGCCTGTCTGTGACTACCTGGTTTTGCCAGGGCGTCACACCTGCTCCAAGCCACGGGCCCACAAAGAGAGAGAGACGCTAACTCCAGTTGTCAGTGCTAGGTTTTGTCACAAGGTGTGCCCAGGAAGGTTCTGTCTAAAGTGTGATGGTTGCACCTACTTCTACCCCATGTGGTGCCCACCTCGGTGGTTGTCCTAGCGACCGGGGAAGTCCCATGCTTCGTGATGGCTGGCTACCCTCTCTGACCTAGTCCAACCCCCTGTGAGTAAGCACCTGCTGTTATTTATGTGTTTTATGATCGCACCGGCAAGTTAACCCCCTCCTGACCCGGGATAGATATTACTCCAAAAAAGTGGTGTAATACACTGTGGTGCCTGAAGCCTAAGGGTGCCACAGGTATCCCATACAAAGTTGCCACTAATGAGGTTTCGTCAAGAATTTTGGACTGCCCAAAATTCATGATCTTTACACAACATTCTTCATTAGTGGACGACATTGCCACATTTTCAAGTTTTAGATCATGATGATCCTTTAAAAGCATACATCGCCTAACATTCATTAAGATAAACAAGTCATGGATATCCAGTGTCTTTTCTACCCAAGTCCCAGTGTGGCGCCCTGGACTAACCAGGTAGCCACAAACATAACATCACACACACACCCTCCCCTGGATAGTTTACATCAGTCAAACAAAACCCTTGTTGCCTCCCTCCAGGGTCTAATGTCCACACCAGGTGGGGCAGAGCCAGGCAGTTGGCCTCACCCACCGAGGAGTTCACAGGCCTGGAGGCGGGAAAAAGCAGTAGTTCAGTTTAGGAGTTGAGGAGTGGAGTAGATTCGAGTTGGAGTTGAAAGTGAGAGGGCAGAAACTGTTGGTGTCTGGGTAGGAGCCCAGGCACTGTCAGCAAGGTCGGCAGACAGTGGTGGCCGTCTGCAGGAGGTGGTGCAAGTCAGCAAAATCGTAGGACCGGGGACGGGCGGTGGCCTGCCGGTACCGAGCCGGGGAGCAGATTTGCATCAGCACAAAGGCAGGGCCATCGGACCCCGACTAGGCTTGGAGCCGCCGACAATGGTCAAATCCGAGAGAGACCGGAACCCCAGGGGTTTCCTAACACCCAAGACCCGACAGAAGGCAACAGTCCACACCGTGAGGATACACAGCCACCGCCATAGGCTAGAGATCCAAGGGCCAGCGCCTGCGGGCAAAACAGGCTCCTTCGGTTCATACACGCCGGGGAGTGGACTACCGTTGGGAAACCATCAGAGTCAATACATTCTACACAGGTGCAGGGAAAGACAGCCACCATCAACCTGTCCGGGGAGAGCAAAGACACTGCAGCTGGCTGCGGGACCCGTCCATCCAGCCGTTTGGTTTACCAGAGACTCTGTGAATTTGTGCCTGAGTGAGTACCACAGTGCCATCCGGCACCGCGCCGCGCTGCCCCTGCAACCCTGCACCCCAGCTACCCTGCCTCCCCGTATCACCACCGGGCCCCGGGATCACCAACTCCTACCCACGGAGGGGACAACATCCTAGCTGCTCCCTACCATCGCTCCCGGGATCCCCGACACCAGCAGCGGTGGTGCCCTTTATCACCACGACCCGTGGGTGGCGTCACAAACTATCTCCCAAAACAAACCACCCCCTTTTTCACTCGTGGGCGAGGAGCGCTGCTCGAGTCCCCGGGTCCGGCCCACCGCTCGAGCCACCGAGCAGCAGCAGCAGCCGCGGACCCGAGCGTAGCGAGCGCGGCCCTTCCGCCCGCGACACATTGGCGTCTACAAACAAGAGAGAACCAATCTACCTACCGGTAGAAGTGCGCCTTGCAGTCCCCGCCGGCGGCATCCGGCCGAAAAATTTGAAGTTCCGCCACCTTTGGCGCGAAGATTTCCCGCTCGAGCGTCTTCCCCGAACAGGGAAGGCGCGAAAGTGAAGCCCTGCCCCCAGAAGAGGGAAGTGCTAGAGAGAACCAAGGGGGGGCGGGTGCAGGTGTACCTGATGTAACCGAAGGTATAAAGAGCAGGGACGCCAGGACTCTGCTACATATCCGGTTCCTGGAAGCACAAGCGTCAGTATGTCCATCCCTATCTGAAAGCCCCGAGTCCCCAGAGCCTGCGCCCGAGACAGTGGCGTGGCTGAATGCCCAAGTGATGTTGCTGTGCTGTCGCAACCGGGCCCAGGTGAGTGACCTGCTGGATCGCTGGACCGCTGAACTGGAGGAGCTGGCTGCGGTTGTGCGGGCGCATGAAATAGAGGCCATGCTAGAGGAACTGGTGAGTGACCCACGCCCTTATGTTCCCGAGGGACCGGCCGCTGCGGCTGAAGGACCCGGTCTACCTCTGGTCCCTGCAGGGCCCGCTCCATCACCCGTGCTGGCCGCCCTTACTGCCCCGCTTAGCCCGCCGCTCCCGATGGGGATGGCGGAGACCGCGCTGAGGCCCCGCCAGGGCCCGGAGGCCCAAGAGGATGCCGGCCAACCAAATGCTGGAGCGGTTGACTCAGAAGAACCGATGGCGGTCCTCCGTGCACCGACCGATGACGAATCGCCTGCCACTGAGGAGCCACAGGTCTGGGCTCAGTTAGAAACTGTATCTGTCCTGCCGGATCCCGCCCTCAGTCCCCTGGAGTCAGATGACAGTGGCTCAGGGGCTGACACAGAGCCTGCCTCAGAGGAAGAAGGAGTCTTCGGCTTGTATAATATGGAGGCTACCTACATCCCGCGGAGTGGAAACAATGGATGCCGGACGGCCCTTCCCCGGCGCGCCTGCCACGTGCTGGAGGGGCTGGAGCCTGTGGTTCTTCACCTGGAGCAGGGCGAGGAGTACGGAAATGAGCAATAGTGGCAGCGGTCCTCCGTTGCAACCCAGTTGTCCCCGTTGGGACCCTCAGCACCTTGTTTTGTTTAAATGAATGAGCACCAATGATCCGAGTGACTTACCTGATTTATACCGTCCGTAAAAGGAGAAAGTTGCCCCTGTTGGGACCATCAGTATGTTTATTCTTTGTCTGCTGTACAAATACCTCGAAACAGCCCACATGAGAAACTACTCATGAACAAGGCAGAGAACTTGCAGGCCAACCAAAAACTTGTGGTCTTGTAAATAAGTTGTGGCCCGTTTTCCACTTGCCGCCTCCGGAGAGGCAGATTGGAGGAAGGGCCTGCAGCAGAGCAGGCTGGGGTCCGGCCACCACCAGGACTGGTGGCCATCCTCCGGGGGTCAGGGGTCCCCCTGGACGTGGGGTCCCCTGAAATGACAGCCGGGTGTGAGACACCGTACCCGTTCCCGTTTAGTTGACCTGGACCAGGACTGGGGTAATGGGGTACTGCCCATTTCTTAGGGGCAGCATCAAGGTGTAGGTTGCTTGGGTGGGGGAGCGGAAGAACATTAACCCGTCTGTTATTAATAAAAATGTTTTTATGCCGTTAAGTAACGTTTAAGTAAAAAGCCTCCCGTAATGGAAGAATGAAAAATATGCTTATGTTATATGTTTTCCATGTTAAATTTCTATTTTTTAGAAATAAATCCGGTGATGGACGGGCAGCCCGCGGACGGTCTGCATTTCACCAAGGGGGAATCTGGCGCCCTGGACTAGCCAGGTAGCCACAAACATAACATCACACACACCCTTTCCCCTGGCTAGTTTACATCAGTCAAACAAAACCCTTGTTGCCTCCCTCCAGGGTCTGATGTCCACACCAGGTGGGGCAGAGCCAGGCGGTTGGCCACACCCACCGAGGAGTTCACAGGCCTGGAGGCGGGAAAAAGCAGTAGTTCAGTTTAGGAGTTGAGGAGTGGAGTAGATTCGAGTTGGAGTTGAAAGTGAGAGGACAGAAACTGTTGGTGTCTGGGTAGGAGCCCAGGCACTGTCAGCAAGGTCGGCAGACGGTGGAGGCCATCTGCAGGAGGTGGTGCAAGTCAGCAAAACCGTAGGACCGGGGACGTCCATCCAGCCGTTTGGTTTACCAGAGACTCTGTGAATTTGTGCCTGAGTGAGTACCACAGTGCCATCCGGAACCGCGCCGCGCTGCCCCTGCAACCCTGCACCCCAGCTACCCTTCCTCCCCGTATCACCACCGGGCCCTGGGATCACCAACCCTTACCCACGGTGGGGACAACATCCTAGCTGCTCCCTACCATCGCTCTCGGGATCCACGTCACCAGCAGCGGTGGTGCCCTTTATCACCACGACCCATGGGTGGCGTCACAAACTATCTCCCAAAACAAACCACCCCCTTTTCACTCATGGGCGAGGAGCGCTGCTCGAGTCCCCGGGTCCGGCCCACCGCTCGAGCCACCAAGCAGCAGCAGCAGCAGCCGCGGACCCAAGTGTAGCAAGCGTGGCCCCTTCGCCCGCGACACCAGACTGTGCAGACTAGGTGATGGTGTCATGCCAGAATTCTGTGAGCAAGAGGCCTATACCTGCCATTCAGGCATGTCTTCATTTCTCAAATTAAAATGCCGGCCCACAGTCTATGTCTTGCATGGACCGTACTTCCCTGCTGTTTTAACACCCTATGTGGAGGGGACAATTGATGCTACTGTACTGCTGACTGCATGAAAGGATTTAGAATGTTGAGACTCCAAAATGGGTCTGAAACTTATGTCTTGTGGGTAGTTCTAGCCTTCTGGGAGGAACAGGCTTACACCTACCACTGTAACATGTCTTAATTTTTCAAATTAGAATGCCAGCCCACAGCCTGTGTGTTGCATGGACCATACCTCCCTGCTGATTTAATGCCTTATGGGGAGGGAGTCAATTGATGCTACTGTACTGGTGTCTGCCTGAATGTATTTTTAAGATCTATATTTCCATATGATTTGTGAACAATAGAAACATTAACACATTTTAAAAATATAACACCATCTTTTAAATTGCTCTGTCAAAGTTTTTATTTTTGCAAATATTTCAAAAGACTGACCTGCACATCCTACAAGTGTGTATAGGTGCCAGCTGAAAAAACCTAGCAAATACAAAATGGATACAGCCGCACACTAAATGCCATCAATGTATAAGGGAACTCTGGTACTGCATTACTGCTATATGAAAAAATGAGATTTTTAGTTTATGAATTGGCCAATGCATGTAAGCCCGGAAACCAAACGGCAAGGTAAATCTCAATATTCCAGGTCCCTAACTAAAATGCCACTATCTAGGAATATTGAGATTTACCTTGCCGTTTGGTTTCCAGGCTTACATGCATTGGCCAATTCATAAACTAAAAATCTCATTTTTTCATATAGCAGTAATGCAGTACCAGAGTTCCCTTATACATTGATGGCATTTAGAGTGCGGCTGTATCCATTTTGTATTTGCTAGGTTTTTTCAGGTGGCACCTATACACACTTGTAGGATGTGCAGGTCAGTCTTTTGAAATACTTGCAGTGAGTTTTTTTCTGACTGAGCACTCCGCCCTATAAACCCAGGCTGTGTTCACAATCCTTATACCAGGAGTTCTAGCTGCCCAGACATGGAGGTTAGTCCAGATAGTGGCATTTCAAGTTAGATTTTTAGTCTAGCTGCCCAGACAAGGATGTTTTTAACCTAGATAGTGGCATTTTAGTTAGGGACCCGGAATATTGAGATTTACCTTGCCGTTTGGTTTCCGGGCTTACATGCATTGGCCAATTCATAAACTAAAAATCTCATTTTTTCATATAGCAGTAATGCAGTACCAAAGTTTTTATTTTTAACCAGGACTGTGGAGTCGGAGTAGGAGTCATGGAGTCGGAGTCGGAGCTCATTTTGGTGGAGTCGGAGTCGGTATAAAATGCACCGACTCTGACTCCTAAAATATATAATAAATTGGGGACTGTAGTGCAATGCAGAATGTGCTGAATATTTTACTAAATAATACAATTTAGTATAATGCTTATATTTAAGTGAAAAATGTATTGTACAATGTTAACATTAGACATTTAATAATTTTTATGATACAATAATCAAGATATTTAGATAGAACATAAAATATATTTATTGGAATACAACTTTAGAACACAAAAAACTAATAAATTGTAAATATGTAATACAATATGTTATATATATATATATATATATATATATATATATATATATATATATATATATACACACACAAGATATACAGTATATTAATCTACTGTAAATTACATAGTGTATTACATATTTACAATTTATTACACTTTGTGTTCTAAAGTTGTATTCCAATAAATATATTTTATGTTCTATCCAAATATCTTGATTATTGTATCATAAAAATTATTAAATGTCTGATGTTCACATACACATGTTCATGTATTACAATAAATTTTTCACCCAACTATAAGCAATATATGTAGGAGTCGGAGTCGGAGTCGGTGCAAGAGAAATTGAGGAGTCGGAGTCGAAGGTTTGGTTTACCGACTCCACAGCCCTGTTTTTAACACTGTTGACTAGAGATGAGCGATGTTCGAAGCGAACTGTTCGCCAATTTCAAATTCGAGTTGTTTTGGGCAGTGTTCAAGTCGTTCGACGAACTTGAACGATTTGCTGAACGTTCGACCGTTTGAGTTACCGTTCGATAACGGTTCGATCACCAAAAGCGTAGCTAGTTACTAGCTGGCTTTTCACTGTAATACTGTTAGTCACTGTTACTAATGATATTATCAAAATTCAGCGTATAGTGTGCGGGGGGGGACGGGGTTTATATTAGTGCTGCTGAGTGCTGAAAGAATGGCGATCGCCATTTTTTTTTTCCTAACCGCGCGTACAGTGGGGCGGGCCAGGCTGTCAGCCAACCACAGACACACACACAGCAAAGTGGATTTTTGCCAGACAAGCAAGGGCATGTTTCATTGGCTGTGCATGTCACATGTCCTTGCCCTATAAGACCCGGCCATTTTCCCGATTACCGCCATTATCTCAGTGCTGTGGGTGTGTGACAGTCACCGCTCCTGCTGCTGCTGCTGTGGGCGCTATAAAGTGCAATCGAGACATCGGTTTATGGAGTAGGGACTAGCTTTAATTTCAGCCCTTTTCAGGGCTAGATTAGAGCAGTTCATAGCCATTTTTTCTAGGCAGGTCTGTGCCAGCGCTGCGCAAGGGTTTTTCACAGTGTCTGTCTAACTCAGCTCAGGCAATTCCTTGGGGCATACTATCAGCATATGTGATAGTCAGTGACGTACCTCTGCTGTCAAGAAAGCTACACCACCTCTCCTTTCTACACCACCTCTCCATTTCTGCTACGCAATTTTAACTGCAAAAAGTGCAGGCAATTCTTTGGGGGATAGTATCATTGTCTGGGATAGTCAGTGACGTACCTCTGCTGTCAAGAAAGCTACACCACCTCTCCATTCTACACCACCTCTCCATTTCTGCTATCTAATTTTTAACTGCAACAGCCAGTGTCCAATTTGTTCAAAAACAAAATGAGTGGCAAAAGGCCAGGTGCTGGTGGAAAGGGGAACAGGCGTGTTGGAAAGGGAAAAAAAGTTTGTGTCCGTGGGGTAGGTGGTAAAGCAACAGTAACATCTGCTGAAGAAAAGACCACCTTCCAGCCAAAGTAAGATGTCTACTACTTTCCGTGGACAATCTGATATGATCCCTTTGTTACGGAAACGACTATTGCTACCAAAGGTAGATGAAGCACAAAAACAGCAGATGCTTGAATGGATCTCAAGTGCTCCATCAAGTGGCCTCTCCTCCACCTCAACTTCAACATCCCAAAGACTCCAGTCCTCTGAGTTGTCACCCCAATCGTACTTGCTTTCTACAAGCTCTCAAGTCTCCACCCGCCCTGCAGAGTATGGGGCAACAGAGATGGTTGAGTCTGAAGAGCTGTTCAGTCACACTATAGCCTGGGAATCAGAGGTCTGCTCCAAAGCTGCAGTGAGTCCAGACAAGGAAATTATCTGCACTAATGCCCAGAAGCTTTGTGAGTCAGATTCAGGCCCAGATGAAGAAGGTTCTGAGCATAATGTAGACCCTCATTCCCAAACTGTAACTGCACTTGGTGGAGACAAAGAGGAACATGCTGATGATGATGAGACTCAGATACCTGATTGGAATGACAACACAAGTATTCGCTCAGGGCAGGAAGAGGTTGGCTGTGAGGATGAGGCAAGTACAAACACACAGGGTGATGATGAGGTTGTAGATCCCCCTTACTGTCAACCCACAGTCAGGCACTCGAGGAGGTCAGCAGAGGAGGTGGAGGAGGATGCTACTGACAACGAGGTTAGGTTGCACCTTCCTTGACAGAGACGGAGTACTGGAAGCACATCAACAACTGCATCCTCAGCCACAACTCTGCCTCTGAGTACAAGTCAGGGTGGCTCTACAATTCGCATGGGCTCTAAGCCTTGCCTAGCCTGGTCCTTTTTTGACATCGCAAAGGATCTCCCAACTCATGTCATCTTTGTCGCCAATGTCTAAGTAGAGGCCAAAAACTCACTAGTTTGAGTACTTCGTCCATGAACCGTCATATGGATAAGAAGCATAAGTCACAGTGGGAAGCTCACTGTGCTACAATGTGGCCTAGCGGAGCGGGCCAACCACCGTCTGCCCCTTCAAGTGCATACGTGTGCTCTTCATCCTCTGTGACTGTGGGGACAGCAGTCACACATGTATTTGGACGCAGACCTTCCATCTCTTTACCCGCAATGGGCAGTGTGATTGGCAGGTCATCAGTTGTTTTGGAAGTGGAAACAGCTGCTGGTGTTGAGCTCTCTCAGACATCGAGAGCACCACCTTTGGATGAAGACAACATTATGTCTCCACCTGCTCTTTCCTCACAGACCAGCAGTTTTCCAGGGACACCCTACTCAACGCCGTCTCAGCACAGCAGCCAGCCAGCCAGCCATCGGTCCCTCAGATGTGGACAAGTAAAAGACCATTTCCACCTAGCCATGACAAAGCTAAGAGGTTGACTTTCACCATCTGCAAGCTGTTGGCTACAGAAATGCTGCCTTTCCACCTGGTGAACACACAGGAGTTTCGAGACCTTATGTCTGTCGCAGTGCCCCAGTACCGGATGCCCAGTCACCACTGCTTCTCCAAGAAAGGTGCGCCTGCGCTACACCAGCAAGTCGCACACAACATCACCGCTTCTTTGAGAAACTCTCTGTGTGACAGGGTGCATTTCACCACAGATACTTGGACCAGTAAGCATGGAAAGGGGCGTTACATGTCACTGACTGGGCACTAGGTACCTATGGTGAGAGATGGAGAAGGGTCCGCTGAACAAGTCTTTCCGTCCTCACGAGTTGTGCGTCAATCCTCTGTATGTAGAAGTTCCTCAACTGCTTCTGCCTCTTCCACCTCGCCTGGGTCCTCCACCTCCTCCCAAAGCCTGTCTGGTGAGGCCACCCGCGTTGTAACTGCGCACAAGGAATCCCGCACATCTCCTTACTATGCTGGCATCAGAGCTCAACGGCATCAGGTGGTCTTTAAGTTGAAATGTCTGGGAAATGTGAGTCACACAGCTGACGAGTTGTGGTCAGCTCTGGAGACCGAGTTTCACCAATGGTTGTCTACACTCAACCTGCAGCCAGGGAAGGCCGTGTGCAACAATGCTGCAAACCTGGGTGCGACCCTTTGCCTGGGCGATGTGACACTCGTGCCTTGTATAGCTCACGTATTAAACCTTGTTGTCCAGCAATTTTTAACCCACTATCTCGGCCTACATGGGCTTCTGCAGAGGGCACAGTCACTATGTGCTCACTTCCGCCGTTTACACGCCGCAGCTGAACGACTTGCATCGCTCCAGAAGTCTTTCGGCCTACCGGTTCACCGCCTGAAATGCGATGTGCCGACATGCTGGAATTCGACTCTTCACATGTTGCTGCGACTGTGGCAGCACCACCGACCCCTGCTGCAATACGTTATGAGCCTGGGCCAACGAGATCCAGAGGTGGGGAAGATCACACTGCTGGAGTGGTCTCAGATCAAGGACCTATACACCCTTCTGCACAGTTTCGACATGGCGACGAAGATGTTTAGTGCTGACGCTGCCATTATCAGCATGACAATTCCAGTCATTTACATGCTGGAGCACACTCTAAACAGTATTCGGATTCAGGTGGTGGGATAAGAGGAAGGGGAGGAAGTACAGGAGGATTCATACACAGAAGGGATACCAAGATCTACAAGGTCAAGACAGTCAGCAGCACCAAGGCGGCAGGCATGGGACGGTGGGGGAGAGGGATTAACAAGGGCGCATGGTAACAGCCAAACTGCTGAGGAAGGTGCAGGAGCCCAGGAAGAAATGGAGGACAGACTGGCGATGGGCATGGAAGACTCAGCAGATGAGGGAATGTATAAGAATTACAGGCTCTACCACATATATTGGAGGTGCTTAGGGGATAAAGAACCATATAGTAGAGTAAATCCCAGCACTCTGAATGAAAACCAAGGGGGAATTATGCAAAAGTGATTTTATTGACTAATACACTGCAAAAGGAACCTAACCAGGACAACAGCACCAACGTTTCGGCATAGAGCCTTTCTCAAGGTTGTTGCATCACTGGTCAGAGTAAGGAAAACACGGGTCTCGAAGGACCTTTATTTGCAATCCTCCGGTTGTCCTTCGAGACCCGTGTTTTCCTTACTCTGACCAGTGATGCAACAACCTTGAGAAAGGCTCTATGCCGAAACGTTGGTGCTGTTGTCCTGGTTAAGGTGGTGTCACACACAGCGACGACGACAACGACGTCGCTGCTACGTCACCATTTTCTGTGATGTTGCAGCGACGTCCCGTCGCTGTCGCTGTGTGTGACATCCAGCAACGAGCTGGCCCCTGCTGTGAGGTTGTTGCTCGTTGCTGAATGTCCTGCTTCATTTTTTCGTCGTCGCTCTCCCGCTGTGACGCACAGATCGCTGTGTGTGACAGCGAGAGAGCAACGAAATGAAGTGAGCAGGGGGCAGGAGCTGGCGTCTGGCAGCTGCAGAAAGCTGTAACCACTGTAAACATCGGGTAACCAAGGGAAGACCTTTCCCTGGTTACCCGATATTTACCTTCATTACCAGCCTCCGCCGCTCTCGCTGCTAGTGCCGGCTCCTGCTCTGTGCACATGTAGCTGCAGTACACATCGGGTTAATTAACCCTATGTGTACTGTAGCTAGGAGAGCAAGGAGCCAGCGCTAAGCACTGTCCGCGGCTCCCTGCTCTCTGCACGGTGACATGTAGCTGCAGTACACATCGGGTTAATTAACCCGTTGTGTACTGTAGCTAGGAGAGCAAGGAGCCAGCGCTAAGCAGTGTGCGCGGCTCCCTGCTCTCTGCACTGTGACATGTAGCTGCAGGACACATCGGGTTAATTAACCCGATGCGTACTGTAGCTAGGAGAGCAAGGAGCCAGCGCTAAGCAGTGTGCGCGGCTCCCTGCTCTCGCGGTTATGATCGCTGCTTCGGCTGCTGTGTTTGACAGCTAAGCAGCGATCATAACAGCAACTTACAAAGTCGCTGCTACGTCACAGAAAATGGTGACGTAACAGCGACCTCGTTGTTGCTGTCGTTTAGTGTGACCCCAGCTTTAGGTTCCTTTTGCAGTGTATTAGTCAATAAAATCACTTTTGCATAATTCCCCCTTGGTTTTCATTCTGAGTGCTGGGATTTACTCTACTACTCAGCAGATGAGGGAGACCTTGATCACATTTCTGTTGTGCGAGGTTGGGGGGAGAGGGCAGAGGAAGGAAGCATGATTCTCACCTCGCCGCCACCAACACAGCAAGGACTTGGTCCTCCTGGATGCGCAAGACACATGAGTGCCTTCTTGCTGCACTACCTACAACATGACCCTCGGATTGTCAGAATTCGAAGTAATGCTGACTAATGGGTTGCAACACTCTTAGATCCCCGGTACAAGTCAAAATTTGGCGAAATAATTCCTGCCATAGAAAGGGATGCACGTATGCAGGATTATCAGCAGAAGCTGTTACGCAATCTTAGCTCCGCTTTTCCAATAAACACCAGCGGTGCACAGATTGAATCTCACAGTTCTAACTTGACAACCATGGGACTGTCGAGTCATCATCACCCAAACCATACCAGCAACACCGTGTCTGGTGGTAACAGCAATTTTATGGAATTGTTTCATGAATTTTTTAGACCATCCTTTGCAAGGCCACAAGACACAAGAAGTCTGACACATAGTCAACGCCAAGAGAGTATGATACAGGACTATCTCCAAGTGAATATTGATGCCATGACTCTGCAATTAGGATCCTTGCTCATTTTGGGCTTCCAATCTGGAAAAATGGCCTGACCTCGCCACTTACGCCTTGAAGATCTTGTCGTGTCCCGCAGCCAGCGTTCTCTCGAAACGTGTCCTCAGTGCTGCTGGGTGTGTGCTGACAGATAAGCGCAGGCATCTGTCCAGTGACAATGTGGACAGACTAACGTTCATCAAGATGAACAAGTTATGGATCCGCAAGGACTTTTTTACCCCTGTGTCATCCTGGGGAGAGTAAAGGCTTGTGGATTTTTGATTGTGCTTCATGCAAATCAACATGTTAAGTAAGCAACTGTGGGACAATTGATGCCACTCGTAAGTGGTGTCTGTGTCCCAATTTTTTGAAAAAAATGGAGACTCTTGTTGGAGTCCCCTTGCTGTGTTTTACATGAGTTTAGAAGGGCATGACATGCTTATATCTGTGTCTTCTCCTCCTTTTACTCGTCCAGCTCTTTTCTTTCAGCATGAGTATATGTACTTGTCACTTTCCCATGTGTTTGTGGTGTCTTGTGAGTTGTTTGTCCCCTTTTGGACACCTTAGAAGGTGTTTTCTAGGTGTTTGTATGTGTTTGTGTTTGCCTGCCATTGTTTTCAATGGGGTTCGAAGGTGTTCGTCCAACGTTCGACGAACACACCCGCCACTCGACGAAAAGAATTTGAACGCTAGGGGGGTGGCTCATCTCTACTGTTGACATAAATATCCTTCAAAAAAAGAATAATGGTTTTTCCAAACAGAGTCAAAAATCTTAAGAAATGTGGTACAAATCTAATGGTATGTTGCTTTTAGAAAGTATAAGGGTTACAGCCAGATGGACCACACATGTTTGAGGAATCCACAGGAATCCATCCACAAATAGACATGCACAGATACCTACATGTGCCGCCCCCGTGACAGCCGATGGGCTGCTCGGATCCGGATCCACAGTGGCTCGAGGGGTCTCCGGACCCGAGGCGGGGTCGTGCGGCCTCTCGAAAATAAAAGGGGAGTAGAAAGGGTGGATTGGATAATGTTCGTGACGCCACCCACGGTTCGTGGTAAAAATTGGGATACCACCTCTGCTGCGTTTAGGGGAGAGGAGAGTGCCCGGGAGCGATGGAATGGCAGCTTTTGATGTTAACCCCTCCGTGGGCAGGGGAAGGTGTTCCGGGGCTCAGTGTTGGCAGGCTGGGGACCCGTTGGGAGCAAAGGGGCACAACGTACTTACACAGTCCAGAGATGCTGATGCTGACACCAGGTAAACCAAAGTCTTGAACGTCCTGCAGCCTTAGTCCAAACATGTTGGGTCCGTGCCCTTTTGGCGTTGCTGGTTGGTCTGCAGCCTTGTCCCTTGGCACGTGTTTACATTTGGTGGATCCCTTTCACCTAAAACTATTCGGGTCCCGCTCACCTGCGTGGCTAGCAGAGTGAGCTTGCTCTCAGGGTTCACGCTTGGGATTTTCTGGGTGGTTTTGGTAAGTCCTATCCCTATCGTTGCGCTAGTACCCCGATTTTGGAGCGGGTGGAGAGCGGTTCATGAAGATTCCGTTCCCGTCGGGTGAATTACTGGGCTGCATGAAGCCACTTCCCAGCCTAGGGTCCGCGTACCCCGTCGTGCCCTGGCCCCTGCCTGGTTGTAGCACAAGGCCGCTGGTCTGCCCTCCATGGCAGTACCGTGCCCCCTGTCACTA
The DNA here is from genome assembly GCF_048569485.1 of Anomaloglossus baeobatrachus. Classification (NCBI taxonomy): domain Eukaryota; kingdom Metazoa; phylum Chordata; class Amphibia; order Anura; family Aromobatidae; genus Anomaloglossus; species Anomaloglossus baeobatrachus. The sequence goes on from NC_134353.1 coordinate 386,661,390, forward strand.
CCCCCTGCGACCGGAGTTCCAGCTCCTTCCAGGCTAGACCAACGTCTGGCACCTGGGACGGTTACAGGAGCCCAGCTCCGCAGCGTGACCTTTCCTGTCACTGCTCACTGGCACTTCACTCCAACTACTCCTCTCTCTCCCTCCTGACACTTCTGGCCCTCCTTCTACCATCCCTCCATCTGGGCGGCCCTATTCCCCTCAGGCTGCCCGATGGGTGTTTGGTGGGTGTGGTGCAGAGTGTTCCTCAGGATTTGTGTATACCTGTTCTTAGCAACACCAAAGGGACAGGACCCGTAATCAAGGAGGAGCGGGTACCATGCAGTAGGGCAGATTGCACGGCACCCTTGTGACGACCTGATAGGCCAGGGCGTCACATACATATACAGGCATACGTACACATATATATTTAAAGAGAAATTCACAAAAACACATATAAATAGACATAAATCTAGACACAGTCATATACACTGACATACATAGATACACATCATACATGCACACAAAGACACATTATTTTTATATTTTTGTATATTTATATATATTTCTAATTTCTGCAACAGCCTCATTTACCTCCCCGCTTGTCTCCATCCACCTCCTCCTAAATTGATGGCAGTCACTAACAGACATGGCCGCACATAGAGAACACTAACACTGCTGTATATACATCACAAGAGAGGCTGGGGACATACACATTACTGGGGGGCATACATATTACTGAGGAAAGGGGTACACAGCAATGGGGGGCATACAGCTCTAGAGGGGGACAGTGGCTCTGAGGTGAGGGGACAAACAGCTCTGAGGTGGGGGGGTGACATGCAGCTCTGGGGGTATACAGCTCTGGGGCTGCATAGTGCAATATGGGGGCTGCATAATGCTACATGGGGGCTATATAATACTATATGGAGGACTATGGGGGCTTCATAACACTATATGAAGGAATATGGGGGCTGTATACTACTATACCCCCAGAGTTGTATACCCCCTCAGAGCTGTATGTCCCCCCATCCCAGTGCTCTATACCCCCCCCATATAGCACAGTGCAGTCCCATATAGAATTAGCTACCCTCATGTAGTATACAGCCCCCAAATAGCACAATGCAGACCAAGATAGTATTAGGCACCTTCATGTAGTATACAGCCCACATATAGCACAATGTAGACCCAGATAGCATTAGGCACCCTCATGAAGTATACAGCCCACATATAGCACAATACAGACGCAGACAGCATTAGGCACCCTCATGTAGTATACAGCCCCTACATAGCACAGTGAAGACCCAGCTAGCATTAGGCATCCTCATGTAGTATACAGCCCCTATATAGCACAGTGCAGACCCAGATAGCATTGGGCATCCTCATGTAGTACACAGCCCCTATATAGCACAGTGCAGAGCCAAATAGCATTAGGCATCCTCATGTAGTATACAGCCCGTATATAGCACAGTGCAGACCCAGATAGCATTAGGCACCTTCATGTAGTACACAGCCCTATATTGCACAGTGCAAACCCAGATAGCACAGTGCAGAGCCAGAAAGCATGAGGCACCCTCATGTAGTACACAGCCCCTATATAGCACAGTGTAGAGCCAGATAGCAGTAGGCATCCTCACATCCTCACGTAGTATACAGCCACCATATCATTTAATGCACCCCCATGGTCATCTGGCCACAGTGATTGTACATACTCACTTCTCCTCGTTCCCCTGCTGCTCTCCGGTCTCCTCAGTTCACTGTTGTCGCTCACTCTGACCTCACTGCAGGCGCGCAGTGATGACGTCACCGCGCTCCGCTGCTGATCTGACAGACACAGCGGGGAGAATGATGAGAGAGGGAGCGCGCTGCTCCCTCTCTCATCATTGCTCTCAATTGTATTAGTAACTGCAAAGCCGATACAATTGAAAGCACGATCCTCGGCAGGGGGGAGGCTGGTGACAGCGCGGACACAGGGCACCCCTGGCTAGCGGTACGCCACTCCTACCACTGCGAGTGGGCCCCCCGGCATCCCTGGAATTTGACCGGGTTTGCCAGGTGCTGACGCCGGCCAAGCAAACATGCCAGCAGGATCATTACCAAAATAAACCGGAGCCTGAAAAGCAGGTGCCATGGAATATGATGGCCAAACAAGGGATGCTGCTGGTTTAGGGTTTGGAGGCGGAGCTTAAAAATTATTGTTGTTTTGGTCAGTAATACCCTGCAGGTTATTTGACAGAAAACACAGATTATTCATCACCTGTGGCCTACCCACTTCTCCCACCCCCAGTGATCTGCTGCCCCATAGGCGACAGCCCTTGTTTTTCTATATCCTTCTCCTCCCTTTCCACATCTACTATAGAAATGAATATGTTATCAGGAATATCCAGGTGCTCCACTCTCGGTACTTTGGTGACCGAGTTTGATAAATGGCTGGGTCCACAGAAGCTGGAGCTAGGGAAGGCCATGTGCAATTAGGATGCAAACCTAGTGGCAGCACTACGGCTGGGCAACTCGACATCTGTGCAACATCACATATGCGCTGCATAAAATTTCTATGGTAGTATTATGTCCTGGATGCGCTGCTGTAGAAGGCACGGTCGCCGTGTGCTAACTTTTTCTAATTAAAATGTCGGCGTGTGTGTTGTGTGGACCGTACCTTCCTGCTCTTTTAAAGCCCTATGGTGAGGGGGTAAATGATGCTACTGTGTCGCCCAGGGCTATGGGGTACTCGGTCCCAGGCCGTATATGTACGGGGATGCTGTGTCATGGTTGTATAATGGCCGATGCCCGGTTCCGTGACCATGGCGACACTTTTTAAAAGGGGTTATATACAAGGGAATTGAAAGAGTTTGCATTGTGACGCCACTTGCAGGTTGCGGTTATGGTGATGGAACCGCCGCTGCACAGTCTGTTACCTCTGGGGCTGATGGTGGTGGCAGCCTGGATGGTAGGCTCTCTGCAATTTGGGCCAGGCCCCAGAGAGTGAATGTAGGGGTCCGTCGCAGAAAGAAGGGAGACCACACGATGGGGATGCAGTGCAATTTCTGTTTACTCACAGTGTTGTTGAGTTGTGGCCCTGGGGACGCCTGGTTCAGACCCCTGGTCCCTTTTGTCCCAGTGCCGGTGTGGTGACCTGGTAGTCTCTTTCCCTGGCACCTCTCACTGGTTGGTGGGATCCCGTAGCCTGGAATGTTTGTGGGTCCCTTACTGTCTGTTGGCAGTCTCTCGTCCATACGGCAGGCAGTGCGAACCTTGTAGGGTCGATGTTCTATTCCAGTCCCTGGCTCAATCTTTACTGCTGGTGCCCCCGGATTCTTGGGTCAGTGAGGTCCGTGAAGGTCCCCTCATTGTGCAGGTATTTGTCAGGTTGCCTGAAGCTGTCGCCTGACCTAGGGCCCTGTGCCCCGTCGGTGCCCTGGTTCCAGAGGTACCTGGCTGTATCATCCCTGGCAACCACTCTCCTTGCCACCTAGGTCACTGTTACATGACCCCGTCTGGAGACACGTCCATCCCCTTCAACTGCTACTACCGGACTCCTCTGTCTTTTTGTCTGTCCCCTCCCACCGGATGGTCGTCTAGTGACCTGGACTGGCTCCACCTCTGGATGGCCATCCATTGGGTTTTGGACTAGTCAGTCATCCCTAATGGGGAGTGGGAACTGGGGATGTTATGTTTTTTGGTGGTACCGGCACTGGTCTTCCAGGTCCCTGAGGGTAGGCCCTGCATCTTAGCCAGGATGCAGTACCTAGTAATGCATTGATGGGTTCAGGGGTGTTACACTACTATGCTACTGTGTCCCTGAAAGGATTTTTAATGTTGAGACTCCAAAATGGGTCTGAAACTCATGTCTTGTGGGTAGTGCCCGCCTTCTGTGACCAAGAGCCCTATATCGTTCACTATAGCATGTCTTCCTTTTTCTAATTGTAATGCTGGCCCACAGGCCTGTGTGTTGCATGGTCCGTACCTCCCTGCTCTTTTAAAGCCATATGGGGAGAGAGGCAATTGATGCTACTGTAATGCTGTGTCCCTGAAAGAATTGTTAATGTCAAGACTAATACATAGGTTTCCAAGTTGTGTCTTGTCTGTACTGGCAGGGGTATGGGAGCACCAGCCATACACCTTTTTCTCATCCACCTCTATATTTCTTCTTTCTATAGCCTAGGAAGCTAATGGCTACGACAAAACAGTGGTGCTGCACTGTAAACCGTATTTTGCTGTTTTGAAAGCTTTTCGACCCCCCTAAAAGTGTTTTCTGTGCCTTACGTTTGGCCGCCCATTGAATCCAATGTGGTTTGGAAAGGTTCGGTTTGCTCATCTCTACTGTGCACCACATTTTAAAAAAAGACACTGAAAACCTGGAGCAAGTTTAGAGAAGAGCTACCAGGAGGGTGAGCGGATTGCAAACTATGTCCTACGAGGAAATGTTAAAGGTTAAAGAATCTGAGAATGTTTTGCTTGCAAAAAGAAGGCTAGGAGAAGACTTAATGGCTGTCTACAAATATTTGAAGGGATGTCACAGTATAAAGGGATCATCCTTATTCTCATTTGCACATGGAAGCACAAAACCCAATGGAGCAAAACTGAAAAAGAGAAGATACAGATTAAATATTAGAAAACAATTTTGGACAGTGATGGTAATTAATGAGTGGAAAAGGCTGCCAGGAGAGGTGATGAATAAAATTTAGAGAGCTCCACTCCAACTCAGACGCCAGCAAGGTGGAGGTGGGGTACTGGTATGCAGGGCCGCCACTAGGAATTTCAGGGCCCCATACTGGCAAAATTTTCGGGCCCCTTTGAGAGTCCACCCAGACTCCACCCTAGCCCCGCCTCTGCCCAGCTCCGCCTCCAACCCTCAAACCTTCCACAAACTCACTGTCCACTCTGGAAAAATTCCAATCTGCACTCCACTCCCTCCCCCTGTCTGAGTAGTCGTCGTGTGACCAATCATTCATATGCGATTTTCATACTTAGAGTCATGTGATGCTGAGCTGCTTTTCCTAATTCTTTCAATTATCTGTAAAAAAGAGAGCGGTAAGAAGAAAAGCTAATTGTCAGATGACTGTAAGTATAAAAATCACATATGAGTGGAGTGGTCATGTGGTGACTGCTGGAACCAGCAAGCAGAGCTGAATCCTGAGAGTGAGTATATTACACACTGTTAGGCCGGAATCACATTTGCAAGAGACTCGCGCGAGTCTCGCATCGCAGTACCCGGCCTCACACTCTGCTGACAGGAGTGGGTCAGCTGCATGTATTTCTATGCAGTTCAGATACTCCTGTCCGGAGAGTGTGCGGCCATGCCGGGTGCTGCGACGTGAGACTCGCGCGAGTCTCTCGCAAGTGTGATTCCAGCCTTAGGATTGAGCTACAGGGCTTAATTTTATAATTAAAGGGCTTGTGCAGGTTTGAGATTAGATGACTGCAGGCATCTGCATTCTCACAGCACTTGCACTGCACACTTTAAGGTTTCTCCCTTGCTAGTTGCAAGAGTGGACGGTTATATGAGCACAAGTATGCGATTTCTATACTTCTGGCCACATTCTGACTAGACGTGTCCGTCCTAATGCAATTAATTTTCAGTGATCTAGGCCACGCATGTCTAGTCAGCACATGACCACATCTACGTAAATCGCATACTTGTGGTTTTGTGACCTCCCACTCTCAACACAGGCACCAGAGAATCCTGCCAGCGTGCAGTGTGTGCACTGTGAGAACTCAGAAGTCTGTAGTGACATAGAGTGACAGAGTAAGTGCAGACACATCACAAACGAGGGACAACCCCTTTTAATACTCCTAACATTAAAAAAAATAGTAACCCTTAAATTGGCAGATGGCACAATACTTTATTAACATAGCCCTGTATAATGTAATCTTACAAGGGCTGAACTGTTACATTTGGACAGGATCAGGATTTATAATAGCACAGGAATACATCAACCGAGAGCCACCAGATGCACAGAAATACATCACTAGAGCCCCCATCAGTACAGAAACACAGCATTGAAATCCTCATCAGTACAGAACAAAGAATCAAAATGACCATCAGTACAGAAATACATCACCAAAACCACCATAGGTGCAGAGCAAAGCATCAAAATGCTCATCAGTACAGAAATACATCACTAAAACCACCATGGGTGCAGAAACAAAGACTCAAAATGTCCATCAGTACAGAAATATATCACTAAAACCACCATAGGTGCAGAAACAAAGCATCAAGATTCTTATCAGTAAAGAAATTCATCATCAGTACCACCAGCAGCACAGAAATACATCCATATAATCCCTATCAGTACAGAAACAGCATCAAAACTCTCATCAGTACAGAAATACATCACAAGAATCGGTACATGGTTCATTAATTGTGAAATCAGGTTAGCCCTGTATATATATTTATCGCATCAACCTAGAACTTCCAGTATGTCCTTAACAATGGTAAGAAGATACTGGGAGTTGTAGTTATCAGTCCTTGTCAGACCATAAAGGAACTACAGTACTGGTGAGAATTAGTCAGTATCACAAATAAACATTTACAGTGGTTACGGAAAGTATTCAGACCCCTTTACATTTTTCACTTTATTTCATTTGGTAAATTCAAAAAAGTTCATTTTTTTTCTCATTGATGTACACTCTGCACCCCATCCCCCATCTTGACAGAAGAAACAGAAATGTAGAATTTTTTTCAAATTTATTAAACAAGAAAAACTGAAGTATCACATGGTCATAAGTATTCAGACCCTTTGCATTACATACATTAATGAGAAAAAAATGAACTTTTTTGAATTTACCAAATGGCTGCAATGAAACAAAGAGTGAAACATTGAAAGGGGTCTGAATACTTTCCGTACAAACTGTATATTCAGGTACCTTATAGATGACCTTGTCTCTGAAGAGTCGTTCTTTTTCTTTTCTTTATCTTGTCCAGATGCCATGATGAATTTTCATGGCCACAGCTCGACTCTGCAGACTTCCATTTTCTCCACTTTTCTGCAACACATCCCGACACAATGCCTGAAAATAAGAGTGTCATTATAATGTCCCTGAATAAAAATATCTGCCCCACACTATGCTCCTGAATAAATAATTAACCCTCACTGTGTTCCCTGCACAAAACATGGCACACACAGTCCCTCTTATGGTACGTGCCCTCCACACTGCCCTTTCCTTTCCATATTAAGCCCTCTCTTCACACTCCTCTCCCCCTACCCAGTCTTTATTATGTGCCATTTTTTCTCATCCCATACGGTCATATAACAATCTCCGTAGTCATCACCTGCTTCCCATACTATGACCGCACCATTCCCCTTCTCATACTGTGTCCGTGTCGCGGGCGGGGAGGGGACGCTGCGCTCACCCACTGCTCGGGTCCGGCTACTGCTGCTGCTGCTGCTGCTCAGTGGTGGCTTGAGCAGTGGGCCGGATCCCGGGGACTCGAGCGGCGTTCCTCGCCCGTGAGTGAAAGGGGGGTGGTGTGTGGTTTGGGGATATTGTCCGTGACGCCACCCACGGTTGTGGTGAAGTTGTGACACCACCGCTGCTCTGGACGGGGATCCCGGGAGCGATGACAGGGAGCAGCTTGGATGTTGGTTCTCCCCTCCGTGGGTAGGGGAGTTTGTTGTCCCGGGGCCCGGTGAGGGTTGGGGCTGACAAGCGGGTTACTGGGCCTGGTGAAGTGCAGGGCCTCGGGGGCAGCGCCGTGCACCCACCCAGCCAGCAATCCACACGGAGTCTCCGGCCAAACAAATGGCCGGATGGACGGGTCCCACAGACGGCCGTGGCTGTTCTCCTCCCGGTAGGTTGATGGCGACTGCCCCTCCCTGCACCTGTGCTGTGTCTACGGTTCCAATGGCCTCCCACTGGTAACCCGCTCCCCAGCTTGGATGGATGCTAAGGGAGCCCCTTTTGCCCGCAGGCTCTGGCCCTGGGAACTGTAGCCTTGGCGGTGACTGTGTTTCCCTTTACGGTGTGAGCTGTTGCCTTCAATCGGGTCCCGACTGCAGGGAAACCCAGGAAGCCCCCCTCGCCAACGGACTTGACCGGTTTCACGGCGACTCCCAGCCCGGTCGGGGTCCGCAGGCCCCGCCGAATGGCACTGGCCCCTCTCCACTCCCCGATCCGGCACCGGCGGGCCACCGCCCGTCCTCGGCTCCCACGGTTCACTCCAATCAGCCTCTCCTGCAGACAGCCACCACCGTCCACCAACCCCGCTGTATGTGCCCGGGCCACACACCCGGACACAGTCAGGCTGCTCCTCCACCACTTCACTCTCCAAACTCCAAAACTAATCTGCCTACTTTTCCCGCCTCCAGGACTGTGAACTCCTCGGTGGGCGGGACCAACTGCCTGGCCCACCCCCTGGTGTGGACATCAGCCCCTGGAGGAAGGCAACAAGAATTTGTGTTTGACCTAGGTGTGCCTAGCCGGGGCGTGGGGTGTGTTGGTGTAGTACCTGTGATGACCTGGCTTGTCCAGGGCGCCACATCCGCACCGATCCCCCCTCTTCTCATACTGTCCGCACCCATGCCCCCTCACTGCTCATACTGTGTCCGCACTCATCCCCCCTCTCATGCTGTGTCTGCACCCATCCCCCCTCACTTTCCATACTGTCTGCACAAATCCTCCCTCTCTGCATACTTTGTCTGCACCCATCCTTCTCTCTCCCAATGCTATGTCCACACCCGTCCCCTTCACTTTTCATACTGTGTCCACACCCATCCTCCCCTCACATTTTATACTGTGTTCACACCCATCCCCCCTCACTTTTTATACTGTCTGCACCCATTCCCCCTCACATTTTATACGGTGTTCACACCCCTTTCCCCTCACTTTTCATACTGTCTGCAGCCATTACCCCTCACTTCCTTCCCTCACTTTTTATACTGTAACCGCACCCATCCCCCTCACTTTTTATACTGTAACCGCACCCATCCCCCTCACTTTTTATACTGTGTTCACACCCATCCCCCCTCCCATTTTATACTGTATTCACACGCATCCCCCCTCACTTTTCATACTGTGATCACACCCATCCCCATCACTTTTCATACTGTCTGCACCCATCCCACCTCACATTTTATACTGTGTTCACACCCATCCCCCCTCACAATTTATACTGTATTTGTCCCCATCCCCCTCACTTTTCATACTGTCTGCACCCATCTCCCTCACATTTTATACTGTCTGCACCCATCCCCCTCACATTTTATACTGTGTCTGCACCCACCCCCCTCACATTTTTTACTATGTCTGCACCCATCCCCCTCACATTTTCTACTGTCTGCACTCCATCTCCATGCCACTCACATTTTATACTGTCTGCACCCATCTCCCTTACATTTTACACTTTGTCTGCACCCACCCCCCTCACATTTTCTACTGTGTCTGCACCCATCCCCCTCACATTTTATACTATCTGCACTCCATCACCATCCTCCTCACATTTTATACTGTCTGCACCCATCCCCCTCATATTTTATACTGTGTCTGCACCCATCCCCCTCACATTTTTTACTGTTTGTACCCATCCCCCTCACATTTTATACTGTGTCTGCACCCATCATCCCTCACTTTTCATACTTTTTATAATGGAACCACTGTACCCATCTGACCCTCATCCTGCCAATACTGTCTTTAAATTTAATCCATGGTTCCCCATACTCCTCCTCCATTCAGTCCCCATACTGTGTGTGCACTTATAACCCCCTTGCTCCCCATTCTGGGTTCTCAAATGGCCCACATACACACCCCGTCCCCTAATTACCATCAATCTTCGTGTCTTCAGCTCCATTGGAGCACTTTCTACCAGCTCTGTTCGCGCCTTTGCGGCAATGAGTGACATCAGCAGCGTGATCAGCTGACCGGCTCACAATGCTGATGTCACGGGGTCAGCGCTTGTACTGGCGTCTAATAGACGCTAGTACAGTGATCGCTGGGAGCCGGCGCTGCAGATACTGAGAGCCGTGGTCAAGTTGACAGCAGCACAGAGAAGTCCCAGGCAGCTGCTGGTAGACATCATGGACCCCGCATCAGGCACTCCCCTGCCAGCTACATACCGCTCTAGGGCCTGGTGAGTAGGAGAATGAAAGAGGAGGGACCTGGGCTGCCAGCGTATCAGGGCCCCCCTGTGTGCTTCTGCTCACCGGGTCCGCCCTCTGACGCGCATCTCCCTTCCCCAAACCCCCCTCCTCCACTCACCCGATCTCCAGTAAGTCCAGCACATGGCTAATTTGCATGCTCCGCCCTGTCGCATGCAAATTATCCATTTATAGTAGCCGAAGCCACACAGCTGGGCCCCTCTGCTGCGGCTGTGACTGGGGCCCGGTGAAGAGGGGGGCCTGCTCGGCCTGGGGCTTAATATAGCTAAGTAATTACCCCAGGCTCGGCCGGGCCCCCCCTTTTCACAGGGCCCGATACACCAGTCACAGTAGTAATGACCTGATGGCGGCCCTGCTGGTATGGGCTGGTATCATCAAATATGAATTTGTGGGACCTTTTCGGGTTGAGGATGGAGTGAAGCTCAACTCCGAGACCTACTGCCAGTTTCTGAAAGACAACTTCTCCAAGCAGTGGTACAGGAAGAAGTCGGTATCGTTCAAGAAAAACATGATTTTCATGCAGGACAATGCTCCATCACATGCATCCAATGACTCCACAGCGTGGCTGGCCAGTAAAGCTCTAAAAGATGAAAAAATAATGACATGGACCCCTTGTTCACCTGATCTGAACCCCATAAAGAACCTGTGGTCCCTTATAAAATGTGAGATCTACAGGAGAGGGAAAACAGTACACCTGTAGGAACAGTGTCTGGGAGGCTGTGGTGGCTGCTGCACACAATGTTGATAGTAAACAGATCAAGCAACTGACAGAATTTATGGATGGTAGGCTGTTGAGTGTCATCATAAAGAAAGGTGGCTATATTGGTCATTAATTTTTGGGGTTTTGGTTTTGCATGTCAGAAATGTTTATTTCTAAATTTTGTGCAGTTATATTGGTTTACCTGGTGAAAATAAACAAGTGAGATGGGAATATATTTGTTTTTTATTAAGTTGCCTAAGAATTCTGCTCCGTAATAGTTACCTGCACAAACAGATATCCTCCTAAGATAGCCAAATTAAAAAAAAAACACCCCAACTTCCAAAAATATTAAGCTTTGATATTTATGAGTCTTTTTGGTTGATTGAGAACATAGTTGTTAATCAATAAGAAAAAAAATCCTCTAAGATACAACTTGCCTAATAATTCTTCGCACAGTATAGAATATGCTCAAAAAGTTAATTTGTCAGTAATTCGATACAAAAAGGGAAATACATATAATACAGTTAGGTCCAGAAATATTTGGACAGTGACACAATTTTCGCGAGTTGGGCTCTGCATGCCACCACATTAGATTTGAAATGAAACCTCTACAACAGAAATCAAGTGCAGATTGTAACATTTAATTTGAAGGTTTGAACAAAAATATCTGATAGAAATTGTAGGAATTGTACACATTTCTTTACAAACACTCCACATTTTAGGAGGTCAAAAGTAATTGGACAAATAAACCAAACCCAAACAAAATATTTTTATTTTCAATATTTTGTTGCGAATCCTTTGGAGGCAATCACTGCCTTAAGTCTGGAACCCATGGACATCACCAAACGCTGGGTTTCCTCCTTCTTAATGCTTTGCCAGGCCTTTACAGCCGCAGCCTTCAGGTCTTGCTTGTTTGTGGGTCTTTCCGTCTTAAGTCTGGATTTGAGCAAGTGAAATGCATGCTCAATTGGGTTAAGATCTGGTGATTAACTTGGCCATTGCAGAATGTTCCACTTTTTTGCACTCATGAACTCCTGGGTAGCTTTGGCTGTATGCTTGGGGTCATTGTCCATCTGTACTATGAAGCGCCATCCGATCAACTTTGCGGCATTTGGCTGAATCTGGGCTGAAAGTATATCCCAATACACTTCAGAATTCATCCGGCTACTCTTGTCTGCTGTTATGTCATCAATAAACACAAGTGACCCAGTGCCATTGAAAGCCATGCATGCCCATGCCATCACGTTGCCTCCACCATGTTTTACAGAGGATGTGGTGTGCCTTGGATCATGTGCCGTTCCCTTTCTTCTCCAAACTTTTTTCTTCCCATCATTCTGGTACAGGTTGATCTTTGTCTCATCTGTCCATAGAATACTTTTCCAGAACTGAGCTGGCTTCATGAGGTGTTTTTCAGCAAATTTAACTCTGGCCTGTCTATTTTTGGAATTGATGAATGGTTTGCATCTAGATGTGAACCCTTTGTATTTACTTTCATGGAGTCTTCTCTTTACTGTTGACTTAGAGACAGATACACCTACTTCACTGAGAGTGTTCTGGACTTCAGTTGATGTTGTGAACGGGTTCTTCTTCACCAAAGAAAGTATGCGGCGATCATCCACCACTGTTGTCATCCGTGGATGCCCAGGCCTTTTTGAGTTCCCAAGCTCACCAGTCAATTCCTTTTTTCTCAGAATGTACCCGACTGTTGATTTTGCTACTCCAAGCATGTCTGCTATCTCTCTGATGGATTTTTTCTTTTTTTTCAGCCTCAGGATGTTCTGCTTCACCTCAATTGAGAGTTCCTTAGACCGCATGTTGTCTGGTCACAGCAACAGCTTCCAAATGCAAAACCACACACCTGTAATCAACCCCAGACCTTTTAACTACTTCATTGATTACAGGTTAACGAGGGAGACGCCTTCAGAGTTAATTGCAGCCCTTAGAGTCCCTTGTCCAATTACTTTTGGTCCCTTGAAAAAGAGGAGGCTATGCATTACAGAGCTATGATTCCTAAACCCTTTCTCCGATTTGGATGTGAAAACTCTCATATTGCAGCTGGGAGTGTGCACTTTCAGCCCATATTATATATATAATTGTATTTCTGAACATGTTTTTGTAAACAGCTAAAATAACAAAACTTGTGTCACTGTCCAAATATTTCTGGACCTAACTGTATATAGAATCATTTCAAAGTGATATTTGAAATGTTTTTCTGTTAATGTTGATGATTATGGCCTAATGAAAACCCAAAAGCCATTATCTCAGAAAATTAGAATATTATATAAGGCCAACTGCAAAAATGATTTTAAAGTCAGAAATGTTGACCGACTGAAAAGTATGCACAGCAAATACACTCAATACATGGGCTCCTTTTGCATGAATTACTGCATCAATGCAGCGTGGCATGGAGGCGATCAGCCTGTGGCACTGCTGAGGTGTTATGAAAGCCCACGTTGCTTTGATAGCAGCCTTCAACTCATCTGCATTGTTGGGTCTGGTGTCTCTCATCTTCCTCTAGACAATACCCCACAGATTCTCTGTGGGGTTTAGCTCAGGTGAATTTGCTGGCCAATGAAGCACAGTGATACTGTGGCTATTAAACCAGGTATTGGTACTTTTGGCAGTGTGGACAGGTGCCAAGTCCTGCTGGAAAATGGCATTTTCATTGCCAAAAAGCTTGTTGGCAGAAGCAATCATGAAGTGCTCTAAAATTTCCTGGTAGACGGCTACGCTGACTTTGGTCTTGATAAAACACAGTAGACCTACACCAGCAGAAGACATAGCTCCCCAAACCATCACTGATTGTAGAACTTCACACTAGACCTCAAGCAGCTTGACTGTGTGCTTCTCCACTTTTTCTCCAGACTCTGGTACCTTGATTTCCAAATTAAATGCAAAATTTACTTTCATTCGAAAACAACACCTTGGACCACTGAACAACAGTCCAGTTTTTTTTCTTATTGGCCCAAGTAAGATGCTTCTTGCGTTTTCCATTTATCATGTGTGGCTTGACACAAGGAATGTGACAGTTGTAGCCGATATCCTGGATACGTCTGTTTGTGGTGTCTCTTGAAGCACCGACTCCAGCAGCAGTCCACTCCTTGTGAATCTCTCCCAAATTTTTGAATGGCCTTTTCTTAACAATCCTACCAAGGCTGCTGTTATCCCGGTTGCTTGTGAACCTTTTTCTACCCCACTTTTTCCATCCACTCAACTTCCATTAACCCCTTCACGACCGAGGACCTACCTGTACGTTCTAAATCATGAAGAGGTTAGCACCACCGACTGCTGCAGTGAACCAGTGGTGATCCCTGCACATGTTTGCTGATTTAAACAGCAGACATGTGCGGCTATCATTGAATATCAAATATCCCGATAAGGAAATCAGAGACATTAACGCTAACATCATCAGTATCGAACAATTCCAAAATACACTTTCATCTACCGAATATAACAACATAAAAACAAAGACTGAATCCACTATTTCTGAATTCAATAAAGTTCTACAATCTCATAAACGCTCCAAATTTCAGAGAGACCAGGAAAACTACCAGAAAAATCAAGTGAATTCATGGCGTTCCTCAGGCTACATTCCACCATGACGCCCCCAATATCAAGGACACTATGCCTAATCCAACAGCTCCGACAGAGAACACAATTTTCCTCCCTCCTCTCATTTTTTAGGTTAACGACGTCTTCCAAAAGGAAAATGCAGCGGAGCCAAAGACACCGGACCCAGAACCATTGTGACATGCTCACAGGTAAAACCAACTTGGTCTACAATATCTCCTCCTACAATTTATCCCCCTGTGAGTCGACCGTCCTACAGAAGGAATTATCATTCTGCCCCACTCCGACCTTCGATTCATTTACCTTAGATCAAGAGATTAGGAGATTCTTCAGGAACCTCCGACTCAAAGTGCACTTTAATGTTCTACCACATCCACCAGACAGTGTAGTCAGTCCTGGTCCCACCGATATGTTCCTGCTTAGTAACCTGAACTTACGTATTCCCAGTAATTTCTGCCCTCCGAAAAATTATCATCCGGTCGAAACATATATTTCCCTTGTCTCCAAGGAGATTGATCTTATCCTAGATGATATCCACAAGGGTAAACTTTACCTCAAACACAATTGTGCACCAGAAGAGTCACGTGCCATCACAAATCTTAAAAACAACCCCAACATCATTATCAAACCGGCAGACAAAGGCGGGGCGATAGTAGTCTTAGATAAAACGTATTATCTTTCCGAAATACATAACCAACTCAGCGATACTTCCACGTATGCTCCTATCAGTATGGACCCTTCTACTAAAGTACATCACATTATTGACACCACTATCAACTATCACTTACAAATTGGGACAATTGATATGAAATTAGCTGAATTCTTACATAAACTTAATCCCATTACGCCCGTCTTTTACGTCTTACCCAAAATCCATAAAAATCTGACCAGACCCCCAGGACGTCCTATCGTGGCATCCACTCTCTTCTTTCCCCATTGGCCATTACCCTTGACAAAATTCTGTCCCCTGTGGTCCCTTCTATCACTTCATATCTAAAGGATACCACTGACTTTCTGAACCATGTCCGTTAATTGGGTCCCATACCTGCCAATAGCCTTTTGGTCACACTAGATGTCAACAGCCTCAATACCAGCATAGACCACCAGGTTGGTATTGAGGCTGTCAATTGGTTCCTCGAAAAACACAGCAATTTTTGTGATCGCCAGCATACATTTTGCCAAGACTTGTTGCACATAGTACTAGAACAGAACTTCTTCCTCTTTGAGGACCAATGCTATGTCCAATGACAAGGGACCACTATGGGGTCCAATATGGCACCCCCATAAGCTAATATATTCATGGCATGGTTGGAAGAACGGCACATTTACAATTCCTCTCTCTTCCAGACACATGTTCTGACTTGGAAGAGATACATTGATGATGTGTTCATCATATGGCAGGGCGGGACCATTGTTCTAGACAGTTTTTTGGAATTTATTAATTCCTGTATTCCCAACGTGACTTTTACTCTTCATCAAAATCAAAGATCTATCCATTTTCTGGATACTACTAGCATACTTGACAATACAGGAAACATGTCCACTGATCTCTATGTTAAGAGTACTGATAGAAACAGCCTTCTACATTATAGCAGTTGTCATCCCAAACAAAAAAAACTCATTACCTATCTCACAACATCAGAGGATTGCTCACATTGTTTCCGATTCTTCTACCCAAATGATACGTTATGATGAGATGAGCCGTACGTTTCTGGACAGAGGCTATCCTTTATGGAGCTCTAAACAGTCTCCATCACGAAATACACAGACTTCCAGTATGAGTTCGCGAATTCCCTTTATCTCTACTTACCATCCTTTTAATACTTCCATCAAGAATGCTGTATGCAAATTTTGGCCTCTCCTGTCTCAGCCTTACCCCTCCATTCCTGCTTTTAATTGTCCCCCTCTTTTTTGTCATAAAAGACCTCAAAATTTGAAGGACCATCTTGTAAGGGCGGACATTGGGTCGGCTAAACCATCCGTACGACAGCTCACATTCACCTCAACATGCAGGGGCACTTTACCCTGCTTCGGATGCACCCAGTTCTCAAATGTTACTAAAGGTGATTCATTCACACATCCCTATACGTGTCAACGGTTTGCGATCAAAGGTTTTTTCACCTGCGAGTCCTCTTTTGGGGTTTATTTAATCAAATGCCCGTGTGGTCTCGGGTATGTTGTGGAAACCACCCAACATATCAGAGATCGCATCAGCAAACACAAGTCGACTATTAGATGCAAGCAAACACTTTTACCGATAACCTTCCACTTCATCTCGTACAACCATTCCATAGCTCAATTACGATTCCAAGTCATTGAGCATGTTCCCCCTATTAGAAGGGGAGGCGAACGAATCCAGAGGCTTAAATTGCGTCAGACCTACTGGATTCATACACTAAAAACCTTGGAACCTTCAGGTCTCAATAGGGAGTCTGAGGTTGTCTACTGATTATTGGATCCTTATTTTGTTACACTACAGAGGGGACCCCTCTTTGTGATATTAACCAATACTATACTTATGCTAATGTTTTTTCCTATCTTCAACAGTTGTTGTGACATACACATCACTATTATCTGTTATGTTTCCTTACAGTGATGTACCCGTTATTATACATGTTAATTGTCATTTCAAATTTTTAATTCTCTTCTTTTTTTCCTCCAGATGTCCTAGAACTCCCTCCACTGGCCTCTCTGTGAGCACATATCTCCCTCACATGTGCACGTTCTACCACCGTCTGTTTCCATCAGCTATGAACACCACGGCACAGCAACTAAAGCTGAATAGCGCATTTATGTAATCCCTTACACTTCTCTGCACCGCGCATGCGTACATTGCATATCGGTCGCTTGCGTTCCATATACAGGAAGGTGAGTGAGTTTAGCGCAATGCGCATGCGCGACACGTCACCGCCTGCCAGCATTCCCATACCCGGAAATTGGACACACGTTACCTCACTGGTATATAAACTGCCAATCCCTCACTCAGTCTCTGGGCTCTCTGATTCCACATATCCCCTGGCGATAGGTAAGATCGTTTCACTTTACTCTTGCTTTTTACTTTCTCCATACGCTACATTTCACCTGTTTTCTCAAAATTATTGAAGGTTTTTCTCTTGGTACCCTGACCCATGCTCTTTAAGCCTTAGGTATGTTCTCCTTTATACCTTATATCACGCAGTAATATAATATAATGCTTTTACATGACCCTCCTCTTTCCCTTATAGTTGTGCCACCTTTGACTGTATGGGGGTTTCCTTCCCCTTTGGTCATTAGTCCACAGACCCACTTTCTGCCACTGCAGGGTAAGGTTTTACCATGTTTTACTGTGATATATGTCCCTCATTGACCCCATACCTTACTATAACCTTGTTATGTATCACTGTTCTTTCTAGCCTCAGCGTACTACTGTGGCTTTATAGCATATTATCCGTGAGCTCCAGTTTTCCCACATAAATACAGTCCATATACTGGTATGTACCACTATACATGAATCTATTATATTCTGTATTCAATTCACATAGTAATTAGTCTTATTTACCTCATTTGCAATACAGAATTCCCCTCCTTCTTAGTCTTATTGAACCCACACCTGTTGTCCTACCCTATCTTTTCTCTAAAGGACGTGACATGTGAGTTATATAATTTCTCTAAGCTACTTTGTTTTAGCATAACATATACTCATATTGTACTCATCTCCCCTTAGACCTACCTCCTTCTTACATGTGTTTATTGAATTGAACCTCCAATATTTGACCATACGGGTACGTCTCTTGCTCTTTTTTTCTTTTCTTCAGTTCCTTTTTTCTCTTGCTTCCTGTTTCCTTATTTTTCCTTTTTCTTGTTATCTTGCTCTTTTTCTTTCTCTTCCTTTTCCCACCCTTTTTTCTCACGTTATTACCCTTTACACTTTTCCCCGATTCACGGACACATCATCACGCAGTATTTGTGTCACCAGTTTATTTCACACACATTCCTTATGTATAGATATCGTCCTTTTGCATATATCTCACAGGTCATTTTTGTGATTTTTTTGTATGTTTTTCTGTATATCCTATGTGATGCCATATTGAGATTTGTAATCTCCTTTTGTTATATCCTGTTTTGTCTAGTATCATTTTGTCCCTGATGAAGGCTCTTTTATGAGCCGAAGCGTCGGACAGAACCATTTATGTGAATTATAACCCTGACAACTTTGAATAAATCACAAGCATACAACAAACCTATTGACTCTTTCAATTTTTTTCCTGAACTGTGTGTCCGTTTGTTTGTATTGGCTTTTTTCTCCTGAGCACCAGGCTAACAGCAATTGATCCTATCAAATTACTCTAATGTGCGGCTATCATATAAATAGCAAGCACAAGCTAAGTTGCAAAATCCAAGGCTAAATCGCCATTACCCATGTGGGGTGAAATATGTCAGATGCGGTCAGGCTCCAGCCTCTACAACCTTTTCACAGACAGAGGTCCGCTTCTTCAGGAGGCGTGGCTTCCGGAAGTCCCATGACTGCTCTTAAAGCATCTGCAAGGCATCACCTGATGTGATTCCAATCAATCAGCGGCAGGCCTATGGCACGTGCAGACTGCGGCCGGCGTCGTCAAGGAGACTCGGACGCTCAGAGAAACAACGTCCCTGGTTGCCAGCTGGCCAGGCTGATTGCAAGCAAGGAGGCGACTCTCTACTGTGAGCGGCAGGGACTTCAGAGCAAACGCAGGGACACAGTGAGAACACGCACCAACATCAGCGGACAGGGTGGGATCAGATATACAATAATAGATTTAATTAAAATACATTATTTTCAGAAACATTCTTAAAATATACATCTTCAAAAATAGTCAAGTATTCAGAACATCCGAAGCGATGGTTTTATCCACTATTATAACTGTAGAAAATAATTAAAAATAGAATTAAAAATAAAAACTATTAAAAATATATACAGATGATGAGCAGAGGTCAAAAAAGAGCATCCATATCTATAATTATTAATATGGATTAGAGACACACAGATGAAACTAATCACGTCAAGCATATAGAAAACCAGAGATTCCCAGCCAGTCTCCCATGCTGGTATTTGCCCAGCCTCAAACTGCATAGCAGCTGCAATCTGACAGAGGCAAGCACATTCAGTTTAGAGTGGCCATTATTTTTTCCCTTGATGTGTCGCAGGCAAGGGAGGACGCCGCCGCTGCTGGTCGCTCGCTAACGCTCGGGTCCAGCGCTGCTGCGGCTGCTGCTGCTCGGTGGCTCGAGCGGTGGGCCGGATCCGGGGACTCGAGCGGCACCCCTCGCCCGTGAGTGAAAATGGTGGTTGGTTTGGGGGATTTAGTCCGTGACGCCACCCACGGGTTGTGGTGAAGATGGGCACCACCGCTGCTGGTGACAGGGATCCCGGGAGCGATGGTAGGGAGCAGCTGGGATGTTGTTTTCCCCCTCCATGGGTAGGGGTCAGTGGTCCCGGGGCCCGGTGATGTGACGGGGAGGCAGGGTTGGTGAGGTGCAGGGTTGCAGGGACAGTGCGGCGCGGTGCCGGATGGCACGGGTGTACTCACTCAGTAAGAGATGCACAAAGTCCTCGGTAAACCAAACGGCTGGATGGACGGGTCCCGCAGCCGGCTGCAGTGTCTCTCCCCGCACAGGTGATGGCGGCTGTCTTTCCTTGCACCTTGATGTACTTGTTTGACTACTATGGATCCCCAACGGTAGTCCGCTCCCCGGTGTATGGATGCCGGAGGAGCCCGTTTGCCCGCAGACGCTGGCCCTTGGGTCTCTAGCCGTAGGCGGTATCTGTATACCCTCACGGTGTGGGCGGTTGCCTTCTATCGGGTCTTTGGCTGTTAGGAAACCCCGGGGGTTCCGGTCACACTCGGATTTGACTATTGTCGGCGGCTCCAAGCCTGGTCGGGGTCCGATGGCCCTGCCTGTGTGTGCTGGCTTCACTTTGCTCCCCGGTCGGTACCGGCGGGCCAACGCCCGACCCCGGTCCTACGTTTCCGCGTTGCTTCACCACTCCTGCAGATGGCCACCACCGTCTGCCAACCTTGCTGTCAGTGCCTGGGCCACAAACCCAGACACCCAAGTGTTTACTCCTCCCTCCTCAAACTCCAAATTCTGTCACTTTTCCCGCCTCCAGGCCTGTGAACTCCTCGGTGGGTGGGGCCAACTGCTTGACTCCGCCCCACCTGGTGTGGACATCAGACACGGGAGGAGGCAACAAGGGTTTTTGTTTGGCTGGTGTCACTGTCTAATGGGGGTGGGGGTATTTGTGTGTTATCTGTGACGACCTGGCTAGTCCAGGGCGCCACAGATGCAAGAGAGAAAATATGCTAAATTTACAGGAAACTTGAAAAGGAATTTGTTTCATTCAATCCTGCAGGGGTTAAGGACCCTAATACCGTGATCCAATAGCACTCACGCTGTGCCAATTTTTCTTTATATACCCCCCTCTAATTCCCAAATGAATGGATTCTATACCCTTTACTTGAAACCCCGTTGGCATACAGCCATGGAATTCTTTATAATGCCTGGGTAATGTTTTTAATTCCTCTATGTTCTGAACTTCCTTGGCTGCCAGGATATCCCTCACGTGCTTTCTAGTTCCCACTTTAAGAGCACGTGAAGTCAACCCTATATATACCTTGGGGCATGTGCAAGTAGCAAAATATATAACATTACTAGTACTGCAGGTACATACAGAAATTGATCAGAGAAATATGTGACCATGCAAAACACTTAAAAGTATATGGTGTAAAATAATAAATATATGTTCCAAAAAAATAGTGTGTGGGTCCTATGGATGTAGCTGACCTACGGTAGCAGAGACTAGGCACCGAAAAATAGAACAAAAAATTCTAAGGAGAACCGATTTGGTCAAAAAAGTATAACAAATTTTATTATTAAAATGAATGCCAACTGGCAGAGAGCTAAAAACAGGGGCATCACATGTGTAAATATTGAACAGGTAGGGACAGGTATCAATGTACAGGTATAAGGATACTAGACCTGATGGTTTATAAAGGAAAAAAAAAATTCAGGTATACAAAGCCATATCAAGTTAACAAAGTTATTCACAGTAAAATCAATGGTAAATATACAGTAATAAACCATCAAGAATCTGTTTAATAAAAGAGGGGGTAATGATGAACACATATATAACCAGCCAATGAGGGTGTTAACAGCAACACCATATGTATAGTTGTCAACTTTAACATTAGTATATGCAGTAGTGAGAGCTATGTTATGCTGTGTAAATGGATGTTAAGGAGGTGTGCATATACAGCTCAAAGAAATCATTAATATGGCCTATTGTGCAAAAATAGAGACATATGTGTCCACATAAATAGGGGAGTAGTGGTGATAAGAAAAGGTTGTTTTACCTGGATACAAGAAGACCTGTGTTCACATGTGACGCCAGCCCCGCCGCGCACATTTCGGCGTCACCTTCGTCAGGGAGAAACATGCGCGTCGGGGCTGGCGTCACATGTGAACACAGGTCTTCTTGTATCCAGGTAAAACAACCTTTTCTTATCACCACTACTCCCCTATTTATGTGGACACATATGTCTCTATTTTTGCACAATAGGCCATATTAATGATTTCTTTGAGCTGTATATGCACACCTCCTTAACATCCATTTACACAGCATACCACAGCTCTCACTACTGCATATACTAATGTTAAAGTTGACAACTATACATATGGTGTTGCTTTTAACACCCTCATTGGCTGGTTATATATGTGTTCATCATTACCCCCTCTTTTATTAAACAGATTCCTGATGGTTTATTACTGTATATTTACAATTGATTTTACTGTGAATAACTATGTTAACTTGATATGGCTTTGTATACCTGAATTTTTTTCCTTTAGAAACCATCAGGTCTAGTATCCTTATACCTGTACATTGATACCTGTCCCTACCTGTTCAATATTTACACATGTGATGCCCCTGTTTTTAGCTCTCTGCCAGTTGGCATTCATTTTAATAATAAAATTTGTTATACTTTTTTGACCAAATTGGTTCTCCTTAGAATTTTTTGTTCTATTTTTCGGTGCCGTGTATTGCAGGTAATGTAGCTGTCGATCACAAATTCTTTGTCTCCATTCACATTGTTAAACTTAGTTGCTCTGCAGATGTTCTTGCAGGCAACACATGTTCTACAGAGAGAGCATCCTTTTATCGGGGTTCGATCACCAAAGGGGGATTGATTTTGTGGAACGTAGTGACTATCTACGAGTATATCTCGCAGATTTTTGCTGCGTCTTGGTGTCATTGCAGGCTGGTCGGAGAGACATTTCCCCAGAATTGGATATGATTTAATGATGGACCAATGTCTATTAAGGACCCCTTTTATTTCATCCCACCTACCATTAAAGGTAGAGATGAACCTGATGATGTTGTCTTCTTCTGGCTGTTTTTTTATTTGCAGCAATTCACTACGTTTGGCCTTTTTAGCCCTTTGATACCCTACTTTAATAGACCGACCACTATAGCCTCTGGACCTAAATCTCTGCTGGAGGTCTTGTGCCTGAACCTCAAGCCTCATGTCAGTAGATCAAGTGCATTCTTATGTATTTTTGGTAAAAAAAATACATTGTAGGGATTTTTGATTGTTTATTAATAAGGCCATCATATATCCTCTTGGTGATCAACCCTTGTAGAAATGCATCATATAGGAGTGTGTCTAATTCCGATAAGAAAGCATGCAAAGGGGAGAAGTCAATTCTAAGGTATGTGTTCTTATCTCGCAGCTGTCGCTACGCCTCCTTCTCATACATAGCCTTATGCCATAGCACCACATTTCCCCCTTTGTCTATTGGTTTTATCACTAAGTCATCACAGTCATCACCGGAGCTCCCTAAGGCCTAAAACACACTTCCGCAAAAAAACCGTATGTGTCTTACGGTCCGTTTTTCGGGTCCGTGTTCCGTTTTTTAGGGGCGTTTCTCCGGTACGTATGGCATCCGTGTATGCCGTATGCGAGCGGTGTGTGCGTGTGGAATATCCGTATTGACAAAAAATACGTACGTGTGCTGTCCGTGTGCTGTCCGTTTTTAAAGGCCCGCATTCTTACCCAATTAACGATTTTAATCATTCATCATGAGATCCTGGTGTTGTTGTTTGCTTTCTATTGACCTGATAGATTGGAAACAAGTGTTTCAGATTTTGTGATGAAATACGGAGACGGATGATACGTGCTGAACACGGACATACTCCGTGTGCGGTCCGTGCAGGTACGGACCCATAGACTAAAGCGGGTCCGTGCCTGCGTGTTGCCGGCCAAAAACGGACATGTCGTCCGTGTTGAAAAGCGCGCACACACGTACTTACGACACGGACACACGTTCCGTGTGATTTTACGTACGTGTGCCATCTTCCATTGAATAACATGGGTCTCCGTGTGTACGTGTCTCCGGTACGTGCAAATACGTACCGCACACGTACAAATTACACGGATGTGTGTTGCGGGTCGAAGAGCTTTTCTCTGATTAAATGTCAGGTTGTCTCTTTTCCGCTTCATAAGGTACCATCACACTAAGCGACGCTCCAGCGATCCCACAGGCTGTCAAACAGGCAGATCTCACCAGCGACCAGTGACCAGCCCCCAGCCAGCAGCGATGCGTGGAAGCGATGCTGCGCTTGGTAACTAAGGTAAATATCTGGTAACCAAGGAAAGCCTTCACTGGTTACCCGATATTTACCCTGGTTACCAGCGCACACCGCTTAGCACTGGCTCCCTGCACTCCTAGCCAGAGTACATGTCGCGGGCGGGGAGGAGGGTGTCAGCACACTACGCTCACCCCCTTCTGCTCGGGTCCGGCGGCCGCTGCTCAGTGGTGGCTCGAGCTGTAGGCCGGATCCCGGGGGTTTCTCGAGCGGCACTCCTCGCCTGTGAGTGAAAGGGGTTGTTGGGTGTGGGGATTGTTTATTGTCCGTGACGCCACCCACGGTTGTGGTGATTTCACCACCGCTGCTCAATACGGGGATCCCGGGGATGGTGATGCGGAGCAGCCAGATGTTGTATTGCCCCTCCGTGGGTAGGGGTTGGTGATCCCGGGGCCCGGTGATGGCTTGGGAGGTGCAGGGCCTGGTGGGCGCAGGGACGCGGGGGCAGCGCTGTGCCTTGCGGCACTGTGGTACTCACTCAGCCTGAAACGTTGACACAGTTTTTACGGTAAACCAAACGGCTGGTAAGACGGTCCCACGGACGGCTGCACTTGCTCTCCCGGTAGGTGACTGTGATGTCCCTCTTCCTTGCACCTTTGTTTACTTGTTGGTTGAGATGGGTCCCCACCGGTAACCCGCTCCCCGGCTTCAAGCTGGACCGGGGGAGCTCTACTCTTTGCCCGCAGGCGCTGGCCCTGAGAAACTGGTGCCTTGCCGGTGGCGGTGTCTCTCCTACTCTGGTTGGGCTGTTGCCTTCAATCGGGACTTGGTTGTTGGGGGATCTACGTCCCCTTCACTGACGGATCTGGCAAATTTTGGTGACTCCTAGCCTTGCCGGGGTCCGAGAGGCCCCTGCCCTGGTGCTGACTGTCCTTCGGAACACTGCTCCAGACCGCCGGGCCACTACCCGTCCGCGGTCCTTCCAGGAACTTCCAAACGGTCCCCCTCCAGACAGTCACCGCCGTTGCTGACCTTGCTGACCTGTCCTGCACACAGCTGGACTACTTCAGGCTTTGCACACACTTTCTTTCCTGTCACCACTCTTGCTGTCCTCCTTTACCCCTTTTCTTCCTTCACTTTCACTTAGCTGTTTACTCAAGCCCTGCCTGGGCTACTCCTCCACTCCTTCCACTTCCTCCTCCAAACTCTATCTCCCTTCATCTCCTGGTACTTCCCGCCTCCAGAGCTGTGAACTCCTCGGTGGGCGGAGCCAACCGCCTGGCCCACCCCCTGGTGTGTATCATCAGCCTCTGGAGGAAGGCAACAAGGATTTTTGGTTAGCTTAGGTGTTCCTACCTGGGATGTAGGGTGTGGTGGTGTGTGACCTGTGTCCCCTGGCTTGCCCAGGGCGACACATTCACCCTTAGCAAAATGCAGACCGTCCGCGGGCTGCCATCCAACACCGGTTTTATTTTTCTGTAAAAGATAACATGGTAAAATAATAACATATGTACATTTTTAATAAATCTTCCCTTAACGGGAGGCACTTTTACTTTAACGTTGCATAACGGTTTACGGCTACGGTTTCCGCTCTCTCCCACCCAAGCAACCTGGCCCTGATGCTGCCCCTAAAGCCCAGGCAGCACCCCTTGACCCACAGTCCAGCACACGGTACCCGAGCGGGATCTGTCCTTCCCTCCAGAGGGTAGCCACCGGTTCCTTTGGTGGCTGGGCCCCAGCCTGCTCTGCTGAGGGCCCTCCCTCCAACCTGCCTCTCCGGAGGCGGCATTGCGGAAACGGTAACGGCAAACAACTTATTTACAAGCCACTTAACGTTTGTGGTTGCCCTGCAAGTTCACGGGCTTGTCCATGGATAGTTCTCCATGCAAAAACTTTTTAAACGGTCCCCACGGGGACAACGGTGCCGGCTCCAGCCGGTTGCAAATCACACGGTCAATCAGGTGAGGTACTCGGTATCATTTTCATCATTCTTTCAAACTTTTTCAAACTTTTAAACAACAACCACTCTTTACATTCCCTGACCCCTTTACTCACAGAACGGTCTCCCTGTACCTAAGTGGAGGTCTACCTAGGTTGGAACGGGTGGACCTTTGGGGACCGGTGTCAGTGGTGCTAGACAGTGGGGTAGAGGAAACAATCGGTTCCTCCTCCCTGCTATAGTGTGGAGCAGGCGGAGGTGTAGGGGAGCTGAGTACAGGTTCATCCCTGGGCACTGGCACTGGTTCTGGCTCACGGTTAACCACTTCCACTACTTCTTCATCCACGGGTTGTGGGAACAGTATCACTGGAAGAATC
Organism: Anomaloglossus baeobatrachus; assembly: GCF_048569485.1. Lineage (NCBI taxonomy): Eukaryota > Metazoa > Chordata > Amphibia > Anura > Aromobatidae > Anomaloglossus > Anomaloglossus baeobatrachus. The sequence goes on from NC_134353.1 coordinate 386,687,644, forward strand.
ACCGCGCCGTTCTGTGTAGGCCAGTTTGCTGGGAAGTCACCCATTACAGTGTGGATTTCCTCTGCTGCTTTCTCTGCTGGTGGAGGAACCGGTACTTCAGCCTCTGCCTCCAACGCTGGGGGGGCACCTTTTTAGATGGTCCCGGGAAACTGTGGCCAGGGTGCCCCCTTGGTCACGACTGATCTGGTAGGCCTTCCCATCTCCCCATTCTGTGGGTTGTATGACGTAAGGGACTTGCTCCCACTGATCGTCCAGCTTGTGGGCCTTCCTCTTCCGTTTCAGCACTACATCTCCTGGCTGGAAAGGACCCGCGGACGCCTTCTGATTGAACCGGTGCTCCTGCTGTTCTAGACTTCGACTGAGGTTTTTCTCCACATATTCCTGGATTTGCCGGTATTGTGCTCTCCTCCGACTTTCCCACTCCGCCGTCGAAGGGAGTGCTTCTGGGGCCTCCAACCCCATCTCCAGGTCCACCGGCAGGCGGCCAGGCCGAGCCCTCATCAGATACGCTGGGGTGCACTTCGTCCAGCTAGAGGGGATATTATTGTACATGTCGACCAAGTCGGGTAACTTTTCCGGCCACAGGTTCCGTTCTTCCAGCGGTAGCGTCTTGAGAAGCCCCAGGACCAAGTGGTTCATTTTCTCGCACATGCCGTTGGTTTGGGCGTGGTACGGAGTGGTCTGGATTTTCTTGCAGCCGTACAACTGGCAGAATTCGTGGAACACCTCTGCTTCAAAGGCCGGGCCTTGGTCAGTCAGCACCTTTTCGGGGTACCCATGGGGTCGGCAAAAATAAGCCTGGAACGCTCGAGCAGCAGTTCGACCAGTCAGGTCCTTAACGGGGACTACCACCATAAATCTTGAGTAGTGGTCTACAATGGTCAATGCGTAGGTGTACCCACTTCGGCTAGGGGTGAGCTTGACATGGTCTAGGGGGACCAACTCCAGCGGCTGATGGGTGACTATTGGATGTAAGGGTGCCCTCTGGCTAGTCTCGTCCTTTCTCCTCAGCGTACAAGGACCGCACTCTCGGCACCAGGCTTCCACCGATTCACGCATCCCACTCCAATAGAACCGCTCCCTCAACAGCATCTCCAGCTTCTTCCACCCGAAGTGGCCAGCACCATCATGATATGCCCGCAGGACAGTGGCGACGTCAGCTTGAGGAATAACCAACTGGCATATTTTCTCATGGGTCTTCGGGTTGATCAGCTCACGGTACAGCCTCCCTTGGTGTAGGTAAAGCCGTTTCCGTTCCTTCCACAAGCGTTGGGCTTCGGCTGGAGCGGCAGGGTCTATTCCCGTAGCACCTTGTTCCACCAGAGTCTTGACAAGGCGAACAGCCGGCGCTTGGTCCTGAGCTTCCTGCCACTCTTGACTGGGCCGTGGGTCCAGATCCACTCGTTGCTGATGTACTTGTACCCTCTCAACAGGCGGCTGGTGAAACGCAGGCAACTCGATCTCCTCGAGGTCGTCATCCTCGCACCCCTCTTCTGACAAATGGGGCATGCGGGAGAGTGCATCAGCATTTATGTTGACGCGACCGGCTCGGTACTTTATGGTGAAATCATAGTTGGCTAGCCGGGCTACCCACCACTGCTCCAGCGCACCCAACTTGGCCGTGTTCAGGTGAGTCAGCGGATTGTTGTCCGTAAACGCGGTGAACGTTGCTGCCGCCAAGTAGTGGCGGAACCGCTCCGTGATAGCCCACACCAACGCCAATAGCTCGAGCTTGAAAGAGCTGTAGTTCTCAGGGTTCCTTTCGGTCGGCCGGAGTTTTCGGCTAGCATAGGCAATCACCTTCTCCCTTCCATCCTGGACCTGGGATAGGACCGCTCCTAGCCCCACGTTACTGGCGTCCGTGTGGAGGATGAACGGGCGCCCATAATCAGGGTACGCCAGGACCTCTTCCCCGGTCAAGGCCACCTTCAACTGGCAAAAGGACTCCTCATGCTTGTCCTCCCACGACAGTGGGGCTCCAATGGGTCTACCACCTTTGGTCTGTCCCACGAGGAGGTCTTGCATGGGGGCAGCCATCTTCGTGTACCCCTTTATAAAGCGCCTATAGTACCCCACCAGACCCAGAAACTGCCTTACTTCCCTCACTGTAGTTGGTCTCGGCCAGCTCTGGATGGCAGTAATCTTCTCAGGGTCGGGGGCGACACCATCCGCGCTCACCACATGCCCTAGATACTGCACCCTGGGTTTCAGCAGGTGGCATTTAGAGGGCTTCAATTTCATCCCGTACTTGGCAAGGGACGCGAACACCTCGGCCAGGTGCTCCAGATGGGCCTCATACGTCTGGGAATAAACAATCACATCATCCAAGTACAACAGGACGGTCTCGAAGTTTAAATGTCCCAGACAGCACTCCATTAGCCGTTGGAAGGTTCCGGGGGCATTGCACAGCCCAAACGGCATGCTATTGAATTCGCAGAGCCCCATCGGGGTGGTGAAGGCGGTCTTCTCCCGGTCCTCTGGGGCCACGGCCACTTGCCAGTATCCGCTGGTAAGGTCAAGGGTCGAGAAGTAGTTTGCAGTTCTCAGTGCAGCCAAAGACTCTTCAATACGAGGTAATGGATAGGCATCTTTATGGGTTATCTGGTTGATCGTCCGGTAGTCCACACACATCCGCATGGTACCATCCTTCTTCTTGACCAGTACCAACGGAGCGGCCCAGGGACTACAGCTGTCCCGAATAACCCCTGCCTCCTTCATATTCCACAACATGTCTTTGGCACACTGGTAATGTGCAGGGGGAATAGGTCTATACCTCTCTTTGATAGGGGGATGTTCACCGGTGGGGATGTGGTGTTGGACCCCCTTGATCTGCCCAAAGTCTAGGGGGTGCTTACTGAAAACCTGTTCGTACTCCTGCACCACCCTGTATACCCCTGCCCTGTGATGTGTAGGGGTATCATTAGTGCCTACATGTAGCTGTTGATGCCACTCCTTTGTCTCCCCCTGGGGTGGGGAAGGGCTGGTGGTAGGTGGGAGTGTGGATGGACTGGCTTCGTGGATAGTGTGAAAGTCCAGGGTGAGCAGCTTGGCAATGGTGGCATACCGGGGAAGCCTGACTTCTTCCTCCCCACAGTTCAGCACTCTCACAGGCACTCTCCCTTTCTTCACATCCACCACCCCTCGGGCGGCCATTACAGTGGGCCAGTGCTCGGAAGGCATGGGCTCCATCATCGCAGGGTAGTCACGCCCCTGAGGCCCTACTGCTGCCCTACACCAGATCATCATCTCACTCCTAGGGGGCACAGTCAATGGAGCAACATCCATCACTCTCACTCCACCAATCTCCCCTCCTGTTGAGCTTACATGCTGGCGGTACATCAGGGCTCGGATCTCACGCTGCACAGCCCTCTGCCGGCTCCCTGCCGCTGTGGCGGCCAGCTGTTGTAATAGGGTTAACACATCAGCCATGCAGTGCTCCATCACATTGGTTCCCAGCACTATTTTCGGGTTATGATCACTGGGTTCATTCATGATCACAATCATACCCTGGTGTTGCAGTTCAGCTTGCCCCACTGTCATAGCCACTTGTTTATACCCCACCTGGGTCAGTTGAAGTCCATTAGCGGCAATCAACGTTATACTATTGTCTGGGGGTGCCAGCTCGTCTATGGCCCAATACCGCTGGTACAATGTGTATGGTATGGTAGTTACCTGTGATCCAGTGTCCAAGAGAGCCATCACTGGTATGCCGTCCACAGCCACGGGGATGATGGGGCGGGCCCCGATATATCGGTCCCGCCAGTCTGGGGGGCCACGATGTTCTACTCCTGAGGATTGGCCCGGGGCCCCAGGGGTTGCTCGTTTAACGGGCACTGTCGGAAATAATGACCCGGCTTACGGCACTTGTAGCAGATTGGGGGTCTGCTCCGCGGGGGGTTAGCACTTTTCCGCTGCATCCAGGGAACATCCTCGGGACTGTCAGCAAGCTGTATTTGTGCTGGAGGCTGAGATCTGGTCAGAGGTTGTAGTGCAGCAAAGATTTTGGCAAGGTCTCCGTCCATGCGACGGACCTGGGCTGCCAGTTCTTCCACTGTGCTGCTCGGGGCTGCAGGTGTTGGAGAGGTTGGTTTGGCTGAGGCCGCCACAACGGGAGCCGTCTCGACGGGCCACGGGGCGGGTTCCAGAACTTCGGCAGCTGGGGGCTGTAGTGCTTTAATGGCCCGCTCCTTTAACACAGCAAAGTCCACATCAGGGTGTTCCAGGGCCCACAGCCGGAGTTGTTTACGATCCTCAGGGGACCTCATCCCCTGCGCAAATTGCTCCCCTAACATCTTGTTGCTATCCGCCTCATTAATAGGGTTCGCCCGCTTCAGCGTGCGGAGGGCGGTCTGCAGACGTAGAGCATAGTCCCGAATGCTATCCCCAGCTCGTTGCCGGCACTGGTAAAACTGCATCCTCAGCTCAGCTTCAGTCCGGGTCTCGAAGGCAGTCTGTAGCTTCTCAAAGATGGTGGCTACAGAGAGCCGGTCCCCCTCGGCCCAGGTCTCCGCTTCCTGCTCCGCCGCACCGGTTAACTGGCCTAGCACTATCGCTGCACGTTGCTTATCAGTCAGGGGATACAGCGGGTTAAGCTTTTTCCGGAAGGCCTGTAGGGCATCCGGTTTCCCGTCATACTGCGGTAGCCAGGCAGCTCCGGGCGCATAGGGCAAGGAGAACGGCATGACCTGAGCGAGCGCGGGGGCCGCGGCACCTCCCGCCGGTACGGCCGGGACCTGGGCAGGTCCATTCCCATCCGCGGGTGCCGCTGCGGCTGCGACCACCGCTCCTTCAGCGGCTCCGTCGGGCGCAGACATCTTGTTTCCGTCCCCCTTAGCTCTTTCCGGCCCCTCCTTTCTCGGGGCGGGGTTTTGGCCTTCGCGCCTCTACTACTCGAGAAGACGCTCGAGCGGGAACTTTTCGCGCCAAAGATGGCGGCTTCTGAAATTTTCCTGCCAGATACCTCCGGCGGTAACAAGGCGCACCTCTACCAGATGGCAGAGCGGTAAGATCCTGTTCGTGACACCAAGTTGTCGCGGGCGGGGAGGAGGGTGTCAGCACACTACGCTCACCCCCTTCTGCTCGGGTCCGGCGGCCGCTGCTCAGTGGTGGCTCAAGCTGTAGGCCGGATCCCGGGGGTTTCTCGAGCGGCACTCCTCGCCCGTGAGTGAAAGGGGTTGTTGGGTGTGGGGATTGTTTATTGTCCGTGACGCCACCCACGGTTGTGGTGATTTCATCCCGGGGATGGTGATGCGGAGCAGCCAGATGTTGTATTGCCCCTCCGTGGGTAGGGGTTGGTGATCCCGGGGCCCGGTGATGGCTTGGGAGGTGCAGGGCCTGGTGGGCGCAGGGACGCGGGGGCAGCGCTGTGCCTTGCGGCACTGTGGTACTCACTCAGCCTGAAACGTTGACACAGTTTTTACGGTAAACCAAACGGCTGGTAAGACGGTCCCACGGACGGCTGCACTTGCTCTCCCGGTAGGTGACGGTGATGTCCCTCTTCCTTGCACCTTTGTTTACTTGTTGGTTGCGATGGGTCCCCACCGGTAACCCGCTCCCCGGCTTCAAGCTGGACCGGGGGAGCTCTACTCTTTGCCCGCAGGCGCTGGCCCTGAGAAACTGGTGCCTTGGCGGTGGCAGTGTCTCTCCTACTCTGGTTAGGCTGTTGCCTTCAATCGGGACTTGGTTGTTGGGGGATCTACGTCCCCTTCACTGACGGATCTGGCAAATTTTGGCGACTCCTAGCCTTGCCGGGGTCCGAGAGGCCCCTGCCCTGGTGCTGACTGTCCTTCGGAACACTGCTCCAGACCGCCGGGCCACTACCCGTCCGCGGTCCTTCCAGGAACTTCCAAACGGTCCCCCTCCAGACAGTCACCGCCGTTGCTGACCTTGCTGACCTGTCCTGCACACAGCTGGACTACTTCAGGCTTTGCACACACTTTCTTTCCTGTCACCACTCTTGCTGTCCTCCTTTACCCCTTTTCTTCCTTCACTTTCACTTAGCTGTTTACTCAAGCCCTGCCTGGGCTACTCCTCCACTCCTTCCACTTCCTCCTCCAAACTCTATCTCCCTTCATCTCCTGGTACTTCCCGCCTCCAGAGCTGTGAACTCCTCGGTGGGCGGAGCCAACCGCCTGGCCCACCCCCTGGTGTGTATCATCAGCCTCTGGAGGAAGGCAACAAGGATTTTTGGTTAGCTTAGGTGTTCCTACCTGGGATGTAGGGTGTGGTGGTGTGTGACCTGTGTCCCCTGGCTTGCCCAGGGCGACACATACACATCGGGTTAATAAGCAAACCGCTGTGCTTATTTACCCGATGTGTAGTCTGGCTACTCGTGCAGGGAGCACGGAGCCGGCACTGACAGCGTGAGAGCGGTGGACGCTAGTAACTAAGTTAAATATCGAGTAACCAGCGAAGCACTTCGCGGTTACCCGATGTTTACCGTGGTTACCAGCGTCCGCAGAAGCCGGCTCCCTGCTTCCTGCACATTCAGTTGTTGCTCTCTTGCTGTCACACACAGCGATGTGTGCTTAACAGCGGGAGAGCAACAAGTAAAAAACGGTCCAGGACATTCAGCAACAACCGGCAACCATACAGCAGGGGCCAGGTTGTTGCTGGATGTCAAACACAGCAACATCGCTAGCAAGATCGCTGTTCCATCACAAAAATCGTGCCTCAGCAGTGATGATGCTAGCAATGTTGCTTAGTGAGACGTGGCCTATAGGGATCTGCTCCAGATCCTTGTTCACCAACCTAGTAAATATGTTCACCGCCGGACATAGGGACAAAGTGGGAAATGTGGTTGTTTTAGGGGCCGTATAAGGAGGGAACATACCTTTAGTATTTGACTCCTGTTCGTCCAAAAGACTCTCCAAAATCACCCTTGCATGATCCTCAGCCGAAGGGTCCAACTCCTCACCCTGAGCGTTCTTAGAATGGAGTTTAACTACGTCTGGCCTTTTTAGCCCTTTGATACCCTACTTTAATAGACCGACCACTATAGCCTCTGGACCTAAATCTCCGCTGGAGGTCTTGTGCCTGAACCTCAAACCTCATGTCAGTAGAGCAGATGCGTTTCATCCTCCAGTACTGTCCTATGGGCATAGCTCTAATGGTAGATTTGGGATGGCATGAAGTAGCATGTAGCAGGGAATTGGTGGATGTTGGCTTTCTATAAATGTCAGTGTGCACGTGCCATAGGGCTGCCGCTGATTGGTTGGGATGACATCAGGCGACACCTTGCAGCTGCTTTAAGAGTAGTCATGGGACCACCAGAAGCCACGCCTCCTGAAGAAGCAGACCTCTGTCTTTGAAACGGTCATAGAGGCTGGAGCCTGACCGCATCTGACCTATTTCCCCCCACATGGAAGTGTGGAAGGACAGAGGTCGATTGTATCTTCATTGGGGAAAGCTGTGCCGAAACCTCACCAACTCTAAGACACATGAGAGCCACCATAGAAGAATGGTGCAGACGTTGTTGTCCCTGTACATTGAGTAGACAGAATGGTAACTGTCAAAAGGCACCACTTTAGTCCATAGTCACCAAGCAGCCCTTGGAAATTGTCGCCTTGGATCATGTCAAGCTGGCACCCAGTAGAACAGGTTACACCTATGCTCTGACCATGGTAGATCACTACTCCAGATTCCTGGTGGTGGTACCTGTCAAGGACTTAACAGCAAGCACCGCAGCCAAAGCTTTCCAAGCCCATTTCTGCAGACCTCATGGGTACCCAGAACAAGTGTTGATAGACAGAGGCCCTGCTTTCGAAGCTGACATCTTCAGGGAATTCTGTAATCTGTATGGGTGCAAGAAGATACGTACTACACCCTACCATGCACAAACAAATGGGATGTGTAAGAAGATGAACCACCTTGTCATCAATCTTCTAAAAACCCTGCCACTAGAAGAGAAAAACGTGTGGCCTGAGAAGTTACCTGATTTGGTGGCTATGTATAACAACATCCCATTAAGTTCCACAAAGTGCACCCCCGCATACCTCATGAGAGCGAGACCTGGGAAACTACCAGTAGATCTCGAGATGGAGGTCGAAGTACCAGAAAACAGCTCACCAAGCGAAGACTGGGACTCTCACCGTCAAGCCCAATATAGGAAAATTCAAGACTATGTTGAGCAGAACTTGAACCGCGTCGAGAGAAACAGGAAATAGACTTCAACAAGAAGGCACAAGCTAACCCCCTCATACCTGGAGAGATAGTTCTCAAGCAAAAGAGGAGACTTCACAAACTTGGTGTTCAGTAGGAGAGGGAACCTTATGTTGTACTGCCTTCAAACTTTGAGAATCAAAAGACCTGCCTAATCAGCAAGGATCAAGGAAGAACCATATCTACTGTCTCACATGACCACTTGAAGAAATGTCCAGAACCACTGAAACCAAGAGAAGAGGTACTAGATCCGCCTCAAGTCAAAGAAAATAAAGAAAAAGTGATCCACACTATCTTGGGAGACTTTCCAGAGAATTGGCCTCAGTATAATGGAGCTGTCATTGTGCCAGTCCTTACATTTCCACAAGTGGCAGAAGAACCAGTTCCAGAAAGACCCTCAGACCATACACCAGTAGGCTTACTAAGAACACGAAGACAACTGTCTAGCCTACCTGCAGATAGTAGGGAGACACCTGCTCTAGACATCAGAACACAACAGGGGTTAGATGAAGGACCAGAGTTACGCAGGTCAACCCGCAGGAATTTTGGCCAACCCCCACTTAGGTACAGAGAATAAAGCCCTAAGTGAAATATACAGCCATTAATGTAAATAATGTTATAATAGTTGATAATATTGCTGCTAATAATTTGAAAAGGTTTTGAAAAATTTTGAATTATCCAAGGAACAGTCACCTGATTTACCTGTTTAGTTAATTAAAAAAAAATGGACCATGGCTGCAGGACTGGTAGCAGCCAGCACGAACTTGTGCTTTTGTAAATAGTTGCACCCAGTGTGCTACCAGAGTAGTCCCAGTTTCGCCATCAAGACATTAATCCCACCACCACGGAGAGGAAGGTTGGAGGAAAGGTCTGGGATAGAGAAGGCTCAGACTTGGTCACCAAAGTGACCGGTGACCTGCCTCCTGAAAAGGTTTTGGGGAACCAGGACCTTTTTGGGTGGTGGGGTGATGGGGGGGATTGAACGTCTATGTTTAACAACCTTTTGCAATTTTCCATTCCTATTCAATAAATCTCTGCTTGCTTACAGCCCGAGGACGTGATGTCTTTAACCAAGGGGGACTGTAGCGCCCCTGAAACACTCAGGGCTCTACAGGGAACTGCATCCTCTTGGGGATGCAGGACCTACCACCTGGGACCTGGAGTACCAGTGCCGATTCCACCAACACACATCTAAAATCCTAGTTCTCCTCTCCATACTGGGCCTAGAGAGGGCATGTAAGGGGATGGTTGCCATGGGAACGAGTCCCATGGTATAGCCAGTCTGGTGGGAGGGGTCAGCAGTCAGTCTAAGTCAGTCTAGAGTCGGGAGCACATAGGAGAGGTGTGCGGACGTGTCTGAGCTGGGTCTGTGTAACGGTGACCCCAGGGCAAAGGAGAAAGGTTGCCAGGACGGGTACCGAGATATCGCTGGGACCAGAGCATGAATGGGGCACAGGGCCCTAGGTCAAATGTCAAGTTTCAAATGGTTTGATAATTACCTGCATGGTGGGGACACCTTCACGGATTTCATAGAACCAAATAATCCAGGGCATCAGCAGTAAACTAGGATCGGGGTTCGGACACTTACCTCCCCACAGGGTCCGCACTGCTCGCTGTACGGAGAAGACTGTACCCCAACAGGGACTGTCGGGGTTCCCAAATGCTCCACGCTATGGGGACTCAATCTACAGAGACAGAGAGTGCCGGGGACAGAGCAACGTGGGTCACTACATTGGCACTTGTCCTCCTGGGACCTGAACCAGCACCCCTGGGTCCACAGTGAGTAGAGACTGTTAAAGACAATCTGGTGTGGTCTCCATTATTGCTCCCACTACATCTCCCAGGCACAGCCCTGGAGAGGTCATCCTAAAACAAAAAATCATTTACCTCTCATTAGCGATGTTGTTCCTCGTTCCTGCGACAGCACACATCGCTGTGTGTGACACCACAGGAACGAGGAACATCTCCTTACCTACCTCCACCGGCTATGCGGAAGGAAGGAGGTGGGCGGGATGTTATGTCCCGCTCATCTCCACCCCTCCGCTTCTATTGGACGCCTGCCGTGTGAAGTCGCTGTGACGCCACACGAACTGCCCCCTTAGAAAGGAGGCGGATCGCCGGACAGAGCGACGCTGCAGGGCAGGTAAGCCGTGTGACGGGGGTGCGCGATATTGTGCGCGACATGCAGCGATATGCCCGTGTCGCACAAACGATTGGGGCGGGTACGCACGCTAACGATATCGGTACCGATATCGCTATCATGTAAAGCCCCCTTTAGAGTTCATCATTTCAACTATGGAACGCTACCAGTTATGTTAGTAGCGAGGCTCAACCTACTCTGTTGCAGTCACTTCCTGCGACAGTCCAGTCCCAACGTCCCGGATCCCATAAACCCACCACCCAAACAACCTGACCCCCTGCATTCCTATCCATAGGTCCGTGACTAGGTTAAGGACTCGGGAGTTGAAAAGACCATTCTGGTAGGCACAGGAGGTGCAACTAGGTATAAAAACATAAGTCTGTGTTGGCCTCAACCAGTCCCGTGGCCATGGTCCATTTTTACTATTAATATATATTGATAACCGAAGTCCCTGCACTTTGTGCAAACATTTTTCTCAATCAGGTAAAATTCTCTGTTGATTAAAACCAAGTGTAATTATTCATCTTTTTTTTTTCTTTTTCAATAAACATTATTATGCCCTATAATGCAAGAAAAATAACAAACTATTGAAAACAAAAGAAAACACAGATCCTCACTCTAATTCTTCTCATTTTAAATGGCCAGGTCCCGTAGCCATGCTGCCTTGCGGCTACGCACCACAGACGCTGGCACAAACTCTTCCTCCACCATGACTTGCTTAATCACATCCAAGGCATACCAGCCCCGCTCTCCACAATGCCGGGTATATGTGACCATATCCTCTGACTCCAGATTTCGCCCAGGGTGTCCCCGGGAGAGGTGCTGTGCCACATCCCGTCGGGACACAAACACCCCAGCTGTGAGGTCCACTTCCCGGATGAACCCCCATCACTGGTCGGGGTAAAAACGGTCTACGACAACGCGGCACCGTGGCTCTCAGACTCGGGAAGCGGCACCTCTCGCCTGCTCCTTCTCTTCTTGGGTACGGGTGGCAATCTCCCATTGTCGCCGGTGTCATTTCGTCATCTCCTGCTGTAGCTTTTGCTGGTGTTGTTCTCAGTATGGGGCGTCAGCGTCCGGCTTCGCCTCCCTTGCTGGCATAGGGTGTAGCTGTACTCCTGCGGCTCTAACAGCCGCTGGGATGCCGCTCGGTGGCAGGGCCGGTTACTCTTCATGCTCCATCGTCGCTAATTTGTAAGGGAAGACCCCCTGCTCCGCAGCCGGGGGTGCAGAGTCCGGGTTCTCCGTCTCTATGTGCGGGCCCGGTGATGCAGCCCGGTCTGGTCGGGATGGTGTTTGGGTGACCGCCGTCGTGACCTGATCAGGTTACGGGGCCGGGAGCTCTGCAGCTAGTTCTTCATAGATTGGAGCTGAAGGTTCCGCTGCCGGGGTTGGAATGGGCAGTTCGGCGTCTGCTGACGACGGGGGTGGTAATGGTGGTAAGGTGGTTGCTGTAAGCGAGTGTGGATCGGATCCCACAGCTGCATCGGCCGGATTAGGGGAATCAACTGGGACTGGGTATCCGCTTACCCGCTCCTCACGTGGGATTTCGATCTCACAGGCTCGCACCGCCACTGCCAGGCTCCTCATCTTTTCCCTCCAGTGGTCTAGTATGAAGAGGAATTGTGTCCGCATCCTCCTGCAGAGCTGCTCCGCTTCTTGTTTGATCCAGGTCGTGGTCCCAGGAGCAGCATGCTCCGGTGACCAGTCTCACGCAGCTGCCATCTTTCCTCTGCGGTATCCAGGAACATTATGGCAGAGTCCTTGCGTCCCTGCTTCACTTCCGCTGTTACATACCGTCACGCCTCCTTGGTTTTCGCCCACCACTCATTACTCCACTGTGACCCTCTGGGAACTTCCGATTCCGAGCTGACTCTCAGGATGAAGGGCGAGGCTTCAGCTTTACTCGCTTTTGGTCGAGAAGACAGCGTTTTGATGCCAAAAGATGGCGGAAATGGCGGGAAACGGGACTCTTGACTCGTGGTTTGGACCTTCAAGGCGCACGTCACCCAGGTAAGTGGGTCCTGCTTGTATCCTGTTCGTGACGCCAGGTTTTTCGAGGTGTGCCGCTCCTGTGGAAGCAGCCGAGCTGCTCGGATCTGGGTTCGCTTGGCTCGAGGGTCTCCGGACCTGGGGGGGATCGTGCGGCCACTCGAATGGAAAAAAGTGGTATTTACAGGGGAGTTATAGTTCGTGACGCCACCCGTGGTGTGTGGTAATTAGGAGTACCACCGCTGCTGTTTGGAGTACCTGGGGATGATGGAACAGGGCAGCAAGGTGTTGGAACCCTCCACGGGTAGGGTTATGCCCCGGGACTCAGTGAAGGAGGAAGTGCCTTGGGGATGATGGGGCCACTCTCGTACTCACTCAGTTTATAAACAGACACCGATAACCGGGTAAACCAAGTCTCTGGGTAACGCTGCCGCTGAGGGGAGCTCGTCCGGATCCTGTCCCCAAGTGGTGCTGCCTGGTGGTCCGTTACCTGCCTCCTGGCACTTAGTTTAGACTTCAGCTTGATGGCCCGGTAGCTTGGAACTAGCCAGGCCCCACTCCCTGCTATGGCTAAGTAAGGGAGCTTGCTCTCAGGGCTCACTCTTGGGATTTTCTGGACCATTTTGGTTAGAAAGTCCTATCCCCCTCATTGCGTTAATGCCCCGATTCTGGAGCGGATGGGAACATATCCTGAAGGCTCTGTTCTCAGGTGAATTGTCGGGTTGCCTGAAGCTACTCCCCGACCTAGGGTCCGTGTACCCCGTCGTGCCTTCGGTCCTGGACCGGTGACAGGGCCAGGCTGCCGGCCGTGCTCCTCAACGGGTCTAAGAACCTCGCCACAATCCCCTGCGACTGGTGGTCCGACTCCTCTAGGCCTAGACCACTGTCTGAAACTTAGGCAGTTACTTCGGGAGTCCCCACTCCCGACTTCCTCTGAGCTCTTCTCAGCTCAAGGGCTACTTTCACCTCCTTCTCCACTCACTGACTCTACTCTTCTTCTCTACACTTTTCACCTCCCCTCCGTGACCCCCCAGGTGGGCGACTCTATTCCTCTCAAGCCGTCCACTGGTGTGTCAGGTGGGTGTGGAGCAGGGTGTCTCTAGGATTTTTATTTGCTGGTCGAGGCAACACCACTTAAGTAGGGACCCAGAACCAAGAGGGAGGTGGAATACTGCACGGAAGGGCAGCTTGTGCAGTACCCTGTGACGACCTGATAGTCCAGGTGCGTCACACTTGTGTGACGAGTAGTGTTCGCTGTTGTGTGATGAGTAATGCTCGCTCTGCTTGTGTGATGAGTAGTGCTTGCTGTGCCTGTGTGATATGTCTGATGTGTGTGCTGTATTGATGCGACGTGTGCAGTTTGCAGTGTGAATTTCTGATGTGTCCAACATGTTACTTCCGTATTAAATAATGTTACCTAAAGGCATTTTCTGTTTTAATTTTTCTAATACGGCTTATGCTAGGGAAAAAAATAATTAAAATCATAGTTACTTATCCTCAGAGCCAGCTATTCTAATTTTCTACTTCTCTGAGTGGGTTTCAGGCTCCACTGTGATGTCAGGACTAAAACACGCGACTGCTGGAGCTAATCACTGAGCAGTCACGCCAAGGCAGATGACGTAAGTTGCTGAGCCCTGTAAGTGGTCACGTCTGACATGATCACTGCAGCCTGTAAACATAGATGGAGCAGTAACAGAAACACCACTAGGCCAGGTAAAAAATGACTAACTCTGATTTTATTTTTTTTTACCTAGCGCAAGTTGATGAGCACAAAAAACCTAAAATCGAAGACCCCTTTAAGAAAGATGGGGGGGCTCATACACAAGTCTTGCACAGGGGCACTTTGCTCTCGATGTCCTTGTCTCGATTTGCCTTGGACCCATCCTAAAAAAACCTTGACATGAAAAGATGGGGATGTTAAATAGATACTGAGAGAGCCTGAAAGGCATCCATTTATGTACTGTGTGCCTAAAAAGTTATACCTCAGCAGGTGTATAGCCAGGCATCGTGTTTACAGAGATGTAATCCGACATTGTGACCCAATGATTCAAGTAACACACCCTCATTTTGACAGCACTGGTAAAAACCGAACTGCTGAAACCAGGAAATGTGATTATTATGAATGCTGCAGAGCCAGAACGACAACTACAATGTTTGCACGTATTATGTGTAGATCTAAAATGACATAGAAAATTTAAAAAAAAAATTACTAAAAATATATATATATTTTTTCCCCTAAAAATATGGGTTTGATATGTCATTTTCTTATAATACATTTCTTTAATTAACTCAGAATTAAGGTGTCCATTGCATATGTTATAGGCACTAAAAGTACCACTGAATAGTGATTAAAACCCATGGAAATTCAGGCTCACCGGGTTCGGCCAGACTTTAGTTAAAAATTAGAAATTCCATACTTACCATTAACTGGGAGTTACCTATGGAGAATGTTTCTGAGAACGTTATCAGAATGAAGCTCCATAGGTTACTGCCGGTCAGCGTCACCCTGGAAATTCTCAGTGATGTCACCGAGTGTGAGAAATTCCGTACTGCCGCTGATCGGCAGTGACCTACTGTATGTAACATTGTTCCGAGAAAGTTCTCAGATTGATGTTCTCAGATTGATGCTCCATAGGAATAGATGGACATCATGGGACATTACTCCATTGGATTACATCAGAACGTCCAGAATTAGTAAATGAGGGAGTGTGTCACAAACCAAGCTGTGGCGTCTTCTCGGATGCCTCCTTGGACGATTTCCCCTTATGCTCGGCCTCGTTCAGTTCGCTTCCTTGAGTCTCAGGTACTGACCCGAACATCTAAGTGTTTTCATCCTAAGTCCTTGGTTGTGCCTTTTGAGCATGTGTGACGCCCCTGGACTATTCAGGTCGTCACAGGGTACTGCACAATCTTCCCTCCCCATGCAGGATTCAACCCCCCATGGTTCTAGGTCTCTATCCTGCAGTACTGTCTCCACCAGCAAATAAAATCCTTGGTTTACCACATTGTCAGCGTCTGCTTTATTGCTGAGTGAGTACCTGATTAACCCCTGCTACCAGCGAGCCTGCGCTTCCCCAGCACCCCATCACACCATCCAGAGTCCCGGGGCCTTCCCCTACCCGTGGAGGGTGACGACATCTAGCTGTCCCACTCCATCACCCCGGGTACTCCCAAGAGCAGCAGTGGTACTCCCAATTACCGTACACCATGGGTGGTGTCACAAACAATATACATCCCCTGTAAATAATCCCCTTCTTCATTGGAGTGTGGCCCTTAGCCCCCGGGTCCGGAGACCCTGGAGCCACGAGTAATTGTACCGTCCCGCGGCCTCGGCTGCGGCCGCCGAGCCGCTCGGATCCGTGCTCGCGTTCTACGGGTGGTGGCTCGAGCCTCTCACGGACCCGGGGGTCACGTCGCTCTGCAAGGGGGGTTGGCGTTACACACGGGGGATGCGGGTATTTGGTTTTGGGACGATTGTTCGTGACGCCACCCACAGGTTGTGGTGATGGTGGACACCACCGCTTCAGTGAAGGTACGGGGACTCCCGGAAGCGGTGTAGTGGCGCAGCTAGGTGTTGACCCCTCCGTGGGTAGGGGATGTTGGTCCCGGGGCCTGGTTGTGTGAGGGCCGGGGTGCAGGGCGCAGGGCTGCGATGCGACGCGGTGCCGGACGGCACCGGTGTACTCACGATTAAACCACACAGTCACTGGTGAACCAAACGAGGGTATGAACGGGGCCTGCAGCCGGCTGCAGCTTCCTAGTCGGGTTGGCAATGTCCGCCTTTCTCCTGCACCTGTGTTTGTAGTGTGACCACTGTGCCTGGGCACTGGTAGTCCGCTCCCCGGCGTATATGTGTCGTAGGCGCCCCTTTTGCCCGAAGGCACTGGCCTTTGGATCTCTGGCCTCTGGCGGTGGCTACTATCCGGACGGGTTGGGCTGTTGCCTTCAATCGGGACTTTGATGGGAATGAACCCCTGAGGTCCAGACCGCAATCAGTTAATTCTACTATGGTGGTGGCATATAGCCTAGTTCGGGGTCTGAGTACCCTGCCTGGTGCTCCGGTATCCAGTTAGCTCCCTGGTTCGGTTCCGGCGGGCCACTACCTTGTCCTGGTCCTTTACTGTTCCGCTGGTCGTGTTCCCGGTCTTCTGCAGGCGGCCACTGCTGTCTGCCTGCCTGACTGTGTGAACTGTCTGTCTGCACAGAACCCTGTACTGAACTGGACTGCTCTCTTTGCTGACCTCTACCCAACTCCCTTTTCTTTTCCTGCCTCAGGCCAACAGACTCCTCAGGGGCGTGTCTTTCCGCCTGACTCCGCCCACCTGGTGTGCCTGTCTAACACTGAGGGAGGCAATCAGGTCTTTGTTCTTGACTGATGGTACCTTTCTAGTGTGGGGGTGTTTGTGGTGAGTGTTGTGACCTGTGACCCCTGGGGTCCAGGGCATCACATAATCACCACTCCTGGATCTGAGTGGTTCGATCGATGAAGGGGTGGCACACCTCAAAAAACTTGGCGTCACGAACAGGATTTGGACAGGACCCACTAACCTGCGTGACATGCGCCTTCGAATCTAAACTGCGTGTCAAAAATCCCGTTCCTGCCATTTGCCGCCATCTTTGGTGCCAAAACGCCATCTTCCAGACCAAAAGCATGCAAAGCTGAAGTCCCGCCCTTCGTCCTGAGAGTATGGCTGGAATCGGATGTTCCCAGGGGGCCACAGTGCGAAAGTGAGTGGCAGGCAAAAACCAAGGGGGCGTGACGGGATGTAACAGCGGAAATAAAGCAGGGACGCCAGGACTCTGCCATAAGGTTCCTGGGCCCCGCAGAGGCAAAATGGCGGCAGCAAGGGACTGGTCACCAGAGCGCGCTGCTCCTCGGACCGCGACCTGGATCGAGCAGGAGACAGAGCAACTCTGCAGGAGGATGCGGACACTATTCCTCTTTATCCTGGACCATTGGAGGGAAGAGATGAGGAGCCTGGCAATGGCAGTGCAAGTCCGTGAGATTGAAGTCCACACAAGGAGTGGGTAAGCAGCTACCCATCCCCAGTTGAACCGGCCTATACGGCTGCAGGGTCCAGTCTGCCCCCGTCCGCAGCAAGCGCTCTGCCACCATCACCCCTGTCCTCGGCGGATGCCGAGCTGCCAACTCCAACACTGGCAGCGGAACCTCCAGTCCTCGTTTGTGAGCAGATTGCAGAACCCCTGAATCTACCATCTGAACAGGTCACGTCAGCGGTTGACCCAACACCGGCCCGACCAGAGCCGGCCGCGTCACCGGGCCCGTACCCTGATACGGACCACCTGGACTTTGCATCCCCGGCTGCGGAGCAGTCGGTTTCTTTACCCATGCTAGCGGAGGCGGAACCTGAGGAGATGCCAGCTACCCCACCACACGGCATCCCAGCGGCTGCTGGGGCCGCAGGAATACACCTACAAAAGATACCAGTGAGGCAGGTGAGGCCGGATGCTGACGCCCCTTACTGGGAATGACAACAGCAGGAGCTGTATCTGGAAATGACAACTCGAGACCAGCGACGACGGGAGATTGCTGCCCGCACGCAAAAAGAAAAGGAGCACTTGATAAAAGCTACCTCCGAGTCCAATTACAGTACACCACAGGTGGCGTCACAAACTATATCCATCCCCTGTAAAAAATTCCCTTCTTCATTAGAGTGTTGCCCTTAGCCCCCGAGTCCGGAGACCCTCGAGCCATGAGTTGTCACCACTCCTGGATCCCAGCGGTTCGACCGCTGCAGGGGCGGCACACCTGCTCAGCCAGTCAGTGGTTCAGGCTTCTGAGCATGCTCAGGCACTTAGTGCATCAGGTGTCCAGATGACGTGGCGCAATCCTATTGGCCGTGGTGACATCCCAGATGACATGGCGCGATCCCATTGGCATAGTGACATCACAGATTATGTGGAACGATCCCATTTGCCACAGTGATGTCATCAGTGACGTGTGGTCACATGGAAGACCGCTCATTGGTTATGGTTTGGGCGGTCCATAGGGATCTCCATCTTGTGGGCTGTCCTTAGGTTAAATAAGCCTTGGGCACCCACATGTGTTACGAGGGGGACCCGGGAAGCGTGCCAAGATGGGAAATGGACAGCTTCCGCCGGTCAAGGTCCACTGTGCGGTGTAAGGGACCGCTGCTATGGTCAGGAAAGAGTGAGCGGGTTGCTGCTAGTGATCGTCTGGAACGTCACAGACGATCTATGTACACCGGTCCGCCCTAACCCGTGAGGGTTGTATGGCTCGGGGCTTCTCGTACGGTGTACCTGTTGCACGGGGACGCACAGAGGTGCCTACACACGTGTGCCTGCGGGAGTCACAGGAATATGGCACGGGGGTAGCACAGAGGTGCCCACACACGTGTGCTTCAGAAACCAAGTGAGTCCGACAGAGACTCGAGGAGCTCACCTGGGACAGGAACACAGCCTGCTAAACGGGATACTGCCAGCAAGCAAGGCAGGGGCAAGACCTGCAAACTAGGTGCTGCCTGAGCAGCAAGGGCAAAGCCCACAAAATACAATAGTGCCTGAGCAGTGGCGTGGCAGCACGCTGCCAGACATCCAAACATAGAAGGACAGTCGCGCCCCGCCATGATGGCAGGGGGAGCTTTTAAGGAGGTGTAGCTCCACCCAAGGGCGGGCGCGAGATGGGCGTGACCCAATCAGGGTTCATGACGTCCTGGCCCAGCCAGTCAGGATTCAGCACATCCCCAGCCTCGTCATGGGGCCGTGTGATATCAGTGAGCGAATCAGAAGACGTCACGTGGAGCACATGCTCATCTTCCTGCCTCTGGGTCATAAAGGCGGGATCCTCGGTTTCACAATGTGCAGAGACATGGGAAGTCTTGCTGCTTCCCTGAGCATCTATTCTTTGCACACTGCGCAACCTCCCAGAGCCTCTCTGATGCTGAGCAGGAGAGCTTGTGGCAGGCAAGGGATGGGAGACTGCTCCATTCCTTGCAAGGGGAGAACTACTAGGTGTCACCCTTCTGCTGTGTCTCTGAGGAGGCAACTCCTGCAGACTGCGCAGTCTCCCAGACCCTTAGTGCTGCTGAGCAGGAGGGCTCATGGCAGACAAGGAATGGGGGACCACCTCATTCCTTGCAACAAGAGAGCCACGACGTGTAACACACATGGCTGTGCTCAGTCGTCTTCATATGTGGTGCAGCAAGCACTTACCACGTTAGTACAGGGGCAGGCATCGAAGTCCTCTGGGACTGATACAGGGTGAGGAGGCAGGTGTAGGGTGAGGCGTCGCGGTTACATCAGACTGGTTTAGGCTCAGTTACCAGTTAGGCAGAGCTTCTGGGCTACGCTAGTACTTTGTTCACTGGTGGTTAGCTGGTGGAACTCCACAGTAGTCCTTGATAGGAGCTAGTGACCTCATTGACTTCTCCACACACCCCTTGAGTCTCCTCCATTGTGAGATACAGCTAGTGTCCACTAAATACACCCTATTTGCACTGTGTATGCCACATATATATAGATATATATTTGCTTCTGTGAAGTAACAGAAGTGATAAGTCGTAACCTGACGCTGTGAAATAACAGTGCTCGGTAGAGTTTATATTAGAGCATTTGTGTGATCTGTAACAGGAGATCTCAGACCT
The DNA here is from genome assembly GCF_048569485.1 of Anomaloglossus baeobatrachus. Classification (NCBI taxonomy): domain Eukaryota; kingdom Metazoa; phylum Chordata; class Amphibia; order Anura; family Aromobatidae; genus Anomaloglossus; species Anomaloglossus baeobatrachus. The sequence continues at coordinate 386,707,561 of NC_134353.1, forward strand.
TGGCGCCCTGTGCAGTAACAGAGTTGCCATTACTATAGCTATAGCCCATACCTCTCTTTGTTGTAATAGAGTTCATGGTTTTACCTTTACTTTCCTCCCTGTGGGTTCTTTAACTCAGGGGACTCTGATATTTAGTAACATTTGCCTAGTTGCAGTTCAGGCACCTATCTACCAGCAACAGTCTAGCCCAGGCCAACACATCTATGCACAAACAGGATGCAGACAAACCTCTCAACATGATGGATACTTCACAGGTGCAAGGTAAATTGCACACTAGTGGCGCGCATAAGGCACTGTTCACATGTGAATGCGCATGGTTTCCAGCCAGCAACCTATTACCACACCCTTACTATTAGATTAGGCGGGTTACCCGGACACTACTCACTGCAACACACAAGGGACAGAGACTCCACTATGCACAACCTGTATTAAGAGGCCTGGCTGCACCCTGTATAAAAAAATGCAAATAATATATCACATATATATGAGGTATTAGTTAGTAAATTGGCCAATGTACATAAGCCTGCAATCCTCATCATGGATCCTCATGCTTGCAGGTCCCTACACTGATAAATATCAAAAACAGCAACAAAAGGAGGAGGTAAAAACTCCCCCAAAAATTCAATATACTCACAGCAGAAAAGAGGGCAACTAGTTCAGTTAGCCTTAATACAGGCCATGCATAGTGGAGTCTCTGTCCCTTGTGTGTTGCAGTGAGTAGTGTCCGGGTAACCCGCCTAATCTAATAGTAAGGGCGTGGTAATAGGTTGCTGGCTGGACACCATGCGCATTCAAGTGTGAACAGTGCCCTATGAGTGCTACTAGTGTGCAATTTACCTTGCACCTGTGAAGTGTCCATCATTTTGAGAGGTTTGTCTGCATCCTGTTTTTGCATAGATGTGTTGGCCTGGGCTAACTGGACTAGTTGCCCTCTTTTCTGCTGTGAGTATATTAAATTTTTGGGGGAGTTTTTACCTCCTCTTTTTGTTGCTTTTTTTAATGCTGAGCTAATAATACCAAATACTGGAGGTCTCACGGCAAAGGTAAATGTTTATATCACCGATTACCGCTAATCTATGGAAAGGACATGAAAAACAAAGCTTCCCCCACTTCCCTTGATCCTATAGCCATAACAGACGCAACAGGGCAAAATTAAAGAAATACACACAACACTTGCTATCTCCATTCAAAGGAAACAGATAAGTGTCATTATAGACCAGTCAACTAATCTATTGGACAATGACAGAGCAAATTTCCAGGAGTGTCCTTGGGATTTAAACTCCCAAGGTCACACATCCAAGACAACCAACTTACCACTAGACCATTGAAGGGACATGAGAAATTCAGCTTCCCCTACTTCCCTTGATCCTATACCCATATCAGATGCAACAGGGCAAAATTGAAGAAACACACGCTCTCTCCATTCAAAGGAAACAGATAGGTGTCATCATAGACCAGTCAACTAACCTGTTGGGCCATGACTGCACAAATTTCCAGGAGCAACCATTGGGATTTGAACTCCCAAGGTCACACATCCAAGACCATTAACTTACCACTAGACTATGGAAGGAACATGGTAAATGCAGCTTCCCCTACTTCCTTTGATCCTATAGCCATAACAGACGCAAGAGGGCAAAATTAAAGAAATACACACACCTGCTCTCTCCATTCAAAGGAAACAGATAAGCTTTGTCATAGACCATTCAACTAGCCTATTGGACCATGGCAGAGCAAATTTCCAGGAGCGTCCAATGGTATTTGAACTCCCAAAGTCACACATACAAAACCTCCATCTTACCACTAGACCATGGAAAGAACTTGGGAAACACAGCTTCCTCTACTTCCCTTGATCCTATAGACATAACAGACGCAACAGGGTAAAATTACAGAAATACACACAACACCTGCTCTCTCCGTTCAAAGGAAACAAATAGGTGTATTCATAGACCAGTCACCTAGCCTATTGACCATGACAGAGCAAATTTCCAGGAGCGTCCAACGGTATTAGAACACACAAAGTCACACATCCAAGACCACCAACTTTCCACTAGACCATGGAAAGGACATGGGATATGCAGCTTCCCCTACTTCCCTTGATCCTATAGCCATAACAGACGCAACAGGGTAAAATTAAAAAAAAACACACCACACCTGCTCCCTCCATTCAAAGGAAACAGATAGGCGTAATCATAGACCAGTCAACTAGCCTATTGGACCATGAGTGAGCAAATTCCCAAGAGCATCCATTGGGATTTGAACTCCCAAGGTCACACATCCAAGACCAAAAATTTACCAATAGACCACAGAATGGACATGGGATTTGTGGCTTCCCCTGCTTCCCTTGATCCTATAGCCAAAACAGACGCAAAAGGGCAAAATTAAAGAAACACACCCACTCTCTCCATTCAAAGGAGAAAGATAGGCATCATCATAGACCAGTCAACAAGCCTTTTTGACCATGACAGAGCAAATTTCCAAGAGCGTCCATTTGGATTTGAACACCCAAGGTCACACATCGAAGACCACTAACTCACGCAACAAAGAAAAATTAAAGAAATACACACAACCCCTGGTCTATCCATTCAAAATAAACAGGAAGGCGTCATCATAGACCATTCAACTAGCCTATTGGACCATGACTGCGCAAATTTCCATGAGCATTCATTGGAATTTGAACTCCCAAGGTCTCAAATCCAAGACCACCAACTTACCTCTAGACCAAGGAAAGCACATGGGATGTGTGGCTTTCCCTGCTTCCCTTATCCTATAGCCAAAACAGACGCAAAAGGGCAAAATTAAAGAAATACACACAACACCTGCTTTCTCCATTCAAAGGAAACAGAAAGGCGCCATCATAAACCGGTCAACTTATCTAATGGACCATGACAGAACAAATTTCCAGAAGAGTCTGATGGTATTTGAGCTTCCAAAGTCATACATCCAAGACCACCAACTTACCACTAGACCATGCAAGGGACATGGCAAACTCAGCTTCCTCTACTTCCCTTGATCCCATAGCCATAGCAGATGCAACAGGGCAAAATTAAAGAAACACACAACACCTGCTCTCTCCATTCAAAGGAAACAGATAGGCGTCATCATAGTCCAGTAAACTAGCCTATTAGGCCATGAGAGAGTAAAGTCCCAGGAACATCAATTGGAATTTGAACTCCCAAAGTATCCTATCTGAGATAACCAACTTACCACTAGACCATGTAAAGGACTTGGGAAATGCAGTTTTCCCTACTTCCTTTGATCCTATACCCATAACAGACGCAACAGGGCAAAATTATAGAAACACACATAACACCTGCTCTCTCCATTCAAAGGAAACACATAGGCGCCACCATAAACCAGTCAACTAGCCTATTGGACAATGACAGAGCAAATTTCCAGGAGCGTCTGGTGGTATTTGAACTCCCAAAGTCACACATCCAAGACCACCAACTTACTACTAGATCATGGAAGCGCCATGGTAAATGCATCTTCCCCTACTTCCCTTGATCCTATAGCCATAACAGACGCAAAAGGGCAAAATTAAAGAAATAAACTCAACACGTGCTCTCTCAAATCAAAGGAAACAGATAGGCATCATCATAGACCAGTCAACTAGCCTATAGGACCATGACATTGCAAATTTCCAGTAGCATCTATTGGGATTTGAATTCCCAAGGTCATACATCCAAGACCACTAACTTACCACTGGACTATGGAAAGGACATGGTAAATGCAGCTTCCTCTATTTCCCTTGATCGTATAGCCATAAAAGACGAAACAGGGCAAATTTAAAGAAATACACACAACACCTGCTCTCTCCATTCAAAGGAAACAGATAGGTGTCATCATAAACCAGGCAACTAGCCTAATAAACCATGACAGAGCAATTTTCCAAGAGTGTCGTTTGGGATTTGAACATTCAAGGTCACACATCCAAGACCACCAACTTAACACTAGACCATGGAATGGACGTTGGAAATGCAGCTTCCCCTACTTCCCTAGATCCTATAGCCTGAACAGACGCAACAGGGCAAAATTAAAGAAATACTCACAACACATGCTCTCGCCTTTCAAAGGAAACAGATAAGCGTCATCATAGAACAAGCAACTAGCCTACTGGACCATGACTGAGCAAATTTCCAGGAGCGTCCATTGGTATTTGAACTCCCAAAGTCACACATCCAAGACCACCAACTTACCAGTAGACCGTGGAAGGGACATGCGAAAAGTGTCTTCCCCTACTTCCCTTGATCCTATAGCCATAACACACGTAACAGAGCCAAATTAAAGAAACACACACACACCTGCTCTCTCCATTCAAAGGAAACAGAAAGGTGTCATACTAAACCAGTCAACTAGCCTATTGGACCATGACAGAGCAAATTTCCAGGAGTGTCCATTGGAACTTGAGCTCCCAAGGTCACACATCCAAGTCAACCAACTTACCACTACACCATGGAAGGGACATTGGAAAAGCAGCTTCCCCTACTTCCCTTGATCCTATAGCCATAAAAGACGCAACAGGGCAAAATTAAAGAAACACACCCAACACCTACTCTCTCCATTCAAAGGAAACAAATAGGCGTAATAATAGACCAGTCAACTAGCCTATTGGACCATGACAGAGCAAATTCCCAGGAGCGCCAATTGGTATTTGAACTCCCAAAGTCACACATCCAAGACAACCAACTTACCACTAAACCACGAAAGGGAGATGGGAAACTCAGCTTCCCCTACTTCCCTTGATCCTATTGTCATAACAGATGCAAAAGGGCAAAATTAAAGAAATACACACAACACCTGCTTTCTCCATTCAAAGGAAATAGATAGGCATCATGATTAGAGTTGAGCGCGGTTCGCGGTTCGGGGTTCTCCAGTTCGCGGCTCGAGTGATTTTGGGGGCTGTTCTAGATCGAACTAGAACTCGAGCTTTTTGCTAAAGCTCGATAGTTCTAGATACGTTCGAGAACGGTTCTAGCAGCAAAAAGACAAGCTAATTACTAGCTGGCTTTCCGCTGTAATAGTGTAAGTCACTCTGTGACTCACACTATTATGAAATTTCAGCGTATAGTGTGCGGGAACAGCGCATTCAGATCACTGCTGTTTGGATAATGGCGATCGCCATTTTTTTTTTTTCCTTGTCTTCCTTCCCTAAGCGCGCGCGTGTAGTGGGGCAGGCCAGCATGTCAGCCAATCCCAGACACACATATAGCTAAGTGGACTTTTAGCCAGAGAAGCAACGGCATGTGTGATAGGATGTCCATGTCACATGTCCCTGCATTATAAAAACAAGTATCTGCCCGTCCGGACGCCATTATCTCTTCTGCGTCTGGGTGTCAGTCACCGCTGGCGTAGCTCCTGTCTCCGATACTGCTGTGTACACTCTATAAACAGCGCTATACAGAATAGGGATAGAAGTTTCTATTAGTCCTTTTAAGGGCTAATACCGGCAGGGTCAGAACCATAGGTGACAGTAAGGGCTGTGAAAACAGATTTTAACACCTACACAAGATGACAGCGTCTGTGTAGCTAAGGTCAGGGATTTCCTCGCTGTATTTCCCCATTAGGAGGGATAGAAAGGGAGGCTTCCTTTCCTGTACCCAGACCCACAACCCTGCCACTGTACCCTCCTGCCCTTTGCACACTCAAACTCATTTGTTGCTAAGCCATTATACTAGCAAACACTGAGGAAACTTAGTGGCATCCTAAAAGTGGCTGTTGGACTTCTGTATTGTCCCACTAGTGCAAAGATATTTGCAGCACGTTTGCCTGCATTGCACACTCAAACTCATTGTTACTAAGCCATTATACTAGCAAACACTGAGGAAACTTAGTAACATCCTAAAAGTGGCTGTTGGACTTCTGTATTGTCCCACTAGTGCAAAGATATTTGCAGCACGTCTGCCTGCATTGCACACTCAAACTCATTGTTACTAAGCCATTATACTAGCAAACACTGAGTGAACTTAGTGGCATCCTAAACGTGGCTATTGGACTTCTGTATTGTCCCACTAGTGCAAAGATATTTGCAGCACGTCTGCCTGCATTGCACACTCAAACTCATTGTTACTAAGCCATTATACTAGCAAACACTGAGGAAAGTTAGTGGCATCCTAAAAGTGGCTGTTGGACTTCTGTATTGTCCCACTAGTGCAAACATATTTGCAGCTTGTCTGCCTGCATTGCATACTCAAACTCATTTGTTACTAAGCCATTATACTAGCAAACACTGAGTAAACTTAGTGGCATCCTAAACGTGGCTGTTGGACTTCTGTATAGTCCCACTAGTGCAAAGATATTTGCAGCACGTCTGCCTGCATTGCACACTCAAACTCATTGTTACTAAGCCATTATACTAGCAAACACTGAGGAAGCTTAGTGGCATCCTAAACGTGGCTGTTGGACTTCTGTATTGTCCCACTAGTGCAAACATATTTGCAGCTTGTCTGCCTGCATTGCATAATCAAACTCATTTGTTACTAAGCCATTATACTAGCAAACACTGAGTAAACTTAGTGGCATCCTAAACGTGGCTGTTGGACTTCTGTATAGTCCCACTAGTGCAAAGATATTTGCAGCACCTCTGCCTGCATTGCACACTCAAACTCATTGTTACTAAGCCATTATACTAGCAAACACTGAGGAAACTTAGTGGCATCCTAAACGTGGCTGTTGGACTTCTGTATAGTCCCACTAGTGCAAAGATATTTGCAGCACCTCTGCCTGCATTGCACACTCAAACTCATTGTTACTAAGCCATTATACTAGCAAACACTGAGGAAACTTAGTGGCATCCTAAACGTGGCTGTTGGACTTCTGTATTGTCCCACTAGTGCAAAGATATTTGCAGCACGTCTGCCTGCATTGCACACTCAAACTCATTGTTACTAAGCCATTATACTAGCAAACACTGAGTGAACTTAGTGGCATCCTAAACGTGGCTATTGGACTTCTGTATTGTCCCACTAGTGCAAAGATATTTGCAGCACGTCTGCCTGCATTGCACACTCAAACTCATTGTTACTAAGCCATTATACTAGCAAACACTGAGGAAAGTTAGTGGCATCCTAAAAGTGGCTGTTGGACTTCTGTATTGTCCCACTAGAGCAAAGATATTTGCAGCACGTCTGCCTGCATTGCACACTCAAACTCATTGTTACTAAGCCATTATACTAGCAAACACTGAGGAAAGTTAGTGGCATCCTAAAAGTGGCTGTTGGACTTCTGTATTGTCCCACTAGTGCAAACATATTTGCAGCTTGTCTGCCTGCATTGCATACTCAAACTCATTTGTTACTAAGCCTTTATACTAGCAAACACTGAGTAAACTTAGTGGCATCCTAAACGTGGCTGTTGGACTTCTGTATAGTCCCACTAGTGCAAAGATATTTGCAGCACCTCTGCCTGCATTGCACACTCAAACTCATTGTTACTAAGCCATTATACTAGCAAACACTGAGGAAACTTAGTGGCATCCTAAACGTGGCTGTTGGACTTCTGTATTGTCCCACTAGTGCAAAGATATTTGCAGCACGTCTGCCTGCATTGCACACTCAAACTCATTGTTACTAAGCCATTATACTAGCAAACACTGAGTGAACTTAGTGGCATCCTAAACGTGGCTATTGGACTTCTGTATTGTCCCACTAGTGCAAAGATATTTGCAGCACGTCTGCCTGCATTGCACACTCAAACTCATTGTTACTAAGCCATTATACTAGCAAACACTGAGGAAAGTTAGTGGCATCCTAAAAGTGGCTGTTGGACTTCTGTATTGTCCCACTAGTGCAAAGATATTTGCAGCACGTCTGCCTGCATTGCACACTCAAACTCATTGTTACTAAGCCATTATACTAGCAAACACTAAGGAAAGTTAGTGGCATCCTAAAAGTGGCTGTTGGACTTCTGTATTGTCCCACTAGTGCAAACATATTTGCAGCTTGTCTGCCTGCATTGCATACTCAAACTCATTTGTTACTAAGCCTTTATACTAGCAAACACTGAGTAAACTTAGTGGCATCCTAAACGTGGCTGTTGGACTTCTGTATAGTCCCACTAGTGCAAAGATATTTGCAGCACGTCTGCCTGCATTGCACACTCAAACTCATTGTTACTAAGCCATTATACTAGCAAACACTGAGGAAACTTAGTGGCATCCTAAACGTGGCTGTTGGACTTCTGTATTGTCCCACTAGTGCAAAGATATTTGCAGCACGTCTGCCTGCATTGCACACTCAAACTCATTGTTACTAAGCCATTATACTAGCAAACACTGTGGAAACTTAGTGGCATACTAAAAGTGGCTGTTGGACTTCTGAATTGTCCCACTAATGCAAAGATATTTGCAGCACGTCTGCCTGCATTGCACACTCAAACTCATTGTTACTAAGCCATTATACTAGCAAACACTGAGGAAACTTAGTGGCATCCTAAACGTGGCTGTTGGACTTCTGTATTGTCCCACTAGTGCAAAGATATTTGCAGCACGTCTGCCTGCAATGCACACTCAAACTCATTGTTACTAAGCCATTATACTAGCAAACACTGAGTGAACTTAGTGGCATCCTAAACGTGGCTGTTGGACTTCTGTATTGTCCCACTAGTGCAAAGATATTTGCAGCACGTCTGCCAGCATTGCACACTCAAACTCATTGTTACTAAGCCGTTATACTAGCAATTTATGCTGCCAGTTTAAGAGCCGTAGTTGTATTGTCAGGGATAATTATTGTTGTTTATTCTGCTGTTAATAAAGCTAGACCACCGCTGCAATCTACACCACCTCTCAAGTTTTACTACCACATTTTAAGTGCACAACTTGTCGCAATCAAAATGAGTGGCAAAATGACAGATGCTGGTGGAAAGGGGAAGAGGCGTGTTGGAAAAGGAAAAAAAGGGTTTGTCCGTGGGGAAGGTGGCAAAGCTCCATTAACATCTGCTGAAGATAGACCATCTTCCAGCAAAAGTAAGATGTCTACTACTTACCGTGGACAATCCGATGTGCTCCCTTTTTTACGGACACGAACAACTGGAACAAAGGTAGATGATGGCCAAAAAAGGAAAATGCTTGAACGGATCTCAAGTGGTCCAACAAGTGCCCTCTCCGCCACCTCAACTACCGCATCCAAAAAACACCAGTCCTCTGAGTTGTCATCCCAATCAAACTTGCTTTCTCCCAGCTCTGAAGTCTCCATCCGCCCTGCACAGTATGGGGGAACTGAGATGGCTGAGTCTGAAAAGCTGTTCAGTCACACTATAGCCTGGGAATCAGAAGTCTGCTCCCAAGCTACAGTGAGTACAGACGAGGAAATGTTTTGCAGTGATGCCCAGAACCTTTGTGACTCTGATTCAGGCCATGAGGACCAAGTTTCTGAGCATAATGTTGACCCTTTTTCACAAACTGTAACACCTGTTGTTATAGACAATGAGGAACATACTGATGACGATGAGACGCAGATAACAGATTGGGATGACAGCTTAAATATTCGGTCAGGGCAAGAAGAGGCTCGGTCTGAGGGTGAGGAAAGTGCAAAGACAACAATTGATGAGGAAGTTCTAGATCCCACCTACTGTCAACCCACAGTCAGGCACTCGTGGAGGTCAAAAGAGGCGGTAGAGGAGGATGCAACCGACGACGAAGTTACCTTGCTCTTTCCTGGACAGAGTCGGAGCACTGGTAGCACGTCTACAACTGCATCCTCAGCCACCACTCTGCCTCTGAGCACTAGTCGGGGGGCTCAGCAGGTCGCATGCCCTCTAAGCCTTGCCTAGCCTGGTCCTTTTTTGACATAGAAAAAGATCGCCCAAATTATGTGATCTGTACAATTTGTCGTGATTCTGTTAGTAGAGGGCAAAACCTCAGCAGTTTGAAAACTTCTTCCATGAATCGTCACATGAATAAATATCATATGTCCCAGTGGGAAGCTCACCGTGCTGCAATGCGGCCTAGCGGAGCGAACGATCCACCACCTGCCCCTTCCAGTGCATCCGCGCGCTCTTCATCTTCTAGGACTGTGGGGACAGCTGTCACACCTGGTTTTCCACGCACAACTTCCACCACTGTAACCGCAACAGGCAGTTTGCTTGGTAGGTCGTCAGTTGGTTTGGAAGGGGAAACAAGTACGTGTGTACAGCTCTCTCAGACATCGATAGCACCAACGTTGGATGAAGGCAACATCATGTCTACGCCTTCACTTTCCTCACAAAGCTGCATTTTTCCAGGGACACCCTACTCAACACCATCTACACACAGCAGCCAGATCTCTGTCCTTCAGATGTGGACAAATAAAAGGCCATTTCCTGCGACCCATGACAAAGCTAAGAGGTTGACTTTATCCCTCTGTAAGCTGTTGGCTACCGAAATGCTGCATTTCCGCCTGGTGGACACACAGGATTTTAGAGACCTTATGTCTGTCGCTGTGCCCCAGTACCAGAGGCCCAGTCGCCACTACTTTTCTAAGAAAGGTGTGCCCGCGCTACACCAGCATGTTGTACACAACATCACCGCTTCCTTGAGAAACTCTGTGTGTGAACGGGTGCATTTCACCACCGATACTTGGACCAGTAAGCATGGACAGGGACGTTACATGTTGCTGACTGGGCACTGGGTAACTATGGTGATAGATGGTGAAGGGTCTGCTGCACAAGTCTTGCCATCCCCATGACTTGTGTGTCAATCCTCTGTCTGTCCAAGTTCCGCCACTGCTTCTGCCTCCTCCACCTCATCTGTGTCCTCCACCTCTGCCCCAAGCCTGCCTGGTCAGGCCACCAGCGTTCGCACTGCGCAGAAGGAATCACGCACCCCTCATTACTATGCTGGCAGCAGAGCGCAACAGCATCAGGCGGTCTTTAGCTTGACATGTCTTGGAAATAGGAGTCACACATCGACTGAGTTGTGGGCAGCTCTGGAGACTGAGTTTGGTAAATGGTTGTCTCCACTCAACCTGCAGCCTGGTAAGGCCATGTGCGACAATGCTGTAAACCTGGGTGCGGCCCTTTGCCTGGGCAAAGTGACACACATGCCTTGTATGGCTCACGTGTTGAACCTTGTTGTCCAGCAATTTTTAACACACTATCCCGGCCTAGATGGCCTTCTGACCAGGGCACGAAAACTGTCTGCTCACTTCCGCCATTCAACCGCCGCAGCTGAGCGACTTGCATCGCTCCAGAAGTCTTTCGGCCTGCCGGTTCATCGCCTGAAATGCGATGTGGCGACACGCTGGAATTCGACTCTCCACATGTTACAGCGACTGTGGCAGCACCGCCGAGCCCTAGTGCAATACGTCATGACGTATAGCCTGGGCCAACGAGATGCAGAGGTGGGGCAGATCACCCTGATGGAGTGGTCTCAGATCAAGGACCTATGCACCCTTCTGCACAGTTTCGACATGGCGACGAATATGTTTAGCGCTGACAATGCCATTATCAGCATGACAATTCCAGTCATTTACATGCTGGAGCACACGCTAAACACTATTCGGAGTCAGGGGGTGGGACAACAGGAAGGGGAGGAACTACAGGAGGATTTATATGCGCAAGACACAACAACATCACCAAGGTCCAGACGTTCATCATCACCAACGCGGCAGGCATGGGAACATGGGGGACAAGGATCAACAAGGGCGCATGGTAGCAGGCGAAATGTTGAGGAAGGTGCAGGAGAACATGAAGAAATGGAGGACGAACTGTCCATGGACATGGAAGACTCAGCGGATGAGGGAGACCTTGGTCAAATTTCAGTTGAAAGAGGTTGGGGGGGGATGTCAGAGGAAGAAAGAACGGTTAGCACCTCTATGCCACAAACACAGCGTGGACTTGGTCCACATGGCTGCGCAAGACACATGAGCGCCTTCTTGCTGCACTACCTCCAACATGACCCTCGTATTGTCAAAATTAGAAGTGATGATGACTACTGGCTTGCCACACTATTAGATCCCCGGTACAAGTCCAAATTTTGTGACATAATTCCAGCCATAGAAAGAGACGCACGTATGCAGGAATATCAGCAGAAGCTGTTACTCGATCTTAGCTCGGCTTTTCCACCAAACAACCATGCAGGTGCAGGGAGTGAATCTCCCAGTTGTAACTTGACAAACATGGGACGGTCTCGTCATCTTCAACAGTCTACCCGTGCCAGTAGCACCGTATCTGGTACTGGTAACAGCAATTTTATTGAATCTTTTCATACTTTTTTTAGACCCTCCTTTGCAAGGCCACCAGAGACAACAAGTCTGACACATAGTCAACGGCTGGAGAGGATGATACAGGAGTATCTCCAAATGAACATCGATGCCATGACTTTGCAAATGGAGCCTTGCTCATTTTGGGCTTCAAATCTTGAAAAATGGCCAGAGCTCTCCAGTTACGCCTTGGAGATTTTGTCGTGTCCAGCTGCCAGCGTTGTCTCTGAACGTGTCTTCAGTGCTGCTGGGTGTGTGCTGACAGATAAGCGCACTCGTCTGTCCAGTGACAATGTGGACAGACTAACGTTCATCAAAATGAACAAGTCATGGATCCACAAGGAATTTACTACCCCTGTGTCATCCTGGGGAGAGTAAATGCTTGTGGATTTGGAATGTGCTTGATGCAAATCAAAACATCCTGTTTGCAACTAGGGCACAAGTGCTGCCACTGAAGGGGTGAGTGTGTGTGGGGCCCAATTTTTGGAAAAAAAGGGAGACTCCACTTGGAGTAACCCTTGCTTGCTGTGCTTTTTAAAAGGAGCCAAGATGAACAAGTCATGGTTCATCAAAGACTTTGCTACCTACCCCGGTGTCATCCTGGGGACGGTTAAGTATGGCGTATTTTTGAATGTGTTTGATGCAAATCTAGCTGTGAAGTGTACAACTGGGGCACAAGTGCTGCCACTGAACGGTTGGGTGTGTGGCCCAATTTTTGGAAAAAAGGGAGACTCCGCTTGGAGTAACCCTTGCTTGCTGTGTTTTTTAAAAGGAGCCAAGATGAACAGAGCTGGGATCAGGAAAGACTTAGCTAACTACCCCGGTGTCATCCTGGGGACGGTGAAGGATGGCGTATTTTTGAATGTGCTTGATGCAAATCTACCTGTGAAGTGTACAACTAGGGCACAAGTGCTGCCACTGATGGGGTGTGTGTGTGGCCACATTTTTGGAAAAAAAGGAGGCTACGCTTGGAGTAACCCTTGCTTGCTGTGTTTTTTAAAAGGAGCCAAGATGAACAGAGCTGGGATCAGGAAAGACTTAGCTACCTACCCCGGTGTCATCCTGGGGACGGTGAAGGATGGCGTATTTTTGAATGTGCTTGATGCAAATCTAGCTGTGAAGTGTACAACTAGGGCACAAGTGCTGCCACTGAAGGGGTTAGTGTCTGTGTGGCCCAATTTTTGGAAAAAAAGGAAGACTCTGCTTGGAGTCACCTTGTGGTGTTCTACATGATTTTAGAAGGGCGTGCCATATATCTATGTCTCCTCCTCTTTTTCCTTGTCCAGCTCTTTTGGTTTCCCATGAGTATATGTCCTTGTAACTTTCCCATGTGTTTGTGTTATGTTGTGAGTTGTTTGTCACCTTTTGGACACCTTTAAGGGTGTTTTCTAGGTGTTTTTATGTGTTTCTGTTTGCCTGCCATTCTTTCCTACGCGGTTCGAGTTCGGATCGTCAAACCAAACTTGAACGAGATGCCTGTTTGGCGAACCAAACTTAAGCTGAACCATGACAGATTCACTCATCTCTAATTATGATTGACCAGTCAACTAGCCTAGTGGACCATGACAGAGCAAATTTCCAGGAGCGTCCATTGGGATTTGAACCCCTAAGGTCACACATGCAAGACAACCAACTTACCACTACACCATAGAAGGGCCATTGTAAATGCAGCTTCCCCTACTTCCCTTGATCCTATAGCCAGAACAGACGCAAGAGGGCAAAATTAAAGAAATACACACAACACCTCCTCTCTTCATTCAAAGGAAACAGATACACGTCGTGATAGACCAGTAAACTAGCCTACTAGACCATGACAGAGAAAACTTCCATGATCATCCATTGGAATTTGAACTCCCAAGGTCACACATCCAAGACAATCAACTTACCACTAGACCATGGAAGGGATATGGAAAACACAGCTTCCCCCACTTCCCTTGATCCTATAGCCAAAACAGACGCAAAAGGGCAAAATTAAAGAAATACACACAACACCTGCTCTCTCCATTAAAAGGATATAGATACGTGTTATCATAAACCAGTCAACTAGCCTATTGAACCATGACAGAGCAAATTTCCAGTAGCATCCATTGAGATTTGAACACACAAGGTCACACATCAAAGACCACTAATTTACCACTAGACTATGGAAGGAACATGGGAAATGCAGCTTCCACTACTTCCCTTGATCCTATAGCCAATAACAGACGCAACAGGGCAAAATTAAAGAAATACACACAACACCTGCTCTCTCCATTCAAAGGAAACAGATAGGCGTCATCATAAACCAGTCTACAAGCCTATTGGACCATGACTGAGCAAATTTCCAGGAGTGTCCGTTGATATTTGAACTCAAAAAGTCACACATCCAAGACCACCAACTTACCACTAGACCATGGAAGGAACAAGGGAAATAAAGCTTCCTCTACTTCTCTTGATCCTATAGCCATAACAGACAAAAAATGCTTTTTCCATTCAAAGGAAACAAATATGCATCATCATAAACCAGTCTTCATGCCTATTGGACCATGACTGAGCAAATTTCCAAGAGCATTCATTGGGATTCAAACTCCAAAGGTCACACATCCAAGATCACCAACTTACCACTAGACCATGGAAGGGACATAGGAAACAGCTTCCCGTACTTCCCTTGATCCTATAGCCAGAACAGACACAACAGGATAAAATTAAAAAAATACACACAACACCTGCTCTCTCCATTCAAAGGAAACAGATAAGTTTCAAAGGTCCAAGTTCCAAAGGTCACACATCCAAGATCACCAACTTACCACTAGACCATGGAAGGGACATAGGAAACAGCTTCCCGTACTTCCCTTGATCCTATAGCCAGAACAGACACAACAGGGTAAAATTAAAAAAATACACACAACACATGCTCTCTCCATTCAAAGGAAACAGATAAGTGTCATCATAGACCAGTCAACTTGCCTATTGTACCATGACTGAGCAAATTTCCAGGAGCATCCAGTCGGATTTGAATTCCCAAGGTCACACATCCAAGACCACCAACTTAACACTAGACCATGGAAGGGACATGTTAAATAAAGCTTCCCTTACTTCCATTGCTCCTATTGCCATAACAGACGCAACAGGGCAAAATTAAAAAAATACACACAGCACCTGCTCTCTCCATTCAAAAGAAACAGATGGGCACCATCATAGACCAGTCAACTAGCCTATTGGACCATGACAGAGAAAATTTCCAGGAGCGTCTGTTGATATTTGAACTCAAAAAGTCACACATCCAAGCCCACCAACTTACCACTAGACCATGGAAGGAACATGGGAAATGCAGCTTCCCCTACTTCTCTTGATCCTATAGCCATAACAGACGCAACAGGGCAAAATTAAAAAAATACACACAACACCTGCTTTCTCCATTTAAAGGAAACAGATAGGCGTTATCATAAACCAGTCTACAAGCCTATTGGACCATGACTGAGCAAATTTCCAAGAGCATCCATTGGGATTTGAACTCCAAAGCTCACACATCCAAGTCCACCAACATACCACTAGACCATGGAAGGGACATGGGATATGTGGCTTCCCCTGCTTCCCTTGATCCTATAGCCAAAACAGACGCAAAAGGGCAAAATGAAAGAAATGCACACAACACCTGCTCTCTCCATTAAAAAAAAAACAGATAAGCATCATGATAGACCAGTCAACTAGCCTATTGGACCATGACTGAGGAATTTTCCAGGAGCATCCATTGGGATTTGAACTTCCAGTGTCACACATCCAAGACCTCCAACTTACCACTAGACCATGGAAGGGACATGGGAAACTCAGATTCCCCTACTTCCCTTGAACCTATAGCCAGAACAGACGCAACAGGGTAAAATTAAAAAAATACACACAACCCTTGGTCTCTCCATTCAAAGGAAACAGATAAGTGTCATCATAGACCAGTCAACTAGCCTATTGGACCACGACAGAGCAAATTTCAAGGAGAGCTCGTCGGTATTTGAACTCCTATAGTCACGCATCCAAGACAACCTACTTACCACTAGACCATGGAAGGCACATGGAAAATTCAGCTTCCCCTACTTTCATTGATCCTATAGCCATAACAGGCGCAACAGGGCAAAATCAAAGAAACACACACAACACCTGCTCTCTCCATTCAAAGGAATCAGATAGACATCATCATAGTCCAGTAAACTAGCCTATTGGACAATGACTGAGCAAATTTCTAGGAGCGTCCATTGGGATTTAAACTACCAAGATCACATCCAAGACCACCAACTTACAATTAGACCATGGAAAAGACATGGAAAAAAGAGCTTCCCCTACTTTACTTGATCCTATAGCCAGAACAGACGCAACAGGGCAAAATTAAAGAAACACACCCAACACTTACTCTCTCCATTCAAAGGAAACAGATAGGTGTCTTCATAGACCAGTCAACTAGCCTATTGGACCATGACAGAGCAAATTTCCACGAGAAACTGTTGGTATTTGAACTCACAAAGTCACACATCCAAAACCACCAACTTACCACTAGACCATGGAAAAGACATGGGAAGCACAGCTTCCCTTACTTCCCTTGATCCTATAGCCAGAACAGACGCAACAGGGCAAAATTAAAGATACCCACCCAACACTTACTCTCTCCATTCAAAGGAAACAGAAAGGTACTGCCATAGACCAGTCAACTAGCCTATTGGACCATGACAGAGCAATCTTCCAGGAGCATCCATTGGAATTTGAACTCCCAAGGTCACACATCCAAGACCACCAAATTACAACTAGACCATGGAAGGGACATGGGAAATGCAGCTTCCTCTACTTCCCTTGATCCTATAGCCATAACAGACGCAACAGGGTAAAATTAAAAAATTACACACAACATCTGCTCTCTCCATTCAAGGAAACAGATAGGCCCCAACATAGTCTAGTCAACTAGCCTATTGGATCATGACAGAGCAAATTTCTAAGAGCTTCCATTGGAATATCAACTCGGAAGGTCACACATCTAAAACCAACAACTTACCACTAGACCATGGAAGGGACTTGGAAGCACAGCTTCCCCAACTTCCCTTGATCCTATAGCCATAACAAACGCAACAGGGTAAAATTAAAGAGATACAAAACACACTTGCTCTCTCCATTCAAAGGAAACAGAAAGGCCTCATCAGAGACCAGTCAACTAGCCTATCGAATCATGACTGAGCAAATTTCCAGGAGTGTCCATTGAGATTTAAACCCTCAAAGTCACACATCCAAGACCACCAACTTACCACTAGAACATGGAAGGGACATGGGAAACACAGCTTCCCCTACTTCCCTTGATCCTAAAACCAAAACAGATGCAACAGGGCAAAATTAAAGAAAGACACACAACACCAGCTCTCTTCATTCAATGGAAACAGAAAGGCATCATCATAGACCAGTCAACTAGGCTATTGGACCATGACAGAACAAATTTCCAGGAGCGTCCATGAGAATTTAAACTCCCAAAGAGACTTATGCAAAACCAGCAACTTACCACTAGACCATGGAAGAGACATGTTTAGCAAAGCCTCCCCTACTTCCCTTAAATCTATAGCCATAACAGACGCAACAGGGCATAATTATAGATATACACACAACACCTGCTCTCTCCATTCAAAGGAAACAGATAAGCACCATCATAGACCAGTCAACTAGCCTATTGGAACATGACAGAGCAAATTTCCAGGAGTGTCCATTGGAATTTGAAATTCCAAAGTCACACATCCAAAACCACCAACTTACCACTAGACCATGGAAGCAACATGGGAAGCTCAGCTTCCCCTACTTTCCTTGATCCTATATCCATAACAGACGCAAAAGGGCAAAATTAAACAAGCACACACAACACCTGTTCTCTCCATTCAAAGGAAACAGATATGCACCACCATAGACCTGTCAACTAGCCTATTGGACCACAACAGAGCAAATTTTCAGGAGCGTTAAATGGGATTAGAACTCCCAAAGTCACACGTTCAAGACCACCAACTTACCACTAGACCATGGAAGGGACATTGGAAACGAATCTTCCCTTTCTTCCCTTGATCCTATAGCCATAACAGACGCAACAGGGAAAACATAATAAATACACACAACACCTGCTCTCTCCATTCAAAGGAAACAGATAGGTGTCATCATAGACCAGTCAACTAGCCTATTAGGCCACGACAGAACAAATTTCCAGGAGCGTTCATTGGCATTTGAACTCCCAATGTCACACATCCAAGCACACCAACTTACCACTAGACCATGGAAGAGATTGGGAAATATAACTTACCCTACGTCCCTTGATCCTATAGCCATAACAGACGCAACAGGGCAAAAATAAAGAACACCTGCTCTCTCCATTCAAAGGAAACAGGTAGGCATCACTATAGAACAGAAAACTAGCCTATGGACCATGACTGAGCAAATTTCCTGGAGTGTCCATTGGGATTTGAACACCCAAGATCACACATCCAAGACCACCAACTTACCACTCGACCACAGAAGGGACATTGGAAAGGCAGCTTTCCCTACTTCAATTGATCCTATAGCCATAACAGACGCAACAGGGCAAAACTAAAGAAATACACTCAACACCTGCTCTCTCCATTCAACGGAAATAGATAAGGCTTTTCATAGACCAGTCAACTAGCCTATTAGACCATGACTGAGCAAATTTCAAGGTGCGTCCATTGGGATTTCAACTCCCAAGTTCACACATTCAAGTCCACCAACTTACCACTAGACCATGGAAGGGACATGGAAAATGTGGCTTCCCCTACTTCCCTTGATCCTATAGTCATTACAGACGCAACATTAAAGAAATTCACACACACCTGCTCTCTCCATTCAAAGGAAACAGATGGGTGTCATCATAAACCAGTCAACTATCCTAGTGGACCATGACAGAGCAAATTTCAAGGTGTGTCCAATGGGATTTGAACTCCCAAGGTCACACATCCAAGATCACTAACTTACCACTAGACCATGGAAGGGACATGAGGAACACAGCTTCCCCTACTTCCCTTGATCCTATAGCCATAACAGATGCAAAATTAAAGAAATACACGCAACAACTGCTCTTTTCATTCAAAGTAAACAGATAGGCATCTTCATAGACCAGTCAACTAGCATTTTTGACCATAACAGAGCAAATATCCAGGAGCGTCCATTAGGATTTGTACAGCCAAGGTCACACATCCAAGACCAACAACTTACCACTACACCATGGAAGGGACATTGGAAATGCAGCTTCCCCTACTTCCCTTGACCCGCCAGCCAGAACAGACGCAACAGGCCAAAATTAATGAAATATACACAACACCTGCTCTTTCCTTTCAAAGGAAATAGATAGGTGTCATAATAGACCAGTCAACTAGCCTATTGGTCCATGACTGAGCAAATATCGTCCAATGTTATTTTAACTCCCAAGTTCACACATCCAAGACCACCAACTTACTACTAGACCATGGAAGGGACACATGAAATGTGGCTTCCCCTTCTTCCATTGATCCTATAGCCATAACAGACGCAACAGGGCAAAATTAAAGAAATACACACACACCTGCTCTCTCCATTCAAAGGAAACAGATAAGTTTCATCTAAGACCAGTCAACTAGCCTATTGAACCATGACAGAACAAATTTCCAAGAGCATCCATTGGAAATTGAATTTGCAAGGTTCCACATCCAAGACCACCAACTTAACACTAGACCATGGAAGGGACATGGGAAATGTGTCTTCCCCTACTTCCCTTGATCCTATAGCTATAGCAGACGCAACAGAGCAAAATTAAAGAAATACACACCTGCTCTCTCCATTCAAAGGAAACAGATAGGTGTCATAATAGACCAGTCAACTAGCCTAGTAAACCATGACAGAGCAAATTTCCAGGAGCATCCATTGGAATTTGAACTCCTAAGGTCATCCATTCTTGACCACCAACTTACCACTAGACCATGGAAGGAACATGGGAAACACAGCTTCCCCCACTTCCCTTGATCCTATAGCCAAAACAGACGCAAAAGGGCAAATTAAAGAAATACACACAACACCTGCTCTTTCCAATCAAAGGAAACAGATAGGTGTCATCATAGACCAATCAACTAGACTATTGGACCATGACAGAGCAAATTTCAAGGAGCGTCCATTGGGATTTGTACTCCCAAGATCACCAACTTACCACTAGACCTTGGAAGGGCCATGGTAAATGAAGCTTCCCCTACTTCCCTTGATCCTATAGCCATAACAGAGGCAACATTAAAGAAATACACACAACACCTGCTCTCTCCATTCAAAGGAAACAGATATGTGTTATCATAGACCAGTTAACTAGCCTATTGAACCATGACAGAGCAAATTTCCAGGAGCATCCATTGGTATTTGAACTCCCAAAGTCACATATCCAAGACCACCAACTTACCACTAGACCATGGAAGGGACATGGGAAACCCAGCTTCCCCTACTTCCCTTGATCATATAGCCAGAACAGACGCAACAGGGCAAAATTAAATAAATACACACAACACCTGCCATCTCCATTTAAAGGAAACAGGCATCATCATAGACCTTTCAGCTGACCTATTGGACCATGACTGAGCAAATTTCCAAGAGCATCCATTGGGATTTGAACTTCCAAAGTCACACATCCAAGACGACCAACTTACCACTAGACCATGGAAAGGACATGGGAAACACAGCTTCCCCTACTTCCCTTGATCCTATAGCCAGAACAGACGCAAGAGGGCAAAATTAAAGTAACAAATATATCTAGAAACCCTTAAAACATCATTTTATTATAAAATTTAAAAACATCCAAAATACACACTATAGAACCTAAAGTGCACAGGTGGAGAAGGGAGGAGGGTAAAGGATAAAGTAACCCCTAAATATAAACCTCCCTCCTGTCCACTACCTCACGCGGGGGTTGGCACCCTAAAAGCACGATATGGCGCCCCCACTCACCGCCGGCTATCCTTAGCCTGCCCTAGTTATCCCTAGCGGCAGGTATGAAAGGTGCTCAAAAACTCATAAAGTGCATAAGTGCGGATAGCTAATGAGGTATAAAAAGAGGATCATGTAAATCAATTGGCCTTAGAGGTTAGGCGAGGATGCGCCAGAAAACGTGGAGGGGACCTTAATAGCTGTCTCCTAACCACTCCCTACCTCAAGCGGGGGTCGGCACCCTGAATACACGATAACATATGGCGCCCCCACACCACGAAGGCTGCCCCTAAACAGTCCCTTATTGCATCCTATCAGACAATATGCATACAAATATAAAGTGCCTGTGCTGTGGGCCTAAAGTGCATAGTGATAAATAACGATAAGGAGGCACTTATACTAGGATGCAATAATAATTTTACAGCAGCATTTTAAACCATAAAGTGCATGTGCTTATTCAAAGATGCAGGGGACTAAGAAAGGGGTGTACTCATCACTGATACATGATCCAATTGTCGCCTTTGGTTGCCTCAACGCGTTTCTCCCTCCAGGGTCATCAGGAGGCCTGATATTCAACGTGACAGACAGATGTAAAGATGAGCAGATGAGAAAAGGGGCCTGATGCCAGCAGCTCCCTTTTAAACTGAACCAGGTACCTCTGGGCCCACCCCCTCCCAGCCCCACCCCCCCATCCAATCACCCCCCATAGATATAGATAATATACCCAAATGTCCATGATTCATCCATCAGCATGTTTATCAGCATTTGGTGCCACAAATGCGTTACTCACACGCCTCGTGGTGACCAATGTAATCCTCCCTCCGGCCAATTCAGGCATGTGGAGGCCGTTTGCGTTCCAGGGTGAACCGCATCACATGACCGGGACCGCATCACATGACCGGAAGTGACGCTACGATATCCAGCATCAAACCGGAAGTGATGCGGTAACATCCGCGATCATGTGACCGGTGCTTGCCTTCCAGTCTGGAACGCACCACCATGTTAATAACTGGTGCAATAGGGGCTGAGAACCCCCCTTCTCTCCTCCAAACCACTGCAGAGTTTATTGGAATAATTGATGAAGGGACAGAAACTATCTATGTATACATTTGTATGCTTTGTTTATCTATTGTCCGTGTATGGTCGTCTATATGGATGAGGGATGACTGATGCCCTGGTTTATAAACTCTGCAGTGGTTTGGAGGAGAGAAGGGGGGTTCTCAGCCCCTATTGCACCAGTTATTAACATGGTGGTGCGTTCCAGACTGGAAGGCAAGCACCGGTCACATGATCGCGGATGTTACCGCATCACTTCCGGTTTGATGCTGGATATCGTAGCGTCACTTCCGGTCATGTGATGCGGTCCCGGTCATGTGATGCGGTTCACCCTGGAACGCAAACGGCCTCCACATGCCTGAATTGGCCGGAGGGAGGATTACATTGGTCACCACGAGGCGTGTGAGTAACGCATTTGTGGCACCAAATGCTGATAAACATGCTGATGGATGAATCATGGACATTTGGGTATATTATCTATATCTATGGGGGGTGATTGGATGGGGGGGTGGGGCTGGGAGGGGGTGGGCCCAGAGGTACCTGGTTCAGTTTAAAAGGGAGCTGCTGGCATCAGGCCCCTTTTCTCATCTGCTCATCTTTACATCTGTCTGTCACGTTGAATATCAGGCCTCCTGATGACCCTGGAGGGAGAAACGCGTTGAGGCAACCAAAGGCGACAATTGGATCATGTATCAGTGATGAGTACACCCCTTTCTTAGTCCCCTGCATCTTTGAATAAGCACATGCACTTTATGGTTTAAAATGCTGCTGTAAAATTATTATTGCATCCTAGTATAAGTGCCTCCTTATCGTTATTTATCACTATGCACTTTAGGCCCACAGCACAGGCACTTTATATTTGTATGCATATTGTCTGATAGGATGCAATAAGGGACTGTTTAGGGGCAGCCTTCGTGGTGTGGGGGCGCCATATGTTATCGTGTATTCAGGGTGCCGACCCCCGCTTGAGGTAGGGAGTGGTTAGGAGACAGCTATTAAGGTCCCCTCCACGTTTTCTGGCGCATCCTCGCCTAACCTCTAAGGCCAATTGATTTACATGATCCTCTTTTTATACCTCATTAGCTATCCGCACTTATGCACTTTATGAGTTTTTGAGCACCTTTCATACCTGCCGCTAGGGATAACTAGGGCAGGCTAAGGATAGCCGGCGGTGAGTGGGGGCGCCATATCGTGCTTTTAGGGTGCCAACCCCCGCGTGAGGTAGTGGACAGGAGGGAGGTTTATATTTAGGGGTTACTTTATCCTTTACCCTCCTCCCTTCTCCACCTGTGCACTTTAGGTTCTATAGTGTGTATTTTGGATGTTTTTAAATTTTATAATAAAATGATGTTTTAAGGGTTTCTAGATATATTTGTCACTTTAAATTACCCTTCACCTCAAAATTAAAGTAACACACCCACTCTCTCCATTCAAAGGAAACAAATAGGTTTTATCAAAGTTCAGTCAACTAGCCTATTGGACCATGACAGAGCAATTTTCCAGGAGCGTCCACTGGGATTTGAACACCCAAGGCCACACACCCAAGGCCACCAACTTACCCCTACACCATGGAAGAGACATTGTAAATTCTGCTTCCCTTGATCCTATAGCCATAACAGACACAACAGGGCAAAATTAAAGAAATACTCACAACACCTGCTCTCTCCATTCAAAGGAAACAGATTGGTGTCATCATATAGCAGTCAACTAGCCTATTGGACCATGGCAGAGCAAATATCAAGGAGAGTCCATTGAAATTTGAACTCCCAAGGTCACACATCCAAGACCACTAACTTACCACCAGACTATAGAAGGGACATGGAAAATGCAGCTTCCCCTACTTCCCTTGATCCTATAGCCATAACAGACGCAACAGGGCAAAATTAACCCCTTAAGGACAAAGCCAGTTTTGTACTTAATGCCCAGGCCATTTTTTTGGAATTCTGACCAGTGTCCCTTTATGAGGTTATAACTCTGGAACGCTTCAACGGATCCTGGTGATTCTGACATTGTTTTTTCGAGACATATTGTACTTCATGACAGTTATAAATTTAGAACGATATTTTTTGCATTTATTTGTAAAGAAATTTGATGAAAATTTTTAAAATTTTGCAATTTTCAAACTTTTAATTTTAATGCCCATAAACCACAGAGTTATGTCACACAAAATAGTTAATAAATAACATTTCCCACTTGTCTACTTTACATCAGCGCAATTTCTGAAACAAAATTTGTTGGGGTTAGGAAGTTAGAAGGGTTCAAATTTCATCAGCAATTTCCCATTTTTTTAACAAAATTCACAAAACCATTTTTTTAGGGACCACATCACATTTGAAGTGACTTTGAGAGGCCTAGTTGATAAAAAAAATACCCTAAAGTGACACCATTATAAACACTGCACCCCTCAAGGTACTCAAAACCACATCCAAGAAGTTTATTAACCCTTTAGGTGCTACACAGGAACTAAAGCAATGTGGAATGAAAAAAAGCAAAAAATAAAATGTTACCTAAAATGTTGCTCTACCCCAAATTTATTCACTTTTAGAAGAAATAACACAACAAAATGGACCTCAAAACTTGTTACCCACTTTCTTATGAACGCGCCAATACCCCACATGTGGTCAGAAACCTCTGTTTGGACAAATGGGAGGGCTCGGAACAGAAGGAGCAATATTTGAATTTTGGAAAGCAAATTTGGTTGAAATAGATTGCGGGCACCAAGTTGCATTTAGATGTCCGCTAAGGTACCTAAACAGCAGAAACCCCCCACAAGTGATACCATTTTGGAAACTAGACCCCTTAAGGCTCCTATCTAGGGGTATAGTGAGCATTTTGGACCCACAGGTACTTCACAGATTTTGATAACGTTACATTGTCATATTGAAAATTTTCATTTTTTTTTCTCAAAAATGTTGCTTTAGCATCAATTTTCTCACTTTTTCAAGAGTTAATTCCAAAAATTTGACCCCAATGTTTGTTACCCACTTTTTTATGAGTGCGGTGATACCTCACATGTGGTCTGAAACCTTTGTTTGGAGAAATGGGAGGGCTTGGAACGGAAGGAGCAATATTTGAATTTTGGAAAGGAAATTTGGCTGAAAAAGATTGCGGGCACCATGTCGCATTTGGAGGACCCCTAAGGTACATAAACAGCAGAAACCCCCCACAAGTGACTCCATTTTGGAAAATAGGCCCCTCAAGGAATTTATCTAGATGTTTGGTGAGTACCCTGAACCCCCAGGTGCTTCACAGAAGTTTATAACGTTGAGCCATGAAAATAAACAATAAAATTTTACCACAAAATTGTTACTTCAACCAGGTAGCTTTTTTTTTCACAAGGGTAACAGGAAAAAAATCACCATGAAATTTATTGTGCAATTTCTCCTGAGTTTGGCAATACCTTATATGTGGTGGAAATCAACTGTTTGGGCACAGGGCGGGACTCGGAAGTGAAGGAGTGCCATTTGACTGCAAAATTGGCTGGAATCAATAGCGGACGCCATGTTGCATTTGGAGAGCCCCTGAGGTGCCTATACAGTGAAGCTCCCCAACATGTGGCCACATTTTGGAAAATAGGCCCCTCAAGGAATTTATCTAGATGTTTGGTGAGTACCCTGAACCCCCAGGTGCTTCACAGAAGTTTATAATGTTGAGCTGTAAAAATAAAAAAAATACATTTTTACCACAAAATTGTTACTTCAACCAGACAGCATTTTTTTATCAAGAGTAACAGGAAAAAATTCAGCATAAAATGTATTGTGCAATTTCTCCTGAGTATGCTGATACCTTATGTGTGGTAGAAATCAACTGTTTGGGTGCACGGCAAGGCTGGGAAGGGAAGGAGCGCCATATGACTGCACAATTGGCTGGAATCATTAGCGGACGCTATGTCGCATTTGGAAAGCCCCTAAGGTGCCTAAACAGTGGAGGTCCCCCACAAGTGACCCCATTCTGAAAACAAGACACCTCAAGGCTTTTATCTAGGTGTATAGTGAGCATTTTGAATCCATGAGCACTTCACAGAATTTGATAAGCTTAGGTTGCCATATTGAAAATTTTCATTTTTTTCACAAAAATGTTGATTTAGCATCAAATTTCTCACTTTTTCAAGAGGCAACAACAAAACATGGATCCCACAGGTTGTTATCCAATTTCTTGTGAGAGCAGGGATACCCCACATGTGGCAAAAAAATCTCTGTTTGGATAAATGGGAGGGCTTGGAATGGAAGGAGCACCATTTGAATTTTGGAAAAGTTGAAATAAATTGCGCACACCATGTCACATTAGCAGGGCCCCTTGGGTACCTATACATCAGAAACCCCCCACAAGTGACCCCATTTTGGAAACTGGACCCCTCAAGGATTTTATTCAGGAGTATAGTAAGCATTTTGATTCCACAGGTACTTCACAAAAATGTTGCTGTAGCAACAATATTTTCCCTGTTAGGCTATGTGGCCATGATCCAGCGACACGGCATCTAGTACCCAGTGTCAGCCTTCCTGCAGAGATGTGAGTGTTGTCCACGGGAGAACCCAGCTGCCCATGCCCACGATTTGGGTTCAGGCTGCTGTGGACATTAGCTCTATTCTACGTGCAGAGAACACTCAAGTCTCCGCAGCATAAATTGACATGCTGAGGCTCGGGAAGCTGCACCACAGGTCGGTTTATGCTGCAGAGAAAAGAAGCACATTGGGCATGGGATTTCTAAAAATCCTTCCACTGTGCTTCTACTGCACAACACAGCGTTATGGACGCAGGGAAAACACTCTGCGCCCAAAACGCTGCAAACCCTGATTGTGGGCACATTGCCTAAAATGCTACAATGGATGAATGGATAGATGTCAAACATATATAACGTCCCACCCCCTGCATAATCTAAGCTGGCGCCCTTTAGTGCCTTTCATGTGGCACTAAAGGGTGCCTAGCCTTGTATTTATCCCAAAAAGAAAAAAAAACAATTAAAATAAATGACGTGGGGTCCCCCCTAATTTTGATAGCCAGCTATGGTAAAGCAGACAGCTGTAGCCTGCAAACCACAGCTGACAGCTTCACCTTGGCTGGTGATCAATTTGGAGGGCTCCCCAAGCTGTTTTTTTTTTATTTTTTTTTATAATAATTAAAAAGCAAACAAACATGGGGTCCCCCCAAATTAGATCACCAGCCAAGGTAAAGCTGACAGCTGAGGTCTGGTATTCTAAGGGTGGGAAGAGCCATGGTTATTGGACTCTTCCCAGCCTAAAAATAGCAGGCCGCAGCCGCCCCAGAAGTGGCGCATCCATTAGATGCGCCAATCCTGGCGCTTCGCCCCAACTCATCCCGCGCCCTGGTGCGGTGGCAAACGGGGTAATAAATGGGGTTGATACCAGATGTGTAATGTCACCTGGCATCAAGCCCAGCAATTAGTTATATCACGGCGTCTATTTGATACCAGACATAACTAATTGACAGTAATACAAAAAAAAATTGACAACAAAAAAAAAATTATTTGAAAAAACACTCCCCAACCATCCCTCTTTGACCAATTTATTGAAAAGAAAAAAAAAAATCTCCTGTAAGCCATTTTGGAAGTCCCACGATCTTCTAGAATATGGGGGGCACGTTCAGGGAACGTGTCCCCCATTTTCTAGGAGTGCAAACCTTCCATTTGAGGAGAGTGGGTGCAAAGAATCTGCACCCACTCTCCCCTGGTCACAGCTGCAGAGAGCGAGCAGCAGCAGCCAGCGTCTCTGAAAGCAAAGCAGGAAGTGGAGCTGACAGCCGCGCTCTGCACGTGTGACCGGCGTCTGCTAAGGAAGAGGAGGGGGCCGCGGGGGATCAGAGCTGACAGGTACGGGGGACACCGGGGAACACCGGGGTGGGAATAGGGGGTGACCTGGCAGGGCCTGGGGAGGAGTTTTCTGTCGAATGTGTAATGGCACATGCGACAGAAGTCAAAGGAAATGGGTAAATGCGGGCGGTGCGCTGCTGTGAGCGCCACCATCTTGGATTTTCGGGAGGAGGTTGGGGGTCGGGGGGAGAGCACTCCGGCGACCCCGGGGGACCGGGGAAGGAGATTTATCTCCCAGCTGACATATTTGATCAAGCCAGATGGGAGATAAATCATTGTTTACCGGCGCTGTGATTTACTATAACATGATCATCGGTATACGGTGTATACCGGTCATCACGTGAGCGGGGACCGCAAAAAGCAGCCCGAATCATGATCTCCAGAGTCTCAGCTACCCCCGGTAGCTGAAACCCCGTAGATTTTCTGACGCTGGGGGGCGGTATTTACCTTTTTCTGACTGCCGTTTATAGATGGCAGATCAGAAAAAGGACCTAATTCTGCCGCCTATTATCTCCGTAAGACTGTCGTAATGGGGTTAAAGAAATACTCACAACACCTGCTCTCTCCATTCAAAGGAAACAGATACACGTTATCATAGACCAGTCAACTAGCCTATTAGACCATGACAGAGCAAATTTCCAGGAGCATCCTTTGGTATTTGAATTCTCAAAGTCACACATCCAAGACCACCAACTTACCACTAGACCATGGAATGGACATGGGAAATGCAGCTTCCCCTACTTCCCTTGATCCTATAGCCATAACAGACGCAACAGGGCAAAATTAAAGAAATACACACAACACCTGCTTTCTCTATTTAAAGGAAACAGATATGCGTCATCATAGACCAGTCAACTAGCCTATTGGACAATGACAGAACAAATTTCAAGGAGTATCCATTGAGATTTGAACTCCCAAGGTCACACATCCAAGACCACCAACTTACCACTAGACAATGGAAGGGCCATGGGCAATGCAGCATCCCCTACTTCCCTTGATCCAATAGCCATAACAGAAACAACTGGGCAAAGTTGAAGAAACACACACAACATTTGCTCTCTCCATTCAAAGGAAACAGATAGGTATCATCATAAACCAGTGAACTAGCCTATTGCACCATGACAGAGCAAACTTCCAGGACTGTCCATTGGAATTTGAACTCACAAGGTCACACGTTCAAGACCACCAACTTAACACTAAACCATGGAAAGGACATGGGAAACACATCTTCCCCTACTTCCCTTGATCCTATAGCCAGAACAGTCGAAACAGGGCAAAATTAAAGAAACACACCCCACACCTACTATCTCCATTCAAAGGAAACAGAAATGCATCATCACAGACCAGTCAACTTGTCTATTGGACCATGACAGAGCAAATTTCCAAGAGAGTCCATTGGTATTTGAACTCCCAAACTCACACATCCAATACCACCAACTTACCAATAGCCCATGGAAGGGACATGGGAAACTCACCTTCCCCTACTTCCCTTGATCCTATAGCCATAACAGACACAACAGGGCAAAATTAAAGAAATACACAAAACACCTGCTCTCTCCATTCAAAGGAAACAGATAGGCATCATCATAGTCCAGTAAACTAGCCTATTGAACCATGACAGGGCAAATTTACAGGAGCGTCTATTGGAATTTGAACTCCCAAGTTCCCATATCTGAGACAACCAACCTACCACTAAACTATGGAAGAGACATGGGAAATGCAGATTCCCCTACTTCCCTTGATCCTATAGCCATAACAGACGCAACAGGGCAAAATTAAAGAAATACACACAAGAACTGCTCTCTCCATTCAAAGGAAACAGATAAGCGGCATGATAGACCAGTCAACTAGCCTATTGGACGATGACAGAGAAAATTTCCAGGAGCGTCCATTGGAATTTGTACTCCCAAGGTCACACATCCAAGAACACCAACTTACCACTAGACCATGGAAAAGACATGGGAAACACAGCTTCCCCTACTTCCCTTGATCCTATAGCCAGAACAGACGCAACAGTGCAAAATTAAAAAAACACACTCAACACCTACTCTCTCCATTCAAAGGAAACAAAAATGCATCATCATAGACCAGTCAACTTGCCTATTGGACCATGATAGAGCAAATTTCCAGGAGAGTCCGTTGGTATATGAACTCCCAAAGTCACACATCTAACAGCACCAACTTACCACTAGTCCATGGAAGGGACATGGGAAACACAGCTTCCCCTACTTCCCTTGGACCATAACAGTGCAAATTTCCAGGAGCTTGCATTAGAGTTTGAACTCCCAAGGTCTCACATCTGAGACCACCAACTTACCACTAGACCATGGAAAGGACATGGGAAATGCAGTTTAACCTACTTCTCTTGATCCTATAGCCAGAACAGACGCAAAAGGGCAAAATTAAAGAAATACATACAACACCTGCTCTCTCCATTAAAAGAAAACAGATAGGCGTCTTCATAGACCTGTCAACTAGCCTATTGGACCATGAAAGAGCAAATTTCCAGGAGCTTTCATTGGGATTTGAACTCCCATAGTCACACATCCAAGACCACCAACTTACCAGTAGACCATGGAAAGGACATTGAAAATGCTGCTTCCCCTACTTCCCTTGATCCTATAGCCATAAAAGACGCAACAGGGCGAAATTAAAAAAATACATGCAACACCTGCTCTTTCCATTCAAAGGAAACAGATAATCGTCATCATAGACTGTTCAACTTGCCTACTGGACCATGACAGAGCAACTTTCCAAGAGCGTCCATTGGGATTTGAACACCCAAGGTCACACACCCAAGACCACCAACTTACCACTAGACCATGTTAGGGACATGGGAAACACAGCTTCCCCTACTTCCCTTGATCCTATAGCCATAACAGAAGCAACAGGGCAAAATTAAAGAAATTCACACAACACCTGCTCTTTCCATTCAAAGTAAACAGGTAAGCACCCTCATAGACCAGTCAACTAGCCTATTGGACCATGACAGAGCAAATTTCCAGGAGCTTTACATGGGGATTTAAACTCCCAAGGTCACACATCCAAGACCACCAACTTACCACTAGACCATGGAATAAACATGTGAAATGAAGTTTCCCCTACTTCCCTTGATCTTATAGCCATAACAGACGCAACAGGGCAAAATTAAAGAAATACACACAACATCTGCTCTCTCCATTCAAAGGAAACAGTTAAGTGTCATCATAGACCAGTCAAGTAGCCTATTGGACTATGACAGAGCAAATTTCCAGGAACGTCCATTGGGATTTGAACTCCCAAGATCACACATCCAAGACCACCAACTTACCACTAGACCATGGAATGAACATGGAATGAACATGGAATGAACATGGAATGAACATGGAATATACACTTTCCCCTACTTCCCTTGATCCTATAGCCATAACAGACGCAACAGGGCAAAATTAAAGAAATACACACAACACCTGCTCACTTCATTCAAAAGAAACAAGCATCATCATAGACCAGTCAACTAGTCTAATGGATCATGGCAGAGAAAATTTCCAAGAGTGTCCACTGGGATTTGAACTCCTAAGGTCACACATCCAAAACCACCAACTTACCACTAGACCATGGAAAGCACATGGGGAACTCAGCTTCACCTACTTCCTCTGATCCTATAGCTATAACAGATGCAACAGGGCAAAAATAAAGAAATACACACAACACCTGCTTTCTCCATTCAAAGGAAACAGATAGGGGTCATAATAGACCAGACAACTAGCCTATTAGTACATTGACATATCAATTTTCCAGGAGCGTCCATGGGGATTTAAACTGCCAAGGTCACTTATCCAAGACCCCCAACTTACCACTAGACCATGGAAGGAACATGGGAAATGCAGCTTCCCCTGCTTCCCTTGATCCTATAGCCATAACAGACGCAACAGGGCAAAATTAAAGAAACACAGTCAACACCTGCTCTCTCCGTTCAAAGGAAACAGATATGCGTCATCATAGACCAGTCAACTAGCCTATTGGACCATGACTGCACAAATTTCCAGGAGCATCAATTGGGATTTGAACTCCCAAAACCACACATCCAAGACCACTAACTTACCAGTAGACTATGGAAGGGTCATGGGAAATGCAGCTACCCCTACTTCCCTTGATCCTATAGCTATAACAGAAGCAACAGGGCAAGATTAAAGAAATACACACAACACCTGCACTCTCCATTCAAAGCAAACAGATAAGTGCCACCAAAGACCAGTCAACTAGCCTATTGGACCATGACAGAGCAAATTTCCAGGAGCGTCGATCGGAATTTGAACTCCCAAGGTCTCACTTTAGAGACCACCAACTTACCACTCGACCATGGAATGGACATGACAAATGCAGTTTCCCCTACTTCCCTTGATTCTATAGCCATAACAGACGCAACAGGGCAAAATTAAAGAAACACACACAACACCTGCTCTCTCCATTCAATGGAAACAGATTGGTGTCATCTATCCTATTGGACCATGACAGAGCAAATTTCCAGGAGCGTCCTTTGGTATTTGAACTCCTAAAGTCACACATCCAAGACCACCAACTTACCACTAGACCATGGAATGGACATGGGTAATGCAGCTTCCCCTACTTCCCTTGATCCTATAGCCATAACAGACGCAACAGGGCAAAATTAATGAAATACACACAACACCTGCTCTCTACATTCAAAGGAAACAGATACGAGTCATCAAAGACCAGACAACTAGCCTATTAGATCATGACATAGCAAATATCAAGGAGAGTCCAATAGAATTTGAACTCCGAAGGTCATTCATCCAAGACAACCAACTTACCACTAGCCCATGGAAAGAACATGGGAAACACCGTTTTCCCTACTTCCCCTGATCCTATAGCCAGAACAGACGCAACAGGGCAAAATTAAAAAAATACACACAACACTTGCTCTGTCCTTTCAAAGGAAACAGATAGGCTTAATCACAGACCAGTCAACTAGCCTATTGGACCATGACAGAGCACATTTCCAGGAGCGACCATTGGAATTTGAACTCCCAAGGTCACACATCCAAGACCACCAACTTACCACTACACTATGGAAAGGACATAGAAAACACAGCTTCCTTTACTTCCCTTGATCCTGTAGCCAGAACAGACACAACAGGACAAAATTCAAGAAACACACCTACTCTCTCCATTCAAAGTAAGCAAATAGGTGTAATCATGGACCAGTCAACTAGCCTATTGGACTATGACAGAGCAAATAACAAGCAGCGTCCATTGGGACTCAAACTCCCAAGGTCACACATTCAAGACCACCAACTTACCACTAGCCCATTGAAGTGCCATGTGAAATGCAGCTTCCCCTAATTCCTTTGATCCTATAGACATAACAGTCGCAAAAGGGCAAAATAAAAGAAATACACAAAACACTTGCTCTCTCCATTCGAAGGAAACAGAAAGCCGTCATCATAGTCCAGTAAACTAGCCTGTTGGACCATAACAGAGGAAGTTTCCAGGAGCGTCCATTGGGATTAGAACTCCCAAGGTCACACATTCAAAATAACCAACTTACCACTAGACCATGGAAGGGACATTGGAAATTCAGTTTCCCCTACTTCCCTTGATCCTATAGCCAAAACAGACGCAAAAGGGCAAAATTAAAAAAATACACACAACACCTGCTCTCTCCATTCAAAGGAAACACATAAGCATCAAGATAGACCAGTCAACAAGGCTATTAGACCATGACAGAGCAAACTTCCAAGAGTGTCTCATTGGGATTTGAACTCTCTAGGTCACAGATCCAAGACTTACCACTAGACCACGGAATGGACATAGGAAACAAATTCTCTCTATTCAAAAGAAACGGATAGTCATCATCATAGTCCAGTAAACTAGCCTATTGGACCATAACAGTGCAAATTTCCAGGAGCTTGCATTGGAGTTTGAACTCCCAAGGTCTCACATCTGAGACCACCAACTTACCACTAGACCATGGAAAGGACATGGGAAATGCAGTTTAACCTACTTCTCTTGATCCTATAGCCAGAACAGACGCAAAAGGGCAAAATTAAAGAAATACACACAACACCTGCTCTCTCCATTAAAAGAAAACAGATAGGCATCTTCATAGACCTGTCAACTAGCCTATTGGACCATGAAAGAGCAAATTTCCAGGAGCTTTCATTGGGATTTGAACTCCCATAGTCACACATCCAAGACCACCAACTTACCAGTAGACCATGGAAAGGACATTGAAAATGCTGCTTCCCCTACTTCCCTTGATCCTATAGCCATAAAAGACGCAACAGGGCGAAATTAAAAAAATACATGCAACACCTGCTCTTTCCATTCAAAGGAAACAGATAATCGTCATCATAGACTGTTCAACTTGCCTACTGGACCATGACAGAGCAACTTTCCAAGAGCGTCCATTGGGATTTGAACACCCAAGGTCACACACCCAAGACCACCAACTTACCACTAGACCATGTTAGGGACATGGGAAACACAGCTTCCCCTACTTCCCTTGATCCTATAGCCATAACAGACGCAACAGGGCAAAATTAAAGAAATTCACACAACACCTGCTCTTTCCATTCAAAGTAAACAGGTAAGCACCCTCATAGACCAGTCAACTAGCCTATTGGACCATGACAAAGCAAATTTCCAGGAGCTTTACATGGGGATTTAAACTCCCAAGGTCACACATCCAAGACCACCAACTTACCACTAGACCATGGAATAAACATGTGAAACGAAGTTTCCCCTACTTCCCTTGATCTTATAGCCATAACAGACGCAAAAGGGCAAAATTAAATAAATACACACAACACCTGCTCTCTCCATTGAAAGGAAACAGATACGCATCATCATAAACAAGTCAACTAGCCTATTCTAACCATGACTAAGCAAATTTCCAGGAGCATCCATTAAAGATTTGAACTCCCAAGGTCACACATCCAAAACCACCAACTTACCACTAGCCCATGGAAGGAACGTGGGAGATGTGGCTTCCCCTACTTCCCTTGATCCTATAGCCATAACAGACGCAACAGGGCAAAATTAAAGAAATACACACAACACCTGCTCTCTCCATTCAAAGGAAACAGTTAAGTGTCATCATAGACCAGTCAAGTAGCCTATTGGACTATGACAGAGCAAATTTCCAGGAACGTCCATTGGGATTTGTATTCCCAAGGTCACACATCCAAGACCACCAACTTACCACTAGACCATGGAATGAACATGGAATATACACTTTCCCCTACTTCCCTTGATCCTATAGCCATAACAGACGCAACAGGGCAAAATTAAAGAAATACACACAACACCTGCTCACTTCATTCAAAAGAAAGAAGCATCATCATAGACCAGTCAACTAGTCTAATGGATCATGGCAAATTTCCAAGAGTGTCCACTGGGATTTGAACTCCTAAGGTCACACATCCAAAACCACCAACTTACCACTAGACCATGGAAAGCACATGGGGAACTCAGCTTCACCTACTTCCCTTGATCCTATAGCTATAACAGATGCAACAGGGCAAAAATAAAGAAATACACACAACACCTGCTTTCTCCATTCAAAGGAAACAGATAGGGGTCATAATAGACCGGACAACTAGCCTATTAGTACATTGACATATCAATTTTCCAGGAGCGTCCATGGGGATTTAAACTGTCAAGGTCACTTATCCAAGACCCCCAACTTACCACTAGACCATGGAAGGAACATGGGAAATGCAGCTTCCCCTGCTTCCCTTGATCCTATAGCCATAACAGACGCAACAGGGAAAAATTAAAGAAACACACTCAACACCTGCACTCTCCATTCACAGCAAACAGATAAGTGCCACCAAAGACCAGTCAACTAGCCTATTGGACCATGACAGAGCAAATTTCCAGGAGCGTCGATCGGAATTTGAACTCCCAAGGTCTCACTTTAGAGACCACCAACTTACCACTCGACCATGGAATGGACATGACAAATGCAGTTTCCCCTACTTCCCTTGATTCTATAGCCATAACAGACGCAACAGGGCAAAATTAAAGAAACACACACAACACCTGCTCTCTCCATTCAATGGAAACAGATTGGTGTCATCTATCCTATTGGACCATGACAGAGCAAATTTCCAGGAGCGTCCTTTGGTATTTGAACTCCCAAAGTCACACATCCAAGACCACCAACTTACCACTAGACCATGGAATGGACATAGGTAACGCAGCTTCCCCTACTTCCCTTGATCCTATAGCCATAACAGACGCAACAGGGCAAAATTAATGAAATACACACAACACCTGCTCTCTTCATTCAAAGGAAACAGATACGAGTCATCAAAGACCAGACAACTAGCCTATTGGATCATGACATAGCAAATATCAAGGAGAGTCCAATAGAATTTGAACTCCGAAGGTCATTCATCCAAGACAACCAACTTACCACTAGCCCATGGAAAGAACATGGGAAACACCGTTTTCCCTACTTCCCCTGATCCTATAGCCAGAACAGACGCAACAGGGCAAAATTAAAAAAATACACACAACACTTGCTCTGTCCTTTCAAAGGAAACAGATAGGCTTAATCACAGACCAGTCAACTAGCCTATTGGACCATGACAGAGCAAATTTCCAGGAGCCTCCCTTGATATTTGAACTCCCAAAGTCACACATCCAAGACCACCAACTTACCACTAGACCATGGAATAGACATGGGAAATGCAGCTTCCCCTACTTCCCTTGATCCTATAGCCACAACAGACGAAACTGGGCAAAATTGAAGAAATACACACAACACCTGCTCTCTCCATTCAAAGGAAACAGATAGGCGTCATCATATACCAGTGAACTAACCTATTGGACCATGAGAGAATAAATTTCCAGGAGTGTTCTTGGGATTTGAACTCCCAAGGTCACACATACAAGACCACCAACTTTCCACTAGACCTTAAAAGGGCCATGGGAAATGCAGCTTCCCCTACTTCCCTTGATCCTATAACCATATCAGAAGAAACAGGGCAAAATTAAAGAAATACACAAAACACCTGCTCACTCCATTCAAAGGAAACAGATAGGTGTAATCATAGACCAGTCAACTAGCTTATTGGATCATGACATAGGAAATTTCAAGGAGCAGTTCATTGGGATTTGAACTCCCAAGTTCACAGATCCAAGATCACCAACTTACCACTAGACCATTGAAGGGAGACAAGATAGGTAGCTTGCCTACTTCCCTTGATCCTATAGCCATAACAGACACAAAAGGGCAAAATTAAAGAAATACACACAAATCCTGCTTTCTCCATTCAAATGAAACAGATAAGCATCATCATAGACCAGTCAACTATTGAACCATGACTGAGCAAAATTCCAGGAGTATCCTAAGGGATTTTAACTCCCAAGCTCACACATCCAAGACCACCAACTTACCACTAGACCATGGAAGGGACATGGGAAATACAGCTTCCCCTTCTTCCCTTGATTCTATAGCTATAACAGACGCAACAGGGTAAAATTAAAGAAATACACACAACACCTGCTCTCTCCATTCAAAGGAAACAAATAGGCATCATCATAGACTAGTCAACTAGCCTATTGGACCATGACAGAGCAAATTTTCAGGAGCGTCCATTGGGATTTGAACTCCAAAGGTCATACATCCAAGACCACCAACTTACCACTAGCCCATGGAAAGAACATAGGAAACACAGTTTTCCATACTTCCCTTGATCCTATAGCCAGAACAGCCACAACAGGGCAAAATTTAAAAAATACACACACCACCTGCTCTCTCCATTCAATGGAAATAGATACGCGTCATCATAGACCAGTCAACTTGCCTATTGGACCATGACAGAGCAAATTTCCAGGAGCGTTCATTGGGATTTGCACTCCCAAGGTCACACATCCAAGAACACCAACTTAATACTAGACCATTGAAGGGACATGGGAAATGCAGCTTCCCCTACTTCTCTTGATCCTATAGCCATAACATGAAATGAGTTTGAGTGTGCAATGCAGTGGTGCTGCAAATAGATTTGCACTAGTGGGACACTAATAGAAGTCCAACAGCCACTTTTAGGATGCCACTAAGTTTACTCAGTGTTTGCTAGTATAATGGCTTAGTAACAATGAGTTTGAGTGTGCAATGCAGTGGTGCCACAAATTGCTTAGCACCAGTGGGACACTAATAGAAGTCCAACAGCCACTTTTAGGATGCCACTAAGTTTACTCAGTGTTTGCTAGTATAATGGCTTAGTAACAATGAGTTTGAGTCTGCAATGCAGTGGTGCTGCAAATAGCTTGGCACCAGTGGGGCACAAATGGAGTACAACAGCCACTTTTAGGATGCCACTAAGTTTACTCAGTGTTTGCTAGTATAATGGCTTAGTAACAATGAGTTTGAGTGTGCAATACAGTGGTGCCGCAAATTGCTTAGCACCAGTGGGACAATAATGGAAGTCCAACAGCCACTTTTAGGATGCCACTAAGTTTACTCAGTGTTTGCTAGTATAATGGCTTAGTAACAATGAACTTGAGTGTGCAATGCAGTGGTGCTGCAAATAGCTTTGCACCAGTGGGCAATAATGGAAGTCCAACAGCCACTTTTAGGATGCCACTAAGTTTCCTCAGTGTTTGCTAGTATAATGGCTTAGTAACAATGAGCTTGAGTGTGCAAAGGGCAGGAGGGTACAGTGGCAGGGATGTGGGTCTGTGTAGAGGAAAGTAAGCCTCACTTTATATCCCTCCTAATGGGGAAATGCAGTGAGGAAGTCCCTGACCTTAGGTACACAGACGCTGTTATCTTCTGTAGCTGTTAAAATCTGTTTCCACGGACCTGACTGTCACCTATGGCTCTGAGCCTGCTGTTATTAGCCCTTACAAGGGCTAAAAGAAACTTCTATCCCTATTCTGTATAGCGCTGTGTGTAGAGCGTACACAGCAGTATCGTAGACAGGAGATGCACCTGCGGTGACTGACACCCAGATGCAGAAGGCAGATAATGGCGTCCTGACGGGCAGATACACGTTTTTATAATGTGACATGTGACATGGACATCCTATCACACATGCCGTTGCTTCTCTGGCTAAAAGTCCACTTAGCTGTGTTTGTGTCTGGGATTGGCTGACATGCTGGCCTGCCCCACTACACATGCGCACTTAGAGAAGGAAGACAAGGTAACAAAAAAAAAAAATGGCGTTCGCCATTATCCCAGCAGCAGTGATCTGAATGCGCTGTTCCTGCACACTATACGCTGAAATTTCATAATAGTGAGTGTGAGTCACAGAGTGACTTAAGCTGGTGTCACACATAACGACGACGACAACGACGTCGCTGCAACGTCACCATATGCTGTGACGTTGCAGCGACCATAGATGATCGTTAGTAAGCTGTCAAACATGCTAAATAAAGCAGCGACGAAGCAGAGATCATAGCGACGTCGACGGTCGTTGTGTGGTTTCAGACATGTCATTGCACGACGAGTCAGAGGTGTGGTTTTAACCCCTAGATACGGTTTGCGTTATCTCTTTTCACGCCCCTCTGTTCCTATTGGTGATCGCTACAGCGCTTTGCGTTGTCTTTCTTCACGCCCCTCTGTTCCGATTGGTCATCACTACAGCGTCGCCTGATTGGGTGACCGTATCAAACAAAAGACGACGCAGTAGCGCTTCCATTCACTCTACCTGAGCTTTTTCAGAACGCAGTTTGTTGCAGTGATTTTTTCAATTTGTTGATTTCGTCTTGGATTTTTAATATTCTCCTGACTTAAAGGTAAGTAATTTTTTTAGGCAGTATTATACCAATATTCTAGTACATCGTGACATTAATATAGCAACTGTATTCTTGTATATTGTGGCAGTATTATAGTTATATTTAGTTATATTTATCTATGTACATAGGGGGAAGTATTATAGCTTTTCTATTCCTGACGTTATATATTCAATACCGCTGTACATATAGTTATGTTCTTGTACATAGGGGCAGTATTATAGTAGTTATATTCTTGTATATAGAGGCAGTATTATAGTAGTTATATTCTTGTACATAGGGGCAGTATTATAGTAGTTATATTCTTGTATATAGGGGCAGTATTATAGTAGTTATATTCTTGTATATAGGGACAGTAATATAGTAGTTATATTCTTGTATATAGGGAGCAGTATTATAGTAGTTATATTCTTGTACATAGGGGCAGTATTATAGTAGTTATATTCTTATACATAGGAGCAGTATTATAGTAGTTATATTCTTGTACATAGGGGCAGTATTATAGTAGTTATATTCTTGTACATAGGGGCAGTATTATAGTAGTTATATTCTTGTACATAGGGGCAGTATTATAGTAGTTAAATTCTTGTACATAGGGGCAGTATTATAGTAGTTAAATTCTTGTATATAGGGGGCAGTATGATAGTAGTTATATTCTTGTACATAGGGGGCCGTATTATAGTAGTTATATTATTGGACATAGGAGCAGTATTAAAGTAGTTGTACATAGGTGGCAGTATTATAGCAGCTATATTCTTGTGCTTAGTTTATAACAATGTAGTAATACATTAATTTCCTTTTTTTTCAGATGTCTTCCAACAAACAAGAATTCATAAGGGAGGTGATTGAGATGTATCAATCCCTGCCTTGTTTGTGGAAGATAAAGTCTGTCGATTACAGCAATCGATACAAGAAAAAGCAGGCCTATGAGCAGCTTATTGAATTGTTCCAGAGGCATAACCCAATGGAGACCATTACGACAGAGATTGTGCGAAAGAAAATCCAGGGTCTTCGCACCGTTTATAAAAAGGAACTAAATAAGGTGGAAAAGGCCAGCAAATCTGGTGCCGGAACGGAGGAACTTTACGTTCCAAAGCTTTGGTACTACGATTTGCTGGCCTTCATAAGAGACCAAGAGGTACCACGGACAATAACATCGCTGTCCTTTGGTCCCGGAACACAGCCAGAGGTCCGGTCTGACACCACAGTTGGAGATGTAAGTACCTTTGTGAAACTTTTGATGTACATGGCATTATTTAATTGAAAATAGTTACTACGGTTTTCTATGATTACTGTTGCAGATTTCAAAATGTATCCCTTCCAGTTCAGATAAGTATACTCCTTTACTAGTTTCACCACACTCTATTTTCATACCATGTAATGACATTTCATATCTTGTAGTACTAGTCTGCCCCTCCCATTAGTTTCCAGTGCATGTGTATCCCTGTGCCTGCTGCTCATGATATCTGATTTTAACATCATTTTTATTGTTCCGCAGGATCGTTGTGAAGATGGGCCAATAGTGACAGGTGGTGATGATGAAATTGCCGGGACTTCCGAGGAGACCGCAGAAGCTCCATTACCGCGGCGGATCTCCTCAACCCGTAAGAGGCAGCCGAACAACTCATCTTCAACAGACCTTATGGATATGGCGAAGAAAATCCTGGAGCAGCACAGCAGACCATCCATTTGCGGATTTGCCCAGCTTACGGATGAAAGACTCCGTAAGCTGGATGACAAACAAAGAGTTCATGTCGAAAGGGTCATGCTGGAGGCCCTCAACAAGGCGGCAGAGGGGAAACTGACAGACTCCTCAAAAGTGTGTGACGTAGAACATCGACAACAGTCTTCATGGGATCAAGTGCCATGGATGAGGATGGAGCCTCCACCACACCTCCAGCATGACCCCCCCGCACAGTATCCCATGTTCCCCCCAACGAACCAATTTTTCAGCCCACAGAGGCAACATTTAAATGACTCGAATAAGCAATACCAAAATTTATAGTTTTTGTTTTTTGTTATAATATTTATGCTGTTTTTGTTGTTGTTTAAGCAATGTTAGGGAATTGTAATAAAAAATGTCTTTGATTTCAAACTTTTGTACAGCTTTCATGAATTCTGCATAACATTATTCACGGGGTAAAGGGTTGGGTGGAGGTCAAGGTCGCCATCATGGCACAACGCTACAGATGCACATATATAATGTGTGTGTGTGGGTGTTTTTTTATTTTTCTTAAATAAGAATGTTTTTGTGGGTTCTTTGTTTTAAAGCTGTGGTGGGGAACATAGTGCTCTCCCTGCTGGCTTCTAGTGCTGTCACTGTCAGTGCTGTTTGTGTTATGCCACCTACAGCTCTTTGTGCTGCCACCTATTGCTGTGTTGCCCAGGGATTGGGGGGGAAATGAGATCCTGGCCAAGGGGTTACTTCTGCAGGTATCCCGGTGTCGTGACCCGGTCTGTAATGTCAAGCTCCCAAAAAAGAGGGGGATTAGGTAGGGGGAATTGTCTGTCACGCCACCCGTGGGTTGCGTTGATAAGGTGGTGGCACCGCCACTGCCTCTGGGGACCGTGCCCGGGACTGATGGTGTGGGGCAGCTAGGTGGGATACCCTCCACGGGTAGGGGGATTTATAGTCCCACGGACCAATTGGGAGAGGTAGTTTGTAGAGTGACGGGTACAGTCCTCGCCTTGTACCGGGTGGTGCAGGAGTACTCACAGTATAAACCAATAACTAACCCCAGTCCAGTAATTAACCAAGTTGCTGGTAACAGGTGCCAACGGCCCGCTGCTGTGAAGACGGG
Organism: Anomaloglossus baeobatrachus; assembly: GCF_048569485.1. Lineage (NCBI taxonomy): Eukaryota > Metazoa > Chordata > Amphibia > Anura > Aromobatidae > Anomaloglossus > Anomaloglossus baeobatrachus. The sequence continues at coordinate 386,750,109 of NC_134353.1, forward strand.
TCCCACACCCGTGTGTGTAATTCAGGTGATCTTTTCCTGCCCGAGGTATGTGTCTTCTTTTCACACTGGTCCGTACTGGGTCCCGACAGCTGGCACCCCTCTCCTGGTCCACTTCGGGTCCCACAAGAGGCTGGCCCATTCCTGAGGCCGTGAGTACCACTCACCCCAGCCCCACACAGGGGCTGCTTATGTGACGCCCTGGACTAGCCAGGTGGTCTCAGAGGTAACATCACACACACACACACACACCCTCCCCTGGACAGTCAAGATCATTGAAAAAAAAAAAAAAAACATTGTTGCCACTCTACAGTCTTGATGTCCTCCTGTTTTCGTGGGGAGGGGGTGAGTGGGGTCTGATTGGCTGGTGTGTGTTTGTGTGTGGGAACCTCCCCAAGGGAGGGTTAAATCAGCATCAATAACATGTATGCAGACCTCTGTAACACCCAGGTTTTGCCAGGGCGGCACAGTGCTCTTTGTGCTGCCAACTACTGCTCAGGGTGATGTATATGCCCCATACTCTTAAGGGATGTATATGACGCAGCCTCTCCTGGGATGTATATGCCTCAGTGTTTCCTGTGATGTATATGCCCTAGCTTCTCCTGTGTTGTGTATGCCCCCAGCCTCTCCAGACCAAGACATACATGGAAATGTAGTGGTGAGAATCAAAATGATCAATCTCACCGAACATCACAGTCTCTCCAGCCACCACTCTGGGGCTGATTTTATTAATTATTTTAACAAATATAGCCTGGTCGTGTTCAAGTTGATAATTTGGTGTGGCCCCCGTTGGTTGGTAGAAAATTCCAAATGGTCCCCGGCAGTAAATAGGTTCCCAAACCCTGTTTGAAAGTTTTGTCCAAAAATGTAAGCAACAGCGAAAATAAACTAGAAAGATTTATGTGACATACAAAACAAAAAAAACATTTAAATCACAAACATTCAGTGGCCCTGCTGTTGGGCTGCCAAAAACTGTTCCAGCAGCTCCCCATGACGCCGGACGGCTTCTGACAAATGGCGTTGAGAATCCAACACGTCCTGTAGTGTGGGGATTTCTGTGGAGGGAATGGGAAAAGTTAACCATCCTTGTTCCAACATCGAACTGTCAGGTATATGTTTTTGGTTGACCACTTACGGTTCTGGGGTTCATCACCTTCTTCTTCTTCTGAGGCGCTGATGGCCCAACCAGATCCTGTGGCTAGGGAACACAAATCAAATATTAGTACACGACAGCCCACCATCATTTAAACATCCATGTATCCTTTACAACTTGTAGGGACACCATGATATGTGCATAAATTACAGGAAGGGTAGCCTGCACAAAACTCACCAACTGATGCGGGGGAGAAGGCATCGTTAGAAGAAGTATGGGGAGACTGGGTAGAAGGTGGTGATGGGGTTGAAGGAAGAGATGGGGTTGCAGCAGGTGATGGGGTTGCAGCAGGTGATGGGGTTGGAGAAGGAGAGGGTGTCCCAGCAGGCGGAGGTGGTGGATCGGAAGCAGGAGATGTTGGAGCCGGCGGGGATGATGGCTCCGCAGCAGGAGATGCTGGAGCTGGCGGAGATGGTGGATCCACAGCCGGAGAGGGTGGAGATGGTGGAGCTGCCTGTGCAGCTGGAGGTGGTCCTAGGTATAGGAGAAATCTTTTATTGAGCGCATAACTCCAGGCCACCATGGCTTACGCCTACTTTACACCATACAATTCTGCATACGATATCGTATGTGATGTGACACGCCCCCATCTTATGTGCAACAACTGAAATTTGTTGACCGTGTCGCACCTATGCTTTGTTCCTGTCACAAGTACTTACCCTTCTATACGACCATCCATACGTAAGAAGCGGAACGCAAGTAAGTTGCAGTTCATCATTCCCGGGGTGTCACACACTGCGATGTGTGCTGTCTCGGGAACATTGAGCAACCAGACGTTCAATTTTTAGTAATTGAACGACGTGTATGCGATGACCGGTTATTCGTTTAATCGTAATCGCATGTAGGTTTTACAGACTACAATATCTCTAACGATGCCGGATGTGCATCACTTACAACGTGACCCCGCCGACACATCGGTAGATATATTGTAGCATGTAAAGCCCGTGTATAGCCTGCTTTTTTACGTATGTTTGACAAACCTTTTTCTAGGGGCACCAGACACATGGGGACCACTTGCCTCAAAGCAGCAAACATGCTGCATTCATTGGAAAAACAAGGCACAAAAATCAATCACTTAAATTCTTCTATTTTATTCTGTTCTGTAAATAGTATAACATATGGCTTGTACTCAAGGCTTCTAATGTCACTCTGATATGCACCGAGATAACAATGATAATCAGAGATTCAAATGCAAAGATAAAATAAACCCATTATACCCCAGGAGCATTGAAGTTTTGAGGTATCTGAAATTTACCTATGATCAAGTTAGATAATTAGCTCTTTTTCGCCACCTTGACCCTCTGATATGCACACTAGATATCTAGGTATAATGTAATTATTTTCTTTAGATATGCACTGAGATAACACTGATAATCAGGTCAATGGACAATACTCCAAACGCGATTACACAGCATGGTTTATTGCGAAATGGTTTTTGTAAAGACTGGCACAGTGTTGATCAAATCCTAATATATGCAAAGAGTAAATAATCCCATTACCCCAGGAGCATTGAAGTTTTTAGTTATCTGAAAGTTACCTATGATCAAGTTTGCATACCATACCTTTTACAAAGGATAATTAGCTCATTTTCGCCACCTTGTCCCTCTGATATGCACACTAGATATCTCGGTATAATGTGATTATTTTCTTTGCAATATATTGCATTTGAACTACACTGTGCTTTCCAAACAACCTTGTTCTAATCGCGTTTGGAGCATTGGCCAGTCATCTGACTATCCTTCTTATCTCGTTGCATATCTGAGTGAGCAAGTTTAGAAGCCATATGTGTGTGTATATTTCTAGTGCATATGTTTCAGAAATAAATCCCCTCCTTTGGGTCCTCGCCAAACTACCTCATATTTTACACAATTGTATTATTATTCTTTGTAAATTTTATATAAATTAAGATTTTTTTTTTTATTTTAATGATTGGTCATTGGCATTTTGTGCCATGTTTTTCCAATTGTAATCGCTGGGTCACCAGTGTCGGGGAAGAATATCACAGTTAATGTCCATGTTATGAAAGTATGTATGCTGCATTCATTGCTGCACTTATGCATGCGTGGGGAGTGGGTGACAGGTCCTCGATAACTCGTTCAGCACCCATGTGTTCGATTATTTTTGTTTTACTGATTTTTTTCAATACCTTTCATTTTTCCACCAGACAGAACTTTTCAGATTTTTCAGTCAATGTTCCCATATGTTTTCTGCGGGAACCTCACAGCACTTTTTCTTGCTGTAAGCTGCGTCCAACACCATTAAAGGGGGATTGACACACCACGACATCGCAAATATAAGTCGATGGCTTCACGGAAATCTTGACGCACAAACGGCCGCATTAGCGATGCCGTTGCGTGTGACTCCGATGAGCGGTTTTGCATCGTTGAAAAAACGGGCAAAAACGCTAATCGGCGACATGGGTGTCCATTCTCAAAAATCGTGAATGCAGCAGTAACGAAGTTGTTCCTCGTTCCTGCGGCAGCACACATCGCTGCGTGTGACGCCACAGGAACGAGGAAGCTCTCCTTACCTGCCTCCCGGGCACATTGCGTAAGGAAGGAGGTTTTACCCAATACTGTATATAACATATATACTATCCTTCATACACAAACAGTAAGTTACGGACTGTGTGACCCCTCGTGGCCCTGCACGCACACCTATCCTTTTTTTCACTGGCAGCACAGGTGTCACACGGATCGCACACTGATGTGATCTGTGTGACATCAGTGTGACAAATACCAGAGAAAACACGGGTCTTTTTAATAAAAAGATTTTCTATATTTACCTCTCTCCAGCGCTGCTGTCTCTGGCTCTGCTGCCTCCCGCTCCTTATCGATGGTAATTATACTCACTGAATATTCACTGCAGTGAGCAGCTGGAAGCAGGGACAGTGATGGGGACCGCATCGCTGGGTGAGTATACAGGTGTGTGTGTATGTTGAGAACCTGGAAGCCGGAGCATCTCGGGGACTCGTCACAGTTCCCAATGAACTCTGATGAACCCATGAAGCTGTAGCGTGGGTGTCGCAGGATGGTCATCAAAGTTCATTGGAAACTCTGATGACCTCCTGGAGGCCACTGTGCTTGCAGAATACTCACCTGTCCCTGCGTTGATGCCCTCAACGGTGCTGTGCCCGGTGCTGTCATCGCGCCGCTCCGGCTTCCAGGTCCTGAGTGCGGTGAATAATCAATGAATGAGCAGTGGTCAGGAGCGGGAAGCAGCAGAGCTGAAGAAAGCAGGTAAATATCCATGATCCATGAACCATAAAGCCATGGGTTGTTCATGGGTAAACAAAGCCGAACAGGACCAAAGCCGCTAAACAGCACTCACCATGACGCCTCTCGATGTCTGCTCGGATGCTGGCGAGGAGTTCACTGGACTTATACCGCAGGTCTGCCAGTTTCTTCCTAATTTGGGTTGTGGATCGCTCCACCCCAAATCGACGGGCCAGGCCTCTACTAATCAGCCTCAGCACAGCCTGCTTATGAAGCATGGGATGGTCATGCTGTGCCTCGCAGAAATAGTCTTTTTTGACCATCATTTTTACTAAATAACGGACCTCCACAGGCCCCCATGGAGAACTGCGACTCCTAGCCGCCATGTTCCCGCCTCTGAACATTAACAGAACATGTACGCCGCCCAACAGACTTCAAAGGCGACGTGAGCAACGTCATCACATCACGTTCTGAACAACGTCGCAATAGCGATCCCGCTAGCGGTCTCGTTATCAACGAGGCGCTCGAACCGCGTCACAGTAGCGTTCCCGTTTGTGAAACTAGCGGTCTGAATAAAGCTAGCACAGAGTCACAGTAGCGTTCCCGTCTGCGATCCCGGCTGTAACCGAGTCAGATAGCAAAAGGCATAGATAGCACTTAAATCTTTGATTTATGTTTGTGTATTGGATTTTTGTGTTATGGAATTATGGAATGTAAAGTTATGGAATATTCTTGTACATAGGGGCAGTATTATAGTAGTTATATTCTAGTACATGGGGCAGTATTATAGTAGCTATATTCTTGTACATGGGGCAGTATTATAGTAGCTATATTCTTGTACATGGGGCAGTATTATAGTAGCTATATTCTTGTACATGGGGCAGTATTATGGTAGCTATATTCTTGTACATGGGGCAGTATTATAGTAGCTATATTCTTGTACATGGGGCAGTATTATAGTAGTTATATTCTTGTGCATAGGGGCAATATTATAGTAGTTATATTCTTGTGCATAGGGGCAATATTATAGTACTTATATTCTTGTACATAGGGGGCAGTATTAAAGTATTTATATTCTTGTACATAGGGGGCAGTATTATAGTAGTTATATTCTTGTGCATAGGGGCAATATTATAGTAGTTATATTCTTGTGCATAGGGGCAATATTATAGTACTTATATTCTTGTACATAGGGGGCAGTATTATAGTAGTTATATTCTTGTGCATAGGGGCAATATTATAGTAGTTATATTCTTGTACATGGTGGCAGTATTATAGTAGCTATTCTTGTACATGGGGCAGTATTATAGTAGCTATATTCTAGTACATGGGGCAGTATTATAGTAGCTATATTCTTGTACATGGGGCAGTATTATGGTAGCTATATTCTTGTACATGGGGCAGTATTATAGTAGCTATATTCTTGTACATGGGGCAGTATTATAGTAGTTATATTCTTGTGCATAGGGGCAATATTATAGTAGTTATATTCTTGTGCATAGGGGCAATATTATAGTACTTATATTCTTGTACATAGGGGGCAGTATTAAAGTATTTATATTCTTGTACATAGGGGGCAGTATTATAGTAGTTATATTCTTGTACATAGGGGGCAGTATTAAAGTATTTATATTCTTGTGCATAGGGGCAGTATTATAGTAGTTATAATCTTGTACATCTGGGCAGGTGGGACACCACCGCTGTTGTTGTTGGGCACCCAGGGGAGAGGTAGTGGCAGCTGGATGTTAACCCCTCCGCGGGTAGGGAGGGTGGTCCCGGGGCCCAATGACTTTTTGCTGGGTATAGCAATGGCATAAAGTGTTAGTGGTATCATTTTGATTTACAAATCTATTATGGGAAGGAGAATAGAGCGGACATGCAATTATACTCGATGGGGTATCGGTACAGAGGACCTAAATGGTTGTTGGTCCAAATGGCAGTCAATGTAATAAAAGTCATCAACCATAATAGTTTATATAACATTTTATTGAACAAATGCAAACATTATAAAATTCAGAAAGATTAAAATAAAATGGACAACAAAAATATATTATTAAAAAAACAGTATAGACAGCAAAATGCTCAGTAGGCCTCTATAACATCTGTTGCTGCCAACTTACAGCACCAGGACCGTTAAAATATTGGCAGTAGTTTTCTCGGCAGGCCTTCGCATCATCCTTGTTTCTGCCATGTATGACCGGTTGAAGGCCTGCGATTGTTGGAGCGTTAGCACGCCACTCACCAAGAACCACTTCCCCATTTGTTGGTTCCACAGAGTCCACGAAACCAGGCGGACTGTACGCATTTACATCTTGACGACGAAGGAAGTTGTGCAGCGTGCAACAGGCCAAAACAACAGAGTCTATTGATTGTAGCTTTAGGTTAATCGGAGTGTGGAAAAGTCTGAAGCGGTTGGCCATGATCCCGAAGGCATTTTCTACTACCCGACGTGCCCTTGACAAGCGGTAATTGAAAATGCGTCTTTCCTGCGTAAGAGCGTTTTGTGGAAACGGTTTTAGAAGATTGGCATGAAGCGGGAAGGCTTCATCGCCGACAAAAACAAAATTAAGGTTTCCTGTGGTCTCAGAGTTGGGTGGCAAGTGCAGGGCACCGTTCTGCAAATGCTCACCAAATGCTGTGTGCTCCAAAACACCACCATCAGAAACCCTGCCGTTCATGCCAACATCGACATTTATGAATTCATAGTTTGCATTAACAAGGGCCATCATTATGAGGCTGAAATAGCCCTTGTAATTGTAAAAATAGGATCTGCTGTTCCGTGGTTGCGTGATGCGCACATGTTTTCCATCCAAAGCCCCACCACAGTTTGGGAACTGCCAGAGCTGCTCAAAATCCTTGGCAATTTTATTCCATGCCTCCACTGTTTTAGGAAATTGATTATCACTGCGTAGACTGCGAACAATTGCATTACATGTCTCAGGAATTATTACGCTGAGCAGGGACCTTGAAACAGCAGCAGAAAAATGCAAGTCTTGGAGGGAGCGTCCTGTGGCCAGGAATCGCAGTGTGACTGCCAATCTTTCATCTGGGGGGACGGCAGCACGCATCTTTGTATCCTTTCGTTGAATGAGTGGCGTAACTCTTTCCAGTAACATTTTGAAGGATTCCTCTGACATCCGCAGATAGTTGCGGAAATCATGAGGATCCTTCTCCTGCAGCTCTCTGATAAGTTGCATGTGTGAGAATTCGGACCTCCTCTGCAGCCACTCTCTGGTCCACATGCGCCGCTTTCGCTTTGAACGCCTCTCTAGCATCCGTGCCTCATCTTGTCGCCGAGCTTCCTCCACCAGCATTGCAGCAACTACAAGAGCACACTGCGTATCATCCATGATGTGCAAACTGCAGAAATAAAACGAAATAAGAGAATTTTCAACAATATGTATGTATATTCCTATATACCGGAATATAAAAAATATAATACTTCCAGCTATGTAAATAAATTAATATAACAACTATAATACTGCCCCCTATATACAAGAATATAACTACTATAATACTGCCCTCTATATACAACAATATAACAACTATAAAACTGCCCCCTATATACAAGAATGTAACTACTATAATACTGCTCCTATATACAAGAATATAACTACTATAATACTGCCCCCTATATACAAGAATATAACTACTATAATACTGCTCCTATGTACAAAATTATAACTACTATAATACTGCCCCCTATATGCAACAATATAACAACTATAAAACTGCCCACTATATACAAGAATGTAAGTACTATAATACTGCCCCCTATATACAAGAATAAAAGTACTATAATACTGCCCCCTATATGCAACAATATAACTATAAAACTGCCCACTATATACAAGAATGTAAGTACTATAATACTCCCCCCTATATACAAGAATAAAAGTACTATAATACTGCCCCCTATATGCAACAATATAACAACTATAAAACTGCCCACTATATACAAGAATCTAAGTACTATAATACTGCCCCCTATATCCAAGAATATAACTACTATAATACTGACCCAGAATACAACTATAATATTGCCCACTATATCCAAGAATATAACTACTGCTCCCTGTGTATAAGAATATAAATATTATAATATTGGTTCCCTAAGTACAAGAATTCATCCCTAAGTACAAGAATTCAAGTAGTACAATACTGTTCCCGTATACACAAGTACTATCCTATATAAAACAATTTCAAAGCATACCTACCTTTTCAAATACAAGGTCTGATAAGAGGTCTGATGAAAGATCCAGAAAACACGACACACTAGCGACGCCAAACAGAGAATGTAGCTCGTAGAACAAAAAATAGAACTTAAAGAATGAAATCACAGTGACGCCTTCGGCAAGGTACCCAATCGGAACGCTGTTGTAACCACCAATCGGAGACGTAGGGGCGTTGCAAAATAGAGTGCAAAAACACGCCCTTATCCTGCCTTCAGCCCTACGTCACTGTTTTCAGCGTCGTAGCGATGGTCGCTGCTGTGGTGTCAAATACAAGAATGCAGCGCTTATCAGCATGCGCAGCGGGATAACAGCGATCAAAAAATGACCTGGAACATTCAGGAGCGAGCAGCGATTTCGCAGCAGGGGTCTGATCGTTGTTATGTGTCACACACAGCGACGTCGCTGTTGAGGTCGCTGCAACGTCACAGAATATGGTGACGTTGCAGCGACGTCGTTGTCGTCGTCGTTATGTGTGACACCAGCTTAACACTATTACAGCGAAAAGCCAGCTAGTAATTAGCTTGGCTTTTTGCTGCTAGAACTGTTCTCGAACGTAACTAGAACTATCGAGCTTTAGCAAAAAGCTCAAGTTCTAGTTCGATCCAGAACAGCCCCCAAAGTCACTCAAACCGCGCTCAACACTAATGATAAGAGACCTCTCAACTAGCCTATAGGACAATGACAGAACAAATTTCCAGGAGCATCCATTGGGATTTAAACTCCCAAGGTCACACATCCAAGACCACCAACTTACCACTGGACCATGGAAGGGACATGAGAAAAAATTCCTACTTCCCTTGATCCTATAGCCATAACAGACGCAACAGGGCAAAATTAAAGAAATACACACAACACCTGCTCTCTCAATTTGAAAGGAAAGAGATAAGCTAATTGACTTGTCTATGATGACACCTATCAGACCATGACAGAGCAAATTTCCAGGAGCGTCCATTGGGATTTGAACTCCCAAGACACAAGTCACACATCCAAGACCACACATCCAAGACCACCAACTTACCACTAGACCATGGAAGGGACATGGGAAATACAGCTTCCTCTACTTCCCTTGATCCTATAGCCATAACAGACGCATCAGGGCAAATTTAAAGAAATACAAAGAACACCTGCTTTCTCTATTCAAAGGAAACAAACAGTTGTCATCATAGCCCAGTCAACTAGCTGATTGGACCATGACTGAGCAAATATCCAGGAGCATCAATTGGGATTTGAACTCCCAAGGTCACACATCCAAGACCACCAACTTACCACTAGACTATGGAAGGTACATGGGAAACTCAGCTTCCCTTACTTCCCTTGATCCTATAGCCATAACAGACGCAAAATTAAAGAAATACACACAACACCTGCTTTCCCTATTCAAAGAAAACAGACAGGTATCACCATAGACCAGTCAACTAGCCCATTGGACCATGACTGAGCAAATATCCAGGAGCGTCCATTGGGATTTGAACTCCTAAGGTCACACATTCAAGGCCACCAACTTACCACTAGACCATGGAAGGGCCATGGGAAACATATCTTCCCCTACTTCACTTGATCCTATAGCCAAAACAGAAGCAACAGGGCAAATAGAGAAATACACACAACACCTGCTCTCTCCATTCAAAGGAAACAGATAGGCGTCATCATAGACCAGTCAACTAGCCTATTGAACCATGACAGAGCAAATTTCAAGGAGTGTCCATTGGGATTTGAATTCCCAATGTCACACATCCAAGACCACCAACTTACCACTAGACCATGGAAAGGCCAATGCAAACGTGGCTTCCCCTACTTCCCTTGATCCTATAGCCAAAACAGAAGCAACAGGGCAAAATAGAGAAATACACACAACACCTGCTCTCTCAACTAGCCGATTGAATAATGACAGAGCAAATTTCCAGCAGCATCTGTAGGGATTTGAACTACCAAGTAGAGTTGAGCGTGGTTCGTGGTTCTCCAGTTCGCGGTTCGAGTGATTTTGGGGGTGTTCTAGATCGAACTAGAACTCGAGCTTTTTGCTAAAAGCGCGATAGCTCAAGGTAAATTCGAGAACGGTTCTAGCAGCAAAAAGCCAAGCTAATTACTAACTGGCTTTTTGTTGTAATAGTGTAAGTCACTCTGTGACTCACACTATTATGAAATTTCAGCGTATAGTGTGCGGGGACTGCGCGTTCAGATCACTGCTGCTGGGATAATGGCGATCGCCATTGTTTTCTTTTTTTCTTTTCTTCCTTCCCTAAGCGCGCGTATAGTGGGGAGGGCCAGCATGTCAGCCAATCACAGACACACACACAGCTAAGTGGACTTTTTGCCAGACAAGCAAGGGCATGTGTCATAGGCTGTCCATGTCACATGTCCCTGCATTATAAAAACGGGTATCTGCCCGTGTGGACGCCATTATCTGCCTTCTGCGTCTGGGTGTAAGTCACCGCTGGCGCAGCTCCTGTCGTCGATCCTTTTGTGTATGCTCTACACACGGCGCTATACAGAATAGGGATAGAAGTTTCTATCAGTTCTTTTAAGAGTTAATTACAGCAGACTCAGAGCCATAGGTGACAGTCAGGTCCGTGGAAACAGTTTTTAACAGCTACAGATAACAGCGTCTGTGTAGCTAAGCTCAGGGACTTCCTTGCTACATTTCACCATTATGAGGGATAGAAAGTGAGGCTTCCTTTCCTCTACACTGACCCACAACCCGGCCACTGTACCCTCCTGCGCTTTTTAGCAAAGCCATTTTAATTGCAGAGGGCTGCCAGTTAGTGGCATCCTAAAAGTGGCTGTTGGACTTCATTAGTGTCCCACTGGTGCAAAGCTATTTGCAGCACCTCTGCATTGCACCCTCAAGCTCATTGTTACTAAGTCATTATAATAGCAAAAAGAGAAAAGACCTAGCATCACCTAGGGTAGGTGCTCTGGAGTAATAAAGACAATACTGAAGAAAGAGAACTCCAGCACACTTATAACTTCCCAAAGAAAAAGGTTCACACTGATTCATGTATTTCTTAATCTGCTTTTCTTTATTAAAGAAGGTGAAAATGGTGCTTTACAAAAATAGAAAGTCCGCCAGGACGTTTCGGCCTTAGGCCTTCATCAGGTCGGACGATCTGACCATATCAAGCAGAGATCCGAACTTAGAAGGAATGTAAGCAGTCGTTTATTGTCTGTATATTTACGTATACAAACACACGCACCCCTCTATATAAGATCCAGCATGTGATTAACTCCTGTGGAGGAACAGGGGCATTGAGGTAGTACCAAAGAGGGACTATGTGGACTAGGTAGACTAATGTGGTTAGCCTAGATAGGTGGAGATTGGCTTATTCTTATCGGACTAGATCCATATAGTACCGATTTTGGTTAATAGGGGAAATCGACACATTAAATAGCACTGTTGTTACTGGTACAGGAATATGTCAGTGGATTAACGTCAAATCCACATGTTCTCCTTATAAATAGGGAGCATGTGTATGCTGATAGCGGTAATAAATCGGTAACAGCAGGAGGCTAGAACAGGGCCTGCTAAAAGTTTAGTGTGTCTGGCAAATTGAGGAAATACCAGTGGAATTGGCCATAGTGACACAGGACGCGCAGCGCGCACAGCCACCACCGCACATGGAGGCCAGCCCACACTGGAGTCTCTCCAATTCCTGGACACATTAGCCTACCTCAGGACTTCATCCAGCCTCCTGCCCCAATTGACATATTGTTGTCACCAGCATAAGCTTGCGCTTTCCTAGTGTCTATTTTGGACTAGAAGCCCCCCTATGGCCAATTCCACTGGTATTTCCTCAATTTGCCAGACACACTAAACTTTTAGCAGGACCTGTTCTAGCCTCCTGCTGTTACCGATTTATTACCGCTATCAGCATACACATGCTCCCTATTTATAAGGAGAACATGTGGATTTGACGTTAATCCACTGACATATTCCTGTACCAGTAACAACAGTGCTATTTAATGTGTCGATTTCCCCTATTAACCAAAATCGGTACTATATGGATCTAGTCCGATAAGAATAAGCCAATCTCCACCTATCTAGGCTAACTACATTAGTCCACCTAGTCCACATAGTCCCTCTTTGGTACTACCTCAATGCCCCTGTTCCTCCACAGGAGTTAATCACATGCTGGATCTTATATAGAGGGGTGCGTGTGTTTGTATACGTAAATATACAGACAATAAACGACTGCTTACATTCCTTCTAAGTTCGGATCTCTGCTTGATATGGTCAGATCGTCCGACCTGATGAAGGCCTAAGGCCGAAACGTCCTGGCGGACTTTCTATTTTTGTAAAGCACCATTTTCACCTTCTTTAAAAAAGAAAAGCAGATTAAGAAATACATAAATCAGTGTGAACCTTTTTCTTTGGGAAGTTATAAGTGTGCCGGAGTTCTCTTTCTTCATTATAATAGCAAACACTGAGGAAACTTAATGGCTTCCTAAAAGTGGCTGTTGGTCTTCATTAGTGTCCCACTGCTGTCAGGCAATTTCCAGCACCTCTGCATTGCACACTCAAACTCATTTTTACTAAGCTATTAGAATAGCAAACTGTGCTGCCAGTTTAAGGGCCATAGAAGCATTGTCAGGGATAGTTATTGTTGTTTTTTCTGCTGTCAATAAAGGTAGACCACCGCTGCAATCTACACCACCTCTCAATTTTTACTACCACATTATAAGTGCACAATCTTGTCGCAATCAAAATGAGTGGCAAAATAACAGATGCTGGTGGAAAAGGGAACAGGCGTGTTGGAAACGGAAAAAAAGGGTTTGTCTGTGGGGAAGGTGGCAAAGCTCCATTAACATCTGCTGAAGATAGACCATCTTCCAGCAGAAGTAAGATGTCTACTACTTTCCGTGGACAATCCGATGTGCTCCCTTTTTTACGGACACAAACAACTGGAACAAAGGTAGATGATGGCCAAAAAAAGAAAATGCTTGAATGGATCTCAAGTGGTCCAACAAGTGCCCTCTCAGCCACCTCAACTACTGCATCCAAAAAACACCAGTCCTCTGAGTTGTCATCCCAATCACACTTGCTTTCTCCCAGCTCTCAAGTCTCCATCCGCCCTGCACAGTATGGTGGAACAGAGATGGCGGAGTCTACAGAGCTGTTCAGTCACACTATAGCCTGGGAATCAGAGGTCTGCTCCCAAGCTACAGTGAGTACAGACCAGGAAATGGTCTGCAGTGATGCCCATAACCTTTGTGACTCAGATTCAGGCCGTGATGACCAAGTTTCTGAGCATAATGTTGACCCTTATTCACAAACTGTAACACCTGTTGTAATAGACAATGAGGAACATACTGATGATGATGAGATGCAGATACCAGATTGGGATGACAACTTAAATATTCGGACAGGGCAGAAAGAGGCTCAGTCTGAGGGTGAGGGGAGTGCAAACACAACGCTTGATGAGGAAGTTCTAGATCCCACCTACTGTCAACCCACAGTCAGGCACTCGAGGAGGTCAACAGAGGCGGTGGAGGAGGATGCAACTGACGACGAAGTTACCTTGCGCCTTCCTGGACAGAGGAGGAGTACTGGTAGCACGTCTACAACTGCATCCTCAGCCACCACTCTGCCTCTGAGCACTAGTCGGGGTGGCTCAGCAGGTCGCATGCCCTCTAAGCCTTGCCTAGCCTGGTCCATTTTTGACCTTTCAAAGGATCGCAGAAATCATGTGATCTGTAAAATTTGTCGGGAATCTGTTAGTAGAGGCAAAAACCTCAGCAGTTTGACAACTTCTTCCATGAATCGTCACATGAATAAATATCATATGTCCCAGTGGGAAGCTCAATGTGCTGCAATGCGGCCTAGCGGAGCGGACCATCCACCGCCTGCCCTTCCAGTGCATCCGCACGCTCTTCATCTTCTAGGACTGTGGGGACAGCTGTCACACCTGGTTTTCCACGCACAACTCCACCAGTGTAACCGCAACAGCCAGTTTGCTTGGTAGGTCGTCAGTTGGTTGGGAAGGGGAAACAAGTGCATGTGTACAGCTCTCTCAGACATCGATAGCATCAACGTTGGATGAAGGCAACATCATGTCTATGCCTAAACTTTCCTCACAAACCTGCATTTTTTCAGGGACACCCTACTCATCACCGTCTACACACAGCAGCCAGATCTCTGACCCTCAGATGTGGACAAGTAAAAGGTCATTTCCTGTGACCCATGACAAAGCTAAGAGGTTGACTTTATCCCTCTGTAAGCTCTTGGCTACCGAAATGCTGCCTTTCCACCTGGTGGACACACAGGATTTTCGAGACCTTATGTCTGTCGCTGTGCCCCAGTACCAGATGCCCAGTCGCCACTACTTCTCTAAGAAAGGTGTGCCTGCGCTACACCAGCATGTCGCACACAACATCACCGCTTCCTTGAGAAACTCTGTGTGTGAACGGGTGCATTTCACCACCGATACTTGGACCAGTAAGCATGGACAGGGACGTTACATGTTTCTGACTGGGCACTGGGTAACTATGGTGATAGATGGTGAAGGGTCTGCTGCACAAGTCTTGCCGTCCCCACGACTTGGGCGTCAATCCTCTGTCTGTCCAAGTTCCTCCACTGCTTCTGCCTCCTCAACCTCGTCTGGGTCCTCCACCTCCGCCCCAAGCCTGCCTGGTCAGGCCACCAGCGTTGTAACTGCGCAGAAGGAATCACGCACCCCTCATTACTATGCTGGTAGCAGAGCGCAATGGCATCAGGCGGTCTTTAGCTTGAAATGTCTTGGAAATAAGAGTCACACAGCGGCTGAGTTGTGGGCAGCTCTGGAGACTGAGTTTAATAAATGGTTGTTTCCACTTAACCTGCAGCCTGGTAAGGCCGTGTGCAACAATGCTGCAAACCTAGGTGCGGCCCTTCGCCTGGGCAAGGTGACACACATGCCTTGTATGGCTCACGTGTTGAACCTTGTTGTCCAGCAATTTTTAACACACTATGCCGGCCTAGATGGCCTTCTGACCAGGGCACGAAAACTGTCTGCTCACTTCCGCCGTTCAACCGCCGCAGCTGAGCGACTTGCATCGCTCCAGAAGTCTTTCGGCATGCTGGTTCATCGCCTGAAATGCGATTTGCAAAACGCTGGAATTCGACTCTACACATGTTACAGCGACTGTGGCAGCACCGCCGAGCCCTGGTGCAATACGTCATGACGTATAGTCTGGGCCAACGAGATGCAGAGGTGGGGCAGATCACCCTGATGGAGTTGTCTGAGATCAAGGACCTATGCACCCTTCTGCACAGTTTCGACATGGCGACGAATATGTTTAGCACTGACAATGCCATTATCTGCATGACAATTCCACTCATTTACATGCTGCAGCACACGCTAAACATTATTCGGAGTTGGGGGTGGGAAAACAGGAAGGGGAGGAACTACAGGAGGATTCATATGCGCAAGGGATAACAACATCACCAAGGTCCAGACGTCCATCATTACCAAGGCGGCAGGCATGGGACCATGGAGGACAGGGATCAACAAGGGCACATGGTAGCAGGTGAAATGTTGAGGAAGGTGCAGGAGAACATGAAGAAATGGAGGACGAACTGTCCATGGACATGGAAGACTCAGCGGATGAGGGAGACCTTGGTCAAATTTCAGTTGAAAGAGTTTGGGGGGAGATGTCAGAGGAAAAAAGAACGGTTAGCACCTCTATGCCATAAACACAGCGTGGACTTGGTCTGCATGGCTGCGCAAGACACATGAGCGCCTTCTTGCTGCACTACCTCCAACATGACCCTCGTATTGTCAAAATTAGAAGTGATGATGACTACTGGCTTGCCACACTATTAGATCCCCGGTACAAGTCAAAATTTTGTGACATAATTCCAGCCATAGAAAGGGACGCACGTATGCAGGAGTATCAGAAAAAGCTGTTACTCGATCTTAACTTGGCTTTTTCACCAAACAACCGTGGTGCAGGGAGTGAATCTCCCAGTTGTAACTTGACAAGAATGGGACGGTCTCGTCATGTTCAACAGTCTACCCGTACCAGCAGCACCGTATCTGGTGCTGGTAACAGCAATTTTATTGAATCTTTTCATAATTTTTTTAGACCATCCTTTGCAAGGCCATCAGAGACAACAAGTTTGACACATAGTCAACGGCTGGAGAGGATGATACAGGAGTATCTCCAAATGAACATCGATTCCATGACTTTGCAAATGGAGCCTTGCTCATTTTGGGCTTCAAATCTTGAAAAATGGCCAGAGCTCTCCCTGTGTCATCCTGGGGAGAGTAAATGCTTGTGGATTTGGAATGTGCTTGATGCAAATCAAAACATCCTGTTTGCAACCAGGGCACAAGTGCTGCCACTGAAGGGGTGGGTGTCTGTGTGGCCCAATTTTTGGAGAAAATGGAGATTCCGCTTGGAGTAAACCTTTCTTGCAGTGTTTCTAACAATGATCCAAGATGAACAGATCTGTGATCAGCAAAGACTTTGCTACCTATCCTGGTGCCATCCTGGGGACAGTTAAGGATGGCATATTTTTTAATGTGCTTGATGCAAATCTACCTGTGAAGTGTACAACTGGGGCACAAGTGCTGCCACTGAAGGGGTGGGTGTCTGTGTGGCCCAATTTTTGGAAAAAAGGGAGACTCCGCTTTGAGTCACCTTGCGGTGTTTTACATCATTTTAGAAGGGAATGCCATGCCCACTTTTTCCTTGTCCAGCTGTTTTGTTTTCGCATGAGTATATGTCCTTGTCATTTTCCCATGAGTTTGTATTGTGAATTGTTTGTCCCCTTTTGAGGGTGTTTTCTAGGTGTTCTTATGTGTTTGCAATTGCCTCCCATGGGTTTGAGTGGTTCACTGAACCAAACACAAACCAGACCTCAATTCAGCAAACCGTGCTCAAGCCAAACTGCGACCGGTTTGCTCATTTTTTTTCTCAAGGTCACACATCCAAGACCACCAACTTACCACTAGACCATGGAAGAAACATTGGAAATGCAGCTTCCCCTACTTTCCTTGATCCTATAACCATAACAGATGCAACAGGGCAAAATTAAAGAAATAAGCACAACACCTGCTCTCTCCATTCAAAGGAAACAGATATGCATCATCATAGACCAGTCAACTAGCCTATAAGTCCACGACAGAGCAAATTTCCAGGAGTGTCCATTGGGATTTAAACTCCCAATGTCACACATCCTAGACCTTTAACTTACCACTAGACCATGGAAGGGACATGAGAATCACAGCTTCCCCTACTTCCCTTGATCCTATAGCCATAACACACGCAAAAGGGCAAAATTAAAGAAATACACACAACACCTGCTCACTCTATTCAAAGGAAACAGATAGGCGCCACCAGAGACCAATCAACTAGCCTATTAGGCCATGACAGAGCAAATTTCCATGAACGTCCAATGGGATTTGAACTCCCAAGGTCACACATCCAAGACCACTTGTGGAGGTCACCTGAGCTCTAGTATGTTTGTTTAAATGTAATAAGAATATCTGTGTATATAAATAATTAAAATGTAGATGTAGTTGTATAATTATCTGTCTGTCTATGTAGCCATTGCACAGACCTATAGTATAATTCAAAGTTGTATAATCATGAAGGAGTTAACCAGAGATGATGAAGCCAGAATGTGAAGCTGTAAGAAGTGTTATCAGTAATGTTCACATAGAAGGAATGTACGGGAGGCAGGCAATGTGATGTGAGAAAATGGGGAGTGAAAAGCATTCCTTGTTAGCTTCAAGGTTATTCATGCTTACGGTATAATTGGATCTATCTCATTACACTAGTTCAGTTGGTGACGCTGGCTGAAAAGAGAGCATGTCTGTGTTCTTTGTCTTATATACATTGATATATATATTAGCACTGATATACAGCTAATACGACATCATCTCTGGATATCCCAAATGAGGACTCCATTAGCAGTCTTCAACACAAATTCCTCCCTTGACACACTAACTTACCACTAGACCATGGAAGGGACATGCAAAATGCAGCTTTCCCTACTTCCCTTGATCCTATAGCCATAACAGACGCAAAAGGGCAAAATGAAAGAAATACACACAACACCTGCTTTCTCCATTCAAAGGAAACAGATAGGTGTCATCATAGACCAGTCAACTAGCCTATTGGACCATGACAGAGCAAATTTCCAGGAGCGTTCATTGGGATTTGAACTCCCAAATAGAGTTGAGCGCGTTTCGTTGTTCGCAGTTCTCTAGTTCGCGGTTCAAGTGATTTTGGGGGGTGTTCTAGTTAGAACTCGAACTCGAGCTTTTTGGTAAACGTTCGGCAGTTCGAGTTACGTTCGAGAATGGTTCTATCAGCAAAAGCAGGGCTTTTTACAGCTACAGTGTGCAGGGAGCCATCGCTGGCAGCCTGCGGTAAGCTGGTAACCAAGATAAATATCGGGTATCCAAGCAAAGCTTTGGTTAGTAACCCGATATTTACCTTGGTTATATGTGCAGGGAGCCGACACTTCCCCGCTCGGCTTCGCCCCTCCTGCAGTCGGCATGTATACACACACACACACACACACTCACCTGTCCCCAGCCATGCAGTCCCCGGCACTGACGTCTTCAACGCCACATGGCCCTGCTAGGCTCCACCCACTTCGCACTCCGCCGCCCCCGCACACATGGCCCCGCTAGGCTCCACCCACTTCGCACTCCACCGCCTGCACACATGGCCCCGCTTGGCTCCACCCACCTGGCACTCTGCACACATTATCCCGCTTGGCTCCACCCACCTGGCACTCTGCACACATTACCCCGCTTGGCTCCACCCACCTGGCACTCTGCACACATTACCCCGCTTGGCTCCACCCACCTGGCACTCTGCACACATTACCCCACTTGGCTCCACCCACCTGGCACTCTGCACACATTACCCCACTTGGCTCCACCGACCTGGCACTCTGCACACATTACCCCACTTAGCTCCACTTACCTGGCACTCTGCACATATTACCCCACTTGGCTCCGCCCACCTCACACTCCGCACACATTACCCCGCTTGGTTCCACCCACCTCACACTCTGAACACATTACACCGCTTGGCTCCATCCACCTGGCACTCTGCACACATTACCCCGCTTAGCTCCACCCACCTGGCACACTGCACAAATTACCCCACTTAGCTCCACCCACCTGACATTCTGCACACATTACCCTGCTTAGCTCCACCCACCACACACTCCGCACACATTACCCTGTTCGGCTTACCTGCGGTGATTAAGTCCCGCCCTCCCGACCTCAACGCTGTCACTGTCCTCCATGGCTGCCGCTTCACATCTCTCACTGCGGCCCGAGACTGTCACTAGCGGTGACGTCACAGGCTCTCGCGATACTTGGCTGTGAAGGCGGCGGTCATTGTTGTGCAGTATCAGCAGTGCAGGAGATCGTCACCGCAGGTAATGTACCTCGCTCCTGACAGCAGCACTTGTCATGCCCTACAGTGACCTGGGCTGACCTATTGATGTTAGCTCAGGTCACTGCATTGCTCTCCCAGCCAATGGGGAACATTCTGTTCTTCTTTGACTGGGACAGTGACTATGGTATGGATCGTCATGGGAACCGCTTGGATTATAGCAGACCTGGATTTGTTTTTCTTTCTAATAAATTGGTGAAAAAGGGAATGTTTTGGGCAGTGTTTTTTCAAATAAAAATGTGTTTGTCGCCTATTTTTTTTTTATTACTGACTGGTTTGGTGATGTCGGGTATCTGATAGACGCCTGACATCACCAACCCTAGGGCTTGATGCCAGGTGACATTACACATCTGGTATTAACCCCATATATTACCCCGTTTGCCACCGCACCAGGGCACTGGATGAGCTGGGGCGAAGCACCAGGATTGGCGCATCTAATGGATGCGCCACTTCTGGGGCGGCTGCGGCCTGCTATTTTTAGGCTGGGGAGAGTCCAATAACCATGGACCTCCCTAGTCTGAGAATATCAGACCCCTGCTGCCTGCTTTACCTTGGCTGGTAATCCAATTTTGGGGGGACCCCTACGTGTTTTTTTTTTTTAATTATTTATTTAATTTAAAATAACAGCATTGGGTGCCCTCAGTTTTGGATTACCAGCCAAGGTGAAGCTGCCAGCTGTGGTCTGCAGGCTGCAGCCGTCTGCTTTACCCTAGCTGGCTACAAAAAATAGGGGGAACCACACGTCATTTTTTTTTTTACTTATTTATTTTTTTTGGTAAATACAAGGCCACATGAAAGGCACCAAAGGGTGCAAAATTACAAAATGCAGGACAGTGGGACATTATGTGTCTTTCTGCCATTACAATGACAGAAAAGACTGATATGAAGTGTACAAGCACAGGAAAATCACCAGAGCGCTCTACGCTGTGAAAGGCAGTAGAAAATGGCACTGGAGTGAACATGTGACCGCCTCATGTAGGTTGAAGCTATGGATCCTGGGTAAATTTATGTATTTTCCCTCCTTCAGTTTTTTGGCAGTACGCAAAAAAAATGGAAGGCACACGGATGACAAACGGATGACATACGGACCGTATACGTGTCACGCTCCCGATGCCTCGGCCCACTTTTTACCCACTGATCCGGTCGCACCATCCCGGCACCGCTCCTTACCCACTGGTCCGGTCGCACCTGCACAGCACCGCTCCTTACCCACTGATCTGGTCCACCGGTCACGGCTGCCACTCCCGCTCGTGCTCTCCTGTGTCCTGCCCCTAGTCTCATGTGTCTGACTCATGCTTCTGTATAGTGTCGGGCCGCGCCCACTCACCTGGTCTTATGGGCCCAGTACTGCTGCAGCAGGATATGACATGAGGCTCTGCTGGGTATATAAGACTGGCCTTTGCATGTGGGTGGGGCCTGATCAACGTGTCTTGTAAGCCTTGTCTTCAAAGCTAGGTGCTCAGGTCCCCCTTGTGCTGTATCCTGTGATCAATACTATTGCCTGACATTTCTACCTGACACTTGTGCCGGATTCCTGCACTGTCTCCAGAAACTCTGAAGCCCCAGTGACTGTTCTAACCGTCACCTGTGGGAGGCAGTCTCTGCCACGCTAGTGCTCCGGCTACCGTGCATCCAGGCCTCCGGTGGGGTGCAAGGCTGAGTGGATCCACCACCCGGACCTAACAATACGGAACGGAAACGGATGCCACACGGATGCACCCGTGAAAAAAACTGACCGTTTTTTGCGGACCGCAAAAACGAGTTGGTCGTGTGAATGTAGCCTTATTCTGATCTGCCGTTTATAAACAGCAGACAGAAATAAGTGAATAGCGCCCCCCAGCGTCAGAAAATCTCCGGGGTTTCAGGGGTAGCTGAGACCCTGGAGATCATGATTCAGGCTGGTTTTTCCGATTCCCGCTCACGTGATCACCGGTATCGTGTCGGTACAGTGTCGCCAAAGTGCCCCCCCCCCCGACCCCCTCTTGGAAATCCAAGATGGCCGCGCACACAGCAGTACGCCGGCCGCATTCACCCTACTCCTCTGATTTGTCGCATGTGCCATGGCACATGCGACAGAAAACTCCTCCCCGGACCCTGCTAGGTCACCCCCTATAACTCCACCGGTGTCCCCCGGTGTCCCACGGTACCTGTGCAGCGTTGATCCCCCTCCTTCACAATAGACGTTACCGCATGCACAGTGCGGCTGTCAGCTCAGCTTCCTGTGTTCAGACACAGTGAGTCGTGGTAACCATGCATCTGTAAGCTACTGCAATGCCCTGCTCATGAGGTAAGGAACATAGTTAATCAGGAGAGCTATACTACATTTCCAAATGGAGGTATTTGATTTTATAGTTGCCCTGCTGAACGACTACCAAACATGAGAGTCCGTTATACGCCACAAGAAAACATGTCTAAATAGCGAACTCTGTTGTTTAGTATTCATTCAGCTGGATAACTGGACTTAAAGGGGTATTCCATCTCCAAGATCCTATCCCCAATATATAGTAGGTGGAATAGCTATAATATCAGCAAATACCAATATTTGGAAATGTAGAATAGTTCTCCTGATTAGGCATACCCTTACCTCATGAGCAGGGCATTGCAGCTTTGGTAGCAACAGTTACGACATGGACTCTGCACTCCTAGAAAATGGGGGATACGTTCCCTGAGCGTGTTCCCCCATATTCTAGATGGTCCTGACTCCTGAGTCATCGTGGGACCCCCTTATTTTTTTTCCTTACAATAAATTGGTGAAAGAGGGAATGTTTTGGGGAGTGTTTTTTCAAATAATTTTTTTTTGTCTATTTTTTTTGTTAGTACTGACAGTTTGTGATGTCGGGTATCTGACAGACGCCATGACTTCACAAACTGCTGGGCTTGATGTCAGGTAACCTTAAAGCTAGTATCAGCCCCATTTATTACCCCGTTTGCCACTACACCAGGGCACGGGATGAGCTGCGGTGAAGTGCCAGGATTGGCGCATCTACTGGATGCGCCACTTCTGGAGTGCTTGCGACCTGCTATTTTTAGGCTGTGAAGGCCCAATAGCTATGGACCTTCCCACCCTGAGAATACCAGACCACAGCTGTCCGCTTTAACTTGGCTGGTGATCCAATTTGGGGGGGACCCTACTTTTGTTTTGTAATTATTAATATTTATAAAATAATTATAAAAAAAGAGCCTGGGGTGACCTCCACATTGGATCCCCAACCACGGTTTAGCTGCCAGCTGTGGTTTTCAGGCTACAGCCTTCTGCTTTACCCTAGCTGGCTATCAAAAATGGGGGGACCCAACGTCATTTTTTTTAACTATTTTTTTAAATAAAAAAAATTAATGGGCTTCCCTGTATTTTGATTGCCAGCCAAGGTAACGCCAGGCAGATGGGGGAGGCAACCCATAGCTGTCTGCTTTATCTGCGCTGAGAATCAAAAATACCGCGCAGCGCTACGTCATTTTTTTTAATGATTTATTTTTACAGTTCTGTCATGTCAGGCAATCAAAATATAGGGAAGCCCATTTTGTTTTTAGTTATTTAAATAAATAATAATAAAAAAAAATATATGGGCTCCCACTGCATTTTGTGTATTGCTAGCTGAGGGTAATCCAAGCAGCTACTGGCTGCTAACCCCCACTGCTTGGTGTTACCTTCACTGGCAATGGAGAATCCAGGGAAGCATTTTTTATTGTTTTTGCCAAAAAACTAGAAAAAAAATGACGTGGGCTTCGCCATATTTTTGTATGCTAGCCAAGTACAGCAGGCAGGTACGGCTGCCCCCAACCCCCAGCTGCCTATTTGTACCCGGCTTGGAACTTAAAATATAGGGAAGCCCTTTTTTTAATTAACTCATGAATTTTATGAAATAAAAAAAAAAAAACGACGTGGGCTTCATCCCATTTTTGTCTCCAGCCGGGTACAACTAGACAGCTGGGGATTGGAATCCGCAGCACAGGTTAGTCCGAGGTTTGTGGGCGCCTCTGCTGCGAATTGCAGTCCGCAGCCGCCCCAGAAAATGGCGCTTTCATAGACGTATCCAACTCTTCCAGCAGCCCTGAAGCCGGGTGGCTTGCTGGGTAATCATGAGTTAATACTAGCTTTGTTTTACTAGCTAGTACTAAGCCAGAGATTCTTAATGTCAGGCAAGTTTGACCCGGCCATTAAGAATCTCCAATAAAGGGTTAAATGAAAACACCACACAAAAAAATACTTTAATAGAAATAAATACACAGACACACTTAAAGACTCCATCTTTATTACCCCCTCTTACCCCTCCACGATACATGGTCTTCTGTCTCAACACATGCAGCTCTGCTCCATCAGACAGCATGGGAGAAAGGACATTGTGCTCTGTGCAGAAATCACTCTGTTAGAGTGACCACAGACTCCCGGCTGTAAGCAACAGGTTGCCATGGCAACGCTGCTCCGATCACGTGATTCTGGTGCATGTGGTAGCGGTGACATCACCGCTACAAAGCGCATTGCTATGGCAACAGTATTCTCCATTATGGACTGGCTGTGTTAGCCGGTCACTAACGGAACGAGGAGATTACTGTGTGCAAGAGCATTTCCCCAATACACAGTGATACACAAATGATCACCATGTACTGGGAGATGCAGTGGCAGAACCTAGGATAGGACATCTAGCCATGTGACCAGTCTGAAGCCAATGAGATGACAGACATGTGACATTGTCATGTAGGTCCTGTCAGTGCTGCTGGTTACTGGGAGGATGCAGCGATTATTGGGAGAAATAGTGGCAGTTGACCGAGTGCATCCTGGGGACCAGTAAGTGTTATGGCAATGTTTATTTACTAAATGTGTACATTTATAATGTGTTTTTAATTGCCTCCTATTGTTTCCTATGGGTATGAGAGATTTGCTGAACTGGTTCCCTGAACCGAATTCGAACGAGACCTCGGTTCAGCGAACCAAGCTCGAGCTGAACCGTGCCCAGTTCGCTCATCTCTACTCCCAAGGTCACCCATCTAAGACCACCAACTTACCACTAGACCATGGAGGGGACATGGGAAACACAGCTTCCCCTACTTCCCTTGATCCTATAGCCATAACAGAAGCAACAGGGCAAAAATAAAGAAATACACACAACACCTGCTTTTTCCATTCAAAGGAAACAGATAGGGGTCATTATAGACCTGTCAACTAGCCTACTGGACATTGACATAACAATTTTTCAGGAGCGTTCATGGGGATTTAAACTCCCGAAGTCACTTATCCAAGACCACCAACTTACCACTAGACCATGGAAGGGACATGGAAAATGCAGCTTCCCCTACTTCCCTTGATCCTATAACCATAACAGATGCAACAGGGCAAAAATAAAGAAAAACACATGACACCTGCTTTCTCCATTCAAAGGAAACAAATCAGGATCATTATAGACGTGTCAACTAGCCTATTGGACATTGACATAACAATTTTCCAGGAGCGTCCATGGGGATTTAAACTCCCAAGGTCATTTATCCAAGACCACCAACTTACCACTAGACCATGGAAGAGACATGTGAAATGCAGCTTCCCCTACTTCCCTTGATCCTATAGCCATAACAGATGCAACAGGGCAAAAATAAAGAAAAACACATAACACCTGCTTTCTCCATTCAATGGAAACAGATAGGGGTCATTATAGACCTGTCAACTAGCCTATTGGACATTGACATAACAATTTTCCAGGAGCGTTCATGGGGATTTAAACTCCCGAAGTTATTTATCCAAGACCACCAACTTACCACTAGACCATGGAAGGGACAAGGGAAACTCAGCTTCCCCTACTTCCCTTGATCCTATAGCCAAAACAGACGAAAAAGGGCAAAATTAAAGAAATACACACAACACCTGCTCTCTCCATTCAACGGAAACAGATAGGCGTTTTCATAGACCAGTCAACTAGCTTATTGGACCATGACTGAGCAAATTTCAAGGAGCGTCCATAGGGATTTCAACTCCCAAGTTCACACATCCAAGACCACCAACTAGCCACCAGATCATGGAAGGGACATGGGATATGTGGCTTCCCCAACTTCCCTTGATCCTGTAGCCAGAACAGACGCAAAAGGGCAAAATTAAAGAAACACACCCAACACCTACTTCCTCCATTCAAAGGAAACAAATAGGATTAATCATAGACCAGTCAACTAGCCTATTGGACCATGACAGAGCAAATTTAAAGGAGCGTCCGTTGGTATTTAAACTCCCAAAGTCACACATCCAACACAACCAACTTACCACTAGCCAATGGAAGGAACAAGGGAAACTCAGCTTCCCCTACTTCCCTTGATCCTATAGCCATAACAGACGCAACACGGCAAAATTAAAGAGATACACACAACACCTGCTCTCTCCATTCAAAGGAAACAGATACGCGTTATCATAGACCGGTCAACTAGCCTATTGGACCATGACAGAACAAATTTCCAGGAGCGTCCTTTGGCATTTGAACTCCCAAAGTCACACATCCAAGAACACCAACTTACCACTAGACCATCAACTTACCACTAGACCATGGAAAAGACATGGGAAACATAGCTTCCCCTACTTTCCTTGATCCTATAGCCATAACAGACGCAACTGGGGAAAATTAAAGAAGTAAACACAACACCTGTTCTCTTCATTCAAAGAAAACAGATAAGCGTCATGATAGACCAGTCAACTAGCCTATTGGAAAATGACAGAGCAACTTTCCAGGAGCGTCCAGTGCAATTTGAACTCTCAAAGTTACACATCCAAGAACACCAACTTGCCACTAGACCATGGAAACGACATATGAAGCACAGCTTCCCCTTCTTCCCTTGATCCTATAGCCAGAACAGACGCAACAATGCAAAATTAAATAAACACAACCACTCTCTCCATTAAAAGGAAACAGATAGGCGTCTTCATAAATCAGTCAACTAGCCTATTGGACCATGACTGAGCAAATTTTAAGGAGCGTCCATTGGGATTTGAACTTGCAAGGTCACACATCCTAGACCACCAACTTACCACTAGACCATTGAAGAGCCATGGGCATTGCAGCATCCCATACTTCCCTTGATCCAATTGCCATAACAGACGCAACAGGGCAATATTAAAGAAGCACACACAACATTTACTCACTTCCTTCAAAGGAAACAGATGGGTGTCATCATAGCCCAGTCAACTAGCCTATTGGACCATGACAGAGAAAACTTCCAGGAACAGCCATTGGAATTTAAACTCACAAGGTCACACAACCAAGACCACCAACTTACCACTAGACCATGGAAAGGACATAGGTAACACAGCTTCCTTTACTTCCCTTGATCCTATAGCCAGAACAGATGCAACAGGGCAAAATTAAATAAACACACCCAACAACTACTCTCTCCATTCAAAGGAAACAAGTAAGTGTAATCATAGACCAGTCAACTAGCCTATTGGACCATGACAGAGCAAATTTCCAGGAGCGTCCGTTGGCATTTGAACTCCCAAGGTCTCACATTTGAGACCACCAACTTACCACTAGACCATGGAATAGACATGGGATATGCAGTTTCCTCTACTTCCCTTGATCCTATAGCCATAACAGACGCAACAGGGCAAAATTAAAGAAAAACAAACACCTGCTCTCTCCATTCAAAGGAAACAGATAAGTGCTGCCATAGACCAGTCAACTAGAATATTGGACAATGACAGCAAATATCAAGGAGCATCTATTGGAATTTGAACTCCCAAGGTCACACATCCAATAGCACCAACTTACCACTAGCCCATGGAAGGGCCATGTGAAACACAGCTTCCCCTACGTCCCTTGATCCTATAGCCAGAACAGAGGCAACAGGGCAAAATTAAAGAAATAAACACAACACCTGCTCTCTCCATTCAAAGGAAACAGATTGATGTCATCATAGAGCAGTCAACTATTCTATTGGACCATGACAGAGCAAATTTCCAGCAGCATCCACTGGGACTTGAACTCCCAAGGTCACTAACTTATCACCAGACTATAGAAGGGACATGGGAAACATGAATATTAGATCATGACTGAGCAAATTTCCATGGGCATTCATTGGAATTTGAACTCCCAAGGTCTCACATCTAGAGACCACCAACTTACCCCTAGACCATGGAAAAGACATGGGAAACACAGCTTCCCCTACTTTCCTTGATCCTATAGCCATAACTGACGCAACAGGGCAAAATTAAAGAAGTAAACACAACACCTGCTCTCTTCATTCAAAGAAAATAGATAAGAGTCATGATAGACCAGTCAACTAGCCTATTGGAAATTGACAGAGCAACTTTCCAGGAGCATCCATTAGGATTTGAACTCCCAAGGTCACCCATCCAAGACCCCTAACTTATCACTAGACTATGGAAGGGACATAGAAAACACAGCTTCCCCTACTTCCCTTGATCTTATAGCTATAACAGATGCAACGGGGCAAAATTAAAGAAATACACACAACACATGCTCTCTCCATTCAAAAGAAACAAATAAGTGTCATGAATGACCAGTCAACTAGCCTATTGGACCATGACAGAGCAACCTTCCAGGAGCGTCCAGTGGAATTTGAACTCTCAAGGTCACACATCCAAGAACACCAACTTACCACTAGACCATGGAAACGACTTGGGAAACACGACTTCCCCTTCTTCCCTTGATCCTATAGCCAGAACAGACGCAACTGTGCAAAATGAAATAAACACAACCACTCTCTCCATTCAAAGGAAACAGATAGGCGTCTTCAAAAACCAGTCAACAAGCCTATTGGACCATGACTGAGCAAATTTTAAAGAGCGTCCTTTGGGATTTGAACTCTCAAGGTCACACATCCAAGACCGCTAACTTCCAACTAGACCATGGACGGTACATGGAATGTGTGGCTTTCCCTGCTTCCCTTATCCTATAGCCAAAACAGACGCAAAAGGGCAAAATTAAAGAAATACACACAACAACTGCTCTCTCCCTTCAAAGGAAACAGATAAGCATCATGATAGACCAGTCAACTAGCCTGTTGGACCATGACAGAGAAAACTTGCAGGAGAGTCCATTGGAATTTGAACTCCCAAGGTCACACATCCAAGACCACCAACTTGCCACTAGACCATGGAAACAACATGGGAATCACAGTCTCACCTACTTCCCTTGATCCTACAGCCAGAACAGACGCAACAGGGCAAAATTAAGGAAACACACCTACTTTCTCCATTCAAAGGAAACAGATAGTAATCATCATAGACCAGTCAACTAGCCTATTGGACAATGACAGAACAAATTTCAAGGAGAGTCCATTGAGATTTGAATTCCCGAGGTCACACATCCAAGACCACCAACTTACCACTAGACAATGGAAGGGCCATGGGCAACGCAGCATCCCCTACTTCCCTTGATCCAATAGCCATAACAGACGCAACAGGGCAAAATTAAAGAAGCACACAGAACATTTGCTCACTTCATTCAAAGGAAACAGATGGGTGTCATCATAGCCCAGTCAACTAGCCTATTGGACCATGTCAGAGCAAACTTCCAGGAGCGTCCATTGGAATTTAAACTCACAAGTAGAGATGAGCGAACCGGTCCCGGTTCGGCTCGAGGCGGTTCGCCGAACGGAGGTCCCGTTCGAGTTCGGTTCGTCGAACGTTCGACGAACCGAACTCGAACTGCATAGGAAACAATGGCAGGCAATCACAAACACATAAAAACACCTAGACAACACCCTCAAAGGTGTCCAAAAGGTGATAAACAACTCACAACACAAACACATGGGAAAGTGACAAGGACATATACTCGTGCGAAAACAAAAGAGCTGGACAAGGAAAAAGAGGAGGACACACAGATATATGAGTATATGCAAGGAAACATCGATTCCATTATTGTGCAACTTGAGCCCTGCTCATTTTAGGCTTCCAATCTGGATAAATTGCCTGAGCTCGCCACGTACGCCTTGGGGATCTTGTCGTGTCCTGCAGCCTGCATTCTCTCGGAACCTGTCTTCAGTGCTGCTGGGGGTCTGCTGGCAGATAAGCACACGTGTCTGTCCACTGACAATGTGGACATGGCTCTCAGAGGACTTTTCTTCCCCTGGGTCAGCCAGGGGACGGGAAAGGCACGCGTATTTTTGAGAGTGCTTCATGCAAAGCATCTTTTTCTTTTTCAAAAGGGGGGGTCAACTGATGCCAGTCAAGTGGGGTGTGTGTGGCCCAATTAGTGGCAATGAGGGAGACTGTGGTTGGAGTCCCCTCGCTGTGTTTCTAAAAGAACCAAGATGAACAAGTCATGGCTCTCAGAGGATTTTTCTTCCCCTGGGTCAGCCAGGGGACGGGAAAGGCACGCGTATTTTTGAGAGTGCTTCATGCAAAGCATCTTTTTCATCTTGAAAATGGGGGTCAACCGATGCCAGTCAAGTGGGGTGTGTGTGGCCCAGTTAGTGGAAACGAGGGAGACTGTGGTTGGAGTCCCCTCGCTGTATTTCTAAAAGAACCAAGATGAACAAGTCATGGCTCTCAGAGGACTTTTCTTCCCCTGGGTCAGCCAGGGGACGGGAAAGGCACACGTATTTTTGAGAGTGCTTCATGCAAAGCATCTTTTTCTTTTTCAAAAGGGGGGGTCAACTGATGCCAGTCAAGTGGGGTGTGTGTGGCCCAATTAGTGGCAACGAGGGAGACTGTGGTTGGAGTCCCCTCGCTGTGTTTCTAAAAGAACCAAGATGAACAAGTCATGGCTCTCAGAGGACTTTTCTTCCCCTGGGTCAGCCAGGGGACGGGAAAGGCACGCGTATTTTTGAGAGTGCTTCATGCAAAGCATCTTTTTCATCTTGAAAATGGGGGTCAACCGATGCCAGTCAAGTGGGGTGTGTGTGGCCCAGTTAGTGGAAACGAGGGAGACTGTGGTTGGAGTCCCCTCGCTGTGTTTCTAAAAGAACCAAGATGAACAAGTCATGGCTCTCAGAGGACTTTTCTTCCCCTGGGTCAGCCAGGGGACGGGAAAGGCACGCGTATTTTTGAGAGTGCTTCATGCAAAGCATCTTTTTCTTTTTCAAAAGGGGGGTCAACCAATACCAGTCAAGTGGGGTGTGTGTGGCCCAATTAGTGGCAACGAGGGAGACTGTGGTTGGAGTCCCCTCGCTGTGTTTCTAAAAGAACCAAGATGAACAAGTCATGGCTCTCAGAGGACTTTTCTTCCCCTGGGTCAGCCAGGGGACGGGAAAGGCACGCGTATTTTTGAGAGTGCTTCATGCAAAGCATCTTTTTCATCTTGAAAATGGGGGTCAACCGATGCCAGTCAAGTGGGGTGTGTGTGGCCCAGTTAGTGGAAACGAGGGAGACTGTGGTTGGAGTCCCCTCGCTGTGCTTCTAAAAGAACCAAGATGAACAAGTCATGGCTCTCAGAGGACTTTTCTTCCCCTGGGTCAGCCAGGGGACGGGAAAGGCACGCGTATTTTTGAGAGTGCTTCATGCAAAGCATCTTTTTCATCTTGAAAATGGGGGTCAACCGATGCCAGTCAAGTGGGGTGTGTGTGGCCCAGTTAGTGGAAACGAGGGAGACTGTGGTTGGAGTCCCCTCGCTGTGTTTCTAAAAGAACCAAGATGAACAAGTCATGGCTCTCAGAGGACTGTTCTTCCCCTGGGTCAGCCAGGGGATGGGAAAGGCACGCGTATTTTTGAGAGTGCTTCATGCAAAGCATCATTTTCATCTTGAAAATGGGGGTCAACCGATGCCAGTCAAGTGGAGTGTGTGTGGCCCAGTTAGTGGAAACGAGGGAGACTGTGGTTGGAGTCCCCTCGCTGTGTTTCTAAAAGAACCAAGATGAACAAGTCATGGCTCTCAGAGGACTTTTCTTCCCCTGGGTCAGCCAGGGGACGGGAAAGGCACGCGTATTTTTGAGAGTGCTTCATGCAAAGCATCTTTTTCATCTTGAAAATGGGGGTCAACCGATGCCAGTCAAGTGGGGTGTGTGTGGCCCAGTTAGTGGAAACGAGGGAGACTGTGGTTGGAGTCCCCTCGCTGTGTTTCTAAAAGAACCAAGATGAACAAGTCATGGCTCTCAGAGGACTTTTCTTCCCCTGGGTCAGCCAGGGGAAGGGAAAGGCACGCGCATTTTTGAGAGTGCTTCATGCAAAGCATCTTTTTCATCTTGAAAATGGGGGTCAACCGATGCCAGTCAAGTGGGGTGTGTGTGGCCCAGTTAGTGGAAACGAGGGATACTGTGGTTGGAGTCCCCTCGCTATGTTTCTAAAAGAACCAAGATGAACAAGTCATGGCTCTCAGAGGACTTTTCTTCCCCTGGGTCAGCCAGGGGACGGGAAAGGCACGCGTATTTTTGAGAGTGCTTCATGCAAAGCATCTTTTTCATCTTGAAAATGGTGGTTAACCGATGCCAGTCAAGTGGGGTGTGTGTGGCCCAGTTAGTGGAAACGAGGGAGACTGTGGTTGGAGTCCCCTGGCTGTGTTTCTAAAAGAACCAAGATGAACAAGTCATGGCTCTCAGAGGACTTTTCTTCCCCTGAGTCAGCCAGGGGACGGGAAAGGCACGCGTATTTTTGAGAGTGCTTCATGCAAAGCATCTTTTTCTTTTTCAAAAGGGGGGTCAACCAATACCAGTCAAGTGGGGTGTGTGTGGCCCAATTAGTGGCAACGAGGGAGACTGTGGTTGGAGTCCCCTCGCTGTGTTTCTAAAAGAACCAAGATGAACAAGTAATGGCTCTCAGAGGACTTTTCTTCCCCTGGGTCAGCCAGGGGACGGGAAAGGCACGCGTATTTTTGAGAGTGCTTCATGCAAAGCATCTTTTTCATCTTGAAAATGGGGGTCAACCGATGCCAGTCAAGTGGGGTGTGTGTGGCCCAGTTAGTGGAAACGAGGGAGACTGTGGTTGGAGTCCCCTCGCTGTATTTCTAAAAGAACCAAGATGAACAAGTCATGGCTCTCAGAGGACTTTTCTTCCCCTGGGTCAGCCAGGGGACGGGAAAGGCACGCGTATTTTTGAGAGTGCTTCATGCAAAGCATCTTTTTCTTTTTCAAAAGGGGGGTCAACTGATGCCAGTCAAGTGGGGTGTGTGTGGCCCAATTAGTGGCAACGAGGGAGACTGTGGTTGGAGTCCCCTCGCTGTGTTTCTAAAAGAACCAAGATGAACAAGTCATGGCTCTCAGAGGACTTTTCTTCCCCTGGGTCAGCCAGGGGAAGGGAAAGGCACGCGCATTTTTGAGAGTGCTTCATGCAAAGCATCTTTTTCATCTTGAAAATGGGGGTCAACCGATGCCAGTCAAGTGGGGTGTGTGTGGCCCAGTTAGTGGAAACGAGGGATACTGTGGTTGGAGTCCCCTCGCTATGTTTCTAAAAGAACCAAGATGAACAAGTCATGGCTCTCAGAGGACTTTTCTTCCCCTGGGTCAGCCAGGGGACGGGAAAGGCACGCGTATTTTTGAGAGTGCTTCATGCAAAGCATCTTTTTCATCTTGAAAATGGGGGTCAACCGATGCCAGTCAAGTGGGGTGTGTGTGGCCCAGTTAGTGGAAACGAGGGAGACTGTGGTTGGAGTCCCCTCGCTGTGTTTCTAAAAGAACCAAGATGAACAAGTCATGGCTCTCAGAGGACTGTTCTTCCCCTGGGTCAGCCAGGGGATCGGAAAGGCACGCGTATTTTTGAGAGTGCTTCATGCAAAGCATCATTTTCATCTTGAAAATGGGGGTCAACCGATGCCAGTCAAGTGGGGTGTGTGTGGCCCAGTTAGTGGAAACGAGGGAGACTGTGGTTGGAGTCCCCTCGCTGTGTTTCTAAAAGAACCAAGATGAACAAGTCATGGCTCTCAGAGGACTTTTCTTCCCCTGGGTCAGCCAGGGGACGGGAAAGGCACGCGTATTTTTGAGAGTGCTTCATGCAAAGCATCTTTTTCATCTTGAAAATGGGGGTCAACCGATGCCAGTCAAGTGGGGTGTGTGTGGCCCAGTTAGTGGAAACGAGGGAGACTGTGGTTGGAGTCCCCTCGCTGTGTTTCTAAAAGAACCAAGATGAACAAGTCATGGCTCTCAGAGGACTTTTCTTCCCCTGGGTCAGCCAGGGGAAGGGAAAGGCACGCGCATTTTTGAGAGTGCTTCATGCAAAGCATCTTTTTCATCTTGAAAATGGGGGTCAACCGATGCCAGTCAAGTGGGGTGTGTGTGGCCCAGTTAGTGGAAACGAGGGATACTGTGGTTGGAGTCCCCTCGCTATGTTTCTAAAAGAACCAAGATGAACAAGTCATGGCTCTCAGAGGACTTTTCTTCCCCTGGGTCAGCCAGGGGACGGGAAAGGCACGCGTATTTTTGAGAGTGCTTCATGCAAAGCATCTTTTTCATCTTGAAAATGGTGGTTAACCGATGCCAGTCAAGTGGGGTGTGTGTGGCCCAGTTAGTGGAAACGAGGGAGACTGTGGTTGGAGTCCCCTGGCTGTGTTTCTAAAAGAACCAAGATGAACAAGTCATGGCTCTCAGAGGACTTTTCTTCCCCTGAGTCAGCCAGGGGACGGGAAAGGCACGCGTATTTTTGAGAGTGCTTCATGCAAAGCATCTTTTTCTTTTTCAAAAGGGGGGTCAACCAATACCAGTCAAGTGGGGTGTGTGTGGCCCAATTAGTGGCAACGAGGGAGACTGTGGTTGGAGTCCCCTCGCTGTGTTTCTAAAAGAACCAAGATGAACAAGTAATGGCTCTCAGAGGACTTTTCTTCCCCTGGGTCAGCCAGGGGACGGGAAAGGCACGCGTATTTTTGAGAGTGCTTCATGCAAAGCATCTTTTTCATCTTGAAAATGGGGGTCAACCGATGCCAGTCAAGTGGGGTGTGTGTGGCCCAGTTAGTGGAAACGACGGAGACTGTGGTTGGAGTCCCCTCGCTGTATTTCTAAAAGAACCAAGATGAACAAGTCATGGCTCTCAGAGGACTTTTCTTCCCCTGGGTCAGCCAGGGGACGGGAAAGGCACGCGTATTTTTGAGAGTGCTTCATGCAAAGCATCTTTTTCTTTTTCAAAAGGGGGGGTCAACTGATGCCAGTCAAGTGGGGTGTGTGTGGCCCAATTAGTGGCAACGAGGGAGACTGTGGTTGGAGTCCCCTCGCTGTGTTTCTAAAAGAACCAAGATGAACAAGTCATGGCTCTCAGAGGACTTTTCTTCCCCTGGGTCAGCCAGGGGATGGGAAAGGCACGCGTATTTTTGAGAGTGCTTCATGCAAAGCATCTTTTTCATCTTGAAAATGGGGGTCAACCGATGCCAGTCAAGTGGGGTGTGTGTGGCCCAGTTAGTGGAAACGAGGGAGACTGTGG
The DNA here is from genome assembly GCF_048569485.1 of Anomaloglossus baeobatrachus. Taxonomy (NCBI): domain Eukaryota; kingdom Metazoa; phylum Chordata; class Amphibia; order Anura; family Aromobatidae; genus Anomaloglossus; species Anomaloglossus baeobatrachus. Next base: position 386,785,377 of record NC_134353.1, read on the forward strand.
TTGGAGTCCCCTCGCTGTGTTTCTAAAAGAACCAAGATGAACAAGTCATGGCTCTCAGAGGACTTTTCTTCCCCTGGGTCAGCCAGGGGACGGGAAAGGCACGCGTATTTTTGAGAGTGCTTCATGCAAAGCATCTTTTTCTTTTTCAAAAGGGGGGTCAACCAATACCAGTCAAGTGAGGTGTGTGTGGCCCAATTAGTGGCAACGAGGGAGACTGTGGTTGGAGTCCCCTCGCTGTGTTTCTAAAAGAACCAAGATGAACAAGTCATGGCTCTCAGAGGACTTTTCTTCCCCTGGGTCAGCCAGGGGACGGGAAAGGCACGCATATTTTTGAGAGTGCTTCATGCAAAGCATCTTTTTCATCTTGAAAATGGGGGTCAACCGATGCCAGTCAAGTGGGGTGTGTGTGGCCCAGTTAGTGGAAACGAGGGAGACTGTGGTTGGAGTCCCCTCGCTGTGCTTCTAAAAGAACCAAGATGAACAAGTCATGGCTCTCAGAGGACTTTTCTTCCCCTGGGTCAGCCAGGGGACGGGAAAGGCACGCGTATTTTTGAGAGTGCTTCATGCAAAGCATCTTTTTCATCTTGAAAATGGGGGTCAACCGATGCCAGTCAAGTGGGGTGTGTGTGGCCCAGTTAGTGGAAACGAGGGAGACTGTGGTTGGAGTCCCCTCGCTGTGTTTCTAAAAGAACCAAGATGAACAAGTCATGGCTCTCAGAGGACTGTTCTTCCCCTGGGTCAGACAGGGGACGGGAAAGGCACGCGTATTTTTGAGAGTGCTTCATGCAAAGCATCATTTTCATCTTGAAAATGGGGGTCAACCGATGCCAGTCAAGTGGGGTGTGTGTGGCCCAGTTAGTGGAAACGAGGGAGACTGTGGTTGGAGTCCCCTCGCTGTGTTTCTAAAAGAACCAAGATGAACAAGTCATGGCTCTCAGAGGACTTTTCTTCCCCTGGGTCAGCCAGGGGACGGGAAAGGCACGCGTATTTTTGAGAGTGCTTCATGCAAAGCATCTTTTTCATCTTGAAAATGGGGGTCAACCGATGCCAGTCAAGTGGGGTGTGTGTGGCCCAGTTAGTGGAAACGAGGGAGACTGTGGTTGGAGTCCCCTCGCTGTGTTTCTAAAAGAACCAAGATGAACAAGTCATGGCTCTCAGAGGACTTTTCTTCCCCTGGGTCAGCCAGGGGACGGGAAAGGCACGCGCATTTTTGAGAGTGCTTCATGCAAAGCATCTTTTTCATCTTGAAAATGGGGGTCAACCGATGCCAGTCAAGTGGGGTGTGTGTGGCCCAGTTAGTGGAAACGAGGGATACTGTGGTTGGAGTCCCCTCGCTATGTTTCTAAAAGAACCAAGATGAACAAGTCATGGCTCTCAGAGGACTTTTCTTCCCCTGGGTCAGCCAGGGGACGGGAAAGGCACGCGTATTTTTGAGAGTGCTTCATGCAAAGCATCTTTTTCATCTTGAAAATGGTGGTTAACCGATGCCAGTCAAGTGGGGTGTGTGTGGCCCAGTTAGTGGAAACGAGGGAGACTGTGGTTGGAGTCCCCTGGCTGTGTTTCTAAAAGAACCAAGATGAACAAGTCATGGCTCTCAGAGGACTTTTCTTCCCCTGGGTCAGCCAGGGGACGGGAAAGGCACGCGTATTTTTGAGAGTGCTTCATGCAAAGCATCTTTTTCTTTTTCAAAAGGGGGGTCAACCAATACCAGTCAAGTGGGGTGTGTGTGGCCCAATTAGTGGCAACGAGGGAGACTGTGGTTGGAGTCCCCTCGCTGTGTTTCTAAAAGAACCAAGATGAACAAGTAATGGCTCTCAGAGGACTTTTCTTCCCCTGGGTCAGCCAGGGGATGGGAAAGGCACGCGTATTTTTGAGAGTGCTTCATGCAAAGCATCTTTTTCATCTTGAAAATGGGGGTCAACCGATGCCAGTCAAGTGGGGTGTGTGTGGCCCAGTTAGTGGAAACGAGGGAGACTGTGGTTGGAGTCCCCTTACTGTGTTTTACCTGCTTTTAGAAGGGCATGACATGGCTTAGAGGTTGACTTTCAGCATCTGGAAACTGTTGGCTACCAAAATGCTGCCTTTCCAACCTTTTTAACCGTGGATTTTCGTGACCTTATGCCCATCGCAGTGCCCCAAGAGCCGATGCCCAGGCGCCACTCCTTCTCCAACAAAGGCGTGCACGCGCTACACCAGCATGTCGCACTACACATCACTGATTCCTTGAGAAACTCTGTGTGACAGGGTGCATTTCACCACAGATAATTGGCCCAGTAAGCATGGACAGGGGCGTTACATGTCGCTGAATGGGCAATGGGTTACTGTGGGGAGAGATGGAGAAGGGTCTGCTGTACAAGTCTTGCAGTGCCCACGAGTTGTTTCAATCCTTCTTCTGTACGTAGAAGTTAATACACTGCTTCTGCCTCTTCAACCTCGTGTGGGTCCTCCACCTTGGCGCAAACCCTGTGTGGTCAGGCCACCCTTCCTTGTAACTGCGCACAAGGAATAGCACACACCTCCTTACTATGCTGGCAGCAGAGCTCAATGCCATCAGGCGGTCAAAGGTTTACTTTGAAATGTATGGGAAATGTGAGTCACACCGCTGAGAAGTTGTGGACGGTTAGCTCTGGAGACCGAGTTTCATCAATGGTTGTCTCCACTCAACCAGCAGCCAGGGAAGGCCGGGTGTGACAATGATGCAAACATGGGTGCGGCCCTTCGCTGTGACAATGTGACACACGTGCCTTGTGTGGTTCACGTGTTGAACCTGGTTGTCCAGCAATTTTTAAAGCACTATCCTGGCCCACATGGCCTTCTGCAGAGAGCACGGTGTAACGCCTTCCTTGATCCACACACTCAGATGGGCTGTAAATGATAGACTAGAGGGAAGCCACTCACCAAGCAGGACCCCTAGAACCCTGAAACCCTTTAACCCCTATACAGGGATTAGGAATTACACAGGGCCCAAGGTGATTAATACCTGTGGAAGGCTGCAGTTCCAGAGAATAGTAGTCAGGCAGGGTCAAAACATTAATTGAGGAACAGGAACAGAATGGGACGGCCAGGACTTAATCAGAAAACAAGCAGAGGTGAAATGCGGATTGGCCAACAAGGTACATAAACAGCAAGCAGGAAAAGTAGTCAGGTAACAAGCACACAAAATCATAAAACTGAACTGGGGGTAAAATTAACCAGAGGTTCATAGCTATGTCTGGCAGTGGTCTGCAGACAGGATGGGCATAAAAAAGGGTGTGGTGTCTTCCCATTGGTTGTAGCTGAATGATGGTATTTCATCTGTGAGATACCCACCAGCTACATTCAGCCAGAGATTCTGCATCTGTCAAGGTAATGCAGCCCAGTGGGTGAGCATAACCTGCGTCCACCTGCGCCGCTGGCATCGACTCCTCTCCCATCATCAGCACTATGCATGAAAGGAACACGTTGTCACCTGGCGACCGGAGTACAAATTGACGGAGCGTACTCCGTTGGTGACTTAACAGCCGTGTGCGGCAATGATGCAAACCTGGCTGCGGGCCATCGTCAGGGCAATGTGACACACGTGCCTTGTATGGCTCACGTGTTGAACCTAATTCTCCAGCAATTTTTAAAACACCATCCCGGCCTACATGGCCTTGTGCAGCGGGCACGCTCGCTATGTGCTCACTTCCATCGTGCGCACACAGCAGCTCAACAACTTTCGTCGCTACAGAAGTCTTTAGGTCTGGTGGTTAAACGCCTGAAATGCGATGTGCCGACACGCAGGAATTTGAATCTGCACATGTTGCAGCGTTTGTGGCAGCACCGCCGAACCCTGCTGCAATACGTTATGACATATAGCCTGGGATAACTTGATCCAGAGGTGGTGCAGATCACGCTGCTGGAGTGGTGTCAGATCAAGGACCCTGTGCACCCTGCTACACAGTTTACAAATGTCGACGAAGATGTTTAGCACTGGCAATGTCATTCTCAGCGTGACAATTCTGGTCATCTACATGATGGAGCACACTGTAATTATTATTCGGAGTCAGGTGTTGGGACAAGAGGAAGGGGAGGAAGTACAGGAGGAGTCATATGCGGAAGGGATAACAAGATCTACGAGGTCCAGATGGTCAGCGGCACCTATGCGGCAGTCATGGTGAGGGAGAGGGATTAACAAGGGCGCATAGTATCAGCAAAAAGTGTTGAGGAAGGTGCAGGAGCCCATGAAGAAATGGAGGACGAACTGACGATGGGCATGGAAGACTCAGCAGATGAGTGAGAGCTTGCTCACATTTCGGTTGTGCGAGGTTGTGGTGAGAGGGCAGAGGAAGGAGGCACGATTCTCACCTCTCTGCCACCAACACACCAAGGACTTGGTCCTCCTGGATGCACAAGACACATGAGCGCCTTCTTGCTGCACTACCTACAACATGACCCTCGGATTGTATGAATTCAAAGTAATCCTGAATACTGGGTTGCCACACTGTTAGATCCCCGGTACAAGACAAAATTTGGCGAAATAATTCCTGCCATAGAAATAGACGCACGTATACAGGAGTATCTGCAGAATGTGGTACGCAATCTTAGATCTGCTTTTCCACTAAACACCAGTGCTGCACAGAGTGAATCTCAACGCTTTGTCATGGATAGGAGGAAATGGTCTTTTACTTGTCCACATCTGAGGGACCGAGGGCTGGCTGCTGTGCTGAGATGGCGTTGAGTACGGTGTCCCTGCAGAGTTGCACTTTTGGTCATATACCAAAATGAGTTGAAAAAGGACAGATGCTGGTGGAAAGGGGAACAGGTGTGTTGGAAAGGGGTAAAAAGTTTTGGTCCGTGGATTTGGTGGTTAAGCAACAGTAACATTTGCTGAAGAAACACCATCTGTTACAAAGGGACTGGCAGATTTGGATAAGGTGGTATATACTATGTTACCGCTATATAACGAAAATTAATAAGAAAAGAAAGAGAAAGGTATATATCCCCATCAGCAGTCAGTGTCCACCGTGCTCCCAGTTGGAAAAGGAGAGGTTGGCAACTGGAAGGTTTGGTGGAGGATACAGAACTGTGTGGCTATGAAACTAATAGTAGCCTGAACCGAGTTAGACGCCATTCGGATCTGGAGACTGGGAGCCCTGTTAGCGTCACAGGGTCCACATGCCCACCCAGCCCAGGAACTCCCTGTTAACAACACAGGGGCCATGGAGTACGCTGACCGTGTGCGTAGGGGCCACACCTGTGGACAGCAAGCGCATCAGCAGCAGCAGGCCTGTTAATGCCACTGGGCTGCACAAGCAGGACTGGTAGGACAGGAGCTAGTTTTAACCGTTCTGCGTTACCAACTGTGGTGGTGGCCTGCATCGACACCCTATCCCTGCCTACCTCTGGCCTAAAGCCGCAATGGGTTCAACACATGGAGGTGTGCTCTTTCGGAGCATAATAGAAGACTGCGCACCTCCTTGTTGGCTCCAGCCCCTTTTATAACCTGGGTCCGCCCCAAACCAGGGTGAATGACAATGCACCTCCTGGAGACAAAAGTAGAGTGACACGTCATGAGTGGCATAACTAGCGTCCTATTTGGAACCGCAACTTCAATGATGACCTCATGGCTGCCATGACCCAAATACCTCACCAGTCATCGTCTGACCAGCAATAATGCGGTGACAAGTCATAGGGGTGGGCCTCTGCAAGCCATTTGGGAGGACACCTGATGCCCTGTGGTCTATATGGGACCCCCACATAAGGGGCAGGGCCAAAGAGTTCATTACCGGACCTAGTCTCTGATGCAGTAAGTGCCTGAGCATGCTCAGTAGCATGAAATACAGTCTCTGAAAAAAGACTATCAGCTTTAGCATGGTGTCTAGGCACAAAACAGGACTTAGACCCGGCATGGAATGCAAGTACCTGTGCAAAGAGGCTTTTCACACTTAGTGTGGGAGCATGCGCTGTATCCCAAAATGAAGACTTAGCGTCAGGAATGGCACAGTCAGGCTGAGCATACTCACTAGGCGAAACACTGTAGTTAGGCTGCAGCTGGGGTAAATCGGCACACGCATGCGCACTAGCTGCCTCTCCACACTTAGACGTGGAGGAGAAATTGCTCTTGGAGATGCTGTCTATGAACAGAAGGAAAAGCTAAAGGAAGCCTGACTTTCTATCCCTCCGAATTATGAAATGCAGCAATGAATTCCCTGAGTTTGCTATAACATTAGCGTAGCAAAATGTGCATGAGGGTGTCATGTAGAGGTGCTAGAAATAGCTTGGCACCAGTGGGGCAGTAATGGAATACAACAGCCAGTTCTATGATGCCACTAAATGGCAGTATTTTTTGCTATCATTATAGCTTATTAAAAACAGAGCAGGAGGGTGTCATGCACAGGTGCTAGAAATAGCTTGGCACCAGTGGGGCACTAATGGAATACAACAGCCAGTTCTATGATGCCACTAAATGGCAGTATTTTTTGCTATCATTATAGCTTATTAAAAACAGAGCAGGAGGGTGTCATTCACAGGTGCTAGAAATAGCTTGGCACCAGTGGGGCACTAATGGAATACAACAGCCAGTTCTATGATGCCACTAAATGGCAGTATTTTTTGCTATCATTATTATAGCTCATTAAAAAGAGAGCAGGAGGGTGTCATGCAGAGGTGCTGCACATAGATTTGCACCAGTGGGGCACTAATGGAGTACAACAGCCACTTCTTGTATGCCACTAGGTACACTGACTGATTGCTAGTATAATGGCTTAGTTAAAAAGAGTTTGAGTGTGCAATGCAGGCAGACGTGCTGCAAATATCTTTCCACTAGTGTGACTACACAAAAGTCCAATAGCCACGTTTAGGATGCCACAAGGTACACTGACTGTTTGCTAGTATAATGGCTTAGTTAAAAAGAGTTGGAGTGTTCAATGCAGGCGGACATGCTGCAAATATCTTTCCACTAGTGTGACTACACAAAAGTCCAATAGCCATGTTTAGGATGCCACTAGGTACACTGACTGTTTGCTAGTATAATGGCTTAGTTAAAAAGAGTTTGAGTGTGCAATGCAGGCAGACGTGCTGCAAATATCTTTCCACTAGTGTGACTACACAAAAGTCCAATAGCCACGTTTAGGATGCCACTAGGTACACTGACTGTTTGCTAGTATAATGGCTTAGTTAAAAAGAGTTTGAGTGTGCAATGCAGGCAGACGTGCTGCAAATATCTTTCCACTAGTGTGACTACACAAAAGTCCAATAGCCACGTTTAGGATGCCACTAGGTACACTGACTGTTTGCTAGTATAATGGCTCAGTCAAAAAGAGTTTGAGTGTGCAATGCAGACAGATGTGCTGCAAATATCTTCCACTAGTGTGACTACACAAAAGTCCAATAGCCACGTTTAGGATGCCACTAGGTACACTGACTGTTTGCTAGTATAATGGCTTAGTTAAAAAGAGTTTGAGTGTGCAATGCAGGCAGACGTGCTGCAAATATCTTTCCACTAGTGTGACTACACAAAAGTCCAATAGCCACGTTTAGGGTGCCACTAGGTACACTGACTGTTTGCTAGTATAATGGCTTAGTTAAAAAGAGTTTGAGTGTGCAATGCAGGCAGACGTGCTGCAAATATCTTCCACTAGTGTGACTACACAAAAGTCCAATAGCCACGTTTAGGATGCCACTAGGTACACTGACTGTTTGCTAGTATAATGGCTTAGTTAAAAAGAGTTTGAGTGTGCAATGCAGGCAGACGTGCTGCAAATATCTTTCCACTAGTGTGACTACACAAAAGTCCAATAGCCACGTTTAGGATGCCACTAGGTACACTGACTGTTTGCTAGTATAATGGCTTAGTTAAAAAGAGTTTGAGTGTGCAATGCAGGCAGACGTGCTGCAAATATCTTTCCACTAGTGTGACTACACAAAAGTCCAATAGCCACGTTTAGGATGCCACTAGGTACACTGACTGTTTGCTAGTATAATGGCTTAGTTAAAAAGAGTTTGAGTGTGCAATGCAGGCAGACGTGCTGCAAATATCTTTCCACTAGTGTGACTACACAAAAGTCCAATAGCCACGTTTAGGATGCCACTAGGTACACTGACTGTTTGCTAGTATAATGGCTCAGTCAAAAAGAGTTTGAGTGTGCAATGCAGACAGATGTGCTGCAAATATCTTCCACTAGTGTGACTACACAAATGTCCAATAGCCACGTTTAGGATGCCACTAGGTACACTGACTGTTTGCTAGTATAATGGCTTAGTTAAAAAGAGTTTGAGTGTGCAATGCAGGCAGACGTGCTGCAAATATCTTTCCACTAGTGTGACTACACAAAAGTCCAATAGCCACGTTTAGGATGCCACTAGGTACACTGACTGTTTGCTAGTATAATGGCTTAGTTAAAAAGAGTTTGAGTGTGCAATGCAGGCAGACGTGCTGCAAATATCTTCCACTAGTGTGACTACACAAAAGTCCAATAGCCACGTTTAGGATGCCACTAGGTACACTGACTGTTTGCTAGTATAATGGCTTAGTTAAAAAGAGTTTGAGTGTGCAATGCAGGCAGACGTGCTGCAAATATCTTTCCACTAGTGTGACTACACAAAAGTCCAATAGCCACGTTTAGGATGCCACTAGGTACACTGACTGTTTGCTAGTATAATGGCTTAGTTAAAAAGAGTTTGAGTGTGCAATGCAGGCAGACGTGCTGCAAATATCTTTCCACTAGTGTGACTACACAAAAGTCCAATAGACACGTTTAGGATGCCACTAGGTACACTGACTGTTTGCTAGTATAATGGCTTAGTCAAAAAGAGTTTGAGTGTGCAATGCAGGCAGACGTGCTGCAAATATCTTCCACTAGTGTGACTACACAAAAGTCCAATAGCCACGTTTAGGATGCCACTAGGTACACTGACTGTTTGCTAGTATAATGGCTTAGTTAAAAAGAGTTTGAGTGTGCAATGCAGGCAGACGTGCTGCAAATATCTTTCCACTAGTGTGACTACACAAAACTCCAATAGCCACGTTTAGGATGCCACAAGGTACACTGACTGTTTGCTAGTATAATGGCTTAGTTAAAAAGAGTTTGAGTGTGCAATGCAGGCAGACGTGCTGCAAATATCTTCCACTAGTGTGACTACACAAAAGTCCAATAGCCACGTTTAGGATGCCACTAGGTACACTGACTGTTTGCTAGTATAATGGCTTAGTTAAAAAGAGTTTGAGTGAACAATGCAGGCAGACGTGCTGCAAATATCTTTCCACTAGTGTGACTACAAAAAGTCCAATAGCCACGTTTAGGATGCCACTAGGTACACTGACTGTTTGCTAGTATAATGGCTTAGTTAAAAAGAGTTTGAGTGTGCAATGCAGGCAGACGTGCTGCAAATATCTTTCCACTAGTGTGACTACACAAAAGTCCAATAGCCACGTTTAGGATGACACTAGGTACACTGACTGTTTGCTAGTATAATGGCTTAGTTAAAAAGAGTTTGAGTGTGCAATGCAGGCAGACGTGCTGCAAATATCTTTCCACTAGTGTGACTACACAAAAGTCCAATAGCCATGTTTAGGATTCCACTAGGTACACTGACTGTTTGCTAGTATAATGGCTTAGTTAAAAAGAGTTTGAGTGTGCAATGCAGGCAGACGTGCTGCAAATATCTTTCCACTAGTGTGACTACACAAAAGTCCAATAGCCACGTTTAGGATGCCACTAGGTACACTGACGGTTTGCTAGTATAATGGCTTAGTTAAAAAGAGTTTGAGTGTGCAATGCAGGCAGACGTGCTGCAAATATCTTTCCACTAGTGTGACTACACAAAAGTCCAATAGCCACGTTTAGGATGCCACTAGGTACACTGACTGTTTGCTAGTATAATGGCTTAGTTAAAAAGAGTTTGAGTGTGCAATGCAGGCAGACGTGCTGCAAATATCTTTCCACTAGTGTGACTACACAAAAGTCCAATAGCCACGTTTAGGATGCCACTAGGTACACTGACTGTTTGCTAGTATAATGGCTTAGTTAAAAAGAGTTTGAGTGTGCAATGCAGGCAGACGTGCTGCAAATATCTTTCCACTAGTGTGACTACACAAAAGTCCAATAGCCACGTTTAGGATGCCACTAGGACCACTGACTGTTTGCTAGTATAATGGCTTAGTTAAAAAGAGTTTGAGTGTGCAATGCAGGCAGACGTGCTGCAAATATCTTTCCACTAGTGTGACTACACAAAAGTCCAAAAGCCATGTTTAGGATGCCACTAGGTACACTGACTGTTTGCTAGTATAATGGCTTAGTTAAAAAGAGTTTGAGTGTGCAATGCAGGCAGACGTGCTGCAAATATCTTTCCACTAGTGTGACTACACAAAAGTCCAATAGCCACGTTTAGGATGCCACTAGGTACACTGACTGTTTGCTAGTATAATGGCTTAGTTAAAAAGAGTTTGAGTGTGCAATGCAGGCAGACGTGCTGCAAATATCTTTCCACTAGTGTGACTACACAAAAGTCCAATAGCCACGTTTAGGATGCCACTAGGTACACTGACTGTTTGCTAGTATAATGGCTTAGTTAAAAAGAGTTTGAGTGTGCAATGCAGGCAGACGTGCTGCAAATATCTTCCACTAGTGTGACTACACAAAAGTCCAATAGCCACGTTTAGGATGCCACTAGGTACACTGACTGTTTGCTAGTATAATGGCTTAGTTAAAAAGAGTTTGAGTGTGCAATGCAGGCAGACGTGCTGCAAATATCTTTCCACTAGTGTGACTACACAAAAGTCCAATAGCCACGTTTAGGATGCCAGTAGGTACACTGACTGTTTGCTAGTATAATGGCTTAGTTAAAAAGAGTTTGAGTGTGCAATGCAGGCAGTCGTGCTGCAAATATCTTTCCACTAGTGTGACTACACAAAAGTCCAATAGCCACGTTTAGGATGCCACTAGGTACACTGACTGTTTGCTAGTATAATGGCTTAGTTAAAAAGAGTTTGAGTGTGCAATGCAGGCAGACGTGCTGCAAATATCTTTCCACTAGTGTGACTACACAAAAGTCCAATAGCCACGTTTAGGATGCCACTAGGTACACTGACTGTTTGCTAGTATAATGGCTTAGTTAAAAAGAGTTTGAGTGTGCAATGCAGGCAGTCGTGCTGCAAATATCTTTCCACTAGTGTGACTACACAAAAGTCCAATAGCCACGTTTAGGATGCCACTAGGTACACTGACTGTTTGCTAGTATAATGGCTTAGTTAAGAAGAGTTTGACTGTGCAATGCAGGCAGACGTGCTGCAAATATCTTTCCACTAGTGTGACTACACAAAAGTCCAATAGCCACGTTTAGGATGCCACTAGGTACACTGACTGTTTGCTAGTATAATGGCTTAGTTAAAAAGAGTTTGAGTGTGCAATGCAGGCAGACGTGCTGCAAATATCTTTCCACTAGTGTGACTACACAAAAGTCCAATAGCCATGTTTAGGATGCCACTAGGTACACTGATTGTTTGCTAGTATAATGGCTTAGTTAAAAAGAGTTTGAGTGTGCAATGCAGGCAGACGTGCTGCAAATATCTTTCCACTAGTGTGACTACACAAAAGTACAATAGCCACGTTTAGGATGCCACTAGGTACACTGACTGTTTGCTAGTATAATGGCTTAGTTATAATGAGTTGGAGTGTGCAATGCAGGTAGAGGTGCTGCAAATGTCTTTGCACTAGTGGGACTATAGCAAAGTCCAATAGCCACGTTTAGGATGCCACTAGGTACACTGAGTGTTTGCTAGTATAATGGCTTAGTTATAATGAGTTGGAGTGTGCAATGCAGGCAGAGGTGCTGCAAATGTCTTTGCACTAGTGTGACTAGACAACAGTCCAATAGCCACGTTTAGGATGCCACTAGGTACACTGAGTGTTTGCTAGTATAATGGCTTAGTTATAATGAGTTGGAGTGTGCAGAGGAAAGGAGTAGAGTTGAGCGTGGTTCGCGGTTCGAGGTTCTAGGCTCGAGTGATTTTGGTGCCTGTTCTAGATCGAACTAGAACTTGAGCTTTTTGCAAAAGCTCGATAGTTCTAGAAACGTTCGAGAACGGTTCTAGCAGCAAAAAAACAGCTAATTCCTAGCTGGCTTTCCACTGTAATAGTGTAAGTCACTCTGTGTCTCACACTGTTATGACATTTCAGTGTATAGTGTGCGTGAACAGCGCCTTCAGATCACTGCTGTTTGTATAATGGCATTTTTTTTTTTTTCCTTGTCTTCCTTCCCTAAGCGCGCGCGTGTAGTGGGGCGGGCCAGCATGTCAGCCAATCCCAGACACACACACAGCTAAGTGGACTTTTAGCCAGAGAAGCAAGGGCATGTGTGATAGGATGTCCATGTCACATGACCCTGCATTATAAAAACGGGCATTTTCCTCCAGGACGCCATTATCTCTTCTGCGTCCTTGGTGTCAGACATCACTGGTGCAGCTCCGTCCTGAGTCCTATCGCTGATACAGCTGTATGCGCTCCATACACAGCGCTGGACAGCATAGGGATAGCACTTTCCATCAGTTCTTTTAAGGGCTCGTACCGGCAGGGTCATTGCCATAGGTGACAGGTCCTGAAAACAGCGACACCGTCGGTGTAGCTAAGGTCAGGGATTTCGTCGCTGCATTTCCCCATTAGGAGGGAATAGAAAGGCAGGCTTCCATTCCTCTACCCAAAGCCCCACAATCCTGGCACTGTACCCTCCTGTCCTCTGCACACTCCAACTCATTATAACTAAGCCATTATACTAGCAAACACTCAGTGTACCTAGTGGCATCCTAAACGTGGCTATTGGACTTTTGTCTAGTCACACTAGTGCAAATATATTTGCAGCACCTCTGCCTGCATTGCACACTCCAACTCATTATAACTAAGCCATTATACTAGCAAACACTCAGTGTACCTGGTGGCATCCTAAACGTGGCTATTGGACTTTGCTATAGTCCCACTAGTGCAAAGACATTTGCAGCACCTCTACCTGCATTGCACACTCCAACTCATTATAACTAAGCTATTATACTAGCAAACAGTCAGTGTACCTAGTGGCATCCTAAACATGGCTATTGGACTTTTGTGTAGTCACACTAGTGGAAAGATATTTGCAGCACCTCTGCCTGCATTGCACACTCAAACTCTTTTTAACTAAGCCATTATACTAGCAAACAGTCAGTGTACCTAGTGGCATCCTAAACGTGGCTATTGGACTTTTGTGTAGTCACACTAGTGGAAAGATATTTGCAGCCCGTCTGCCTGCATTGCACACTCAAACTCTTTTTAACTAAGCCATTATACTAGCAAACAGTCAGTGTACCTAGTGGCATCCTAAACGTGGCTATTGGACTTTTGTGTAGTCACACTAGTGGAAGATATTTGCAGCACGTCTGCCTGCATTGCACACTCAAACTCTTTTTAACTAAGCCGTTATACTAGCAAACAGTCAGTGTACCTAGTGGCATCCTAAACGTGGCTATTGGACTTTTGTGTAGTCACACTAGTGGAAAGATATTTGCAGCACGTCTGCCTGCATTGCACACTCAAACTCTTTTTAACTAAGCCATTATACTAGCAAACAGTCAGTGTACCTAGTGGCATCCTAAACGTGGCTATTGGACTTTTGTGTAGTCACACTAGTGGAAAGATATTTGCAGCACGTCTGCCTGCATTGCACACTCAAACTCTTTTTAACTAAGCCATTATACTAGCAAACAGTCAGTGTACCTAGTGGCATCCTAAACGTGGCTATTGGACTTTTGTGTAGTCACACTAGTGGAAAGATATTTGCAGCACGTCTGCCTGCATTGCACACTCAAACTCTTTTTAACTAAGCCATTATACTAGCAAACAGACAGTGTACCTAGTGGCATCCTAAACGTGGCTATTGGACTTTTGTGTAGTCACACTAGTGGAAAGATATTTGCAGCACGTCTGCCTGCATTGCACACTCAAACTCTTTTTAACTAAGCCATTATACTAGCAAACAGTCAGTGTACCTAGTGGCATCCTAAACGTGGCTATTGGACTTTTGTGTAGTCACACTAGTGGAAAGATATTTGCAGCACGTCTGCCTGCATTGCACACTCAAACTCTTTTTAACTAAGACATTATACTAGTAAACAGTCAGTGTACCTAGTGGCATCCTAAACGTGGCTATTGGACTTTTGTGTAGTCACACTAGTGGAAAGATATTTGCAGCACGTCTGCCTGCATTGCACACTCAAACTCTTTTTAACTAAGACATTATACTAGTAAACAGTCAGTGTACCTAGTGGCATCCTAAACGTGGCTATTGGACTTTTGTGTAGTCACACTAGTGGAAAGATATTTGCAGCACGTCTGCCTGCATTGCACACTCAAACTCTTTTTAACTAAGCCATTACACTAGCAAACAGTCAGTGTACCTAGTGGCATCCCAAACGTGGCTATTGGACTTTTGTGTAGTCACACTAGTGGAAAGATATTTGCAGCACGTCTGCCTGCATTGCACACTCAAACTCTTTTTAACTAAGCCATTATACTAGCAAACAGTCAGTGTACCTAGTGGCATCCTAAACGTGGCTATTGGACTTTTGTGTAGTCACACTAGTGGAAGATATTTGCAGCACGTCTGCCTGCATTGCACACTCAAACTCTTTTTAACTAAGCCATTATACTAGCAAACAGTCAGTGTACCTAGTGGCATCCTAAACGTGGCTATTGGACTTTTGTGTAGTCACACTAGTGGAAAGATATTTGCAGCACGTCTGCCTGCATTGCACACTCAAACTCTTTTTAACTAAGCCATTACACTAGCAAACAGTCAGTGTACCTAGTGGCATCCCAAACGTGGCTATTGGACTTTTGTGTAGTCACACTAGTGGAAAGATATTTGCAGCACGTCTGCCTGCATTGCACACTCAAACTCTTTTTAACTAAGCCATTATACTAGCAAACAGTCAGTGTACCTAGTGGCATCCTAAACGTGGCTATTGGACTTTTGTGTAGTCACACTAGTGGAAGATATTTGCAGCACGTCTGCCTGCATTGCACACTCAAACTCTTTTTAACTAAGCCATTATACTAGCAAACAGTCAGTGTACCTAGTGGCATCCTAAACGTGGCTATTGGACTTTTGTGTAGTCACACTAGTGGAAAGATATTTGCAGCACGTCTGCTTGCATTGCACACTCAAACTCTTTTTAACTAAGCCATTATACTAGCAAACAGTCAGTGTACCTAGTGGCATCCTAAACGTGGCTATTGGACTTTTGTGTAGTCACACTAGTGGAAAGATATTTGCAGCACGTCTGCCTGCATTGCACACTCAAACTCTTTTTAACTAAGCCATTATACTAGTAAACAGTCAGTGTACCTAGTGGCATCCTAAACGTGGCTATTGGACTTTTGTGTAGTCACACTAGTGGAAAGATATTTGCAGCACGTCTGCCTTCATTGCACACTCAAACTCTTTTTTAACTAAGCCAATATACAAGCAAACAGTCAGTGTACCTAGTGGCATCCTAAACGTGGCTATTGGACGTTTGTGTAGTCACACTAGTGGAAAGATATTTGCAGCACGTCTGCCTGCATTGCACACTCAAACTCTTTTTAACTAAGCCATTATACTAGCAAACAGTCAGTGTACCTAGTGGCATCCTAAACGTGGCTATTGGACTTTTGTGTAGTCACACTAGTGGAAAGATATTTGCAGCACGTCTGCCTGCATTGCACACTCAAACTCTTTTTAACTAAGCCATTACACTAGCAAACAGTCAGTGTACCTAGTGGCATCCTAAACGTGGCTATTGGACTTTTGTGTAGTCACACTAGTGGAAAGATATTTGCAGCACGTCTGCCTGCATTGCACACTCAAACTCTTTTTAACTAAGCCATTATACTAGCAAACAGTCAGTGTACCTAGTGGCATCCTAAACGTGGCTATTGGACTTTTGTGTAGTCACACTAGTGGAAGATATTTGCAGCACGTCTGCCTGCATTGCACACTCAAACTCTTTTTAACTAAGCCATTATACTAGCAAACAGTCAGTGTACCTAGTGGCATCCTAAACGTGGCTATTGGACTTTTGTGTAGTCACACTAGTGGAAAGATATTTGCAGCACGTCTGCCTGCATTGCACACTCAAACTCTTTTTAACTAAGCCATTATACTAGCAAACAGTCAGTGTACCTAGTGGCATCCTAAACGTGGCTATTGGACGTTTGTGTAGTCACACTAGTGGAAAGATATTTGCAGCACATCTGCCTGCATTGCACACTCAAACTCTTTTTAATTAAGCCATTATACTAGCAAACAGTCAGTGTACCTAGTGGCATCCTAAACGTGGCTATTGGACTTTTGTGTAGTCACACAAGTGGAAAGATATTTGCAGCACGTCTGCCTGCATTGCACACTCAAACTCTTTTTAACTAAGCCATTATACTAGCAAACAGTCAGTGTACCTAGTGGCATCCTAAACGTGGCTATTGGACTTTTGTGTAGTCACACTAGTGGAAAGATATTTGCAGCACCTCTGCCTGCATTGCACACTCAAACTCTTTTTAACTAAGCCATTATACTAGCAAACAGTCAGTGTACCTAGTGGCATCCTAAACGTGGCTATTGGACTTTTGTGTAGTCACACTAGTGGAAAGATATTTGCAGCCCGTCTGCCTGCATTGCACACTCAAACTCTTTTTAACTAAGCCATTATACTAGCAAACAGTCAGTGTACCTAGTGGCATCCTAAACGTGGCTATTGGACTTTTGTGTAGTCACACTAGTGGAAGATATTTGCAGCACGTCTGCCTGCATTGCACACTCAAACTCTTTTTAACTAAGCCGTTATACTAGCAAACAGTCAGTGTACCTAGTGGCATCCTAAACGTGGCTATTGGACTTTTGTGTAGTCACACTAGTGGAAAGATATTTGCAGCACGTCTGCCTGCATTGCACACTCAAACTCTTTTTAACTAAGCCATTATACTAGCAAACAGTCAGTGTACCTAGTGGCATCCTAAACGTGGCTATTGGACTTTTGTGTAGTCACACTAGTGGAAAGATATTTGCAGCACGTCTGCCTGCATTGCACACTCAAACTCTTTTTAACTAAGCCATTATACTAGCAAACAGTCAGTGTACCTAGTGGCATCCTAAACGTGGCTATTGGACTTTTGTGTAGTCACACTAGTGGAAAGATATTTGCAGCACGTCTGCCTGCATTGCACACTCAAACTCTTTTTAACTAAGCCATTATACTAGCAAACAGACAGTGTACCTAGTGGCATCCTAAACGTGGCTATTGGACTTTTGTGTAGTCACACTAGTGGAAAGATATTTGCAGCACGTCTGCCTGCATTGCACACTCAAACTCTTTTTAACTAAGCCATTATACTAGCAAACAGTCAGTGTACCTAGTGGCATCCTAAACGTGGCTATTGGACTTTTGTGTAGTCACACTAGTGGAAAGATATTTGCAGCACGTCTGCCTGCATTGCACACTCAAACTCTTTTTAACTAAGCCATTATACTAGTAAACAGTCAGTGTACCTAGTGGCATCCTAAACGTGGCTATTGGACTTTTGTGTAGTCACACTAGTGGAAAGATATTTGCAGCACGTCTGCCTGCATTGCACACTCAAACTCTTTTTAACTAAGCCATTATACAAGCAAACAGTCAGTGTACCTAGTGGCATCCTAAACGTGGCTATTGGACTTTTGTGTAGTCACACTAGTGGAAAGATATTTGCAGCACGTCTGCCTGCATTGCACACTCAAACTCTTTTTAACTAAGCCATTATACTAGCAAACAGTCAGTGTACCTAGTGGCATCCTAAACGTGGCTATTGGACTTTTGTGTAGTCACACTAGTGGAAAGATATTTGCAGCACGTCTGCCTGCATTGCACACTCAAACTCTTTTTAACTAAGCCATTACACTAGCAAACAGTCAGTGTACCTAGTGGCATCCCAAACGTGGCTATTGGACGTTTGTGTAGTCACACTAGTGGAAAGATATTTGCAGCACGTCTGCCTGCATTGCACACTCAAACTCTTTTTAACTAAGCCATTATACTAGCAAACAGTCAGTGTACCTAGTGGCATCCTAAACGTGGCTATTGGACTTTTGTGTAGTCACACTAGTGGAAGATATTTGCAGCACGTCTGCCTGCATTGCACACTCAAACTCTTTTTAACTAAGCCATTATACTAGCAAACAGTCAGTGTACCTAGTGGCATCCTAAACGTGGCTATTTCACTTTTGTGTAGTCACACTAGTGGAAAGATATTTGCAGCACGTCTGCCTGCATTGCACACTCAAACTCTTTTTAACTAAGCCATTATACTAGTAAACAGTCAGTGTACCTAGTGGCATCCTAAACGTGGCTATTGGACTTTTGTGTAGTCACACTAGTGGAAAGATATTTGCAGCACGTCTGCCTTCATTGCACACTCAAACTCTTTTTTAACTAAGCCAATATACAAGCAAACAGTCAGTGTACCTAGTGGCATCCTAAACGTGGCTATTGGACGTTTGTGTAGTCACACTAGTGGAAAGATATTTGCAGCACGTCTGCCTGCATTGCACACTCAAACTCTTTTTAACTAAGCCATTATACTAGCAAACAGTCAGTGTACCTAGTGGCATCCTAAACGTGGCTATTGGACTTTTGTGTAGTCACACTAGTGGAAAGATATTTGCAGCACGTCTGCCTGCATTGCACACTCAAACTCTTTTTAACTAAGCCATTACACTAGCAAACAGTCAGTGTACCTAGTGGCATCCTAAACGTGGCTATTGGACTTTTGTGTAGTCACACTAGTGGAAAGATATTTGCAGCACGTCTGCCTGCATTGCACACTCAAACTCTTTTTAACTAAGCCATTATACTAGCAAACAGTCAGTGTACCTAGTGGCATCCTAAACGTGGCTATTGGACTTTTGTGTGGTCACACTAGTGGAAGATATTTGCAGCACGTCTGCCTGCATTGCACACTCAAACTCTTTTTAACTAAGCCATTATACTAGCAAACAGTCAGTGTACCTAGTGGCATCCTAAACGTGGCTATTGGACTTTTGTGTAGTCACACTAGTGGAAAGATATTTGCAGCACGTCTGCCTGCATTGCACACTCAAACTCTTTTTAACTAAGCCATTATACTAGCAAACAGTCAGTGTACCTAGTGGCATCCTAAACGTGGCTATTGGACTTTTGTGTAGTCACACTAGTGGAAAGATATTTGCAGCACGTCTGCCTGCATTGCACACTCAAACTCTTTTTAACTAAGCCATTATACTAGTAAACAGTCAGTGTACCTAGTGGCATCCTAAACGTGGCTATTGGACTTTTGTGTAGTCACACTAGTGGAAATATATTTGCAGCACGTCTGCCTGCATTGCACACTCAAACTCTTTTTAACTAAGCCATTATACAAGCAAACAGTCAGTGTACCTAGTGGCATCCTAAACGTGGCTATTGGACTTTTGTGTAGTCACACTAGTGGAAAGATATTTGCAGCACGTCTGCCTGCATTGCACACTCAAACTCTTTTTAACTAAGCCATTATACTAGCAAACAGTCAGTGTACCTAGTGGCATCCTAAACGTGGCTATTGGACTTTTGTGTAGTCACACTAGTGGAAAGATATTTGCAGCACGTCTGCCTGCATTGCACACTCAAACTCTTTTTAACTAAGCCATTACACTAGCAAACAGTCAGTGTACCTAGTGGCATCCCAAACGTGGCTATTGGACTTTTGTGTAGTCACACTAGTGGAAAGATATTTGCAGCACGTCTGCCTGCATTGCACACTCAAACTCTTTTTAACTAAGCCATTATACTAGCAAACAGTCAGTGTACCTAGTGGCATCCTAAACGTGGCTATTGGACTTTTGTGTAGTCACACTAGTGGAAGATATTTGCAGCACGTCTGCCTGCATTGCACACTCAAACTCTTTTTAACTAAGCCATTATACTAGCAAACAGTCAGTGTACCTAGTGGCATCCTAAACGTGGCTATTGGACTTTTGTGTAGTCACACTAGTGGAAAGATATTTGCAGCACGTCTGCTTGCATTGCACACTCAAACTGTTTTTAACTAAGCCATTATACTAGCAAACAGTCAGTGTACCTAGTGGCATCCTAAACGTGGCTATTGGACTTTTGTGTAGTCACACTAGTGGAAAGATATTTGCAGCACGTCTGCCTGCATTGCACACTCAAACTCTTTTTAACTAAGCCATTATACTAGTAAACAGTCAGTGTACCTAGTGGCATCCTAAACGTGGCTATTGGACTTTTGTGTAGTCACACTAGTGGAAAGATATTTGCAGCACGTCTGCCTTCATTGCACACTCAAACTCTTTTTTAACTAAGCCAATATACAAGCAAACAGTCAGTGTACCTAGTGGCATCCTAAACGTGGCTATTGGACGTTTGTGTAGTCACACTAGTGGAAAGATATTTGCAGCACGTCTGCCTGCATTGCACACTCAAACTCTTTTTAACTAAGCCATTATACTAGCAAACAGTCAGTGTACCTAGTGGCATCCTAAACGTGGCTATTGGACTTTTGTGTAGTCACACTAGTGGAAAGATATTTGCAGCACGTCTGCCTGCATTGCACACTCAAACTCTTTTTAACTAAGCCATTACACTAGCAAACAGTCAGTGTACCTAGTGGCATCCTAAACGTGGCTATTGGACTTTTGTGTAGTCACACTAGTGGAAAGATATTTGCAGCACGTCTGCCTGCATTGCACACTCAAACTCTTTTTAACTAAGCCATTATACTAGCAAACAGTCAGTGTACCTAGTGGCATCCTAAACGTGGCTATTGGACTTTTGTGTAGTCACACTAGTGGAAGATATTTGCAGCACGTCTGCCTGCATTGCACACTCAAACTCTTTTTAACTAAGCCATTATACTAGCAAACAGTCAGTGTACCTAGTGGCATCCTAAACGTGGCTATTGGACTTTTGTGTAGTCACACTAGTGGAAAGATATTTGCAGCACGTCTGCCTGCATTGCACACTCAAACTCTTTTTAACTAAGCCATTATACTAGCAAACAGTCAGTGTACCTAGTGGCATCCTAAACGTGGCTATTGGACGTTTGTGTAGTCACACTAGTGGAAAGATATTTGCAGCACATCTGCCTGCATTGCACACTCAAACTCTTTTTAATTAAGCCATTATACTAGCAAACAGTCAGTGTACCTAGTGGCATCCTAAACGTGGCTATTGGACTTTTGTGTAGTCACACAAGTGGAAAGATATTTGCAGCACGTCTGCCTGCATTGCACACTCAAACTCTTTTTAACTAAGCCATTATACTAGCAAACAGTCAGTGTACCTAGTGGCATCCTAAACGTGGCTATTGGACTTTTGTGTAGTCACACTAGTGGAAAGATATTTGCAGCACGTCTGCCTGCATTGCACACTCAAACTCTTTTTAACTAAGCCATTATACTAGCAAACAGTCATTGTACCTAGTGGCATCCTAAACGTGGCTATTGGACTTTTGTGTAGTCACACTAGTGGAAAGATATTTGCAGCACGTCTGCCTGCATTGCACACTCAAACTCTTTTTAACTAAGCCATTATACTAGCAAACAGTCAGTGTACCTAGTGGCATCCTAAACGTGGCTATTGGACTTTTGTGTAGTCACACTAGTGGAAAGATATTTGCAGCACGTCTGCCTGCATTGCACACTCAAACTCTTTTTAACTAAGCCATTATACTAGCAAACAGTCAGTGTACCTAGTGGCATCCTAAACGTGGCTATTGGACTTTTGTGTAGTCACACTAGTGGAAAGATATTTGCAGCACGTCTGCCTGCATTGCACACTCAAACTCTTTTTAACTAAGCCATTAGACTAGCAAACAGTCAGTGTACCTAGTGGCATCCTAAATGTGGCTATTGGACTTTTGTGTAGTCACACTAGTGGAAAGATATTTTCAGCACGTCTGCCTGTATTGCACACTCAAACTCTTTTTAACTAAGCCATTATACTAGCAAACAGTCAGTGTACCTGGTGGCATCCTAAACGTGGCTATTGGACTTTTGTGTAGTCACACTAGTGGAAAGATATTTGCAGCACGTCTGCCTGCATTGCACACTCAAACTCTTTTTAACTAAGCCATTATACTAGCAAACAGTCAGTGTACCTAGTGGCATCCTAAACGTGGCTATTGGACTTTTGTGTAGTCACACTAGTGGAAAGATATTTGCAGCACGTCTGCCTGCATTGCACACTCAAACTCTTTTTAACTAAGCCATTATACTAGCAAACAGTCAGTGTACCTAGTGGCATCCTAAACGTGGCTATTGGACTTTTGTGTAGTCACACTAGTGGAAAGATATTTGCAGCACGTCTGCCTGCATTGCACACTCAAACTCTTTTTAACTAAGCCATTATACTAGCAAACAGTCAGTGTACCTAGTGGCATCCTAAACGTGGCTATTGGACTTTTGTGTAGTCACACTAGTGGAAAGGTATTTGCAGCACGTCAGCCTGCATTGCACACTCAAACTCTTTTTAACTAAGCCATTATACTAGCAAACAGTCAGTGTACCTAGTGGCATCCTAAACATGGCTATTGGACTTTTGTGTAGTCACACTAGTGGAAAGATATTTGCAGCACGTCTGCCTGCATTGCACACTCAAACTCTTTTTAACTAAGCCATTATACTAGCAAACAGTCAGTGTACCTAGTGGCATCCTAAACGTGGCTATTGGACTTTTGTGTAGTCAAACTAGTGGAAAGATATTTGCAGCACGTCTGCCTGCATTGCACACTCAAACTCTTTTTAACTAAGCCATTAAACTAGCAAACAGTCAGTGTACCTAGTGGCATACAAGAAGTGGCTGTTGTACTCCATTAGTGCCCCACTGGTGCAAATCTATGTGCAGCACCTCTGCATGACACCCTCCTGCTCTCTTTTTAATGAGCTATAATAATGATAGCAAAAAATACTGCCATTTAGTGGCATCATAGAACTGGCTGTTGTATTCCATTAGTGCCCCACTGGTGCCAAGCTATTTCTAGCACCTGTGCATGACACCCTCCTGCTCTGTTTTTAATAAGCTATAATGATAGCAAAAAATACTGCCATTTAGTGGCATCATAGAACTGGCTGTTGTATTCCATTACTGCCCCACTGTTGCCAAGCTATTTCTAGCACCTCTGCATGACACCCTCCTGCTCAGTTTTTAATAAGCTATAATGATAGCAAAAAATACTGCCATTTAGTGGCATCATAGAACTGGCTGTTGTATTCCATTACTGCCCCACTGGTGCCAAGCTATTTCTAGCACCTGTGCATGACACCCTCCTGCTCTGTTTTTAATAAGCTATAATGATAGCAAAAAATACTGCCATTTAGTGGCATCATAGAACTGGCTGTTGTATTCCATTAGTGCCCCACTGGTGCCAAGCTATTTCTAGCACCTGTGCATGACACCCTCCTGCTCTGTTTTTAATAAGCTATAATGATAGCAAAAAATACTGCCATTTAGTGGCATCATAGAACTGGCTGTTGTATTCCATTACTGCCCCATTGGTGCCAAGCTATTTCTAGCACCTCTACATGACACCCTCATGCACATTTTGCTACGCTAATGTTATAGCAAACTCAGGGAATTCATTGCTGCATTTGATAATTCGGAGGGATAGAAAGTGAGGCTTCCTTTAGCTTTTCCTTCTGTTCATAGACAGCATCTCCAAGTTCACACCCGAAGAGCAATTTCTCCTCCACGTCTAAGTGTGGAGAGGCAGCTAGTGCGCATGCGTGTGCCGATTTACCCCAGCTGCAGCCTAACTACAGTGTTTCGCCTAGTGAGTATGCTCAGCCTGACTGTGCCATTCCTGACGCTAAGTCTTCATTTTGGGATACAGCGCATGCTCCCACACTAAGTGTGAAAAGCCTCTTTGCACAGGTACTTGCATTCCGTGCCGGGTCTAAGTCCTGTTTTGTGCCTAGACACCATGCTAAAGCTGATAGTCTTTTTTCAGAGACTGTATTTCATGCTACTGAGCATGCTCAGGCACTTACTGCATCAGAGACTAGGTCCGGTAATGAACTCTTTGGCCCTGCCCCTGATGTGGGGGTCCCATATAGACCACAGGGCATCAGGTGTCCTCCCAAATGGCTTGCAGAGGCCTACCCCTATGACTTGTCACCGCATTATTGATGGTCAGACGATGACTGGTGAGGTATTTGGGTCATGGCAGCCATGAGGTCATCATTGAAGTTGCGGTTCCAAATAGGACGCTAGTTATGCCACTCATGACGTGTCACTCTACTTTTGTCTCCAGGAGGTGCATTGTGGTTCACCCTGGTTTGGGGCGGACCCAGGTTATAAAAGGGGCTGGAGCCAACAAGGAGGTGCGCAGTCTTCTATTATGCTCCGAAAGAGCACACCTCCATGTGTTGAACCCATTGCGGCTTTAGGCCAGAGGTAGGCAGGGATAGGGTGTCGATGCAGGCCACCACCACAGTTGGTAACGCAGAACGGTTAAGACCAGCTCCTGTCCTACCAGTCCTGCTTATGCAGCCCAGTGGCATTAACAGGCCTGCTGCTGCTGATGCGCCTGCTGTCCACAGGTGTGGCCCCTACGCACACGGTCAGCGTACTCAATGGCCCCTGTGTTGTTAACAGGGAGTTCCTGGGCTGGGTGGGCATGTGGACCCTGTGACGCTAACAGGGCTCCCAGTCTCCAGATCCGAATGGCGTCTAACTCGGTTCAGGCTACTATTAGTTTCATAGCCACACAGCTCTGTATCCTCCACCAAACCTTCCAGTTGCCAACCTCTCCTTTTCCAACTGGGAGCACAGTGGACACTGACTGCTGATGGGGATATATACCTTTCTCTTTCTTTTCTTATTAATTTTCGTTATATAGCGGTAACATAGTATATACCACCTTATCCAAATCTGCCAGTCCCACTGTAACAGATGGTGTTTCTTCAGCAAATGTTACTGTTGCTTAACCACCAAATCCACGGACCAAAACTTTTTACCCCTTTCCAACACACCTGTTCCCCTTTCCACCAGCATCTGTCCTTTTTCAACTCATTTTGGTATATGACCAAAAGTGCAACTCTGCAGGGACACCGTACTCAACGCCATCTCAGCACAGCAGCCAGCCCTCGGTCCCTCAGATGTGGACAAGTAAAAGACCATTTCCTCCTATCCATGACAAAGCGTTGAGATTCACTCTGTGCAGCACTGGTGTTTAGTGGAAAAGCAGATCTAAGATTGCGTACCACATTCTGCAGATACTCCTGTATACGTGCGTCCATTTCTATGGCAGGAATTATTTCGCCAAATTTTGTCTTGTACCGGGGATCTAACAGTGTGGCAACCCAGTATTCAGGATTACTTTGAATTCGTACAATCCGAGGGTCATGTTGTAGGTAGTGCAGCAAGAAGGCGCTCATGTGTCTTGTGCATCCAGGAGGACCAAGTCCTTGGTGTGTTGGTGGCAGAGAGGTGAGAATCGTGCCTCCTTCCTCTGCCCTCTCCCCACAACCTCGCACAACCGAAATGTGAGCAAGCTCTCACTCATCTGCTGAGTCTTCCATGCCCATCGCCAGTTCGTCCTCCATTTCTTCATGGGCTCCTGCACCTGCCTCAACACTTTTTGCTGATACTATGCGCCCTTGTTAATCCCTCTCCCTCACCATGACTGCCGCATAGGTGCCGCTGACCATCTGGACCTCGTAGATCTTGTTATCCCTTCCGCATATGACTCCTCCTGTACTTCCTCCCCTTCCTCTTGTCCCAACACCTGACTCCGAATAATAATTACAGTGTGCTCCATCATGTAGATGACCAGAATTGTCACGCTGAGAATGACATTGCCAGTGCTAAACATCTTCGTCGACATTTGTAAACTGTGTAGCAGGGTGCATAGGTCCTTGATCTGACACCACTCCAGCAGCGTGATCTGCACCACCTCTGGATCAAGTTATCCCAGGCTATATGTCATAACGTATTGCAGCAGGGTTCGGCGGTGCTGACACAAACGCTGCAACATGTGCAGATTCAAATTCCTGCGTGTCGGCACATCGCATTTCAGGCGTTTAACCACCAGACCTAAAGACTTCTGTAGCGACGAAAGTTGTTGAGCTGCTGTGTGCGCACGATGGAAGTGAGCACATAGCGAGCGTGCCCGCTGCACAAGGCCATGTAGGCCGGGATGGTGTTTTAAAAATTGCTGGAGAATTAGGTTCAACACGTGAGCCATACAAGGCACGTGTGTCACATTGCCCTGACGATGGCCCGCAGCCAGGTTTGCATCATTGCCGCACACGGCTGTTAAGTCACCAACGGAGTACGCTCCATCAATTTGTACTCCGGTCGCCAGGTGACAACGTGTTCCTTTCATGCATAGTGCTGATGATGGGAGAGGAGTCGATGCCAGCGGCGCAGGTGGACGCAGGTTATGCTCACCCACTGGGCTGCATTATTTTGACAGATGAAGAATCTCTGGCTGAATGTAGCTGGTGGGTATCTCACAGATGAAATACCATCATTCAGCTACAACCAATGGGAAGACACCACACCCTTTTTTATGCCCATCCTGTCTGCAGACCACTGCCAGACATAGCTATGAACCTCTGGTTAATTTTACCCCCAGTTCAGTTTTATGATTTTGTGTGCTTGTTACCTGACTACTTTTCCTGCTTGCTGTTTATGTACCTTGTTGGCCAATCCGCATTTCACCTCTGCTTGTTTTCTGATTAAGTCCTGGCCGTCCCATTCTGTTCCTGTTCCTCAATTAATGTTTTGACCCTGCCTGACTACTATTCTCTGGAACTGCAGCCTTCCACAGGTATTAATCACCTTGGGCCCTGTGTAATTCCTAATCCCTGTATAGGGGTTAAAGGGTTTCAGGGTTCTAGGGGTCCTGCTTGGTGAGTGGCTTCCCTCTAGCCTATCATTTACAGCCCATCTGAGTGTGTGGATCAAGGAAGGCGTTACACCGTGCTCTCTGCAGAAGGCCATGTGGGCCAGGATAGTGCTTTAAAAATTGCTGGACAACCAGGTTCAACACGTGAACCACACAAGGCACGTGTGTCACATTGTCACAGCGAAGGGCCGCACCCATGTTTGCATCATTGTCGCACCCGGCCTTCCCTGGCTGCTGGTTGAGTGGAGACAACCATTGATGAAACTCGGTCTCCAGAGCTAACCGTCCACAACTTCTCAGCGGTGTGACTCACATTTCCCATACATTTCAAAGTAAATCTTTGACCGCCTGATGGCATTGAGCTCTGCTGCCAGCATAGTAAGGAGGTGTGTGGTATTCCTTGTGCGCAGTTACAAGGAAGGGTGGCCTGACCACACAGGGTTTGCGCCAAGGTGGAGGACCCACACGAGGTTGAAGAGGCAGAAGCAGTGTATTAACTTCTACATACAGAAAAAGGATTGAAACAACTCGTGGGGACGGCAAGACTTGTACAGCAGACCCTTCTCCATCTCTCCCCACAGTAACCCATTGCCCAGTCAGCGACATGTAACGCCCCTGTCCATGCTTACTGGGCCAATTATCTGTGGTGAAATGCACCCTGTCACACAGAGTTTCTCAAGGAATCAGTGATGTGTAGTGCGACATGCTGGTGTAGCGCGTGCACGCCTTTGTTGGAGAAGGAGTGGCGTCTGGGCATCGGCTCTTGGGGCACTGCGATGGGCATAAGGTCACGAAAATCCACGGTTAAAAAGGTTGGAAAGGCAGCATTTTGGTAGCCAACAGTTTCCAGATGCTGAAAGTCAACCTCTAAGCCATGTCATGCCCTTCTAAAAGCATGTAAAACACAGTAAGGGGACTCCAACCACAGTCTCCCTCGTTTCCACTAACTGGGCCACACACACCCCACTTGACTGGCATCGGTTGACCCCCATTTTCAAGATGAAAAAGATGCTTTGCATGAAGCACTCTCAAAAATACGCGTGCCTTTCCCGTCCCCTGGCTGACCCAGGGGAAGAAAAGTCCTCTGAGAGCCATGACTTGTTCATCTTGGTTCTTTTAGAAACACAGCGAGGGGACTCCAACCACAGTCTCCCTCGTTGCCACTAATTGGGCCACACACACCCCACTTGACTGGTATTGGTTGACCCCCCATTTGAAAAAGAAAAAGATGCTTTGCATGAAGCACTCTCAAAAATACGCGTGCCTTTCCCGTCCCCTGGCTGACCCAGGGGAAGAAAAGTCCTCTGAGAGCCATGACTTGTTCATCTTGGTTCTTTTAGAAACATAGCGAGGGGACTCTAACCACAGTCTCCCTCGTTTCCACTAACTGGGCCACACACACCCCACTTGACTGGCATCGGTTGACCCCCATTTTCAAGATGAAAAAGATGCTTTGCATGAAGCACTCTCAAAAATACGCGTGCCTTTCCTGTCCCCTGGCTGACCCAGGGGAAGAAAAGTCCTCTGAGAGCCATGACTTGTTCATCTTGGTTCTTTTAGAAACACAGCGAGGGGACTCCAACCACAGTCTCCCTCGTTGCCACTAATTGGGCCACACACACCCCACTTGACTGGTATTGGTTGACCCCCCTTTTGAAAAAGAAAAAGATGCTTTGCATGAAGCACTCTCAAAAATACGCGTGCCTTTCCCGTCCCCTGGCTGACCCAGGGGAAGAAAAGTCCTCTGAGAGCCATGACTTGTTCATCTTGGTTCTTTTAGAAACACAGCGAGGGGACTCCAACCACAGTCTCCCTCGTTTCCACTAACTGGGCCACACACACCCCACTTGACTGGCATCGGTTGACCCCCATTTTCAAGATGAAAAAGATGCTTTGCATGAAGCACTCTCAAAAATACGCGTGCCTTTTCCGTCCCCTGGCTGACCCAGGGGAAGAAAAGTCCTCTGAGAGCCATGACTTGTTCATCTTGGTTCTTTTAGAAACACAGCGAGGGGACTCCAACCACAGTCTCCCTCGTTTCCACTAACTGGGCCACACACACCCCACTTGACTGGCATCGGATGACCCCCATTTTCAAGATGAAAAAGATGCTTTGCATGAAGCACTCTCAAAAATACGCGTGCCTTTCCCGTCCCCTGGCTGACCCAGGGGAAGAAAAGTCCTCTGAGAGCCATGACTTGTTCATCTTGGTTCTTTTAGAAACACAGCGAGGGGACTCCAACCACAGTCTCCCTCGTTGCCACTAATTGGGCCACACACACCCCACTTGACTGGTATTGGTTGACCCCCCTTTTGAAAAAGAAAAAGATGCTTTGCATGAAGCACTCTCAAAAATACGTGTGCCTTTCCCGTCCCCTGGCTGACCCAGGGGAAGAAAAGTCCTCTGAGAGCCATGACTTGTTCATCTTGGTTCTTTTAGAAACACAGCGAGGGGACTCCAACCACAGTCTCCCTCGTTTCCACTAACTGGGCCACACACACCCCACTTGACTGGCATCGGTTGACCCCCATTTTCAAGATGAAAAAGATGCTTTGCATGAAGCACTCTCAAAAATACGCGTGCCTTTTCCGTCCCCTGGCTGACCCAGGGGAAGAAAAGTCCTCTGAGAGCCATGACTTGTTCATCTTGGTTCTTTTAGAAACACAGCGAGGGGACTCCAACCACAGTCTCCCTCGTTGCCACTAACTGGGCCACACACACCCCACTTGACTGGCATCAGTTGACCCCCCCTTTTGAAAAAGAAAAAGATGCTTTGCATGAAGCACTCTCAAAAATACGCGTGCCTTTCCCGTCCCCTGGCTGACCCAGGGGAAGAAAAGTCCTCTGAGAGCCATGTCCACATTGTCAGTGGACAGACACGTGTGCTTATCTGCCAGCAGACCCCCAGCAGCACTGAAGACAGGTTCCGAGAGAACGCTGGCTGCAGGACACGACAAGATTCCCAAGGCGTACGTGGCGAGCTCAGGCAATTTATCCAGATTGGAAGCCTAAAATGAGCAGGGCTCAAGTTGCACAATAATGGAATCGATGTTTCCTTGCATATACTCATATATCTGTGTGTCCTCCTCTCTTTCCTTGTCCAGCTCTTTTGTTTTCGCATGAGTATATGTCCTTGTCACTTTCCCATGTGTTTGTGTTGTGAGTTGTTTATCACCTTTTGGACACCTTTGAGGGTGTTTTCTAGGTGTTTTTATGTGTTTGTGATTGCCTGCCATTGTTTCCTATGCAGTTCGAGTTCGGTTCGTCGAACGTTCGACGAACCGAACACGAACGGGACCTCCGTTCGGTGAACCGCCTCGACCCGAACCGGGACCGGTTCGCTCATCTCTAGACAGGAGGGTACAGTGCCAGGATTGTGGGGCTCTGGGTAGAGGAATGGAAGCCTGCCTTTCTATTCCCTCCTAATGGGGAAATGCAGCGACGAAATCCCTGACCTTAGCTACACAGACGCTGTCGCTGTTTTCAGGACCTGTCACCTATGGCTATGACCCTGCCGGTACGAGCCCTTAAAAGGACTGACGGAAAGTGCTATCCCTATGCTGTCCAGCGCTGTGTATGGAGCGCATACAGCTGTATCAGCGATAGGACTCAGGACGGAGCTGCGCCAGTGATGTCTGACACCAAGGACGCAGAAGAGATAATGGCGTCCTAGAGGAAAATGTCCGTTTTTATAATGCAGGGACATGTGACATGGACATCCTATCACACATGCCCTTGCTTCTCTGGCTAAAAGTCCACTTAGCTGTGTGTGTGTCTGGGATTGGCTGACATGCTGGCCCGCCCCATAAGACGCGCGCGCTTAGGGAAGGAAGACAAGGAAAAAAAAAAAAAAAAAAGGCGATCGCCATTATACAAACAGCAGTGATCTGAAGACGCTGTTCACGCACACTATACACTGAAATGTCATAATAGTGTGAGTCACAGAGTGACTTACACTATTACAGCGGAAAGCCAGCTAGGAATTAGCTGTTTTTTTGCTGCTAGAACCGTTCTCGAACGTTTCTAGAACTATCGAGCTTTTGCAAAAAGCTCGAGTTCTAGTTCGATCTAGAACAGGCACCAAAATCACTCGAGCCTAGAACTGGAGAACCTCGAACCGCGCTCAACTCTACTCACAAGGTCACACATCCAAGAACACCAACTTACCACTAGACCATGGAAAGGATATGGGAAACACAGCTTCCCCTACTTTCCTTGATCCTATAGCCAGAACAGATGCAACAGGGCAAAATTAAAGAACCACACACAAAACCCACTCTCTCCATTCAACGGAAACAGATATGCGTTATCATAGACCAGTCAACTAGCCTATTGGATCATGAATGAGCAAATTTCCATGAGCATCCATTGGAATTTGAACTCCCAAGGTCTCACATCGAAGAGACCACCAACTTACCACTAGACCATGGAAACGACATGGGAAACACAGCTTTCCCTACTTTCCTTGATCCTATAGCCATAACAGACGCAAAAGGGCAAAATTAAAGAAGTAAATACAACACCTGCTCTCTTCATTCAAAGAAAACAGATAAGCGTCATGATAGACCAGTCAACTAGCCTATTAGAAAATGACAGAGCAACTTTCCAGGAGCATCCATTAGGATATGAACTCCCAAGGTCACCCATCCAAGACCCCTAACTTACCACTAGACTATGGAAGAGACATGGAAAACACAGCTTCCCCTACATCCCTTGATCCTATATCCAGAACAGACGCAACAGGGCAAAATTAAAGAAACATAACCACCCTTTCCATTCAAAGGAAACAGATAAACGTCATCCAGCCTATTGGACCATGACTGAGCAAATTTCCAGGAGCATCCATTGGGATTTGACCTCCCAAGGTCACACATCCAAGACCGCAAACTTCCAACTAGACCGTGGACGGTACATGGAATGTGTGGCTTCCCCTGCTTCCCCTGATCCTATAGCCAAAACAGACGCAAAAGGGCATAATTAAAGAAATACACACAACAACTGCTCTCTCCATTCAAAGGAAACAGATAAGCGTCAAGATAGACCAGTCAACTAGCCTATTGGACCATGACAGAGAAAACTTCCAGGAGAGTCCCTAGGAATTTGAACTCCCAAGGTCACACATCCAAGACCACCAACTTACCACTAGACCATGGAAATGACATGGGAATCACAGCTTCCCCTACTTCCCTTGATCCTATAGCCAGAACAGACGCAACAGGGCAAAATTAAAGAAAGACACCTGCTTTCTCCATTTAAATGAATCAGATAGGTGTCATCATATACCAGTCAACTAGCCTATTGGACAATGACAGAACAAATTTCAAGAAGCGTCCATTGGAATTTGAACTCACAAGGTCACACATCCAAGACCACCAACTTACCACTAGAACACCAACTTACCACTAGACCACGGAAAGGACATGGGAAACACATCTTCCCCTACTTCCCTTGATCCTGTAGCCAGAACAGACGCAAAAGGGCAAAATTAAAGAACCACACACAAAACCCACTCTCTCCATTCAACGGAAACAGAAATGTGTCATCATAGACCAGTCAACTTGCCTACTGGACTATGACGGAGCAAACTTCCTGGAGAGTCTGTTGGTATTTGAACTTCTAAAGTCACACAACCAATACCACCAACTTACCACTAGACCATGGAAGGGACATGAGAAATTCAGCTTCCCCTACTTCTCTTGATCCAATAGCCATAACAGACGCAACAGGGCAAAATTAAAGAAATACACACAACACCTGCTCTCTCCATTCAAACAAATAGGCGTCAGCATAGTCCAGTATACTAGCCTATTGGACCATGACAGAGCAAATTGCCAGGAGTGTTCATTAGAATTTGAACTGCCAAGGTCACACATCAAAGACCACCATCTTACCACTAGACCATTGAAGGGACATGAGGAATGGGGCTTCCCCTACTTCCCTTGATCCTATAGCCATAACAGATGCAACATTAAAGAAATACACAGAACACCTGCTCTCTCCATTCAAATGAAACAGATAGTTGGCATCATAGTCCAGTTATCTAGCCTATTGAACCATGACAGAGCAAATTTCTAGGAGCAGTCCATTAGCCATGTTGTGTGTGCAGTTACTAGGATTATGTGAATTAATGTAGAGTCAGTTTCCCACTTCTCTGTGTTGGTGTAGTGGTACGCTCTTTGCTTCGACTGCATGAGGTTGTGGGTTCGACTCAGAGGCTAGGCCCATGGGCTTTGTGTGGATGCATGTAATTGCCTAGTTCAATGGACTGTGTTGCATACGAGTTTCCATTGGCTTGATAGGCCAGGTACTGTCTTTTGCTTTTGTTTGGCCAAGTTGTGTGCGCAGTCACTAGGATTATGTGAATTAATGTAGAATCAGTTTCCCACTTCTCTGTGTTGGTGTAGTGGTAGGCTCTTTACTTGGGCTGCGAGAGGTTTTGGGATTGACTCTAAGGCAAGGCGCATGAACTTTGTATGGCTGCATGTAATTGCTTAGTTCAATGGACTGTGTAGCTTATGAGTTTCCATTGGATTGATAGGCCAGGTACTGTCTTTTGCTTTTGTTTGGCCATGTTGTGTGCACAGTCACTAGGATTATGTGAATTAATGTAGAATCAGTTTCCCAATTTTCTGTGTTCGTGTAGTGGTAGGCTCTTTGCTTGGGCTGCGAAAGGTTGTGGGTTTGACTTTGAGGCAAGGCCCATGGACTTTGTATGGCTGCATGTAAATGCCTAGTCCAATGGACAGTGTTGCCTATGAGTTTCCATTGGATTGATAGGCCAGGTACTGTCTTTTGCTTTTGTTTGGCCATGTTGTTTGCGCAGTCACTAGGATTATGGGAATTATTGTAGAGTCAGTTTCCCACTTCTCTGTGTTGGTGTAGTGGTAGGCTCTTTGCTTGGGCTATGAGAGTTTGTGGGTTCGACTCTGAGGCAAGGCCCATGGACTTTCTATAGCTGCATGTAATTGCTAAGTCCAATGGACTGTGTTGCCTATGAGTTTCCATTGGATTGATAGGCCAGGTACTGTCTTTTGCTCTTGTTTGGCCATATTGTGTGCGCAGTCACTAGGATTAGATGAATTAATGTAGAAGCAGTTTCCCTTTTCTCTGTGTTGGTATAGTGGTAGGCTCTTTGCTTGGGCCGAGAGAGGTTGTGGGTTTGACTCTGAGGCAAGGCCATTGGACATTGTATGGCTGCGTGTAATTGCTTAGTCCAATGGACTGTGATGCCTATGAGTTTCGATTGGATTGATAGGCCAGGTACTGTCTGTTGCTTTTGTTTGGCCATGTTGTGTGCGCAGTCACTAGGATTATGTGAATTAATGTAGAATCAGTGTTCCACTTCTCTGTGTTGGTGTAGTGGTATGTGTGGAGACATGGAGCTCAGTGGGTGCTCTTGTCCACTGAACCAGCCGCCTTTAGAAAGACAGCGTGGCTCAGGGCTCATCCTAACTGAACGCACAACCTCCTTAACCGTGGGTGGAACACTACTCAGACAACACAGGGTGAGGGAACCACAATAATTAGACTTTATTGGATTCCCAAACAATTAATGGCACATAACACATAACCAGCAAAACACAAATGTAACAGGCAACAGAGTCTCACTCTTCCGCTTTCTCACCAGGGATTAGAATGTCCTTGTCTCAGAGCTTCCAGGGCCGCTTACTCCAATCCAGCAGCACCCCGCTTTTGGCGGGCACCCACCGAGAAAGGAATAATGCCAGATTTAGGAAGCTGTGTAAGGTCTGCAAAGTCTGTAGCAGGTGACTGAACTGTCCCAACTTGAGTGTCCTCCTTAGGTAGTCCTGGTATGATGATGGAATCCTGGCAGCCGGTGTCGAAATCCCTAGGCTGTGGATATGGTCTCCAACCGGAACCGGAGTCCCTAGATTGAAGCCATAGATATCCTGATCCTCTAGTCAGCTCCTAAGAGCTTAGACTGGATCCATCAGCATCCATCAACAACCTTCATCAATCTGGTGGCTTAAAGAAGTCCTCTCTTATAGCCACAGCCCTCCCTCTGGGCACACTGCGTCCTCATCGATTGGTTGGACAAGATCGCCTCTCCAATTGGATGAATCTCAAGCTGCATGGACAATGTTCATCCACATGATGTTTACAGAAATACTGAGGGTATACATGTAGTCTGGAATGCACATACTAGATAATGGCTACTAAGGTAATCACATTAGCAATACACAACTACAATACAATGATTACTGGAAGAGTCTGGAGAAACAATACGTCTGGCTTTCAGTGGCCAACACAACTACATGAGTCAACAAGAGTCTTGTAAAAACAATGAGGGACTTATCCCCCGTCTATAAACAATCTATCATCCTGTCTGGCTGAATTTTAAGAAACTTTAACCCATGAGAGTCCATGTCGTCACATTCCTCCCCCTTCTTAATATTAGCCAGACATGATAGGTTTCCGATCATCCTTCTCCTCTTGACGGCATTGTTCTTTTTAATGGTGAGGTCAGCAACAGAGGCTCGCATCTATACACCTCCCCCTGTTTACCTCCCCTAAGTTGAGCAGCCATATTGTGGACAAGCACTAAGGTGGGGTCGATGAGTTGGGCTTGCATATATTTCTTACTATCAATCTTCCCCCAGTCAATAGCTACATCTTGGTTAGGCTTACTCACGGTTCTTGGCTCAGAAGTGGATGCTGGAGACTGGGAATGTGAATTATCCTTGGAAAAGATGTTAGAAAGATCCACATCAGGGTCCTGCTTGGCTTGGAAGTGGGTGATGGCTGCTTCAAACTGACTGGATAGTCCTTGTCCTAGGTCATTCTCCAAAATGACTGGTGTGAGCAGGTAATCCCCAAGCCCCACTTTCACTTCCCTCTGAGTGGTATCCGAAACAACAGGCTTGGTGGGGCCATCTATGAACCCCACTTCAACTTCCTCCTGGCTAGTCCCCGAAACAACAGGTGTGGGGAGGCTGTCCATAAACTCCATATGGACCTCTTCGTGGTCAGACCCCAAAGTAACTGGTGTGGGGACGGTGTCCATAAGCTCCACATCAGCCTTGCTCTGGTCAGTCTCCACAAGGACAGGTATAGGGAGACTGTTCACAAGTCCCACATCGATCGCTTCCTGGTTAGTTCCCAAAATACCAGGGGTGGGGAGGCTGTTCATAAGCTCCACATCAGCCTTGCTCTGGTCAGGCTCGGTTTAGGGAGACTGTTCACAAGTCCCACATCGAACGCTTCCTGGTTAGTTCCCAAAATACCAGGTGTGGGGAGGCTATCCACCAGGTCCACCTCGACCTCTCCCTGATCGGTCCTTAGGTCCAACTGCACACATGCCAGAGGGACGTCTGAGCGCTGGCCCTCAGCCAGGGAGATGGATAATTGGGAATCTGGTAAAGGGTCTTCTGGGGAAACAATAACTGGGCTTACCAAGGTAATGGAGGAACCAGTGTCTTGTAGTCCCTGGCTCTTGACCGGCTGAGCTGGCAAATGGGCTCCAAGCATGCGGCCACGATTTTGGAGACAATCTTTATCTATATGTCCATGGCACCCACAAGTATACCAGCGCCATAGATTGGGCAAGTCACCGGCCCTGTTTTAGTCCTTTGTTTTGCTGAAGCTTCTGCTGGGTAGTGGGACCATCCTTCTCGAGCGGCTGGTGCTAGCAGTACGGCAGCTGGAATCCCATAAACATATTCCAGAACCCAAGCCCTCTCTTCTCTTGAGGATCTGAGCCCCAATGCATCCAACAACGCTGTGGCTTGGGCCAATTTGGACAAAGTTGATTCCCGATTGTCACTAGATTCATTATGTGGCACATAGTTTAAATCCTCTGGGTCAATATCGGCGGGATCCTCATCGTCCTCTGCATCATTCTGGGCATCCCAACGGACTAATTTCTGGATCAAGTCCGACCGAGTCTCAGTGTTCCAGTAGATAATCTTTCGCCTCTGGCACAGATCCTGTAGCATCCATTTACTGCTGCGGTCGTAACTCCTCTCTGGTCCTTGTCCCATGGCTGAGCTGGTGGGGTTAGACATGGCAGCGTCCGAAACCTGAATGCCTCCCTTATGGCCCGATAGGTATGCTTATGCGCCTCCCTGGTTGTTGAGCCCTGGACAGTGTCCACGAACACCAGTCCGCTGCAGCTCCCCTGGGTAAACCAGGCTGAGTAGTATCCCACTGCTGCCACCAATTGTGGAGACACGGGGCTCAGTGGGTGCTCTTGTCCACTGAACCAGCCGCCTTTAGAAAGACAGCGTGGCTCAGGGCTCATCCCAACTGAATGCACGACCTCCTTAACCGTGGGCGGAACACTACTCAGACAACACAGGGTGAGGGAACCACAATAATTAGACTTTATTGGATTCCCAAACAATTAACGGCACATAACACATAACCAGCAAAACACAAATGTAACAGGCAACAGAGTCTCACCCTTCCGCTAGCTCACCAGAGATTAGAATGTCCTTGCCTCAGAGCTTCCAGAGCCGCTTACTCCAATCCAGCAGCACCCCGCTTTTGGCAGGCACCCACCGAGAAGGGAATAATGCCAGATTTAGGAAGCTGTGTGAGGTCTGCAAAGTCTGTAGCAGGTGACTGAACTGTCCCAACCTGAGTGTCCTCCTTAGGTAGTCCTGGTATGATGATACAATCCTGGCAGCCGGAGTTGAAATCCCTAGGCTGTGGATATGGTCTCCAACCGGAACCGGAGCCCCTAGATTGAAGCCATAGATATCCTGATCTTCTAGTCAGCTCCTAAGAGCTTAGACTGGATCCATCAGCATCCATCAACAACCTTCATCAATCTGGTGGCTTAAAGAAGTCCTCTCTTATAGCCACAGCCCTCCCTCTGGGCACACTGCCTCCTCATCGATTGGTTGGACAAGATCGCCTCTCCCATTGGAGGAATCTCAAGCTGCATGGACAATGTTCATCCACATGATGTCTACAGAAATACTGAGGGTATACATGTAGTCTAGAATGCACATACTAGATAATGGCTACCAAGGTAATCACATTAGCAATACACAACTACAATTACAATGATTACTGGAAGAGTCTGGAGAAACAATACGTCTGTCTTTCAGTGGCCAACACAATTACATGAGTCAACAAGAGTCTTGTAAAATCAATGAGGGACTTATCCCCCGTCTATAAACAATCTATCATCCTGTCTGGCTGAATTTTAAGAAACTTTAACTCATGAAAGTCCATGTCGTCACAGTAGGCTCTTTGCCTGGGCTGCGAGAGGTTGTGGGTTCGACTCTGAGGCAAGGCCCATAGACTTTGTATGGCTGCATGTAATTGCTTAGTCCAATGGACTGTGTTGCCTATAAGTTTCCATTTGATTGATAGGCCAGGTACTGTCTTTTGCTTTTGTTTGGCCATGTTGTGTGCGCAGTCACTAGGATTATGTGAAGTAATGTAGATTCAGATTCCCACTTTTCTGTGTTGGTGTAGTGGTAGGCTCTTTGCTTGGGCTGCGAGAGGATGTGGGATCGACTCTGAGGCAAGTCCCATGGACTTTGTATAGCTGCATGTAATTGCCTAGTCCAAGGGAATGTGTTGCCTATGAGTTTCAGTTGGATTGGTGGGCCAGGTACTGTCTTTTGCTTTTGTTTGGCCATGTTGTGTGCGCAGTCACTAGGATTATGTGAATTAATGTAGAATCAGTTTTCCACTTCTCTGTGTTGGTGTAGTGGTAAGCTCTTTGCTTGGGCTGCGAGAGGTTGTGGGTTTGATTCTGAGGCAAGGCCCATGGACTTTGTATGACTGCATGTAATTGCCCAGTCCAATGGACTGTGTTGCCTATGAGTTTCCATTGGATTGATAGACCAGGTACTGTCTTTTGCTTTTGTTTGGCCATGCTGTGTGCGAAGTCACTAGGATTATGTGAATTATTGTAGAATCAGTTTCCCACTTCTCTGTGTTGGTGTAGTGGTAGGCTTCTTGCTTTGGCTACAAGAGGTTGTGGGTTCGACTCTGAGGCAAGGCCCATGGACTTTGTATGGCTGCATATAATTGCCTAGTCTATTGGACTGCGTTTCCATTGGATGGATAGGCAAGGTACTGTCTTTTGCTTTTGTTTGGCCATGTTGTGTGCGCAGTCACTAGGATTATGTGAATTAATGTAGAGGTAGTTTCCCACTTCTCTGTGTTGGTGTAGTGGTAGGCTCTTTGCTTGCGCTCCGAGATTTTGTGGATTTGACTCTGAGGCAAGGCCCATGGACTTTGTATGGCTGCATGTAATTGCCTAGTCAAATGGACTGTGTTGTCTATGAGTTTTCATTTAATTGATGTGCCAGATACTGTGTTTTGCTTTTGTTTGGCCATGTTGTGTGCGCAGTCACTAGGATTATATGAATTAATGTAGAGTCAGTTTCCCACTTCTCTGTGTTGGTGTAGTGGTAGGCTTTTTGGTTGGGCTGTGAGAGGTTGTGGGGTTGACTCTGAGGCAAGGCCAATGGACTTTGTATGGCTGCATGTAATTGCTTAGTCCAATGGACTGTGTTGCCTATGAGTTTCCATTGTATTGATAGGACAGGTACTGTGTTTGGCCATGTTGTGTGCGCAGTCACTAGGATTATGTGAATTAATGTAGAGGCAGTTTCCTACTTCTCTGTGTTGGTGTAGTGGTAGGCTCTTTGCTTGGGCTGCGACAGTTTGTGGGTTTGACTCTGAGGCAAGGCCTATGGATTTTGAATGGATGCACGTATTTGCCTATTCCAATGGGCTGTGTTGCCAATGAGTTTCCACTCTTGCTTTTGTTTGGCCATGTTGTGTGCGCAGTCACTAGTAGAGTTGTCCCTGGGCTCCCTCCACATACTGATTATATCACCATGCCGCTTTAGGTATTCCCCTGGTGCTCTCACCTTTATCCTAGTGCTTTTAGTACCACTGATGTCATCCTGGCAATCTATTTATCATACCACATATGATTAATAATTCTAGTACATATACGACAGTGTCTTATTGCAATCATCTTATTCCCCAACTTACCGTGTGAGCCCCTTCACATTGTATGCCAGTACCTTATTGGCGCTCTCCTTGTCTGCTTCACATGTAGCAACTTTTTCTTCTACCGGAGTATTCCTTAAGCTGACTCTTCTAAATTTTCCCTCCTGTTCTCAGGTCCTGATTCACCTATAAGATCTCTTATCAACCATTTACCTTGGTACTCTTGGCCCCTGGTGAAGGCTCCTGCGTGAGCCGCAACGTTGGGCAGTGCAGTAATTTTGGTGAAAAATAAAGAAACCTTGTTCAAGCATATCATACCTGGACTTGTCCTAATTTTTTCATACACTGTGTGCCGGGACTACCTCCTTGATTGACTAGTAGAGTTGTGACTCACACTATTATGACATTTCAGTGTATAGTGTGCGGGAACAGCGCATTCAGATCACTGCTGTTTGGATAATGGCGATCGCCATTTTTTTTTTTTCCTTGTCTTCCTTCCCTAAGCGCGCGCGTGTAGTGGGGCGGGCCAGCATGTCAGCCAATCCCAGACACACA
Source organism: Anomaloglossus baeobatrachus (assembly GCF_048569485.1). Taxonomy (NCBI): domain Eukaryota; kingdom Metazoa; phylum Chordata; class Amphibia; order Anura; family Aromobatidae; genus Anomaloglossus; species Anomaloglossus baeobatrachus. The sequence continues at coordinate 386,825,757 of NC_134353.1, forward strand.
CACAGCTAAGTGGACTTTTAGCCAGAGAAGCAACGGCATGTGTGATAGGATGTCCATGTCACATGTCCCTGCATTATAAAAACGAGTATCTGCCCGTCCGGACGCCATTATCTCTTCTGCGTCCTTGGTGTCAGTCACCGCTGGTGCAGTGCCTATCTCCGATACTGCTGTGTATGCTCTATACACAGCGCTGTACAGAAAAGGGATAGCACTTTCTATCAGTCCTTTTAAGGGCTCATACCGGCAGGGTCAGAGCCATAGGTGACAGGTCCTGAAAACAGAGTTTAACAGCTACACAAGATGACAGCGTCTGTGTAGCTAAGGTCAGGGATTTCCTCGCTGCATTTCCCCATTAGGAGGGATAGAAAGGCAGGCTTCCTTTCCTCTACCCAGACCCACAACCCTGCCACTGTACCCTCCTGCCCTTTGCACACTCCAACTCATTGTTACTAAGCCATTATACTAGCAAACACTCAGTGAACTTAGTGGCATCCTAAACGTGGCTATTGGACTTCTGTATAGTCCCAGTAGTGCAAAGATATTTGCAGCACGTCTGCCTGCATTGCACACTCAAACTCATTGTTACTAAGCCATTATACTAGCAAACACTGAGGGAACTTAGTGGCATCCTAAACGTGGCTATTGGACTTCTGTATAGTCCCACTAGTGCAAAGATATTTGCAGCACATCTGCCTGCATTGCACACTCAAACTCATTGTTACTAAGCCATTATACTAGCAAACACTGAGTGAACTTAGTGGCATCCTAAACGTGGCTATTGGACTTCTGTATAGTCCCAGTAGTGCAAAGATATTTGCAGCACCTCTGCCTGCATTGCCCACTCAAACTCATTATAACTAAGCCATTATACTAGCAAACACTGAGTGAACTTAGTGGCATCCTAAACGTGGCTATTGGACTTCTGTATAGTCTCAGTAGTGCAAAGATATTTGCAGCACGTCTGGCTGCATTACACACTCAAACTCATTATAAGGCTATGTGCACATGTTGCTTTTTTTTCAGCGCGGAAAAAAACGCACCCTCTGGCAGAGGGGAGAATTGTAAACAATGCTTTTTGAGAAAAAGGCATCGAAAACACATGCGTTTTTCATGCGTTTTTCATGCGTTTTTTAGGTGCGTTTTTTTAAGACTTGTCAGTGTTAATAAAGTTGGTTGAACACAGACCTTTGGAAAAAAAAACCTGTAATGTAATTTCCTTCTCCACATTCTGATTGGATAAATGGGAGGGCTTGGAATGGAAGGAGCACCATTTGAATTTTGGAAAAGTTGAAATAAACTTCGCGCATCATGTCACATTAGCAGGGCCCCTTGGGTACCTATACGTCAGAAAACCCCCACAAGTGACCCCATTTTGGAATCTGCACCCCTCAAGGATTGTATTCAGGAGTATATTAAGCATTTTGAATCCACAGCTACTTCACCCAAAATGTTGCTGTAGCAACAATATTCTCACTTTTAGGCCCGTTTCACACGTCAGTGAAAAACACTGACGTTTTTCACTGGCGTGTAAAACATGCACATGTCCCTCCGTGTGCCGTGAATCACGGCACACATGGGTTGTCTAAGTGCAATCCGGGCTCCGTTCTCCGTGGCCCGTGATTGCACTCAGTAATCAACTCACCTGCGCCCGCTCCCGCTCTCCATGGTGCTGATCGCTCCCGCGGTGCAGCATCCGGCTGGCGCTGACCCCCGCAGCAGCTGCTTCCGGGTCGGCTGTGTCGCACATCATGAATATGCGCGACAATAATGAGCCGGCTCAGAAGCAGCAGGCTGCACCGGCTGCAGAGGACATCGCTGGACGCCGGGTAAGTTAAAATGATTTTTATTTTAAAAGCACGTTTTTTTCTGGCACGTGTTTCACGGACCACACCACTGCGTGGTCCGTGGAACATCAGTGATGCCAGAAAAAAATGGACATGTCTCCGTGCAGCAATCACGCACACGCGGGTACGCTGCACGGAGACACGTGCAGTGAAAAATCACTGACGTGTGAGCAGACCCATTCATTATAATGGGTCTGCGTATGTCAGTGATCCTGGTACATTTAAAAAAAAGCACAAACGTACCAGAATCACTGACGTGTGAAAGGGGCCTAAGGCTATGTGGCCATGATCCAGCGAAACGGCGTCTAGTACACAGTGTCAGCCTTCCTGCAGCTGCCCATGCCCACGATTTGGGTTCAGGCTGCTGTGGACTTTAGCTCTATTCTACCTGCAGAGAACACTCTCGTCTCCGCAGCATAAATTGACATGCTGAGGCTCGGGAAGCCGCGCCACCGGTCAGTTTATGCTGCGGAGAAAAGAAGCACAGTGGGCACGGGATCTCCAAAAATCCTTCCACTGTGCTTCTACTGCACAACGCAGCATTATGGACGCAGGGAAAACACTCAGCGCCCATAACGCTGCAAACCCTGATTGTGGGCACACAACCTAAAAAGCGTCAATGGATGAATGGATGTCAAATATATATAACGTCCCACCCCCGCCTGCATATTCTAAGCTGGCACCTTTAGTATCTTTCATGTGGCACTAAAGGGTGCCTAGCTTAGTATTTATCCAATAAAAAAAAAAAAAAAACAATGAAAAAATGGCGTGGGGTCCCCCCTATTTTTGATAGCCAGTCAGGGTAAAGCAGACAGCTGTAGCCTGCAAACCACAGCTGGCAGCTTCATCTTGGCTGGTGATCAATTTGGAGGGCTCCCCAGGCTTTTTTTTTTATTTATAAATAAAGAATTAAAAAAAAAATAACGTGGGGTCCCCCCAAATTAGATCACCAGCCAAGGTGAAGCTGACAGCTGGGGTCTGGTATTCTCAGTGTGGGAAGAGCCATGGTTATTGGACTCTTCCTAGCCTAAAAATAGCAGGCCGCAGCCGCCCCAGAAGTGGCGCATCCATTAGATGCGCCAATCCTGGCGCTTCGCCCCAACTCATCCCGCGCCCTAGTGCGTTGGCAAACGGGGTAATAAATGAGGTTGATACCAGATGTGTAATGTCACCTGGCATCAAGCCCAGCAATTAGTGATGTCACGGCGTCTATTAGATACCCGACATAACTAATTGACAGTAAACAAAAGCAAAAAAAAATGACAAAAAAATTTTTTATTACAAAAAACACTCCCCAAATCATTCCCTTGTTCTCCAATTTAATAAAAAAATTTGAAAAAAATGGGTCCGCAGAAATCCATTTGGACGTCCCACGTCGCCTCTGGACCTTCTAGAATATGGGGGCACGTTCAGGGAACGTATCCCCCATTTTCTAGGAGGGCAGACCCTCCATTTGAGGAGAGTGGGTGCCAAAAATCTGCACTCACCCTCCCCGGGTCACAGCTGCAGAGTGCCGAGCAGCCAGCACACCTCTCTGAACACAGTGCTGGCTGTCAGCTGCTTGGCACATGTGACCGCACTGACCGGCGTCTACTGTGAAGGAGGAGGGGGCCGCGGGGGATCAGCACTGCGACCGGACAGGTAAGGGGGAATACCGGGGGGAATAGGGGGTGACCGGGCAGGGCCTGGGGAACAGTTTTCTGTCGCATGTGTTATTGCACATGCGACAGAAATCATAGGAGCAGGGCGGCCGGTGCGCTACTGTGCGCGCGGCCATGTTGGATTTTCAGGAGGGGGGTCGGGGGTCGGGGCGGGCACTTTGGCGACACAGGGGGCTTTCCAGGACTTTGCCAGGAAGTGAGGTCAACAGGAAACCTCTTGACCTCACTTCCAGGTAAATGCCTGCGTTCTGGCATACCGACAAAGCCCGCGGACCGCAACAAAAAAGCAGCTCTGTAGCTGCGTTCTGACCCCACATCATTGATTTAATGGGGGAGAGAACGCAGCCACACCGCACAAAAGAAGTGACATGCTGCTTTTCTTTCCGCACCGATTTTTGGCATCCAAAACGCTGCGTTTAGAAACGCAGCGTGTGCACTGATTATTCGGCTTTCTCATACACTTTGCTGGGAAAGCTGAACGCATGCAATTTGCCACTGAAACGCTGCGGTTCTAAACGCAGCGTTTCCGCGGTAAAAAACGCAACGTGTGCACACAGCCTAACTAAGCCATTATACTAGCAAACACTGAGTGAACTTAGTGGCATCCTAAACATGGCTATTGGACTTCTGTATAGTCCCAGTAGTGCAAAGATATTTGCAGCACGTCTGCCTGCATTGCACACTCAAATTCATTATAACTAAGCCATTATACTAGCAAACACTGAGTGAACCTAGTGGCATCCTAAACGTGGCTATTGGACTTCTGTTTATCAGAAAGGAAAAAAATCCAGCATCAAGGAGAATGTATAGATGAATAAAAAAATTTATTTTCTTTTATTGGAGTTATTATTAAAATCAGGTATTCAATCCAGTAAGCACAGAGGCACAAGTATGGTAGCGGATTATCCAACGCGTTTCGACCAGAAGGTCTTACTCATGGCATGTGTTTTACCCCAAAATGATCCCATATAAAGGGTACACATTAAACATCATTGGCAAAGCTGAGTGCTTAATTAAAACTAAAAACAGGCAGGTGCATAATCCCATGCAGGGAAGATATACAAGGGACAGGAATAAAAACATGTGTGTAGGAAACCGCAGTTGAAAAAATATGTATAAATATATATGTCTATACACAGATCATGTAAAGTATTCTAGAGGATTAAATTTATTCTGGAGAAATATAAATGTAAAAATGTGCAAATGTTTCAAAGACTGTTGAACTTATAAAATGGAGGAATGATAGTTATAAAAAAGATACAATATCAAGTCCTATCAAGTATTCAGACTATGCGATACGCTAGTATCCCATCTGAAAATTCAAGGGGACCAGTTATTGAGAAATTTGCTCCCATAATTTCTTTTTCTAGCTATTTTAATAATTTGTTTCTCCATATTCATATAAATCAGGAAATCCATGCTTTCAAATATATGCTGGTAGAGTGCCGTGAAACGGCTAAAATATTGAAAGCATGGACAAAGATCTATTTATGAAAAAAAAAAAAATTGTAGAGATATATAATTGGTTCAAGAGTTGTTGAAATTATAGATGGAAGAATATTATTTTAAGAATATTGTAGGATCAAGTCCTGTCGGGTGTTCAGACCGTGCGGTAGTTATAAGAAAGATACAATATCAAGTCCTATCAAGTATTCAGACTATGCGATACGCTAGTATCCCATCTGAAAATTCAAGGGGACCAGTTATTGAGAAATTTGTTCCCATAATTTCTTTCTCTAGCTATTTTGATAATTTATTTCTCCATATTCATATAAATCAGAAATCCATGCTTTCAAATATATGCTGTTAAAGTGCCGTAAAACGGCTGAAATGTTGAAAGCATGGACAAAGATCTATCTATAAAAAAATGTGGAGATATATAATTGGTTCAAGAGTTGTTGAAATTATAGATGGAAGAATATTATTTTAAGAATATTGTAGGATCAAGTCCTGTCGGGTGTTCAGACCGTGCGGTACCCTAGTGCCTAGTCTGAAAATCCAAAAGGACTCTCTGTTAAGGAGTTTTCTCCTATGATTTCCTCCTCTAGTTGGCTTAGTAACTTTTTCAATGCCCATAAAAGTTAGGGAGTCCGTGCATCTGTCATGTGTACTGACAAAGTGCCGTGAAACAGCTGAAATATTAGAAGCATTGACATTTAGGGTGTCAGAGAGATGTCGCCTGATTCTTATTTTTAATGGGCTCCCAGTACAACCTATGTATTGAATTTTGCAAAGAGTGCATTCTATTAAATAAACTACAAAAGAAGTGTTGCAGTTGATGTAATTATTTATGTTATAGGTAAGACCTGTATGAGTGGACATGAATGTTTTACTGATTTTGGCATATCTGCAGGCTGTGCATTGGTTGTGGCCACAGCGAAAAAACCCTTTGCAGGAAAGCCAGTTTTTTTGTGCCGTAGAGTCTGTAACCACGCTAGGGGAGAGGATATTTGCCAAACTAACCGCCCGTTTAGCAGCAAAGTTGATATCATGTTGCTCCAAAATACTGAAAAGAGTTTTATCTTGATGAAGTAGTGGTATATGTTTTTTGATGATTTTAATTATGTCATGATATTGGGGAGAATAGGTGGTACTGAATGTGATTTTATCAGAACCACCGATTGCTTTCTTTTTTTTGTTTTTCAACAAGTCAGCTCTATCAATATTATGAACTATATTGCAGGCTCTTTTTAAACACCAATTAGGGTAGCCCCGATTTTTTAGCTTGTTCACAGTTTTATTGCATTCCTGCGGAAACTGATCAGAAACCGAGCAATTCCTTTTGGTTCTGATCAATTCCCCCACGGGAATATTTTTTATAGTGTGTGCCGGATGGCAAGAATTAGCCAGCAGCACTGAATTGCAGTCAGTATCCTTGCAATATGGCATAGCGTCAATACGGTTCTGATTCCCCACCAATGTGACATCAAGATAGTGAATCTTTTGAGAGTCAATATTATACGTGAATTTCAAATTAAAAGGATTGCTGTTGATGTAATCGATGAATTCTGGGATTTTCTGGATGTCACCCTTCCAAATTAACAGTAGGTCATCTATATATCTAGTATAGAAAATAATATGGTCTGAAAAAACATTGTGAAAAGAGTCAAAGATGTACATTTCCTCAAAAACCGCCACAACAATGTTGGCTAAGGAAGGGGAAAATTTCCCCCCCCATACTAACGCCACACTTCTGTAGATAGAATTCCTTATTAAAAGAAAAATAGTTGTGTGTTAGAAGAAAGTTGACTGCTGTTACAATGTAATCCTGAATTTCGGAAGGGTATGAACTATGCTTGGAAAGAAAAAATTCCAGACATTCCAGTGCCACATGGTGGGGAATAGAAGGGTAGAGACTCACTATGTCACAAGTGATCCAGTTGTAGTCAGACTGCCAGGTGTGTGAATTAAGGTTGAACAAAAGGGCTTTGGTGTCTCTCAAAAAACCAGGTAATTCTTTTACAAGTGGCTGCAAAAAATGATCAACCCAGGAACCTAATTTTTCCCCCAATGATCCGATGCCCGAAATAATGGGCCTGAAAGGGGGGGGGGGGAAACCCCTTGTGGATCTTAGGAAGGGCATGGTAAATGGGGATCACTGGGAAGTCTACTTTTAAGAATTCAAAAACCTTTTGTGAAAAAATCCCACATTTGAGCCCATCCTCCAATAAGCTGTCAATCTTGGTTTTGAACAAGATAGTGGGATCTCCCTTGAGATGAATGTAAGTGTTAGTATCCTGTAATATGTCATTGTTCAATTTAATATACAAAGATAAATCTAACACAACAATCCCCCCTCCCTTATCAGGTTCTCTGAAAACCAATGTATTATTGTCCCTCAGAGAATCCAGTGCGGTTTTTTCTGCCAATGTAAGGTTGTGGGAAGAAGTTCCATGAGCCTGATCCAAAAGTACCAGATCTTGTTCAATCCTCTCCTGAAAAACATCCAATATGCCAGGACGAGATTGTAGGGGGTAGAAGTAGGGGTTGGATGTTTTGAAAGGTGGTTCAGGTAACTGATTAAATGACCTAGATTCCGATTCCAGTGCTCTTAAATCTGTAAGCCGAACAAGTTCATTAAAGCTCGGTATCACGTTGTCCTCTGTGATGTGAGAGTCTTGAAGAGTATTCACATTGGTGTCGGACGCAGGGTCAAAATGACACTTGAGTGTTAAATTCCTGGCAAATTTGTCAATGTCCAACAGGGTAGAGAATATGTCAAATTTTTTCGTTGGGCAAAATTTCAGTCCTTTGGACAAAACAGATAGTTGGTCATCAGAGAGGATTTGGGCAGAAAGATTCCAGACAGGGCATGTTAATATCTCTTTCTTTTCTTGCGGCGATCTGGGTATCTGTTTCCTCCTGTGCTTTCTGCCCCCTCTTCGTTGTAGTTTTTTGACATTTTTTTAGGGATGTTGGTGTTGAAATTCCTGCGATTAGTTTCAGGCTCACTGGAAGAGTCTGAAGAATCATCCATGGTGTAATTAGTGGAAGCTGATGCAGTGCTAACATCACCAAAACTGACCCTTCTGATGCGGTTAGTATAGGGTGTTTTATTTTGATGTTTAAAATGTCTACGAGAGGAGTAAGAAGGAAGACGCCAGGTGTAGACTTTGTTGAGCTTGTAGTCCTGAGTATCTCTTTCATATTTTTTCTTTTTTCTATCAGCAATAATATTTTCCAAGTCGTTAAGTCTTTTATTCATACCATTTTGCATGCTATTGAAGTCTTTATGATTTTTAAAAGACTCTAGTGATTTTTCTGTCTCCAGTATACGGTTTTTGATGTTATCTAATTCAGAAGCTTCATGCTTGATGATGAGCTCCATTAGTTTGATGGAACAGTCAGATAGAATGGAATTCCAATTGCACATAAAGTCCTCTGTGTGAGTTGAAAAAGTAGGATTTTTTAAAAGTCTGAGACCGCGTGGTATCATATTTTTTTCTACATAGGAATGTAGTGAAGTAGAGTCCCACCACAGCTTAGTCTCTTTAGTTTTGAGTTTTTCCAATGATCTGTAAAGTTGTTCAAAATCTTCATTTACTTGTGCATGTGCATTTCCCTCTGCAAGTTCAGTTGTGGACTGGGAAGTCTGGATGTTGAATATGGCATTAAACCGAGTTCTCCTATTAATTGAGGAATCCATGTGGAGTGGTATAGATTCACAAAAAATTGTGAATATTATAATAATATAATGTTTAGGGGGGGCACGACAAAGAAAGCCAGCTGTATAAACAAGAAGATGTGTGTCAGCTCACCCCTCTTCACTCCCGGACTCCACACTGATGCAAGGAACGCCCTGGCCCGGGCGGAAGACAACATCAGAAAGGAAAAAAATCCAGCATCAAGGAGAATGTATAGATGAATAAAAAAATTTATTTTCTTTTATTGGAGTTATTATTAAAATCAGGTATTCAATCCAGTAAGCACAGAGGCACAAGTATGGTAGCGGATTATCCAACGCGTTTCGACCAGAAGGTCTTACTCATGGCATGTGTTTTACCCCAAAATGATCCCATATAAAGGGTACACATTAAACATGATTGGCAAAGCTGAGTGCTTAATTAAAACTAAAAACAGGCAGGTGCATAATCCCATGCAGGGAAGATATACAAGGGACAGGAATAAAAACATGTGTGTAGGAAACCGCAGTTGAAAAAATATGTATAAATATATATGTCTATACACAGATCATGTAAAGTATTCTAGAGGATTAAATTTATTCTGGAGAAATATAAATGTAAAAATGTGCAAATGTTTCAAAGACTGTTGAACTTATAAAATGGAGGAATGATAGTTATGAAAAAGATACAATATCAAGTCCTATCAAGTATTCAGACTATGCGATACGCTAGTATCCCATCTGAAAATTCAAGGGGACCAGTTATTGGTCCCCTTGAATTGATCTTTCTGCCCAAATCCTCTCTGATGACCAACTATCTGCTTTGTCCAAAGGACTGAAATTTTGCCCAACGAAAAAATTTGACATATTCTCTACCCTGTTGGACATTAACAAATTTGCCAGGAATTTAACACTCAAGTGTCATTTTGACCCTGCGTCCGACACCAATGTGAATACTCTTCAAGACTCTCACATCACAGAGGACAACGTGATACCGAGCTTTAATGAACTTGTTCGGCTTACAGATTTAAGAGCACTGGAATCGGAATCTAGGTCATTTAATCAGTTACCTGAACCACCTTTCAAAACATCCAACCCCTACTTCTACCCCCTACAATCTCGTCCTGGCATATTGGATGTTTTTCAGGAGAGGATTGAACAAGATCTGGTACTTTTGGATCAGGCTCATGGAACTTCTTCCCACAACCTTACATTGGCAGAAAAAACCGCACTGGATTCTCTGAGGGACAATAATACATTGGTTTTCAGAGAACCTGATAAGGGAGGGGGGATTGTTGTGTTAGATTTATCTTTGTATATTAAATTGAACAATGACATATTACAGGATACTAACACTTACATTCATCTCAAGGGAGATCCCACTATCTTGTTCAAAACCAAGATTGACAGCTTATTGGAGGATGGGCTCAAATGTGGGATTTTTTCACAAAAGGTTTTTGAATTCTTAAAAGTAGACTTCCCAGTGATCCCCATTTACCATGCCCTTCCTAAGATCCACAAGGGGTTTCCCCCCCCCCCCCCCCTTTCAGGCCCATTATTTCGGGCATCGGATCATTGGGGGAAAAATTAGGTTCCTGGGTTGATCATTTTTTGCAGCCACTTGTAAAAGAATTACCTGGTTTTTTGAGAGACACCAAAGCCCTTTTGTTCAACCTTAATTCACACACCTGGCAGTCTGACTACAACTGGATCACTTGTGACATAGTGAGTCTCTACCCTTCTATTCCCCACCATGTGGCACTGGAATGTCTGGAATTTTTTCTTTCCAAGCATAGTTCATACCCTTCCGAAATTCAGGATTACATTGTAACAGCAGTCAACTTTCTTCTAACACACAACTATTTTTCTTTTAATAAGGAATTCTATCTACAGAAGTGTGGCGTTAGTATGGGGGGGAAATTTTCCCCTTCCTTAGCCAACATTGTTGTGGCGGTTTTGGAGGAAATGTACATCTTTGACTCTTTTCACAATGTTTTTTCAGACCATATTATTTTCTATACTAGATATATAGATGACCTACTGTTAATTTGGAAGGGTGACATCCAGAAAATCCCAGAATTCATCGATTACATCAACAGCAATCCTTTTAATTTGAAATTCACGTATAATATTGACTCTCAAAAGATTCACTATCTTGATGTCACATTGGTGGGGAATCAGAACCGTATTGACGTTATGCCATATTGCAAGGATACTGACTGCAATTCAGTGCTGCTGGCTAATTCTTGCCATCCGGCACACACTATAAAAAATATTCCCGTGGGGGAATTGATCAGAACCAAAAGGAATTGCTCGGTTTCTGATCAGTTTCCGCAGGAATGCAATAAAACTGTGAACAAGCTAAAAAATCGGGGCTACCCTAATTGGTGTTTAAAAAGAGCCTGCAATATAGTTCATAATATTGATAGAGCTGACTTGTTGAAAAACAAAAAAAAGAAAGCAATCGGTGGTTCTGATAAAATCACATTCAGTACCACCTATTCTCCCCAATATCATGACATAATTAAAATCATCAAAAAACATATACCACTACTTCATCAAGATAAAACTCTTTTCAGTATTTTGGAGCAACATGATATCAACTTTGTTGCTAAACGGGCGGTTAGTTTGGCAAATATCCTCTCCCCTAGCGTGGTTACAGACTCTACGGCACAAAAAAACTGGCTTTCCTGCAAAGGGTTTTTTCGCTGTGGCCACAACCAATGCACAGCCTGCAGATATGCCAAAATCAGTAAAACATTCATGTCCACTCATACAGGTCTTACCTATAACATAAATAATTACATCAACTGCAACACTTCTTTTGTAGTTTATTTAATAGAATGCACTCTTTGCAAAATTCAATACATAGGTTGTACTGGGAGCCCATTAAAAATAAGAATCAGGCGACATCTCTCTGACACCCTAAATGTCAATGCTTCTAATATTTCAGCTGTTTCACGGCACTTTGTCAGTACACATGACAGATGCACGGACTCCCTAACTTTTATGGGCATTGAAAAAGTTACTAAGCCAACTAGAGGAGGAAATCATAGGAGAAAACTCCTTAACAGAGAGTCCTTTTGGATTTTCAGACTAGGCACTAGGGTACCGCACGGTCTGAAAACCCGACAGGACTTGATCCTACAATATTCTTAAAATAATATTCTTCCATCTATAATTTCAACAACTCTTGAACCAATTATATATCTCCACATTTTTTTATAGATAGATCTTTGTCCATGCTTTCAACATTTCAGCCGTTTTACGGCACTTTAACAGCATATATTTGAAAGCATGGATTTCTGATTTATATGAATATGGAGAAATAAATTATCAAAATAGCTAGAGAAAGAAATTATGGGAGCAAATTTCTCAATAACTGGTCCCCTTGAATTTTCAGATGGGATACTAGCGTATCGCATAGTCTGAATACTTGATAGGACTTGATATTGTATCTTTCTTATAACTACCGCACGGTCTGAACACCCGACAGGACTTGATCCTACAATATTCTTAAAATAATATTCTTCCATCTATAATTTCAACAACTCTTGAACCAATTATATAGCTCTACAATTTTTTTTTTTTTTATAAATAGATCTTTGTCCATGCTTTCAATATTTTAGCCGTTTCACGGCACTCTACCAGCATATATTTGAAAGCATGGATTTCCTGATTTATATGAATATGGAGAAACAAATTATTAAAATAGCTAGAAAAAGAAATTATGGGAGCAAATTTCTCAATAACTGGTCCCCTTGAATTTTCAGATGGGATACTAGCGTATCGCATAGTCTGAATACTTGATAGGACTTGATATTGTATCTTTTTTATAACTATCATTCCTCCATTTTATAAGTTCAACAGTCTTTGAAACATTTGCACATTTTTACATTTATATTTCTCCAGAATAAATTTAATCCTCTAGAATACTTTACATGATCTGTGTATAGACATATATATTTATACATATTTTTTTAACTGCGGTTTCCTACACACATGTTTTTATTCCTGTCCCTTGTATATCTTCCCTGCATGGGATTATGCACCTGCCTGTTTTTAGTTTTAATTAAGCACTCAGCTTTGCCAATGATGTTTAATGTGTACCCTTTATATGGGATCATTTTGGGGTAAAACACATGCCATGAGTAAGACCTTCTGGTCGAAATGCGTTGGATAATCCGCTACCATACTTGTGCCTCTGTGCTTACTGGATTGAATACCTGATTTTAATAATAACTCCAATAAAAGAAAATAAATTTTTTTATTCATCTATACATTCTCCTTGATGCTGGATTTTTTTCCTTTCTGATGTTGTCTTCCGCCCGGGCCAGGGCGTTCCTTGCATCAGTGTGGAGTCCGGGAGTGAAGAGGGGTGAGCTGACACACATCTTCTTGTTTATTGGACTTCTGTATAGTCCCAGTAGTGCAAAGATATTTGCAGCACGTCTGGCTGCATTGCACACTCAAACTCATTATAACTAAGCCATTATACTAGCAAACACTGAGTGAACTTAGTGGCATCCTAAACGTGGCTATTGGACTTCTGTATAGTCCCAGTAGTGCAAAGATATTTGCAGCACCTCTGCCTGCATTGCACACTCCAACTCATTGTTACTAAGCCATTATACTAGCAATTTATGCTGCCAGTTTAAGGGCCGTAGTTGCATTGTCAGGGATATTTATTCTTTATTATTCTGCTGTTAATAAAGCTAGACCACCGCTGCAATCTACATCACCTCTCAATTTTTACTACCACATTTTCAGTCCACAATCTTGTCGCAATCAACATGAGTGGCAAAATGACAGATGCTGGTGGAAAGGGGAAGAGGCGTGGTGGAAAAGGAAAAAAAGGGTTTGTCCGTGGGGAAGGTGGCAAAGCTCCATTATCATCTGCTGAAGATAGACCATCTACCAGCAAAAGTAAGATGTCTACTACTTACTGTGGACAATCCGATGTGCTCCCTTTCTTATGGACACGAACAACAGGAACAAAGGTAGATGATGGCCAAAAAAGAAAATTGCTTGAATGGATCTCAAGTGGTCCAACAAGTGCCCTCTCAGCCACTTCAAGTACCGCATCCAAAAAACACCAGTCCTCTGAGTTGTCATCCCAATCAAACTTGCTTTCTCCCAGCTCTGAAGTCTCCATCAGCCCTGCCAAGTATGGTGGAACTGAGATGGCTGAGTCTGCAGAGCTGTTCAGTCACACTATAGCCTGGGAATCAGAGGTCTGCTCCCAAGCTACAGTGAGTACAGACCAGGAAATGGTCTGCACTGATGCCCAGAACCTTTGTGACTCTGATTCAGGCCGTGAGGATGAAGTTTCTGAGCATAATGTTGACCCTTTGTCACAAACTGTAACACCTGTGGTTATAGACAATGAGGAACATACTGATGACGATGAGACGCAGATACCAGATTGGGATGACAACTTAAATATTCGGTCAGGGCAAGAAGAGGCTCGGTCTGAGGGGGAGGGGAGTGCAAACACAACAATTGATGATGAAGTTCTAGATGCCACCTACTGTCAACCCCCAGTCAGGCACTCGAGGAGGTCAACAGAGGCGGTGGAGGAGGATGCAACCGACGATGAAGTTACCTTGCACCTTCCTGGACTGAGTCGGAGCACTGGTAGCACATCTACAACTGCATCATCAGCCACCACTCTGCCTCTGAGCACTAGTCGGGGGGCTCAGCAGGTCGCATGCCCTCTAAGCCTTGCCTAGCCTGGTCCTTTTTTGACATAGAAAAAGATCGCCCAAATTATGTGATGTGTAAAATTTGTCGGGATTCTGTTAGTAGAGGTCAAAACCTCAGCAGTTTGACAACTTCTTCCATGAATCGTCACATGAATAAATATCATAGGTCCCAGTGGGAAGTTCACCGTGCTGCAATGCGGCCTAGCGGAGCGAACCATCCACGGCCTGCCCCTTCCAGTGCATCCGCGCGCTCTTCATCTTCTAGGACTGTGGGGACAGCTGTCACACCTGGTTTTCCACGCACAACTTCCACCACTGTAACCGCAACAGGCAGTTTGCTTGGTAGGTCGTCAGTTGGTTTGGAAGGGGAAACAAGTGAGTGTGTACAGCTCTCTCAGACATCGATAGCACCAACGTTGGATGAAGGCAACATCATGTCTCCGCTTGCACTTTCCTCACAAACCTGCATTTTTCCAGGGACAACCTACTCAACACCGTCTACACACAGCAGCCAGATCTCTGTCCCTCAGATGTGGTCAAATAAAAGGCCATTTCCTGCGACCCATGACAAAGCTAAGAGGTTGACTCTATCCCTCTGTAAGCTCTTGGCTACCGAAATGCTGCCTTTCCGCCTAGTGGACACACAGGATTTTAGAGACCTTATTTCTGTCGCTATGCCCCAGTACCAGATGCCTAGTCGCCACTACTTCTCTAAGAAAGGTGTGCCCGTGCTACACCAGCATGTCGCACACAACATCACCGCTTCCTTGAGAAACTCTGTGTGTGAATGGGTGCATTTCACCACCGATACTTGGACCAGTAAGCATGGACAGGGACGTTACATGTCGCTGACTGGGCACTGGGTAACTATGGTGATAGATGGTGAAGGGTCTGCTGCACAAGTCTTGCCGTCCCCACGACTTGTGTGTCAATCCTCTGTCTGTCCAAGTTCCGCCACTGCTTCTGCCTCCTCCACCTCATCTTTGTTCTCCACCTCCGCCCCAAGCCTGCCTGGTCAGGCCACCAGCGTTCTCACTGCGCAGAAGGAATCACGCACCCCTCATTACTATGCTGGCAGCAGAGCGCAACGGCATCAGGCGGTCTTTAGCTTGACATGTCTTGGTAATAGGAGTCACACAGCTGAGGAGTTGTGGTCAGCTCTGCGGTCCGAGTTTAATAAATGGTTGTCTCCACTCAACCTGCAGCCTGGTAAGGCCGTGTGCGACAATGCTGCAAACCTGGGTGCGGCCCTTCGCCTGGGCAAGGTGACACACGTGCCTTGTATGGCTCACGTGTTGAACCTTGTTGTCCAGCAATTTTTAACACACTATCCCGGCCTAGATGGCCTTCTGACCAGGGCACGAAAACTGTCTGCTCACTTCCGCCGTTCAACCGCTGCAGCTGAGCGACTTGCATCGCTCCAGAAGTCTTTCGGCCTGCCGGTTCATCGCCTGAAATGCGATGTGGCGACACGCTGGAATTCGACTCTCCACATGTTACAGCGACTGTGGCAGCACCGCCGAGCCCTGGTGCAATACGACATGACGTATAGCCTGGGCCAACAAGATGCAGAGGTGGGGCAGATCACCCTGATGGAGTGGTCTCAGATCAAGGACCTATGCACCCTTCTGCACAGTTTCGACATGGCGACGAATATGTTTAGCGCTGACAATTCCATTATCAGCATGACAATTCCAGTCATTTACATGCTGGAGCACACGCTAAACACTATTCGGAGTCAGGGGGTGGGACAACAGGAAGGGGAGGAACTACAGGAGGATTCATATGCGCAAGGGACAACAACATCACCAAGGTCCAGACGTTCATCATCACCAACGCGGCAGGCATGGGACCATGGGGGACAGGAATCAACAAGGGCGCATAGTAGCAGGCGAAATGTTGAGGAAGGTGCAGGAGAACATGAAGAAATGGAGGACGAACTGTCCATGGACATGGAAGACTCAGCGGATGAGGGAGACCTTGGTCAAATTTCAGTTGAAAGAGGTTGGGGGGAGATGTCAGAGGAAGAAAGAACGGGTAGCACCTCTATGCCACAAACACAGCGTGGACTTGGTCCGCATGGCTGCGCAAGACACATAAGTGCCTTCTTGTTGCACTACCTCCAACATGACCCTCGTATTGTCAAAATTAGAAGTGATGATGACTACTGGCTTGCCACACTATTAGATCCCCGGTACATGTCGAAATTTTGTGACATAATTCCAGCCATAGAAAGGGACGCACGTATGCAGGAGTTTCAGCAGAAGCTGTTACTCGATCTTAGGTCGGCTTTTCCACCAAACAACCGTGCAGGTGCAGGGAGTGAATCTCCCAGTTGTAACTTGACAAACATGGGACGGTCTCGTCATCTTAAACAGTCTACCCGTACCAGTAGGACTGTATCTGGTGCTGGTAACAGCAATTTTATGGAATCTTTTCATAATTTTTTTAGACCCTCCTTTGCAAGGCCACCAGAGACAACAAGTCTGACACATAGTCAACGGCTGGAGAGGATGATACAGGAGTATCTCCAAATGAACATCGATGCCATGACTTTGCAAATGAAGCCTTGCTCATTTTGGGCTTCAAATCTAGAAAAATGGCCAGAGCTCTCCAGTTTCGCCTTGGAGATTTTGTCGTGTCCAGCTGCCAGCGTTGTCTCTGAATGTGTCTTCAGTGCTGCTTTGTGTGTGCTGACAGATAAGGCTGTGAAGTGTACAACTAGGGCACAAGTGCTGCCACTGAATGGGTGGGTGTGTGTGGGGCACAATTTTTGGAAAAAGGGACACTCCGCTTGGAGTAACCCTTGCTTACATAGTTTTAAAAAATGATCCAAGATGCATACAGCTGGGATCAGGAAAGACTTTGCTACCTACCCCGGTGTCATCCTGGGGACGGTTAAGTATGGCGTATTTTTGAATGTGCTTGATGCAAATCTAGCTGTGAAGTGTACAACTAGGGCACAAGTGCTGCCACTGAATGGGTGGGTGTGTGTGGGGCACAATTTTTGGAAAAAGGGACACTCCGCTTGGAGTAACCCTTGCTTACATAGTTTTAAAAAATGATCCAAGATGTATACAGCTAGGATTAGGAAAGACTTTGCTACCTACCCCTGTGTCATCCTGGGGACGGTTAAGTATGGCGTATTTTTGAATGTGCTTGATGCAAATCTAGCTTTGAAGTGTACAACTAGGGCACAAGTGCTGCCACTGAATGGGTTGGTGTGTGTGGGACACAATTTTAGGAAAAAAAGGGACACTCCGCTTGGAGTAACCCTTGCTTACATAGTTTTAAAAAATGATCCAAGATGCATACAGCTGGGATCAGGAAAGACTTTGCTACCTACCCCAGTGCCATCCTGGGGACGGTTAAGTATGGCGTATTTTTGAATGTGCTTGATGCAAATCTAGCTGTGAAGTGTACAACTAGGGCACAACTGCTGCCACTGAAGGGGTGGGTGTGTGTGGGGCACAATTTTTGGAAAAAGGGACACTCCGCTTGGAGTAACCTTTGCTTAGATAGTTTTAAAAAATGATCCAAGATGCATACAGCTGGGATTAGGAAAGACTTTGCTACCTACCCCGGTGTCATCCTGGGGACGGTTAAATATGGCGTATTTTTGAATGTGCTTAATGCAAATCTAGCTGTGAAGTGTACAACTAGGGCGCAAGTGCTGCCACTGAAGGGGTGAGTGGACACTCCCTTGGTTGCTGTGTTTTTTAAAAGGAGCCAAGATGAACAAGTCATGGTTCAGCAAAGACTTTTCTACCTACCCCGGTGTCATCCTGGGTACGGTTAAGTATGGCGTATTTTAGAATGTGCTTGATGCAAATCTAGATGTGAAGGGTACAACTAGGGCACAAGTGCTGCCACTGAATGGGTGGGTGTCTGTGGGGCACAATTTTTGGAAAAAAAGGGGCACTCCTCTTGGAGTAACCCTTGCTTGCTGTGTTTTTTAAAAATGATCCAAGATGAACAGAGCTGGGATCAGGAAAGAGTTTGCTACCTACCCCGGTGTCATCCTGGGGACGGTTAAGTATGGCGTATTTTAGAATGTGCTTAATGCAAATCTAGATGTGAAGGGTACAACTAGGGCACAAGTGCTGCCACTGAATGGGTGGGTGTGTGTGGGGCACAATTTTTGGAAAAAGGGACACTCCGCTTGGAGTAACCCTTGCTTACATAGTTTTAAAAAATGATCCAAGATGCATACAGCTGGGATCAGGAAAGACTTTGCTACCTACCCCGGTGTCATCCTGGGGACGGTTAAGTATGGCGTATTTTTGAATGTGCTTGATGCAAATCTAGCTGTGAAGTGTACAACTAGGGCACAAGTGCTGCCACTGAAGGGGTGGGTGTGTGTGTGGCCCAATTTTTGGAAAAAAAGGGAGACTCCTCTTGGAGTAACCCTTGGTTGCTGTGTTTTTTAAAAATGATCCAAGATGAACAGAGCTGGGATTAGGAAAGAGTTTGCTACCTACCCCGGTGCCATCCTGGTGACGGTTAAGTATGGCGTATTTTTGAATGTGCTTGATGCAAATCTAGCTGTGAAGTGTACAACTAGGGCACAAGTGCTGCCACTGAATGGGTGGGTGTGTGTGGGGCACAATTGTTGGAAAAAGAGACACTCCACTTGGAGTAACCCTTGCTTACATAGTTTTAAAAAATGATCCAAGATGCATAAACCTGGGATCAGGAAAGACTTTGCTACCTACCCCGGTGTCATCCTGGTGACGGTTAAGTATGGCGTATTTTTGAATGTGCTTGATGCAAATCTACCTGTGAAGTGTACAACTGGGGCACAAGTGCTGCCACTGAAGGGGTGGGTGTGTGTGGGGCACAATTTTTGGAAAAAAGGGACACTCCGCTTGGAGTCACCTTGCGGTGTTTTACATGATTTTAGAAGGGCATGCCATGCCTATATCTGTGTCTCGTCCTCTTTTTCCTCGTAACGCTGTTTTGTTTTCGCATGAGAATTTGACCTTGTCACTTTCCCATGTGTTTGTGTTGTGTTGTGAGTTGTTTGTCACCTTTTGGACACCTTTGAGGGTGTTTTCTAGGTGTTTTTATGTGTTTGTGATTGCCTGCCATTGTTTCCTATGCAGTTCGAGTTCGGTTCGTCGAACGTTCGACAAACCGAACTCGAACGGCAGCTCCGTTCGGCGAATCGACCTCGAGCCGAACAGCGACTGGTTCGCTCATCTCTAGTCACTAGGATTATGTGAATTAATGTAGAATCAGTTTTCCACTTTTCTGAGTTGGTGTAGTGGTAGGCTCTTTGCTAGGGCAGCGAGAGGTTGTGGGTTTGACTCTGAAGCAAGTCCCATGGACTTTGTGTGGCTGCATGTAATTGCGTAGTCCAATGGACTGTGTGGCTTATGAGTTTTTATTGGATTGATAGGCCAGGTACTGTCATTTGCTTTTGTTTGGCCATGTTGTGTGCGCAGTCACTAGGATTATGTGTATTAATGTAGAGTCAGTTTTCCACTTCTCTGTGTTGGTGTAGTGGAAGGCTCTTTGCTTGGGCTGCGAGAGGTTGTGGGTTTGACTCTGAGGCAAGGCCTATGGACTTTGTATGGCTGCATGTAATTGCCTAGTCCAATAAACTTTGTTACCTATGATCTTCCATTGGATTGATAGGCCAGGTACTGTCTTTTGCTTTTGTTTGGCCAAGTTGTGTGCGCAGTCACTAGGATTATGTGAATTAATGTAGAGTCAATTTCCCACTTCTCTCTGTTGGTGTAGTGGTAGGCTCATTTCTTGTTCTCCAAGAGGTTGTGGGTTCGACTCTGAGGCAAGGCCCATGGACTTTGTATGGCTGCATGTAATTGCCTAGTCCAATTGACTGTGTTGCTTATGAGTTTTTATTGGATTGATAGGCAAGGTACTGTCTTTTGCTTTTGTTTGGCTATTTTGTCTGCGCAGTCACAAGGATTATGTGAATTAATGTAGAGTCAGCTTCCCACTTCTCTGTGTTGGTGTAGTGGAAGGCTCTTTGCTTGGGCTATGAGAGGTTGTGGTCTCGACTCTAAAGGAAGGCTCGTGAAGTTTGTATGCTTGCATGTATTTGCCTAGTCCAATGGACTGTGCTGCCTATGAGTTTACATTTAATTGATAGGTCAGGTACGGTTTTTTGCTTTTGTTTGGCCATGTTGTGTGCGCAGTCACTAGGATTATGTGAATTAATGGACAGTCAATTTCCCACTTCTCTGTGCTGGTGTAGTGGTAGGGTCTTTGCTTGGGCTAAGAGAGTTTGTGGGTTCGACTCTGAGGAGAGGCCCATGGACTTTGTATGGCTGTATGTAATTGCCTAGTCCAATGGACTGTGTTGTCTATGAGTTTTCATTGGATTGATAGGCCATGTACTGTTTTTGCTTTTGTTTGGCCATGTTGTGTGTGCAGTCACTAGGATTATGTGAATTAATGTAGATTCAGCTTCCCACTTCTCTGTTTTGGTGTAGTGGTAGTCTCTTTGCTTGGGCTATGAGAGGTTGTGGGCACGACTCTGAGATAAGGCCATGGACTTTATATGGTTGCATATAATTGCCTAGTCCAATGGACTGTGCTGCTTATGAGTTTCCATTGGATTGATAGGTCAGGTACTGTCTTTTGCTTTTGTTTGGCCATGTTGTGTGCGCAGTCACTAGGATTATGTGAATTATTGTAGAGTCAGTTCCCCACTTCTCTGTGTTGGTGTATTGGTAGGCTCTTTGCTTGGGCTGCGTGAGGTTGTGAGTAGAGTTGAGCGCGGTTTGTAGTTCGTGGTTCTCCAGTTCTAGGCTCGAGTGATTTTGGGGCCTGTTCTAGATCGAACTAGAACTCGACCTTTTTGCAAAAGCTCGATAGTTCTGGAAACGTTCGAGAACGGTTCTAGCAGCAAAAAAACAGCTAATTCCTAGCTGACTTTCCACTGTAATAGTGTAAGTCACTCTGTGACTCACACTATTATGACATTTCAGTGTATAGTGTGCGTGAACAGCGCCTTCAGATCACTCCTGTTTGTATAATGGCGATCGCCATTTTTTTTTTTTTTTTCCTTGTTTTCCTTCCCTAAGCGCGCGCGTCTTGTGGGGCGGGCCAGCATGTCAGCCAATCCCAGACACACACACAGCTAATTGGACTTTTAGCCAGAGAAGCAACGGCATGTGTGATAGGATGTCCATGTCACATGTCCCTGCATTATAAAACCGGACATTTTCCTCCAGCACGCCATTATCTCTTCTGCGTCCTTGGTGTCAGACATCAGTGGGGCAGCTCCGTCCTGAGTCCTATCGCCGATATTGGATACGCTGGACAGCATAGGGATAGCACTATCTATCAGTCCTTTTAAGGGCTCGTACGGGCAGGGTCAGAGTTAAGGTGACAGGTCCTGAAAACAGCGACAGCGTCTGTGTAGCAAAGGTCAGGGATTTCGTCGCTGCATTTCCCCATTAGGAGGGAATAGAAAGGCAGGCTTCCATTCCTCTACCCAGACCCACAATCCTGGCACTGTACCCTCCTGTCCTCTGCACACTCCAACTCATTATAACTAAGCCATTATACTAGCAAACACTCAGTGTACCTAGTGGCATCCTAAACGTGGCTATTGGACTTTGCTATAGTCCCACTAGTGCAAAGACATTTGCAGCACCTCTATCTGCATTGCACACTCAAACTCATTATAACTAAGCCATTATACTAGCAAACACTCAGTGTACCTAGTGGCATCCTAAACGTGGCTATTGGACTTTGCTATAGTCC
The DNA here is from genome assembly GCF_048569485.1 of Anomaloglossus baeobatrachus. Taxonomy (NCBI): domain Eukaryota; kingdom Metazoa; phylum Chordata; class Amphibia; order Anura; family Aromobatidae; genus Anomaloglossus; species Anomaloglossus baeobatrachus. The sequence continues at coordinate 386,847,829 of NC_134353.1, forward strand.
CACTAGTGCAAAGACATTTGCAGCACCTCTACCTGCATTGCACACTCCAACTCATTATAACTAAGCCATTATACTAGCAAACACTCAGTGTACCTAGTGGCATCCTAAACGTGGCTATTGGACTTTGCTATAGTCCCACTAGTGCAAAGACATTTGCAGCACCTCTACCTGCATTGCACACTCCAACTCATTATAACTAAGCCATTATACTAGCAAACACTCAGTGTACCTAGTGGCATCTTAAACGTGGCTATTGGACTATTGTCTAGTCACACTAGTGCAAAGACATTTGCAGCACCTCTGCCTGCATTGCACACTCCAACTCATTATAACTAAGCCATTATACTAGCAAACACTCAGTGTACCTAGTGGCATCCTAAACGTGGCTATTGGACTTTGCTATAGTCCCACTAGTGCAAAGACATTTGCAGCACCTCTACCTGCATTGCACACTCCAACTCATTATAACTAAGCCATTATACTAGCAAACACTCAGTGTACCTAGTGGCATCCTAAACGTGGCTGATGGACTTTGCCATAGTCCCACTAGTGCAAAGACATTTGCAGCACCTCTACCTGCATTGCACACTCCAACTCATTATAACTAAGCCATTATACTAGCAAACACTCAGTGTACCTAGTGGCATCTTAAACGTGGCTATTGGACTGTTGTCTAGTTACACTAGTGCAAAGACATTTGCAGCACCTCTGCCTGCATTGCACACTCCAACTCATTATAACTAAGCCATTATACTAGCAAACACTCAGTGTACCTAGTGGCATCCTAAACGTGGCTATTGGACTTTGCTATAGTCCCACTAGTGCAAAGACATTTGCAGCACCTCTACCTGCATTGCACACTCCAACTCATTATAACTAAGCCATTATACTAGCAAACACTCAGGGTACCTAGTGGCATCCTAAACGTGGCTATTGGACTTTGCTATAGTCCCACTAGTGCAAAGACATTTGCTGCACCTCTACCTGCATTGCACACTCCAACTCATTATAACTAAGCCATTATACTAGCAAACACTCAGTGTACCTAGTGGCATCCTAAACGTGGCTATTGGACTTTGCTATAGTCCCACTAGTGCAAAGACATTTGCAGCACCTCTACCTGCATTGCACACTCCAACTCATTATAACTAAGCCATTATACTAGCAAACACTCAGTGTACCTAGAGTCATCCTAAACGTGGCTATTGGACTTTGCTGTAGTCCCACTAGTGCAAAGACATTTGCAGCACCTCTACCTGCATTGCACACTCCAACTCATAACTAAGCCATTATACTAGCAAACACTCAGTGTACCTAGTGGCATCCTAAACGTGGCTATTGGACTTTGCTATAGTCCCACTAGTGCAAAGACATTTGCAGCACCTCTACCTGCATTGCACACTCCAACTCATTATAACTAAGCCATTATACTAGCAAACACTCAGGGTACCTAGTGGCATCCTAAACGTGGCTATTGGACTTTGCTATAGTCCCACTAGTGCAAAGACATTTGCTGCACCTCTACCTGCATTGCACACTCCAACTCATTATAACTAAGCCATTATACTAGCAAACACTCAGTGTACCTAGTGGCATCCTAAACGTGGCTATTGGACTTTGCTATAGTCCCACTAGTGCAAAGACATTTGCAGCACCTCTACCTGCATTGCACACTCCAACTCATTATAACTAAGCCATTATACTAGCAAACACTCAGTGTACCTAGAGTCATCCTAAACGTGGCTATTGGACTTTGCTGTAGTCCCACTAGTGCAAAGACATTTGCAGCACCTCTACCTGCATTGCACACTCCAACTCATTATAACTAAGCCATTATACTAGCAAACACTCAGTGTACCTAGTGGCATCCTAAACGTGGCTATTGGACTTTGCTATAGTCCCACTAGTGCAAAGACATTTGCAGCACCTCTACCTGCATTGCACACTCCAACTCATTATAACTAAGCCATTATACTAGCAAACACTCAGTGTACCTAGTGGCATCTTAAACGTGGCTATTGGACTGTTGTCTAGTCACACTAGTGCAAAGACATTTGCAGCACCTCTGCCTGCATTGCACACTCCAACTGTAATACTATTGTATGTTCTGAGGATTTCGATAGCGTTAGGGCAATGACAACCAGAGACGAGTTCTTGGTACAAAGATGTTTATAATATGTAACCACGATAGGTACACAACGGAACAAACACAGTAGAACAATAACACACGAAATACCTTCCCGAAACGGAGCGAAGGGAATTCCCGGGGCCGCGCACCGGACTCCCCCAGGGAGACCACCAAGAGCGAACCCCTATACAGGGACTGTCTGGCAATCACCCCGGCAGGCCTAAATGCGCAGCAGCCGGGACACAAGGGGCAAGTGGTAAAGTCCAGAAGTGTCCGTACGGGATGATAGTCCAGAGTGGTTACGAACCGGAAGGAACCGGGCAGAAGTGCTGACCAAAGACGGCAGACGAGTCCGGGCACAGCTTGAAGAAACCGGGTACGGTCCAGAGTCGGTAGTCTTTCAAGAGAATCCAAAGGCAATCAGGAATTAGAGCAGCAAAGCAGGAGCACACAGCAAGCAGTATACTCAGGCACTGGACTAGGCTTAGAGGCGGCCTTTTAAGCAGCTGGACAGGAAGTAGGGCAACAGAACAGTAAACTCCATGTTAACCGAGGGCAAGCTCTTTCAAAAGAGAACTGGAAATCCCGGAAACCTGACACCAACTCATTATAACTAAGCCATTATACTAGCAAACACTGCTGCCAGTTTAAGGGCCGTAGTTGCATTGTTAGGGATAATTATTCTTTATTATTCTGCTGTTAATAAAGCTAGACCACCGCTGCAATCTACACCACCTCTCAATTTTTACTACCACATTTTCAGTGCACAATCTTGTCGCAATCAACATGAGTGGCAAAATGACAGATGCTGGTGGAAAGGGGAAGAGGCGTGGTGGAAAAGGAAAAAAAGGGTTTGTCCGTGGGGAAGGTGGCAAAGCTCCATTATCATCTGCTGAAGATAGACCATCTACCAGCAAAAGTAAGATGTCTACTACTTACCGTGGACAATCCGATGTGCTCCCTTTTTTATGGACACGAACAACAGGAACAAAGGTAGATGATGGCCAAAAAAGAAAAATGCTTGAATGGATCTCAAGTGGTCCAACAAGTGCCCTCTCAGCCACTTCAAGTACCGCATCCAAAAAACACCAGTCCTCTGAGTTGTCATCCCAATCAAACTTGCTTTCTCCCAGCTCTGAAGTCTCCATCAGCCCTGCCAAGTATGGTGGAACTGAGATGGCTGAGTCTGCAGAGCTGTTCAGTCACACTATAGCCTGGGAATCAGAGGTCTGCTCCCAAGCTACAGTGAGTACAGAACAGGAAATGGTCTGCAGTGATGCCCAGAACCTTTGTGACTCTGATTCAGGCCGTGAGGACCAAGTTTCTGAGCATAATGTTGACCCTTTGTCACAAACTGTAACACCTGTGGTTATAGACAATGAGGAACATACTGATGAAGATGAGACGCAGATACCCGATTGGGATGACAACTTAAATATTCGGTCAGGGCAAGAAGAGGCTCGGTCTGAGGGGGAGGGGAGTGCAAACACAACAATTGATGATGAAGTTCTAGATCCCACCTACTGTCAACCCCCAGTCAGGCACTCGAGGAGGTCAACAGAGGCGGTGGAGGAGGATGCAACCGACGACGAAGTTACCTTGCGCCTTCCTGGACAGAGTCGGAGCACTGGTAGCACGTCTACAACTGCATCCTCAGCCACCACTCTGCCTATGACCATTATTCGGGGTGGATCAACAGGTCGCATGGCCTCTAAGCCTTGCCTAGCCTGGTCCTTTTTTGACATAGAAAAAGATCGCCCAAATTATGTGATCTGTAAACTTTGTCATGATTCTCTTAGTAGAGGTCAAAACCTCAGCAGTTTGACAACTTCTTCCATGAATCGTCACATGAATAAATATCATAGGTCCCGGTGGGAAGCTCACTGTGCTGCAACGCGGCCTAGCGGAGCGAACCATCCACCGCCTGCCCCTTCCAGTGCATCCGCGCGCTCTTCTTCTTCTAGGACTGTGGGGACAGCTGTCACACCTGTTTTTCCACGCACAACTTCCACCACTGTAACCGCAACAGGCAGTTTGCTTGGTAGGTCGTCAGTTGGTTTGGAAGGGGAAATAAGTGAGTGTGTACAGCTCTCTCAGACATCGATAGCACCAACGTTGGATGAAGGCAACATCATGTCTCTGCCTGCACTTTCCTCACAAACCTGCATTTTTCCAGGGACACCCTACTCAACACCGTCTACACACAGCAGCCAGATCTCTGTCCCTCAGATGTGGTCAAATAAACGGCCACTTCCTGCGACCCATGACAAAGCTAAGAGGTTGACTCTATCCCTCTGTAAGCTCTTGGCTACCGAAATGCTGCCTTTCCGCCTAGTGGACACACAGGATTTTAGAGACCTTATGTCTGTCGCTGTGCCCCAGTACCAGATGCCTAGTCGCCACTACTTCTCTAAGAAAGGTGTGCCCGCGCTACACCAGCATGTCGCACACAACATCACCGCTTCCTTGAGAAACTCTGTGTGTGAACGGGTGCATTTCACCACCGATACTTGGACCAGTAAGCATGGACAGGGACGTTACATGTCGCTGACTGGGCACTGGGTAACTATGGTGATAGATGGTGAAGGGTCTGCTGCACAAGTCTTGCCGTTCCCACGACTTGTGTGTCAATCCTCTGTCTGTCCAAGTTCCGCCACTGCTTCTGCATCCTCCACCTCATCTGGGTCCTCCACCTCCGCCCCAAGCCTGCCTGGTCAGGCCACCAGCGTTCTCACTGGCAGAAGGAATCACGCACCCCTCATTACTATGCTGGCAGCAGAGCGCAACGGCATCAGGCGGTCTTTAGCTTGACATGTCTTGGGAATAAGAGTCACACAGCTGAGGAGTTGTGGTCAGCTCTGCGGTCCGAGTTTAATAAATGGTTGTCTCCACTCAACCTGCAGCCTGGTAAGGCCGTGTGCGACAATGCTGCAAACCTGGGTGCGGCCCTTCGCCTGGGCAAGGTGACACACGTACCTTGTATGGCTCACGTGTTGAACCTTGTCGTCCAGCAATTTTTAACACACTATCCCGGCCTAGATGGCCTTCTGAACAGGGCACGAAAACTGTCTGCTCACTTCCGCCGTTCAAGCACCGCAGCTGAACGACTTGCATCGCTCCAGAAGTCTTTCGGCCTGCCGGTTCATCGCCTGAAATGCGATGTGGCGACACGCTGGAATTCAACTCTCCACATGTTACAGCGACTGTGGCAGCACCGCAGAGCCCTGGTGCAATACGTCATGACGTATAGCCTGGGCCAACGAGATGCAGAGGTGGGGCAGATCACCCTGATGGAGTGGTCTCAGATCAAGGACCTATGCACCCTTCTGCACAGTTTCGACATGGCGACGAATATGTTTAGCGCTGACAATGCCATTATCAGCATGACAATTCCAGTCATTTACATGCTGGAGCACACGCTAAACACTATTCGGAGTCAGGGGGTGGGACAACAGGAAGGGGAGGAACTACAGGAGGATTCATATGCGCAAGGGACAACAACATCACCAAGGTCCAGACGTTCATCATCACCAACGCAGCAGGCATGGGACCATGGGGGACAGGGATCAACAAGGGCTCATAGTAGCAGGCGAAATGTTGAGGAAGGTGCAGGAGAACATGAAGAAATGGAGGACGAATTGTCCATGGACATGGAAGACTCAGCAGATGAGGGAGACCTTGGTCAAATTTCAGTTGAAAGAGGTTGGGGGGAGATGTCAGAGGAAGAAAGAACGGGTAGGACCTCTATGCCACAAACACAGCGTGGACTTGGTCTGCATGGCTGCGCAAGACACATGAGCGCCTTCTTGTTGCACTACCTCCAACATGACTCTCGTATTGTCAAAATTAGAAGTGATGATGACTACTGGATTGCCACACTATTAGATCCCCAGTACAAGTCCAAATTTTGTGACATAATTCCAGCCATAGAAAGTGACGCACGTATGCAGGAGTATCAGCAGAAGCTGTTACTCGATCTTAGCTCGGCTTTTCCACCAAACAACCGTGCAGGTGCAGGGAGGGAATCTCCCAGTTGTAACTTGCCAAACATGGGACGGTCTCGTCATCTTCAACAGTCTACCCGTACCAGTAGGACCGTATCTGGTGCTGGTAACAGCAATTTTATGGAATCTTTTCATAATTTTTTTAGACCCTCTTTTGCAAGGCCACCAGAGACAACAAGTCTGACACATAGTCAACGGCTGGAGAGGATGATACAGGAGTATCTCCAAATGAACATCGATGCCATGACTTTGCAAATGGAGCCTTGCTCCTTTTGGGCTTCAAATCTAGAAAAATGGCCAGAGCTCTCCAGTTACGCCTTGGAGATTTTGTCGTGTCCAGCTGCCAGCGTTGTATCTGAACGTGTCTTCAGTGCTGCTGGGTGTGTGCTGACAGATAAGCGCACGCGTCTGTCCAGTGACAATGTGGACAGACTGACGTTCATCAAAATGAACAAGTCATGGATCCAGAAGGAATTTACTACCCCTGTGTCATCCTGGGGAGAGTAAATGCTTGTGGATTTGGAATGTGCTTGATGCAAATCTAGCTGTGAAGTGCACAACTAGGGCACAAGTGCTGCCACTGAATGGGTGGGTGTGTGTGGGGCACAATTTTTGGAAAAAAAGGGAGACTCCGCTTGGAGTAACCCTTGCTTGCTGTGTTTTTAAAAGAAGCCAAGATGAACAGAGCTGCGGTCAGGAAAGACTTTGCTACCTACCCTGGTGTCATCCTGGGGACGGTTAAGAAGAGCGTATTTTTGAATGTGCTTGATGCAAATCTAGCTGTGAAGTGCACAACTAGGGCACAAGTGCTGCCACTGAATGGGTGGGTGTGTGTGGGGCACAATTTTTTGAAAAAAGGGAGACTCCGCTTGGAGTAACCCTTGCTTACATTGTTTTTAAAAGGAGCCAAGATGAACAAGTCATGGTTCAGCAAAGACTTTGCTACCTACCCCGGAGTCATCCTGGGGATGGTTAAGTATGGCGTATTTTTGAATGTGCTTGATGCAAATCTAGCTGTGAAGTGTACAACTAGGGCACAAGTGCTGCCACTGAATGGGTGGGTGTGTGTGGGGCACAATTTTTGGAAAAAAAGGGAGACTCCGCTTGGAGTAACCCTTGCTTGCTGTGTTTTTAAAAGAAGCCAAGATGAACAGAGCTGCGGTCAGGAAAGACTTTGCTACCTACCCTGGTGTCATCCTGGGGACGGTTAAGAAGAGCGTATTTTTGAATGTGCTTGATGCAAATCTAGCTGTGAAGTGCACAACTAGGGCACAAGTGCTGCCACTGAATGGGTGGGTGTGTGTGGGGCACAATTTTTGGAAAAAAGGGAGACTCCGCTTGGAGTAACCCTTGCTTACATTGTTTTTAAAAGGAGCCAAGATGAACAAGTCATGGTTCAGCAAAGACTTTGCTACCTACCCCGGAGTCATCCTGGGGACGGTTAAGTATGGCGTATTTTTGAATGTGCTTGATGCAAATCTAGCTGTGAAGTGCCCAACTAGGGCACAAGTGCTGCCACTGAATGGGTGGGTGTGTGTGGGGCACAATTTTTGGAAAAAAAGGGAGACTCCGCTTGGAGTAACCCTTGCTTGCTGTGTTTTTAAAAGAAGCCAAGATGAACAGAGCTGCGGTCAGGAAAGACTTTGCTACCTACCCTGGTGTCATCCTGGGGACGGTTAAGAAGAGCGTATTTTTGAATGTGCTTGATGCAAATCTAGCTGTGAAGTGCACAACTAGGGCACAAGTGCTGCCACTGAATGGGTGGGTGTGTGTGGGGCACAATTTTTGGAAAAAAGGGAGACTCCGCTTGGAGTAACCCTTGCTTACATTGTTTTTAAAAGGAGCCAAGATGAACAGAGCTGGGGTCAGGAAAGACTTTGCTACCTACCCTGGTGTCATCCTGGGGACGGTTAAGAAGAGCGTATTTTTGAATGTGCTTGATGCAAATCTAGCTGTGAAGTGCACAACTAGGGCACAAGTGCTGCCACTGAATGGGTGGGTGTGTGTGGGGCACAATTTTTGGAAAAAAAGGGAGACTCCGCTTGGAGTAACCCTTGCTTGCTGTGTTTTTAAAAGAAGCCAAGATGAACAGAGCTGCGGTCAGGAAAGACTTTGCTACCTACCCTGGTGTCATCCTGGGGACGGTTAAGAAGAGCGTATTTTTGAATGTGCTTGTTGCAAATCTAGCTGTGAAGTGCACAACTAGGGCACAAGTGCTGCCACTGAATGGGTGGGTGTGTGTGGGGCACAATTTTTGGAAAAAAGGGAGACTCCGCTTGGAGTAACCCTTGCTTACATTGTTTTTAAAAGGAGCCAAGATGAACAAGTCATGGTTCAGCAAAGACTTTGCTACCTACCCCGGAGTCATCCTGGGGACGGTTAAGTATGGCGTATTTTTGAATGTGCTTGATGCAAATCTAGCTGTGAAGTGCCCAACTAGGGCACAAGTGCTGCCACTGAATGGGTGGGTGTGTGTGGGGCACAATTTTTGTAAAAAAAGGGAGACTCCGCTTGGAGTAACCCTTGCTTGCTGTGTTTCTAAAAGAAGCCAAGATGAACAGAGCTGGGGTCAGGAAAGACTTTGCTACCTACCCTGGTGTCATCCTGGGGACAGTTAAGAAGAGCGTATTTTTGAATGTGCTTGATGCAAATCTAGCTGTGAAGTGCACAACTAGGGCACAAGTGCTGCCACTGAATGGGTGGGTGTGTGTGGGGCACAATTTTTGGAAAAAAAGGGAGACTCCGCTTGGAGTAACCCTTGCTTGCTGTGTTTTTAAAAGAAGCCAAGATGAACAGAGCTGCGGTCAGGAAAGACTTTGCTACCTACCCTGGTGTCATCCTGGGGACGGTTAAGAAGAGCGTATTTTTGAATGTGCTTGATGCAAATCTAGCTGTGAAGTGCACAACTAGGGCACAAGTGCTGCCACTGAATGGGTGGGTGTGTGTGGGGCCCAATTTTTGGAAAAAAAGGGAGACTCCGCTTGGAGTCACCTTGCGTTGTTTTACATGATTTTAGAAGGGCGTGCCATGCCTATATCTGTGTGTCCTCCTCTTTTTCCTTGTCCAGCTGTTTTGTTTTCGCATGAGTATATGTCCTTGTCACTTTCCCATGTGATTGAGTTGTTTGTCACCTTTTGGACACCTTTAAGGGTGTTTTCTAGGTGTTTTTATGTGTTTGTGAGTGCCTGCCATTGTTTCCTATGCAGTTCGAGTTCGGTTCGTCGAACGTTCGACGAGCCGAACTCGAACGGGACTTCCGTTCGACGAACCGACCTCGAGCCGAACCGGGACCGGTTCGCTCATCTCTAGTTGTGAGTTTGACTCTGAGGCAAGGCCCATGTAATTTGAATGGCTGCATGTAATGGCCGAGGTCAATGGACTGTGTTGCCTATGAGTTTCCATTGGATTGATAGGCCACGTAATGTCTTTTGCATTTGTTTGGCCATGTTTTGTGCACAGTCACTAGGATTATGTGAATTAATGTAGAGTCAGTTTCCCACTTCTCTTTGTTGGTGTAGTGGTAGGCTCTTTGCTTGGGCTACGAGAGGTTGTGGACTCGACTCTGAGGTAAGCCCCATGGACTTTGTATGGTTGCATGTAATTTCCTTGTCCAATGGACTGTGCTGCCTATGAGTTTTCATTGGATTGATAGGTCAGGTACTGTCTTTTGCTTTTTTTTGGCCATGTTGTTTGCGCAGTCACTAGGATTATGTGAATTATTGTAGAGTCAGTTTCCCACTTCTCTGTGTTGGTGTAGTGGTAGGGTGGTCTTTGTTTGGGTAACGAGTAGAGATGAGCAAACCGGTCCCGGTTCGGCTCAAGGTCGGTTCGTCGAACGGAGGTCCCGTTCGAATTCGGCTCGTCGAACGTTCGACAAACCGAACTCGAACTGCATAGGAAACAATGGCAGGCAATCACAAACACAGAAAAACACCTAGAAAACACCCTCAAAGGTGTCCAAAAGGTAACAAACAACTCACAACACAAACACATGGGAAAGTGACAAGGACATATACTCATGCGAAAACAAAACAGCTGGACAAGGAAAAAGAGGAGGACACACAGATATATAAGTATATGCAAGGAAACATCGATTCCATTATTGTGCAACTTGAGCCCTGCTCATTTTAGGCTTCCAATCTGGATAAATTGCCTGAGCTCGCCACGTACGCCTTGGGGATCTTGTCGTGTCCTGAAGCCAGCGTTCTCTCGGAACCTGTCTTCAGTGCTGCTGGGGGTCTGCTGGCAGATAAGCACACGTGTCTGTCCACTGACAATGTGGACGTGGCTCTCAGAGGACTTTTCTTCCCCTGGGTCAGCCAGGGGAGGCGAAAGGCACGCGTATTTTTGAGAGGGCTTCATGCAAAGCATCTTTTGCATCTTGAAAATGGGGGTCAACTGATGCCAGTCAAGTGGGGTGTGTGTGGCCCAATTAGTGGAAACGAGGGAGACTGTGGTTGGAGTCCCCTCGCTGTGTTTCTAAAAGAACCAAGATGAACAAGTCATGGCTCTCAGATGACTTTTCTTCCCCTGGGTCAGCCAGGGGACGGGAAAGGCACGCGTATTTTTGAGAGTGCTTCATGCAAAGCATCTGTTTCTTATTTAAAAGGGGGGTCAACCCATGCCAGTCAAGTGGGGTGTGTGTGTGGCCCAGTTAGTGGCAACGAGGGAGACTGTGGTTGGAGTCCCCTCGCTGTGCTTCTAAAAGAACCAAGATGAACAAGTCATGGCTCTCAGAGGACTTTTCTTCCCCTGGGTCAGCCAGGGGATGGGAAAGGCACGCTTATTTTTGAGAGTGCTTCATGCAAACCATCTGTTTCTTATTCAAAAGGGGGGTCAACCCATGCCAGTCAAGTGGGGTGTGTGTGGCCCAGTTAGTGGCAACGAGGGAGACTGTGGTTGGAGTCCCCTCGCTGTGTTTCTAAAAGAACCAAGATGAACAAGTCATGGCTCTCAGAGGACTTTTCTTCCCCTGGGTCAGCCAGGGGACGGGAAAGGCACGCGTATTTTTGAGAGTGCTTCATGCAAAGCATCTGTTTCTTATTCAAAAGGGGGGTCAACCCATGCCAGTCAAGTGGGGTGTGTGTGGCCCAGTTAGTGGCAACGAGGGAGACTGTGGTTGGAGTCCCCTCGCTATGTTTCTAAAAGAACCAAGATGAACAAGTCATGGCTCTCAGAGGACTTTTCTTCCCCTGGGTCAGCCAGGGGATGGCAAAGGCACGCGTATTTTTGAGAGTGCTTCATGCAAAGCATCTGTTTCTTCTTCAAAAGGGGTGTCAACCCATGCCAGTCAAGTGGGGTTTGTGTGGCCCAGTTAGTGGCAACGAGGGAGACTGTGGTTGGAGTCCCCTCGCTGTGTTTCTAAAAGAACCAAGATGAACAAGTCATGGCTCTCAGAGGACTTTTCTTCCCCTGGGTCAGCCAGGGGATGGCAAAGGCACGCGTATTTTTGAGAGTGCTTCATGCAAAGCATCTGTTTCTTATTCAAAAGGGGGGTCAACCCATGCCAGTCAAGTGGGGTGTGTGTGGCCCAGTTAGTGGCAACGAGGGAGACTGTGGTTGGAGTCCCCTCGCTGTGTTTCTAAAAGAACCAAGATGAACAAGTCATGGCTCTCAGAGGACTTTTCTTCCCCTGGGTCAGCCAGGGGACGGGAAAGGCACGCGTATTTTTGAGAGTGCTTCATGCAAAGCATCTGTTTCTTATTCAAAAGGGGGGTCAACCCATGCCAGTCAAGTGGGGTGTGTGTGGCCCAGTTAGTGGCAACGAGGGAGACTGTGGTTGGAGTCCCCTCGCTGTGTTTCTAAAAGAACCAAGATGAACAAGTCATGGCTCTCAGAGGACTTTTCTTCCCCTGGGTCAGCCAGGGGACGGCAAAGGCACGCGTATTTTTGAGAGTGCTTCATGCAAAGCATCTGTTTCTTATTCAAAAGGGGGGTCAACCCATTCCAGTCAAGTGGGGTGTGTGTGGCCCAGTTAGTGGCAACGAGGGAGACTGTGGTTGGAGTCCCCTCGCTGTGTTTCTAAAAGGACCAAGATGAACAAGTCATGGCTCTCAGAGGACTTTTCTTCCCCTGGGTCAGCCAGGGGACGGGAAAGGCACGTGTATTTTTGAGAGTGCTTCATGCAAAGCATCTGTTTCTTATTCAAAAGGGGGGTCAACCCATGCCAGTCAAGTGGGGTGTGTGTGGCCCAGTTAGTGGCAACGAGGGAGACTGTGGTTGGAGTCCCCTCGCTGTGTTTCTAAAAGAACCAAGATGAACAAGTCATGGCTCTCAGAGGACTTTTCTTCCCCTGGGTCAGCCAGGGGACGGGAAAGGCACGCGTATTTTTGAGAGTGCTTCATGCAAAGCATCTGTTTCTTATTCAAAAGGGGGGTCAACACATGCTAGTCAAGTTGGGTGTGTGTGGCCCAGTTAGTGGCAACGAGGGAGACTTTGGTTGGAGTCCCCTCGCTGTGTTTTACATGCTTTTAGAAGGGCATGACATGGCTTAGAGGTTGACTTTCAGCATCTGGAAACTGTTGGCTACCAAAATGCTGCATTTCCAACCTTTTTAACCGAGGATTTACGAGACCTTATGCCCATCGCAGTGCCCCAAGAGCCGATGCCCAGGCGCCACTCCTTCTCCAACAAAGGCGTGCACGCGCTACACCAGCATGTCGCACTAAACATCACTGATTCCTTGAGAAACTCTGTGTGACAGGGTGCATTTCACCACAGATAATTGGCCCAGTAAGCATGGACAGGGGCGTTACATGTCGCTGACTGGGCAATGGGTTACTGTGGGGAGAGATGGAGAAGGGTCTGCTGTACAAGTCTTGCCGTTTCCACGAGTTGTTTCAATCCCTCTTCTGTATGTAGAAGTTAATACACTGCTTCTGCCTCTTCAAACTCGTGTGGGTCCTCCACCTTGGCGCAAACCCTGTGTGGTCAGGCCACCCTTCCTTGTAACTGCGCACAAGGAATACCACACACCTCCTTACTATGCTGGCAGCAGAGCTCAATGCCATCAGGCGGTCAAAGGTTTACTTTGAAATGTATGGGAAATGTGAGTCACACCGCTGAGAAGTTGTGGACAGTTAGCTCTGGAGACCGAGTTTCATCAATGGTTGTCTCCACTCAACCAGCAGCCAGGGAAGGCCGGGTGCGACAATGATGCAAACATGGGTGCAGCCCTTCGCTGTGACAATGTGACACACGTGCCTTGTGTGGTTCACGTGTTGAACCTGGTTGTCCAGCAATTTTTAAAGCACTATCCTGGCCCACATGGCCTTCTGCAGAGAGCACGGTGTAACGCCTTCCTTGATCCACACACTCAGATGGGCTGTAAATGATAGGCTAGAGGGAAGCCACTCACCAAGCAGGACCCCTAGAACCCTGAAACCCTTTAACCCCTATACAGGGATTAGGAATTACACAGGGCCCAAGGTGATTAATACCTTGGAAGGCTGCAGTTCCAGAGAATAGTAGTCAGGCAGGGTCAAAACATTAATTGAGGAACAGGAACAGAATGGGACGGCCAGGACTTAATCAGAAAACAAGCAGAGGTGAAATGCGGATCGGCCAACAAGGTACATAAACAGCAAGCAGGAAAAGTAGTCAGGTAACAAGCAGACAAAATCATAAAACTGAACTGGGGGTAAAAGCAGAGCTATGTCTGGCAGTGGTCTGCAGACAGGATGGGCATAAAAAAGGGTGTGGTGTCTTCCCATTGGTTGTAGCTGAATGATGGTATTTCATCTGTGAGATACCCACCAGCTACATTCAGCCAGAGATTCTGCATCTGTCAAGGTAATGCAGCCCAGTGGGTGAGCATAGCCTGCGTCCACCTGCGCCGCTGGCATCGACTCCTCTCCCATCATCAGCACTATGCATGAAAGGAACACGTTGTCACCTGGCGACCGGAGTACAAATTGACGGAGCGTACTCCGTTGGTGACTTAACAGCCGTGTGCGGCAATGATGCAAACCTGGCTGCGGGCCATCGTCAGGGCAATGTGACACACGTGCCTTGTATGGCTCACGTGTTGAACCTAATTCTCCAGCAATTTTTAAAACACCATCACGGCCTACATGGCCTTGTGCAGCGGGCATGCTCGCTATGTGCTCACTTCCATCGTGCGCACATGTCGCGGGCGGGGAGGAGGGTGTCAGCACACCGCGCTCACCCCTTCTGCTCGGGTCTGGCAGCTCAGTGGTGGCTCGAGCCGTAGGCCGGATCCCGGGGACTTCCTCGAGCGGCACTCCTTGCCCGTGAGTGAAAGGGGGGTTGTTTGGGGTGTTGGGATAATGTCCGTGACGCCACCCACGGTTGTGATGATGTGTAGCACCACCGCTGCTTAATGCGGGGATCCCGGGGATGGTGATGGGGAGCAGCCAGGTGTTGTGTTGCCCCTCCGTGGGTAGGGGTTGGTGATCCCGGGGCCCGGTGATGGCTTGGGAGGTGCAGGGCTTGGTGGGCGCAGGGACGCGGGGACAGCGCTGTGCCTTGCGGCACTGTGGTACTCACTCAGCCTGAGACTTGGACACAGTTTGTACGGTAAACCAAACGGCTGGTAGGACGGTCCCACAGACGGCTGCTTTGCTTCCCCGGTAGGTGACGGTGATGTCCCTCTTCCTTGCACCTGTATGTACGGTTGGTTGCGATGGGTCCCCACCGGTAACCCGCTCCCCGGCTTCAAGCTGGGCCGGAGGAGCACTACACTTTGCCCGCAGGCGCTGGCCCTCAGAGACTGGTGCCCTGGCGGTGGCGGTGCCTCTGTTGTACAGGTTGGACTGTTGCCTTCAATCGGGACTTGGTTGTTGGGGGAATCTACGTCCCCTTCACTGACGGATTCGGCAAATTTGGCGACTCCTAGCCTTGCCGGGGTCCGAGAGGCCCCTGCCCTGGTGCTGACTGTCCTTCGGAACACTGCTCCAGACCACCGGGCACACAGCCAACGGGGTCCTTCCAGGAACTTCCAAACGGTCCCCCTCCGGACAGTCACCGCCGTCGCTGACCTTGCTGTTCTCACCCTACACAAAGCTGGGCTCTCAGGCTTGGCACACTCTCTGCTCTGTCACCACTTCTTGCTTTCCTCCTTTTCTACTCTTCTTTCCTCCACTTTCACTTCTCTGTTGTTTACTCTAGCCCCTGCCTGGGCTACTCCTCACTCCTTCCACTTCCTCCTCCCTGACTAGACTGCCTGACACTTCCTGCCTCCAGAGCTGTGAGCTCCTTGGTGGGCGGAGCCAACCGCCTGGCCCACCCCCTGGTGTGCATCATCAGACTCCTGGAGGAAGGCAACAAGGATTTTTTGGTTAGCTGTGATGTGCCTACCTGGGATGTGGGGTGTGGTGGTGTTGTGACCTGTGACCCCTGGCTTGCCCAGGGCGACACATTCCCCCTTAGCAAAACGCAGACCGTCCGCGGGCTGCCGTCCTACACCGGTTTTATTTTTCTGTAAAAAGGGGATAACAAGGTTAAACAAACATACATAACATTTGTAATAACTTCTTCCCAAGACGGGAGGCACATTTACTTTTAACGTTGCAACGGTATACGGTCACGGTTTCCGCTCTCTCCCACCCAAGTAACCTGGCCCTGATGCTGCCCCTAAAACCCAGGCAGCACCCCTTGACCCACAGTCCAGCACACGGTACCCGAGCGGGATCTGTCCTTCCCTCCAGAGGGTAGCCACCGGTTCCTTTGGTGGCTGGGCCCTGGCCTGCTCTGCTCAGGGCCCTCCCTCCAACCTGCCTCTCCGGAGGCGGCATTGCGGAAACGGTAACGGTACCCAACATATTTACAAGCCACTAACGTTTGTGGTTGCCCTGCAAAGTTCACGGGCTTGTCCATGGATAGTTCCCATGCATTTTTAAACGGTCCCCACGGGGACAACGGTGCCGGCTCCAGCCGGTTGCAAATCACACGGTGAATCAGGTGAACACTCGGTAATCATTTTCACTTATCATTGTAGAACTTTCAAAAACTTTTCAAACAAGCAGGTGGTCCCAACGGGGACGGTGCTGCGGGCCTCCATTGCCCTACTCCGGTCTTTCAAGCGCTGGGGCTGCTGGCAAGGGGTAGAGGTCTGCGCTCGCTCGGGCCTCCGGGCCCTTCCTGAGGTTAACGTCCAGCGCAAACCAGCCTCGCTCCCCAAAGTGCCGGGTATACCGCACAATATCTCCCGGCATCAGGTTACGGCCGGGATGTTCTTCGGGCAGGTAAGCATGCACATCCCGCCGGGCTACAAACACTTCGGCCTCCAGGCCCGGCTCGTAGATGAACCCGTAGCCTCGGCGGACATGAAACCGCCTCACCTGTCCCTCGTACAGCGGTCCCCGGTCACGGAAGGTCGCTTGCCGGAGATTTTCTTTCTCCCGGATCGCTCTGGCCACCAGCTCGGCCTTCTTCCTCTCCCTCTCGGCGATCTCCAGGCCCAGCGGTACCGGCTCCCTATCCCAGTACGGCGCTGCTGCCAGCGCCGGCGCACGGGTCGGGCCCCGCGGGACATCCTGGACATTACCCACTGTCAGGACTACGGGCGGCATGTCCCGCAGTGTCATGGCCTTGGGCGCTGCCTTGCAGCAGCAACCCGGCGCTACCTCAGCCGAGGTGTGGGGGATGGGCCTAGGGGCTTTCCGCTGCTGGGCCTTTGGCCCGGAGCGGGTCATCGGCTCCGGCTCGGGGAGTCTCTCAGGGGATGCCTCCGGTTCGGTCTTCGGAGTCTTCCACGGCAACACCGCTGACTTGCTGCAGGCTCCGGCTACAGGTTGGCCCACTTGGGCGGGGACGCTGGGTACTGCTACCGGTTGCGGTGGTAGCAGGCCTAGTGGCGGGGTCACGGCCTCCGGGACGGGTGGCGAGGGAGGCAGCGAAGGGAGAGGGCTTGGACCGGGCCCCACAGCCGCGATGACCGGCCCCTCAAGGACGTCGGGACGTGGGTCACTCACCCTCCCTTTCTCCGCTTCCTCCTCGCGTCTCCGCACGGTGGCTACAACGTCCGCCATGTCGGCCTCCCACTCCTCCATGAGGAGCTGCATCTTTACCTGCAGCCGTTGGTAGAGCTGCGCGGTCCGGATCTCCACCCACGCCGCGGTTCCAGGCGCGGGGGGTACGGTGTCGCGGGACGGCATCCACATGATGGCTTTCTCTCTTTCTTCCAGGAACGGGATGTTTGCAGAGTCCTGGCGTCCCTGCTTTTATAGCCGCAGCTACATGCGGCCGGCCGCCATCGCGTCCTCCTTAGCTCTTTTCGGCCCCTCCTCTCTCGGGGCGGGGTTTTGGCCTTCGCGCCTCTACTGCTCGAGAAGACGCTCGAGCGGGAACTTTTCGCACCAAAGATGGCGGCTTCTGAAATTTTTCTGCCGGATACCTCCGGCGGTAACAAGGCGCACCTCTACCAGACGGCAGAGCGGTAAGATCCTGTTCGTGACGCCAAGTTGTCGCGGGCGGGGAGGAGGGTGTCAGCACACCGCGCTCACCCCTTCTGCTCGGGTCCGGCAGCTCAGTGGTGGCTCGAGCCGTAGGCCGGATCCCGGGGACTTCCTCGAGCGGCACTCCTCGCCCGTGAGTGAAAGGGGGGTTGTTTGGGGTGTTGGGATAATGTCCGTGACGCCACCCACGGTTGTGGTGATGTGTAGCACCACCGCTGCTTAATGCGGGGATCCCGGGGATGGTGATGGGGAGCAGCCAGGTGTTGTGTTGCCCCTCCGTGGGTAGGGGTTGGTGATCCCGGGGCCCGGTGATGGCTTGGGAGGTGCAGGGCTTGGTGGGCGCAGGGACGCGGGGACAGCGCTGTGCCTTGCGGCACTGTGGTACTCACTCAGCCTGAGACTTGGACACAGTTTGTACGGTAAACCAAACGGCTGGTAGGACGGTCCCACAGACGGCTGCTTTGCTTCCCCGGTAGGTGACGGTGATGTCCCTCTTCCTTGCACCTGTATGTACGGTTGGTTGCGATGGGTCCCCACCGGTAACCCACTCCCCGGCTTCAAGCTGGGCTGGAGGAGCACTACACTTTGCCCGCAGGCGCTGGCCCTCAGAGACTGGTGCCCTGGCGGTGGCGGTGCCTCTGTTGTACAGGTTGGACTGTTGCCTTCAATCGGGACTTGGTTGTTGGGGGAATCTACGTCCCCTTCACTGACGGATTCGGCAAATTTGGCGACTCCTAGCCTTGCCGGGGTCCGAGAGGCCCCTGCCCTGGTGCTGACTGTCCTTCGGAACACTGCTCCAGACCACCGGGCACACAGCCAACGGGGTCCTTCCAGGAACTTCCAAACGGTCCCCCTCCGGACAGTCACCGCCATCGCTGACCTTGCTGTTCTCACCCTACACAAAGCTGGGCTCTCAGGCTTGGCACACTCTCTGCTCTGTCACCACTTCTTGCTTTCCTCCTTTTCTACTCTTCTTTCCTCCACTTTCACTTCTCTGTTGTTTACTCTAGCCCCTGCCTGGGCTACTCCTCACTCCTTCCACTTCCTCCTCCCTGACTAGACTGCCTGACACTTCCTGCCTCCAGAGCTGTGAGCTCCTTGGTGGGCGGAGCCAACCGCCTGGCCCACCCCCTGGTGTGCATCATCAGACTCCTGGAGGAAGGCAACAAGGATTTTTTGGTTAGCTGTGATGTGCCTACCTGGGATGTGGGGTGTGGTGGTGTTGTGACCTGTGACCCCTGGCTTGCCCAGGGCGACACACACACAGCAGCTCAACAACTTTCGTCGCTACAGAAGTCTTTAGGTCTGGCGGTTAAACGCCTGAAATGCGATGTGCCCACACGCAGGAATTTGAATCTGCACATGTTGCAGCGTTTGTGGCAGCACCGCCGAACCCTGCTGCAATACGTTATGACATATAGCCTGGGATAACTTGATCCAGAGGTGGTGCAGATCACGCTGCTGGAGTGGTGTCAGATCAAGGACCTATGCACCCTGCTACACAGTTTACAAATGTCGACGAAGATGTTTAGCACTGGCAATGTCATTCTCAGCGTGACAATTCTGGTCATCTACATGATGGAGCACACTGTAATTATTATTCGGAGTCAGGTGTTGGGACAAGAGGAAGGGGAGGAAGTACAGGAGGAGTCATATGCGGAAGGGATAACAAGATCTACGAGGTCCAGATGGTCAGCGGCACCTATGCGGCATTCATGGTGAGGGAGAGGGATTAACAAGGGCGCATAGTATCAGCAAAAAGTGTTGATGAAAGTGCAGGAGCCCATGAAGAAATGGAGGACGAACTGGCGATGGGCATGGAAGACTCAGCAGATGAGTGAGAGCTTGCTCACATTTCGGTTGTGCGAGGTTGTGGGGAGAGGGCAGAGGAAGGAGGCACGATTCTCACCTCTCTGCCACCAACACACCAAGGACTTGGTCCTCCTGGATGCACAAGACACATGAGCGCCTTCTTGCTGCACTACCTACAACATGACCCTCGGATTGTACGAATTCAAAGAAATCCTGACTACTGGGTTGCCACACTGTTAGATCCCCGGTACATGACAAAATTTGGCGAAATAATTCCTGCCATAGAAATGGACGCATGTATACAGGAGTATCTGCAGAATGTGGTACGCAATCTTAGATCTGCTTTTCCACTAAACACCAGTGCTGCACAGAGTGAATCTCAACGGTTTGTCATGGATAGGAGGAAATGGTCTTTTACTTGTCCACATCTGAGGGACCGAGGGGTGGCTGTTGTGCTGAGATGCCATTGAGTACGGTGTCCCTGCAGAGTTGCACTTTTGGTCATATACAAAATGAGTTGAAAAAGGACAGATGCGGGTGAAAAGGGGAACAGGTGTGTTGGAAAGGGGAAAAAAGTTTTGGTCCGTGGGTTTGGTGGTTAAGCAAAAGTAACATTTGATGAAGAAACACCATCTGTTACGGTGGGACTGGCAGATTTGGATAAGGTGGTATATACTATGTTACCGCTATATAACAAAAATTAATAAGAAAAGAAAGATAAAGGTATATATCCCCATCAGCAGTCAGTGTCCACCGTGCTCCCAGATGGAAAAGGAGAGGTTGGCAACTGGAAGGTTCGGTGGAGGATACAGAGCTGTGTGGCTATGAAACTAATAGTAGCCTGAACAAAGTTAGACGCCACTTGGATCTTGAGACTGGGAGCCCTGTTAGCGTCACAGGGTCCACATGCCCACCCAGCCCAGGAACTCCCTGTTAACATCACAGGGGCCATTCAGTACGCTGACCGTGTGCATTGGGGCCACACCTGTGAACAGCAGGCGCATCAGCAGCAGCAGGTCTGTTAATGCCACTGGGCTGCACAAGCAGGACTTGTAGGACAGGAGCTGGTCTTAACCGTTCTGCGTTACCAACTGTGGTGGCGGCCTGCATCCAAGCCCTATCCCTGCCTACCTCTGGCCTAAAGCCACAATGGGTTCAACACATGGTGGTGTGCTCTTTCGGAGCATAATAGAAGACTGCGCACCTCCTTGTTGTCTCCAGCACCTTCTATAACCTGGGTCCGCCCCAAACCAGGGTGGACCACAATGCACCTCCTGGAGACAAAAGCAGAGTGACACGTCATGAGTGGCATAACTAGCGTCCTATTTGGAACCGCAACTTCAATGATGACCTCATGGCTGTCATGACCCAAACACCTCACCAGTCATCGTCTGACCATCAATAATGAGGTGACAAGTCATAGGGGCGGGCCTCTGCAAGCCATTTGGGAGTGGCCTGGCCACATCGTCAGGACACCTGATGCCCTGTGGTCTATATAGGCCCCCCCCACATCAGGGGCAGGGCCAAAGAGTTCATTACCGGACCTAGTCTCTGATGCAGTAAGTACCTGAGCATGGTCAGTTGCATGAAAAAAGACTATCAGCTTTAGCATGGTGTCTAGGCACAAAACAGGACTTAGACCCGGCACGGAATGCAAGTACCTGTGCAAAGAGGGTTTTCACACTAAGTGTGGGAGCATGCGCTGTATCCCGAAATGAAGACTTAGCGTCACGACTGGCACAGTCAGGCTGAGCATACTCACTAGGCGAAACACTGTAGTTAGGCTGCAGCTGGAGTAAATTGGCACACGCATGCACACTAGCTGCCTCTCCACACTTAAACGTGGAGGAGAAATTGCTCTTCGGGTGTGGACTTGGAGATGCTGTCTATGAACAGAAGGAAAAGCTAAAGAAAGCCTCACTTTATATCCCTCCGAATTAACAAATGCAGCAATGAATTCACTGAGTTTGCTATAACATTAGCGTAGCAAAATCTGCATGAGGGTGTCCTGCACAGGTGCTAGAAATAGCTTGGCACCAATGGGACAATAATGAAATACAACATCCAGTTCTATGATGCCACTAAATGGCAGTATTTTTTGCTATCATTATAGCTTATTAAAAACAGAGCAGGAGGGTGTCCTGCAGAGGTGCTGCACATAGATTTGCACCAGTGGGGCATTGATGGAGTACAACAGCCACTTCTTGTATGACACTAAGTTTACTCAATTTTTGGTATTATAATGTATTAGTAACAATGAGTTTGAGTGTGCAATGCAGGCAGACGTGCTGCAAATATCTTTCCACTACTGTGACTAGACAAAAGTCCAATAGCCACGTTTAGGATGCCACTAGGTACACTGACTGTTTGCTAGTATAATGGCTTAGTTAAAAAGAGTTTGAGTGTGCAATGCAGGTAGAGGTGCTGCAAATGTCTTTGCACTAGTGAGACTATAGCAAAGTCCAATAGCCACGTTTAGGATGCCACTAGGTACACTGAGTGTTTGCTAGTATAATGGCTTAGTTATAATGAGTTGGAGTGTGCAGAGGACAGGAGGGTACAGTGCCAGGATTGTTGGTCTGGGTAGAGGAATGGAAGCCTGCCTTTCTATTCCCTCCTAATGGGGAAATGCAGCGACGAAATCCCTGACCTTTGCTACACAGACGCTGTCGCTGTTTTCAGGACCTGTCACCTTAACTCTGACCCTGCCCGTACGAGCCCTTAAAAGGACTGATAGATAGTGCTATCCCTATGCTGTCCAGCGTATCCAATATCGGCGATAGGACTCAGGATGGAGCTGCCCCACTGATGTCTGACACCAAGGACGCAG
This sequence comes from Anomaloglossus baeobatrachus, assembly GCF_048569485.1. Taxonomy (NCBI): domain Eukaryota; kingdom Metazoa; phylum Chordata; class Amphibia; order Anura; family Aromobatidae; genus Anomaloglossus; species Anomaloglossus baeobatrachus. The sequence goes on from NC_134353.1 coordinate 386,870,020, forward strand.
AAGAGATAATGGCGTGCTGGAGGAAAATGTCCGGTTTTATAATGCAGGGACATGTGACATGGACATCCTATCACACATGCCGTTGCTTCTCTGGCTAAAAGTCCAATTAGCTGTGTGTGTGTGTCTGGGATTGGCTGACATGCTGGCCCGCCCCACAAGACGCGCGCGCTTAGGGAAGGAAGACAAGGAAAGAAAAAAAAAAAATGGCGATCGCCATTATACAAACAGGAGTGATCTGAAGGCGCTGTTCACGCACACTATACACTGAAATGTCATAATAGTGTGAGTCACAGAGTGACTTCCACTATTACAGCGGAAAGTCAGCTAGGAATTAGCTGTTTTTTTGCTGCTAGAACCGTTCTCGAACGTTTCTAGAACTATCGAGCTTTTGTAAAAAGCTCGAGTTCTAGTTCGATCTAGAACAGGCCCCAAAATCACTCGTGCCTAAAACTGGAGAACCACGGACCACGAACCGCGCTCAACTCTAGTAACGAGATGTTGTGGGTTTGATGCTGAGAAAAGGCCCATGGATTTTGTATGGCTGCATGTAATTGCCTAGTCCCATGAACTGTGTTGCCTATGAGTTTCCATTGGATTGATAGGTCAGGTACTATCTCTTGCTTTTGTTTGGCCATGTTTTGTGCGCAGTCACTAGGATTATGTGAATTATTGTAGAGTCAGTTTCCCAATTCTCTGTGTTGGTGTAGCGGTAGGCTCTATGCTTGTGCTGCGAGAGGTTGTGGTTTTGACTGCGAGGCAAGGCCCATGGACTTTGTATGGCTGCATGTAATTGCCTAGTCCAGTGGACTGTGTTGCCTATGAGTTTCCATTGGATTGAAAGGCCAGGTACTGTATTTTGCTTTTGTTTGGCCATGTTGTGTGCGCAGTCACTAGGATTATGTGAATTAATGTAGAGTCAGTTTTACACTTCTCTGTGTTGGTGTAGTGGTAGGCTCATTGCTTGGGCTACGAGAGGTTGTGGGTTCGACTCTGAGGCAAGGCCCATAGACTTTATATGGCTGCATGAAATTTCCTAGTCCATAGAACTATGTTGCCTATGAGTTTTCATTGTATTGATAGGCCATGTACTGTCTTTTGCTTTCGTTTGGCCATGTTGTGTGCGCAGTCACTAGGATTATGTGAATTAATGTAGAATCAGATTCCCACTTCTCTGTGTTGGTGTAGTTGTAGGCTCTTTCCTTGGGCTACAGGAAGTTGTGGGTTTGACTCTGAGGCAAGGCCCATGGACTTTGTGTGGCTGCATGTAATTCCCTAGTCCAATGGACTGTGTTGCCTATGAGTTCCCATTGGATTGATAGGCCAGGTACTGTGTTTTGCTTTCGTTTGGCCATGTTGTGTGCGCAGTCGGTAGGATTATGTGAATTAATGTAGAATCAGTTTTTCACTTCTCTGTGTTGGTGTAGTAGTAGGCTCTTTGCTTGGGCTGCGAGAGGTTGTGGGTTTGACTCTGAGGCAAGGCCCATGGACTTTATATGGCTGCATTTAATTGCATAGTCCAATGGACTGTGTTGCCTATGCGTTTCCATTGGATTGGTAGGCCAGGTACTGTCTCTTGCTTTTGTTTGGCCATGTTGTGTGCGCAGTCACTAGGATTATGGGAATTATTGTAGAGTCAGTTTACCACTTCTCTGTGTTGGTGTAGTGGTAGGCTCTTTGCTTGGGCTGCGAGAGGTTGAGGGTTTGACTCTGAGGCAAGGCCCATGGACTTTGTATGGCTGCATGTAATTGTCTAATCCAATGGACTGTGTTACCTATGAGTTTCCAATGGATTAATAGACCAGGTACTGTCTTTTGCTTTTGTTTGGCCATGTTGTGTGCAGTCACTAGGATTATGTGAATTAATGTAGAGTCAGTTTCCCATTTCTCTGTGTTGGTGTAGTGGTAGGCTTTTTGCTTAAGCTTCAAGAGGTTGTGGGTTCAACCCTTAGGTAAGTCCCATGAACTTTTTATGGCTGCATGTAAATGCCTAGTCCAATGGACTGTGTTGACTATAAGTTTCCATTGGATTGATAGGCCAGGTACTTTCTTTTGCTTTTGTTTGGCCATGTTGTGTGCGCAGTCACTAGGATTATGTGAATTATTGTAGAGTCAGTTTCCCAATTCTCTGTGTTGGTGTAGTGGTAGGATCTTTGCTTGGGCTACGAGAGGTTGTGGGTTTGACTCTGAAGCTAAGCTCATGGAATTTGTATGTCTGCATGTAAATGCCTAGTCCAATGGACTGTGCTGTCTATGAGTTTCCATTGGATTGATAGGCCATGTACTGTCTTTTGCTTTTGTTTGGCCATATTGTTTGCGCAGTTACTAGGATTATGTGAATTAATGTAGAAACAGTGTCCCACTTCTCTGTGTTGGTGTAGTGGTAGGCTCTTTGCTTAGGCTTTGAGAGATTGTGGGTTCAACTCTGAGGCAAGTCTCATGAACTTTGTATGGCTGCATGTAAATGCCTTGTCCAATCGACTGTGTTGACTATAAGTTTCCATTGGATTGATAGGCCAGGTACTGTCTTTTGCTTTTGATTTTGTTTGGCCATGTTGTGTGCGCAGTCACAAGGATTATGTGAATTATTGTAGAGTCAGTTCCCTATTTCTCTGTGTTGGTGTAGTGGTAGGCTATTTGCTTAGGCTTTGAGAGATTGTGGGTTCAACTCTGAGGCAAGTCTCATGAACTTTGTATGGCTGCATGTAAATGCCTAGTCCAATCGACTGTGTTTCCTATGTGTTTCCATTGGATTGATAGGCCAGGTACTGTCTTTTGCTTTTGTTTGGCCATAATGTGTGCGCAGTCACTAGGATTAGGTGAATTAATGTAGAATCAATCTTCCACTTCTCTGTGTTGGTGTAGTGGTAGGATCTTTGCTTGTTCTCTAAAAGGTTGTGGGTTCGACTCTGAGGCAAAGCCAATGGACTTTATATGGCTTCATGTAATTTCCTAGTCTAATGGACTGTGTTACCTATGAGTTTCAATTGGGTTGATAGGCCAGGTGCTGTCTTTTGCTTTTGCTTGGCCATGTTGTGTGCGCAGTCGGTAGGATTATGTGAATTAATGTAGAATCAGTTTTTCACTTCTCTGTGTTTGTGTAGTAGTAGGCTCTTTGCTTGGGCTGCGAGAGGTTGTGGGTTTGACTCTGAAGCAAGGCCCATGGATTTTTTATGGCTGCATGTAATTGCATAGTCCAATGGACTGTGTTGACTATAAGTTTCCATTGGATTGATAGGCCAAGTACTTTCTTTTGCTTTTGTTTGGCCATGTTGTGTGCGCAGTCACTAGGATTATGTGAATTATTGTAGTGTCAATTTCCCAATTATTTGTGTTGGTGTAGTGGTAGGATCTTTGCTTGGGCTACGAGAGGTTGTGGGTTTGACTCTGAAGCTAGGCTCATGGAATTTGTATGTCTGCATGTAAATGCCTAGTCCAATGGACTGTGTTGTCTATGAGTTTCCATTGGATTGATAGGCCATGTACTGTCTTTTGCTATTGTTTGCGCAGTTACTAGGATTATGTGAATTAATGTAGAGACAGTGTCCCACTTCTCTGTGTTGGTGTAGTGGTAGGCTCTTTGCTTAGGCTTCGAGAGATTGTGGGTTCAACTCTATGGCAAGTCTCATGAACTTTGTATGGCTGCATGTAAATGCCTAGTCCAATCGACTGTGTTTCCTATGTGTTTCCATTGGATTGATAGGCCAGGTACTGTCTTTTGCTTTTGTTTGGCCATTATGTGTGCGCAGTCACTAGGATTAGGTGAATTAATGTAAAATCAATCTTCCACTTCTCTGTGTTGGTGTAGTGGTAGGATATTTGCTTAGGCTTCAAGAGTTTGTGGGTTCAACTCTGAGGCAAGGCCCATGGACTTTGAATGGCTGCATGTTATTGTCTAGTCCAATGGACTGTGTTACCTATGAGTTTCCAATGGATTGATAGACCAGGTACTGTCTTTTGCTTTTGTTTGGACATGTTGTGTGTGCAGTCACTAGGATTATGTGAATTAATGTAAAACCAGTTTCCCACTTCTCTGTGTTGGTGTAGTGGTAGGCTCCTTGTTTGGGCTGAGAGAGTTTGTGGGTTTGACTCTGAGGAAAAGCCCATGGACTTTGTATGGCTGCATGAAATTGCCTAATCCAATGATCTGTGTTACCTATGAGTTTCCGTTCGATTGATAGGCCAGGTACTTTGTTTGGCCATGTTGTGTGCACAGTCACTAGGATTATGTGAATAAATGTAGAGTCCATTTCCCACTTCTCTGTGTTGGTGTTGTGGTAAGCTCTTTGCTTGGGCTACGGGAGGTTGCGTGTTCAACTCTGAGGTAAGTCCCATGGACTTCGTATGGCTGCATGTAATTTTCTAGTCCAATGGACTGTGTTGCCTATGCGTTTCCATTGGATTGATTGGCCTGTTTTTATCTTTTGCTTTTGTTTGGCCATGTTGTGTGCGCAGTCACTAGGATTATGTGAATTAATGTAGAGTCAGTTTCCCACTTCTCTATGTTGGTGTAGTGGTAGGCTCTTTGCTTGGTCTACGAGCGGTTGTGGGTTCGACACTGGGGCAAGGCCCATGGGCATTGTATGGCTGCATGCAATTATCTAGTCCATGGACGGTGTTACCTATGACTTTCCATTGGATTGATAGGCCAGGTACTGTCTTTTGCTTTTGTTTGGCCATGTTGTGTGCGCAGTCACTAGGCTTATGTGAATTAATGTAGATTCAGCTTCCCACTTCTTTGTGTTGGTGTAGTGGTAGGCTCTTTGCTTGTTTTCCGAAAGGTTGTGGGTTTGACTCTGAGGCAAGGCCCATGGATTTTTTATGGCTGCATGTAATTGCATAGTCCAATGGACTGTGTTGCCAATGAGTTTCTATTGGATTGGTAGGCCAGGTACTGTCTCTTGCTTTTGTTTGGCCATTTTGTGTGCGCAGTCACTAGGATTATGAGAATTATTGTAGAATCAGTTTACCACTTCTCTGTGTTGGTGTAGTGGTAGGCTCTTTGCTTGGGCTACTAGAGGTTGTGGGTTTGACTCTGGGGCAAGGCCTATGGGCTTTGTATGGCTGCATGCAATTGTCTAGTCCAATGGACTGTGATTCCTATGAGTTTCCATTGGATTGATAGGCCAGGTAGTGTCTTTTGCTTTTGTTTGGCCATGTTGTGTGCGCAGTCACTAGGATTATGTGAATTAATGTAGTGGTAGGCTTTTTGCTTGGGTTACGAGAGGTTGTGGCTTTGAATTTGAGGCAAGGCCCATGGACTTTGGCAATATGCAATTGTCTAGTCCAATGGACTGTGTTGCCTATGAGTTTCCATTGGATTGATAGGCCGGGTACTGTCTTATGCTTTCGTTTGGCCATGTTGTATGCGCAGTCACTAGGATTATGTGAATTAATATAGAGTCAATATCTCACTTCTCTGTGTTGGTGTAGTGGTAGGTTCTTTGCTTGGGTTGCGAGAGGTTGTGAGTTCGACTCTGAGGCAAGGCCAATGGACTTTGTATGGCTGCATGTAATTGCCTGGTCCAATGGACTGTGTTGCTTTTGAGTTTCCATTGGATTGATAGGCCAGGTACTGCCTTTTGCCTTTGTTTGGCCATCCTGTGTGCGCAGTCACTAGGATTATGTGAATTAATGTAGAACCAGTTTCCCACTTCTCTGTGTTGGTGTAGTGGTAGGCTCTTTGCTTGGGCTACGAGAAGTTGTGGGTTCGACTTTGAGGCAAGGCCCATGAACTTTGTAAGGCTGCATGTAATTGCCTAGTCCAATGGACAGTGTTGCCTATGAGTTTCCATTGGATTGATAGGCCGGGTACTGTATTATGCTTTTGTTTGGCCATGTTGTGTGCGCAGTCACAAGGATTATGTGAATTAATATAGAGTCAATTTCCCACTTCTCTGTGTTGGTGTGGTGGTAGGTTCTTTGTTTGGGTTGCGAGAGGTTGTGAGTTCGACTCTGAATCAAGGCCCTTGGACTTTGTATGGCTGCATGTAATTGCCTAGTCCAATGGACAGTGTTGCCTATGAGTTTCCATTGGATTGATAGGCCGGGTACTGTATTATGCTTTTGTTTGGCCATGTTGTGTGCGCAGTCACAAGGATTATGTGAATTAATGTAGAATCAGTTTCACACTTCTCTGTGTTGGTAAGCTCTTTGCTTCGGCTGCGAGAAGTTGTGAGTACTACTCTGAGGCAACGCCCATGGACTTTTTATGGCTGCATGTAATTGCCTAGTCCAATGGACTGTGTTGCCTATGAGTTTCCATTGGATTGATAGGCCAGGTACTGTCTTTTGCTTTTGTTTGGCCATGTTGTTTGCGCAGTCACTAGGATTATGGGAATTATTGTAAAATCAGTTTACCACTTCTCTGTGTTGGTGTAGTGGTAGGCTCTTTGCTTGGGCTGCGAGAGGTTGTGGGTTTGACTCTGAGGCAAGGCCCATGGACTTTGTATGGCTGCATGTAATTGCGTAGTCCATTGGACTGTGTTGCCTATGAGTTTCTATTGGATTGATAGGCGAGGTACTGTTTTTTGCTTTTGTTTGGCCATGTTGTGTGTGCATTCGGTAGGATTATGTGAATTAATGTAGAATCAGTTTCCCACTTCTCTGTGTTGGTGTAGTGGTAGGCTTTTTGCTTGGGCTGAGAGAGGTTGTGGGTTTGACTCTGAGGCAAAGCCCATGGACGTTGTATGGCTGCATGTAATTGCTTAGTCCAATGGACTGTGTTGCCTATGAGTTTCCATTGGATTTATTGGCCTGGTGCTATCTTTTGCTTTTGTGTGGCAGTCACTAGGATTATGTGAATTATTGTAGAGTCAGTTTCTCACGTCTCTGTGTTGGTGTAGTGGTAGGCTCTTTGCATGGGCTGCAAGAGAATGAGGGTTTGACTCTGAGGCAAGGCCCATGGACTTTGTATGGCTGCATGTAATTGCCTAGTCTAATGGACTGTGTTACCTATGAGTTTCCAATGGATTGATAGACCAGGTACTGTCTTTTGGTTTTGTTTGGCCATGTTGTGTGCGCAGTCACTAGGATTATGTGAATTAATGTAGAGTCAGTTTCCCGCTTCTCTGTGTTGGTGTAGTGGTAGGCTCTTTGCTTGGCCTGCGAGAGGTTGTGGGTTAGACTCTGAGGCAAAGCCCATGGACGTTGTATGGCTGCAAGTAATTGCTTAGTCCAATGGACTGTGTTGCCTATGAGTTTCCATTGGATTTATTGGCCTGGTGCTATCTTTTGCTTTTGTGTGGCAGTCACTAGGATTATGTGAATTATTGTAGAGTCAGTTTCTCACGTCTCTGTGTTGGTGTAGTGGTAGGCTCTTTGCATGGGCTGCAAGAGAATGAGGGTTTGACTCTGAGGCAAGGCCCATGGACTTTGTATGGCTGCATGTAATTGCCTAGTCTAATGGACTGTGTTACCTATGAGTTTCCAATGGATTGATAGACCAGGTACTGTCTTTTGGTTTTGTTTGGCCATGTTGTGTGCGCAGTCACTAGGATTATGTGAATTAATGTAGAGTCGGTTTCCCGCTTCTCTGTGTTGGTGTAGTGGTAGGCTCTTTGCTTGGCTTGCGAGAGGTTGTGGGTTAGACTCTGAGGCAAGGCCCATGGACTTTTTATGGCTGCATGTAATTGCCTAGTCCAATGGACTGTGTTGCCTATGAGTTTCCATTGGCTTGATAGGCCAGGTACTGTCTTTTGCTTTCGTTTGGCCTTGTTGTATGCGCAGTCACTAGGATTATGTGAATTAATGTAGAGTCAGTTTCCCACTTCTCTGTGTTGGTGTAGTGGTAGGCTCTTTGCTTGGGCTTATGAGAGGTTGTGGGTTTGACTCTGAGGCAAAGCCCATAGACTTTGTATGGCTGCATGTAATTTCCTAGTCCAAAGGACTATGTTGCCTAAGAGTTTTCATTGGATTTGATAGGCCATGTACTGTCTTTTGCTTTCGTTTGGCCATGTTGTGTGCGCAGTCACTAGGATTATTTGAATTAATGTAGAATCAGTTTCCAACTTCTCTGTGTTGGTGTAGTTGTAGGCTCTTTGCTTGGGCTGCGAGAGGTTGTGGGTTCGACTCTGAGGCAAGGCCCATGGACTTTGTATGGCTGCATGTATTTGCGTAGTCCAATGGACTGTGTTGCCTATGAGTTTCTATTGGATTGATAGGCGAGGTACTGTTTTTTGCTTTTGTTTGGCCATGTTGTGTGTGCATTCGGTAGGATTATGTGAATTAATGTAGAATCAGTTTCCCACTTCGCTGTGTTGGTGTAGTGGTAGGCTGTTTGCTTGGGCTGAGAGAGGTTGTTGGTTTGACTCTGAGGCAAAGCCCATGGACGTTGTATGGCTGCATGTAATTGCTTAGTCCAATGGACTGTGTTGCCTATGAGTTTCCATTGAATTTATTGGCCTGGTGCTATCTTTTGCTTTTGTGTGGCAGTCACTAGGATTATGTGAATTAATGTAGAGTCAGTTTCCCAGGTCTCTGTGTTGGTGTAGTGTTAGGCTCTTTGCATGGGCTGCGAAAGGATGAGGGTTTGACTCTGAGGCAAGGCCCATGGACTTTGTATGGCTGCATGTAATTGCCTAGTCTAATGGACTGTGTTACCTCTGAGTTTCCAATGGATTGATAGACCAAGTACTGTCTTTTGGTTTTGTTTGGCCATGTTGTGTGCGCAGTCACTAGGATTATGTGAATTAATGTAGAGTCAGTTTACCGCTTCTCTGTGTTGGTGTAGTGGTAGGCTCTTTGCTTGGCATGCGAGAGGTTGTGGGTTAGACTCTGAGGCAAGGCCCATGGACTTTTTATGGCTGCATGTAATTGCCTAGTCCAATGGACTGTGTTGCCTATGAGTTTCCATTGGCTTGATAGGCCAGGTACTGTCTTTTGCTTTCGTTTGGCCTTGTTGTATGCGCAGTCACTAGGATTATGTGAATTAATGTAGAGTCAGTTTCCCACTTCTCTGTGTTGGTGTAGTGGTAGGCTCTTTGCTTGGGCTACGAGAGGTTGTGGGTTTGACTCTGAGGCAAGGACCATGGACTTTTTATGGCTGCATGTAATTGCCTAGTCCAATGGACTGTGTTTCCTATGAGTTTCCATTGGCTTGATAGGCCAGGTACTGTCTTTTGCTTTCGTTTGGCCATGTTGTGTGCGCAGTCACTAGGATTATGTGAATTATTGTAGAATCAGTTTCCTGCTTCTCTGTGTTGGTGTAGTGGTGGGCTCTTTGCTTGCTCTGTGAGAGGTTGTGGGTTAGACTCTGAGGCAAGACGCATGAACTTTGTATGGCTGCATGTAATTTTCTAGTCCAATGGAATATGTTGCCTATGAGTTTCCAGTGGATTGATAGGTCAGGTACTGTCTTTTGCTTTCGTTTAACAATGTTGTGTGCGCAGTCACTAGGATTATGTGAATTAATGTAGTGTAAGTTCCACACTTCTCTGTGTTGGTGTGTCGGTAGGCTCTTTGCTTCGGCTGCGAGAAGTTGTGAGTTTGACTCTGAGGCAACGCCCATGGACTTTTTATGGCTGCATGTAATTGCCTAGTCCAATGGACTGTGTTGCCTATGAGTTTCCATTAGATTGATAGGCCAGGTACTGTCCTTTGCTTTTGTTTGGCCATGTTGTGTGTGCAGTCACTAGGATTATGGGAATTATTGTAGAGTCAGTTTACCACTTCTCTGTGTTGGTGTAGTGGTAGGCTCTTTGCTTGGGCTGCGAGAGTTTGTGGGTTTGACTCTGAGGCAAGGCCCAAGGAATTTGTATGGCTGCATGTAAATGCCTTGTCCAATGGACTGTGTTGCCTATGAGTTTCCATTGGATTGATAGGCCAGGTACTGTTTTTTGCTTTTGTTTGGCCATATTGTGTGCGCAGTCACTAGGATTATGTGAATTAATGTAGAATCAGTTTCCCACTTCTCTGTGTTGGTGTAGTGGTAGGCTCTTTGCTTGGGCTGAGAATGGTTGTGGTTTTGACTCTGAGGCAAAGCCCATGGACGTTGTATGGCTACATGTAATTGCTTAGTCCAATGGACTGTGTTGCCTATGAGTCTCCATTGGATTGATAGGCCAGGTACAGTCTTTTGCTTTTGTCTGGCCATATTGTGTGCGCAAATACTAGGATTATGTGAATTAATGTAGAATCGGTTTCCCACTTCTCTGTGTTGGTGTAGTGGTAGGCTCTTTGCTTGTGCTGAGAGAGGTTGTGGGTTTGACTCTGAGGAAAAGCCCATGGACGTTGTATGGCTGCATGTAATTGCTTAGTCCAATGGACTGTGTTGCATATGAGTTTCCATTGGATTGATAGGCCAAGTACAGTCTTTTGCTTTTGTTTGGCCATGTTGTGTGCGCAGTCACTAGGAATATGTGAATTAATGGAGAATCAGTTTCCCACTTCTCTGTGTTGGTGTAGTGGTAGGCTCTTTGCTTGGCATGCGAGAGGTTGTGGGTTTGACTCTGAGGCAAGGCCCATGGACTTTATATGGCTGCATTTAATTGCATAGTCCAATGGACTGTGTTGCCTATGCGTTTCCATTGGATTGGTAGGCCAGGTACTGTCTCTTGCTTTTGTTTGGCCATGTTGTGTGCGCAGTCACTAGGATTATGGGAATTATTGTGGAGTCAGTTTACCACTTCTCTGTGTTGGTGTAGTGGTAGGCTCTTTGCTTGGGCTGCGAGAGGTTGAGGGTTTGACTCTGAGGCAAGGCCCATGGACTTTGTATGGCTGCATGTAATTGTCTAATCCAATGGACTGTGTTACCTATGAGTTTCCAATGGATTAATAGACCAGGTACTGTCTTTTGCTTTTGTTTGGCCATGTTGTGTGCAGTCACTAGGATTATGTGAATTAATGTAGAGTCAGTTTCCCATTTCTCTGTGTTGGTGTAGTGGTAGGCTTTTTGCTTATGCTTCAAGAGGTTGTGGGTTCAACCCTTAGGTAAGTCCCATGAACTTTTTATGGCTGCATGTAAATGCCTAGTCCAATGGACTGTGTTGACTATAAGTTTCCATTGGATTGATAGGCCAGGTACTTTCTTTTGCTTTTGTTTGGCCATGTTGTGTGCGCAGTCACTAGGATTATGTGAATTATTGTAGAGTCAGTTTCCCAATTCTCTGTGTTGGTGTAGTGGTTGGATCTTTGCTTGGGCTACGAGAGGTTGTGGGTTTGACTCTGAAGCTAAGCTCATGGAATTTGTATGTCTGCATGTAAATGCCTAGTCCAATGGACTGTGCTGTCTATGAGTTTCCATTGGATTGATAGGCCATGTACTGTCTTTTGCTTTTGTTTGGCCATATTGTTTGCGCAGTTACTAGGATTATGTGAATTAATGTAGAAACAGTGTCCCACTTCTCTGTGTTGGTGTAGTGGTAGGCTCTTTGCTTAGGCTTTGAGAGATTGTGGGTTCAACTCTGAGGCAAGTCTCATGAACTTTGTATGGCTGCATGTAATTGCCTTGTCCAATCGACTGTGTTGACTATAAGTTTCCATTGGATTGATAGGCCAGGTACTGGCTTTTGCTTTTGATTTTGTTTGGCCATGTTGTGTGCGCAGTCACAAGGATTATGTGAATTATTGTAGAGTCAGTTCCCTATTTCTCTGTGTTGGTGTAGTGGTAGGCTATTTGCTTAGGCTTTGAGAGATTGTGGGTTCAACTCTGAGGCAAGTCTCATGAACTTTGTATGGCTGCATGTAAATGCCTAGTCCAATCGACTGTGTTTCCTATGTGTTTCCATTGGATTGATAGGCCAGGTACTGTCTTTTGCTTTTGTTTGGCCATAATGTGTGCGCAGTCACTAGGATTAGGTGAATTAATGTAGAATCAATCTTCCACTTCTCTGTGTTGGTGTAGTGGTAGGATCTTTGCTTGTTCTCTAAAAGGTTGTGGGTTCGACTCTGAGGCAAGGCCAATGGACTTTATATGGCTTCATGTAATTTCCTAGTCTAATGGACTGTGTTACCTATGAGTTTCAATTGGGTTGATAGGCCAGGTGCTGTCTTTTGCTTTTGCTTGGCCATGTTGTGTGCGCAGTCGGTAGGATTATGTGAATTAATGTAGAATCAGTTTTTCACTTCTCTGTGTTTGTGTAGTAGTAGGCTCTTTGCTTGGGCTGCGAGAGGTTGTGGGTTTGACTCTGAAGCAAGGCCCATGGATTTTTTATGGCTGCATGTAATTGCATAGTCCAATGGACTGTGTTGACTATAAGTTTCCATTGGATTGATAGGCCAAGTACTTTCTTTTGCTTTTGTTTGGCCATGTTGTGTGCGCAGTCACTAGGATTATGTGAATTATTGTAGTGTCAGTTTCCCAATTATTTGTGTTGGTGTAGTGGTAGGATCTTTGCTTGGGCTAAGAGAGGTTGTGGGTTTGACTCTGAAGCTAGGCTCATGGAATTTGTATGTCTGCATGTAAATGCCTAGTCCAATGGACTGTGTTGTCTATGAGTTTCCATTGGATTGATAGGCCATGTACTGTCTTTTGCTATTGTTTGCGCAGTTACTAGGATTATGTGAATTAATGTAGAGACAGTGTCCCACTTCTCTGTGTTGGTGTAGTGGTAGGCTCTTTGCTTAGGCTTCGAGAGATTGTGGGTTCAACTCTATGGCAAGTCTCATGAACTTTGTATGGCTGCATGTAAATGCCTAGTCCAATCGACTGTGTTTCCTATGTGTTTCCATTGGATTGATAGGCCAGGTACTGTCTTTTGCTTTTGTTTGGCCATTATGTGTGCGCAGTCACTAGGATTAGGTGAATTAATGTAAAATCAATCTTCCACTTCTCTGTGTTGGTGTAGTGGTAGGATATTTGCTCAGGCTTCAAGAGTTTGTGGGTTCAACTCTGAGGCAAGGCCCATGGACTTTGAATGGCTGCATGTTATTGTCTAGTCCAATGGACTGTGTTACCTATGAGTTTCCAATGGATTGATAGACCAGGTACTGTCTTTTGCTTTTGTTTGGACATGTTGTGTGTGCAGTCACTAGGATTATGTGAATTAATGTAAAACCAGTTTCCCACTTCTCTGTGTTGGTGTAGTGGTAGGCTCCTTGTTTGGGCTGAGAGAGTTTGTGGGTTTGACTCTGAGGAAAAGCCCATGGACTTTGTATGGCTGCATGAAATTGCCTAATCCAATGATCTGTGTTACCTATGAGTTTCCGTTCGATTGATAGGCCAGGTACTTTGTTTGGCCATGTTGTGTGCACAGTCACTAGGATTATGTGAATAAATGTAGAGTCCATTTCCCACTTCTCTGTGTTGGTGTTGTGGTAAGCTCTTTGCTTGGGCTACGGGAGGTTGCGTGTTCGACTCTGAGGTAAGTCCCATGGACTTCGTATGGCTGCATGTAATTTTCTAGTCCAATGGACTGTGTTGCCTATGCGTTTCCATTGGATTGATTGGCCTGTTTTTATCTTTTGCTTTTGTTTGGCCATGTTGTGTGCGCAGTCACTAGGATTATGTGAATTAATGTAGAGTCAGTTTCCCACTTCTCTATGTTGGTGTAGTGGTAGGCTCTTTGCTTGGTCTACGAGCGGTTGTGGGTTCGACACTGGGGCAAGGCCCATGGGCATTGTATGGCTGCATGCAATTATCTAGTCCAATGGACGGTGTTACCTATGACTTTCCATTGGATTGATAGGCCAGGTACTGTCTTTTGCTTTTGTTTGGCCATGTTGTGTGCGCAGTCACTAGGCTTATGTGAATTAATGTAGATTCAGCTTCCCACTTCTTTGTGTTGGTGTAGTGGTAGGCTCTTTGCTTGTTTTCCGAAAGGTTGTGGGTTTGACTCTGAGGCAAGGCCCATGGATTTTTTATGGCTGCATGTAATTGCATAGTCCAATGGACTGTGTTGCCAATGAGTTTCTATTGGATTGGTAGGCCAGGTACTGTCTCTTGCTTTTGTTTGGCCATTTTGTGTGCGCAGTCACTAGGATTATGAGAATTATTGTAGAATCAGTTTACCACTTCTCTGTGTTGGTGTAGTGGTAGGCTCTTTGCTTGGGCTACTAGAGGTTGTGGGTTTGACTCTGGGGCAAGGCCTATGGGCTTTGTATGGCTGCATGCAATTGTCTAGTCCAATGGACTGTGATTCCTATGAGTTTCCATTGGATTGATAGGCCAGGTAGTGTATTTTGCTTTTGTTTGGCCATGTTGTGTGCGCAGTCACTAGGATTATGTGAATTAATGTAGTGGTAGGCTTTTTGCTTGGGTTACGAGAGGTTGTGGCTTTGAATCTGAGGCAAGGCCCATGGACTTTGGCAATATGCAATTGTCTAGTCCAATGGACTGTGTTGCCTATGAGTTTCCATTGGATTGATAGGCCGGGTACTGTCTTATGCTTTCGTTTGGCCATGTTGTATGCGCAGTCACTAGGATTATGTGAATTAATATAGAGTCAATATCTCACTTCTCTGTGTTGGTGTAGTGGTAGGTTCTTTGCTTGGGTTGCGAGAGGTTGTGAGTTCGACTCTGAGGCAAGGCCAATGGACTTTGTATGGCTGCATGTAATTGCCTGGTCCAATGGACTGTGTTGCTTTTGAGTTTCCATTGGATTGATAGGCCAGGTACTGCCTTTTGCTTTTGTTTGGCCATCCTGTGTGCGCAGTCACTAGGATTATGTGAATTAATGTAGAACCAGTTTCCCACTTCTCTGTGTTGGTGTAGTGGTAGGCTCTTTGCTTGGGCTACGAGAAGTTGTGGGTTCGACTTTGAGGCAAGGCCCATGAACTTTGTAAGGCTGCATGTAATTGCCTAGTCCAATGGACAGTGTTGCCTATGAGTTTCCATTGGATTGATAGGCCGGGTACTGTATTATGCTTTTGTTTGGCCATGTTGTGTGCGCAGTCACAAGGATTATGTGAATTAATGTAGAATCAGTTTCACACTTCTCTGTGTTGGTAAGCTCTTTGCTTCGGCTGCGAGAAGTTGTGAGTACTACTCTGAGGCAACGCCCATGGACTTTTTATGGCTGCATGTAATTGCCTAGTCCAATGGACTGTGTTGCCTATGAGTTTCCATTGGATTGATAGGCCAGGTACTGTCTTTTGCTTTTGTTTGGCCATGTTGTTTGCGCAGTCACTAGGATTATGGGAATTATTGTAAAATCAGTTTACCACTTCTCTGTGTTGGTGTAGTGGTAGGCTCTTTGCTTGGGCTGCGAGAGGTTGTGGGTTTGACTCTGAGGCAAGGCCCATGGACTTTGTATGGCTGCATGTAATTGCGTAGTCCATTGGACTGTGTTGCCTATGAGTTTCTATTGGATTGATAGGCGAGGTACTGTTTTTTGCTTTTGTTTGGCCATGTTGTGTGTGCATTCGGTAGGATTATGTGAATTAATGTAGAATCAGTTTCCCACTTCTCTGTGTTGGTGTAGTGGTAGGCTTTTTGCTTGGGCTGAGAGAGGTTGTGGGTTTGACTCTGAGGCAAAGCCCATGGACGTTGTATGGCTGCATGTAATTGCTTAGTCCAATGGACTGTGTTGCCTATGAGTTTCCATTGGATTTATTGGCCTGGTGCTATCTTTTGCTTTTGTGTGGCAGTCACTAGGATTATGTGAATTATTGTAGAGTCAGTTTCTCACGTCTCTGTGTTGGTGTAGTGGTAGGCTCTTTGCATGGGCTGCAAGAGAATGAGGGTTTGACTCTGAGGCAAGGCCCATGGACTTTGTATGGCTGCATGTAATTGCCTAGTCTAATGGACTGTGTTACCTATGAATTTCCAATGGATTGATAGACCAGGTACTGTCTTTTGGTTTTGTTTGGCCATGTTGTGTGCGCAGTCACTAGGATTATGTGAATTAATGTAGAGTCAGTTTCCCGCTTCTCTGTGTTGGTGTAGTAGTAGGCTCTTTGCTTGGCCTGCGAGAGGTTGTGGGTTAGACTCTGAGGCAAAGCCCATGGACGTTGTATGGCTGCAAGTAATTGCTTAGTCCAATGGACTGTGTTGCCTATGAGTTTCCATTGGATTTATTGGCCTGGTGCTATCTTTTGCTTTTGTGTGGCAGTCACTAGGATTATGTGAATTATTGTAGAGTCAGTTTCTCACGTCTCTGTGTTGGTGTAGTGGTAGGCTCTTTGCATGGGCTGCAAGAGAATGAGGGTTTGACTCTGAGGCAAGGCCCATGGACTTTGTATGGCTGCATGTAATTGCCTAGTCTAATGGACTGTGTTACCTATGAGTTTCCAATGGATTGATAGACCAGGTACTGTCTTTTGGTTTTGTTTGGCCATGTTGTGTGCGCAGTCACTAGGATTATGTGAATTAATGTAGAGTCAGTCTCTCGCTTCTCTGTGTTGGTGTAGTGGTAGGCTCTTTGCTTGGCTTGCGAGAGGTTGTGGGTTAGACTCTGAGGCAAGGCCCATGGACTTTTTATGGCTGCATGTAATTGCCTAGTCCAATGGACTGTGTTGCCTATGAGTTTCCATTGGCTTGATAGGCCAGGTACTGTCTTTTGCTTTCGTTTGGCCTTGTTGTATGCGCAGTCACTAGGATTATGTGAATTAATGTAGAGTCAGTTTCCCACTTCTCTGTGTTGGTGTAGTGGTAGGCTCTTTGCTTGGGCTTATGAGAGGTTGTGGGTTTGACTCTGAGGCAAAGCCCATAGACTTTGTATGGCTGCATGTAATTTCCTAGTCCAAAGGACTATGTTGCCTAAGAGTTTTCATTGGATTTGATAGGCCATGTACTGTCTTTTGCTTTCGTTTGGCCATGTTGTGTGCGCAGTCACTAGGATTATTTGAATTAATGTAGAATCAGTTTCCAACTTCTCTGTGTTGGTGTAGTTGTAGGCTCTTTGCTTGGGCTGCGAGAGGTTGTGGGTTCGACTCTGAGGCAAGGCCCATGGACTTTGTATGGCTGCATGTAATTGCGTAGTCCAATGGACTGTGTTGCCTATGAGTTTCTATTGGATTGATAGGCGAGGTACTGTTTTTTGCTTTTGTTTGGCCATGTTGTGTGTGCATTCGGTAGGATTATGTGAATTAATGTAGAATCAGTTTCCCACTTCTCTGTGTTGGTGTAGTGGTAGGCTTTTTGCTTGGGCTGAGAGAGGTTGTGGGTTTGACTCTGAGGCAAAGCCCATGGACGTTGTATGGCTGCATGTAATTGCTTAGTCCAATGGACTGTGTTGCCTATGAGTTTCCATTGAATTTATTGGCCTGGTGCTATCTTTTGCTTTTGTGTGGCAGTCACTAGGATTATGTGAATTAATGTAGAGTCAGTTTCCCAGGTCTCTGTGTTGGTGTAGTGGTAGGCTCTTTGCATGGGCTGCGAAAGGATGAGGGTTTGACTCTGAGGCAAGGCCCATGGACTTTGTATGGCTGCATGTAATTGCCTAGTCTAATGGACTGTGTTACCTCTGAGTTTCCAATGGATTGATAGACCAAGTACTGTCTTTTGGTTTTGTTTGGCCATGTTGTGTGCGCAGTCACTAGGATTATGTGAATTAATGTAGAGTCAGTTTACCGCTTCTCTGTGTTGGTGTAGTGGTAGGCTCTTTGCTTAGCATGCGAGAGGTTGTGGGTTAGACTCTGAGGCAAGGCCCATGGACTTTTTATGGCTGCATGTAATTGCCTAGTCCAATGGACTGTGTTGCCTATGAGTTTCCATTGGCTTGATAGGCCAGGTACTGTCTTTTGCTTTCGTTTGGCCTTGTTGTATGCGCAGTCACTAGGATTATGTGAATTAATGTAGAGTCAGTTTCCCACTTCTCTGTGTTGGTGTAGTGGTAGGCTCTTTGCTTGGGCTACGAGAGGTTGTGGGTTTGACTCTGAGGCAAGGACCATGGACTTTTTATGGCTGCATGTAATTGCCTAGTCCAATGGACTGTGTTTCCTATGAGTTTCCATTGGCTTGATAGGCCAGGTACTGTCTTTTGCTTTCGTTTGGCCATGTTGTGTGCGCAGTCACTAGGATTATGTGAATTATTGTAGAATCAGTTTCCTGCTTCTCTGTGTTGGTGTAGTGGTGGGCTCTTTGCTTGCTCTGTGAGCGGTTGTGGGTTAGACTCTGAGGCAAGACGCATGAACTTTGTATGGCTGCATGTAATTTTCTAGTCCAATGGAATATGTTGCCTATGAGTTTCCAGTGGATTGATAGGTCAGGTACTGTCTTTTGCTTTCGTTTAACAATGTTGTGTGCGCAGTCACTAGGATTATGTGAATTAATGTAGTGTAAGTTCCACACTTCTCTGTGTTGGTGTGTCGGTAGGCTCTTTGCTTCGGCTGCGAGAAGTTGTGAGTTTGACTCTGAGGCAACGCCCATGGACTTTTTATGGCTGCATGTAATTGCCTAGTCCAATGGACTGTGTTGCCTATGAGTTTCCATTAGATTGATAGGCCAGGTACTGTCCTTTGCTTTTGTTTGGCCATGTTGTGTGTGCAGTCACTAGGATTATGGGAATTATTGTAGAGTCAGTTTACCACTTCTCTGTGTTGGTGTAGTGGTAGGCTCTTTTCTTGGGCTATGAGAAGTTTTAGGTTTGACTCTGAGGCAAGGCCCATGGACTTTGTATGGCTGCATGTAATTGCCTAGTCCAATGGACTGTGTTGCATATGAGTGTTCATTGGATTGATAGGGGAAGTACTGACTTTTGCTTTTGTTTGGCCATGTTGTTTGCGCAGTCACTAGGATTATGTGAATTAATGTAGAGTCAGTTTCCCATTTCTCTGTGTTGGTGTAGTGGAAGGCTCTTTGCTTGGGCTACAAGAGGTTGTGGGTTTGTCTCTAAGGCAAAGCCAATGGAATTTGTATGGCTGCATGTAATTGTCTAGTCCAATGGACTGTGTTGCCTATGGGTTTCTATTGGATTGATAGGCGAGGTACTGTCTTTTGCTTTTGTTTGGCCATGTTGTGTGTGCAGTCGCTAGGATTATGTGAATTAATGTAGAGTCAGTTTCCCACTTCTCTGTGTTGGTGCAGTGGTAGGCTCTTTCGTTGGGCTGCGCGAGGTTGTGGGTTTGACTCTGAGACAAGGCCCATGGAATTTGCATGGCTGCATGTAAATGCCTTGTCCAATGGACTATGTTGCCTATGAGTTTCCATTGGATTGATAGGCCAGGTACAGTCTTTTGCTTTTGTTTGGCCAAGTTGTGTGCGCAGTCACTAGGATTAAGTGAATTATTGTAGAATCAATTTCCCACTTCTCTGTGTTGGTGTAGTGGTAGGCTCTTTGCTTGGGCTGCTAGAGTTTGTGGGTTTGACTCTGAGGCAAGGCCCAAGGAATTTGTATGGCTGCATGTAAATGCCTTGTCCAATGGACTGTGTTGCCTATGAGTTTCCATTGGATTGATAGGCCAGGTACTGTTTTTTGCTTTTGTTTGGCCATATTGTGTGCGCAGTCACTAGGATTATGTGAATTAATGTAGAATCAGTTTCCCACTTCTCTGTGTTGGTGTAGTGGTAGGCTCTTTGCTTGGGCTGAGAATGGTTGTGGTTTTGACTCTGAGGCAAAGCCCATGGACGTTGTATGGCTACATGTAATTGCTTAGTCCAATGGACTGTGTTGCCTATGAGTCTCCATTGGATTGATAGGCCAGGTACAGTCTTTTGCTTTTGTCTGGCCATATTGTGTGCGCAAATACTAGGATTATGTGAATTAATGTAGAATCAGTTTCCCACTTCTCTGTGTTGGTGTAGTGGTAGGCTCTTTGCTTGTGCTGAGAGAGGTTGTGGGTTTGACTCTGAGGAAAAGCCCATGGACGTTGTATGGCTGCATGTAATTGCTTAGTCCAATGGACTGTGTTGCATATGAGTTTCCAATGGATTGATAGGCCAAGTACAGTCTTTTGCTTTTGTTTGGCCATGTTGTGTGCGCAGTCACTAGGAATATGTGAATTAATGGAGAATCAGTTTCCCACTTCTCTGTGTTGGTGTAGTGGTAGGCTCTTTGTATTGGCTGAGAGAGGTTGAGGGTTTGACTCTGAGGCAAGGCCTATGGACTTTGTATGGCTGCATGTAATTGCTTAGTCCAATGGACTGTGTTGCCAATGAGTTTCCAATGGATTGATAGGCCAGGTACAGTCTTTTGCTTTTGTTTGGCCATGTTGTGTGCGCAGTCACTAGGATTATGTGAATTATTGTAGAATCAGTTTCCCATTTCTCTGTGTTGGTATAGTGATAGGCTTTTTGCTTGGGCTACGAGAGGTTGGGGGTTCGACTATGAGGCAAGGCCCATGGACTTTGTATGGCTGCATGTAATTGTTAAGTCCGATGGACTGTGCTGCCTATGAGTTTCCATTGGATTGATAGGCCAGGTACTGTCTTTTGCTTTTGTTTGGCCATGTTGTGTGCGCAGTCACTAGGATTATGTGAATTAATGTAGTGTCAATTTCTCACTTCTCTGTGTTGGTGTAGTGGTAGGCTCTTTGCTTGGGCTGTGAGAGGTTGTGAGTTCGACTCTGAGGCAAGGCTCATGGACTTTGTATGGCTGCATGTATATGCCAAGTCCAATGGACTGTGTTGTCTATGAGTTTCCATTGGATTTATAGACCAGGTACTGTCTTTTACTTTTGTTTGGCCATGTTGTTTGCGCAGTCACTAGGATTATGTGAATTAATGTAGTGTCAGTTCCTCACTTCTCTGTGTTGGTGTAGTGGTAGGAACTTTGCTTGGGCTGCGAGAGGTTGTGAGTTCGACTCTGAGGCAAGGCCAATGGCCTTTGTATGGCTGCATGAAATTGCCTTATCCTATGGACTGTGTTGCCAATGAGTTTCCATTGGATTGATAGGCCATGTACTGTCTTATGCTTTTGTTTGGCCATGTTGTATGCGCAGTCACTAGGATTATGTGAATTAATGTAGAATCAGTTTCCCACTTCTCTGTGCTGGTGCAGTGGTAGGTTCTTTGCTTGGGTTGCGAGAGGTTGTGAGTTCGACTCTGAGGCAAGGCCCATGGACTTTGTATGGCTGCATGTAATTGCCTAGTCCAATGGACTGTGTTGCATTTGAGTTTCCATTGGATTGATAGGCCAGGTACTGTCTTTTTCTTTTGCTTGGCCATGTTGTGTGCGCAGTCACTAGGATTATGTGAATTAATGTAGAATCAGTTTCGCACTTCTCTGTGTTGGTGTAGTTGTAAGCTCTTTCCTTGGGCTACAAGAAGTTGTGGGTTCGACTCTGAGGCAAGGCTCATGGACTTTGTATGGCTGCATGTAATTGCCTAGTCCAATGAACTATATTGCCTATGAGTTTCCATTGGATTGATAGGCCAGGTACTGTCTTTTGCTTTTGTTTGGCCATGTTGTGTGCACAGTCACTAGGATTATGTGAATTAATGTAGAGTTCGTCTCTCACTTCTCTGTGTTGGTGTGGTGGTAGGCTCTTTGCTTTGGCTACGAGAGGTTGTGGGTTCGACTCTGAGTCAAGGCCCATAGACTTTGTATGGCTGCATGTAATTGCCTAGTCCAATGGACTGTGTTGCCTGTGAGTTTCCATTGGATTTATAGACCAGTTACTGTCTTTTGCTTTTGTTTGGCCATGTTGTGTGCGCAGTCACTAGGATTATGTGAATTAATGTAGTGTCAGTTCCACACTTCTCTGTGTTGTTGTAGTGGTAGGAACTTTGCTTGGGCTGCGAGACGTTGTGAGTTCATCCCTGAGGCAAAGCCCATGGACTTTGTATGGTTGCATGAAATTGCCTTATCCAATGGACTGTGTTGCCAATGAGTTTCCATTGGATTGATAGGCCAGGCACAGTCTTATGCTTTTGTTTGGCCATGTTGTGTGCGCAGTCACTAGGATTGTGTGAATTAATGTAGAGTCAGTTTCCCACTTCTCTGTGTTGGTGCAGTGGTAGGTTCTTTGCTTGGGTTGCGAGAGGTTGTGAGTTCGACTCTGAGGCAAGGACCATGGACTTTGTATGGCTGCATGTTGTTGCCTAGTCCAATGGACTGAGTTGCATTTGAGGTTTCCATTGGATTGATAGGCCAGGTACTGTTTTTTTCTTTTGTTTGGCCATGTTGTGTGCGCAGTCACTAGGATTATGTGAATTAATGTAGAATCAATTTCCCACTTCTCTGTGTTGGTGTAGTTGTAGGCTCTTTCCTCGGGCTACAAGAAGTTGTGGGTTCAACTCTGAGGCAAGGCTCATGGACTTTGTATGGCTGCATGTAATTGCCTAGTCCAATGAACTATATTGCCTATGAGTTTCCATTGGATTGATAGGCCAGGTACTGTCTTTTGCTTTTGTTTGGCCATGTTGTGTGCACAGTCACTAGGATTATGTGAAGTAATGAAGAGTCCTTCTCCCACTTCTCTGTGTTGGTGTGGTGGTAGGCTCTTTGCTTTGGCTACGAGAGGTTGTGGGTTCGACTCTGAGGCAAGGCCAATGGACTTTGTATGGCTGCATGTAATTGCTTAGTCCAATGGACTGTGTTGCCAATGAGTTTCCAATGGATTGATAGGCCAGGTACAGTCTTTTGCTTTTGTTTGGCCATGTTGTGTGCGCAGTCACTAGGATTATGTGAATTATTGTAGAATCAGTTTCCCATTTCTCTGTGTTGGTATAGTGATAGGCTTTTTGCTTGGGCTACGAGAGGTTGGGGGTTCGACTATGAGGCAAGGCCCATGGACTTTGTATGGCTGCATGTAATTGTTAAGTCCGATGGACTGTGCTGCCTATGAGTTTCCATTGGATTGATAGGCCAGGTACTGTCTTTTGCTTTTGTTTGGCCATGTTGTGTGCGCAGTCACTAGGATTATGTGAATTAATGTAGTGTCAATTTCTCACTTCTCTGTGTTGGTGTAGTGGTAGGCTCTTTGCTTGGGCTGTGAGAGGTTGTGAGTTCGACTCTGAGGCAAGGCTCATGGACTTTGTATGGCTGCATGTATATGCCAAGTCTGATGGACTGTGTTGTCTATGAGTTTCCATTGGATTTATAGACCAGGTACTGTCTTTTACTTTTGTTTGGCCATGTTGTTTGCGCAGTCACTAGGATTATGTGAATTAATGTAGTGTCAGTTCCTCACTTCTCTGTGTTGGTGTAGTGGTAGGAACTTTGCTTGGGCTGCGAGAGGTTGTGAGTTCGACTCTGAGGCAAGGCCAATGGACTTTGTATGGCTGCATGAAATTGCCTTATCCTATGGACTGTGTTGCCAATGAGTTTCCATTGGATTGATAGGCCATGTACTGTCTTATGCTTTTGTTTGGCCATGTTGTATGCGCAGTCACTAGGATTATGTGAATTAATGTAGAATCAGTTTCCCACTTCTCTGTGCTGGTGCAGTGGTAGGTTCTTTGCTTGGGTTGCGAGAGGTTGTGAGTTCGACTCTGAGGCAAGGCCCATGGACTTTGTATGGCTGCATGTAATTGCCTAGTCCAATGGACTGTGTTGCATTTGAGTTTCCATTGGATTGATAGGCCAGGTACTGTCTTTTTCTTTTGCTTGGCCATGTTGTGTGCGCAGTCACTAGGATTATGTGAATTAATGTAGAATCAGTTTCGCACTTCTCTGTGTTGGTGTAGTTGTAAGCTCTTTCCTTGGGCTACAAGAAGTTGTGGGTTCGACTCTGAGGCAAGGCTCATGGACTTTGTATGGCTGCATGTAATTGCCTAGTCCAATGAACTATATTGCCTATGAGTTTCCATTGGATTGATAGGCCAGGTACTGTCTTTTGCTTTTGTTTGGCCATGTTGTGTGCACAGTCACTAGGATTATGTGAATTAATGTAGAGTTCGTCTCTCACTTCTCTGTGTTGGTGTGGTGGTAGGCTCTTTGCTTTGGCTACGAGAGGTTGTGGGTTCGACTCTGAGTCAAGGCCCATAGACTTTGTATGGCTGCATGTAATTGCCTAGTCCAATGGACTGTGTTGCCTGTGAGTTTCCATTGGATTTATAGACCAGTTACTGTCTTTTGCTTTTGTTTGGCCATGTTGTGTGCGCAGTCACTAGGATTATGTGAATTAATGTAGTGTCAGTTCCACACTTCTCTGTGTTGTTGTAGTGGTAGGAACTTTGCTTGGGCTGCGAGACGTTGTGAGTTCATCCCTGAGGCAAGGCCCATGGACTTTGTATGGTTGCATGAAATTGCCTTATCCAATGGACTGTGTTGCCAATGAGTTTCCATTGGATTGATAGGCCAGGCACAGTCTTATGCTTTTGTTTGGCCATGTTGTGTGCGCAGTCACTAGGATTGTGTGAATTAATGTAGAGTCAGTTTCCCACTTCTCTGTGTTGGTGCAGTGGTAGGTTCTTTGCTTGGGTTGCGAGAGGTTGTGAGTTCGACTCTGAGGCAAGGTCCATGGACTTTGTATGGCTGCATGTAATTGCCTAGTCCAATGGACTGAGTTGCATTTGAGGTTTCCATTGGATTGATAGGCCAGGTACTGTTTTTTTCTTTTGTTTGGCCATGTTGTGTGCGCAGTCACTAGGATTATGTGAATTAATGTAGAATCAATTTCCCACTTCTCTGTGTTGGTGTAGTTGTAGGCTCTTTCCTCGGGCTACAAGAATTTGTGGGTTCAACTCTGAGGCAAGGCTCATGGACTTTGTATGGCTGCATGTAATTGCCTAGTCCAATGAACTATATTGCCTATGAGTTTCCATTGGATTGATAGGCCAGGTACTGTCTTTTGCTTTTGTTTGGCCATGTTGTGTGCACAGTCACTAGGATTATGTGAAGTAATGAAGAGTCCTTCTCCCACTTCTCTGTGTTGGTGTGGTGGTAGGCTCTTTGCTTTGGCTATGAGAGGTTGTGGGTTCGACTCTGAGGCAAGGCCAATGGACTTTGTATGGCTGCATGTAATTGCCTAGTCCAATGGACTGTGTTGCCTATGATTTTCCATTGGATTGATAGGCCAGGTACTGTCTTTTGCTTTTGTTTGGCTATGTTGTTTGCGCAGTCACTAGGATTATAGGAATTATTGTAGAGTCAGTTAACCACTTCTCTGTGTTGGTGTAGTGGTAGGCTCTTTGCTTGGGCTGCGTGAGGTTGTGGGTTCGACTCTGAGGCAAGGCCCATGGACTTTGAATGGCTGTATGTAATTGTCTAGTCCAAAGGACTAAGTTACCTATTATTTTTCAATGGATTGACAGACCAGGTACTGTCTTTTGCTTTTGTTTGGCCATGTTGTGTGTGCAGTCACTAGGATTATGTGAATTAATGTAGAATCAGCTTCCCACTTTTCTGTGTTGGTGTAGTGGTAGGCTCTTTGCTTGGGCTATGAGAGCTTTTAGGTTTGACTCTGAGGCAAGGCCCATGGACTTTGTATGGCTGTATGTAATTGCCTAGTCCAATGGACTGTGTTGCATATGAGTGTTCATTGGATTGATAGGCAAAGTACCGTCTTTTGCTTTTGTTTGGCCATGTTGTTTGCGCAGTCACTAGGATTATGTGAATTAATGTAGAGTCAGTTTCCCACTTCTCTTTGATGGTGTAGTGGTAGGCTCTTTGCTTGGGCTACGAGAGGTTGTGGGTTTGAATTTGAGGCAAGGCCATTAGAATTTGTATGGCTGCATGTAATTGCATAGTCCAATGGACAGTGTCGCCTATGAGTTTCTATTGGATTGATAGGTGAGGTACTGTCTTTTGCTTTTGTTTGGCCATGTTGTGTGTGCAGTCGGTAGGATTATGTGAATTAATGTAGAATCAGTTTACCACTTCTCTGTGTTGGTGCAGTGGTAGGCTCTTTGCTTGGGCTGCGAGAGGTTGTGGGTTTGACTCTGAGGCAAGGCCCATGGAATTTGAATGGCTGCATGTAAATGCCTTGTCCAATGGACTGTGTTGCCTATGAGTTTCCATTGGATTGATAGGTCAGGTACTGTCTTTTGCTTTTGTTTGGCCATATTGTGTGCGCAGTCACTAGGATTATGTGAGTTAATGTAGAATAAGTTAACCACTTCTCTGTGTTGGTGTAGTGGTAGGCTCCTTGCATGGGCTGCGAAAGGATGTGGGTTTCACTCTGAGGCAAGGCACATGGACTTTGTATATCTGCCTGTAATTGCCTAGTCCAATGGACTGTGTTGCCTGTGAGTTTCCATTGGATTGATAAGCCTGGTTTTATATTTTGCTTTTGTTTGGCCATGTTGTGTGCGCAGTCACTAGGATTATGTGAATTAATGTAGAGTCAGTTTCCCACTTTTCTATGTTGGTGTAGTGATAGGCTCTTTGCTTGGGCTACGAGCGGTTGTGGGATTGACTCTGGGGCAAGGCCCTAGGACTTTGCATGGCTGCGTGCAATTGTCTAGTCCAATGGACTGTGTTACCTATTTCTTTCCATTGGATTGATAGGCCAGGTACTGTCTTTTGCTTTTGTTTGGCCATGTTGTGTGCGCAGTCACTAGGATTATGTGAATTAATGTAGAATCAGCTTCCCACTTCGTTGTGTTGGTGTAGTGGTAGGCTCTTTGCTTGTTTTCTAAAAGGTTGTGGGTTTGACTCTGAGGCAAAGCCCATGGACTTTGTATGGCTGCATGTAATTGCCTAGTCCAATGGACTGTGTAGCCCATGAGTTTCCTTTGGATTGATAGGCCAGGTACTGTCTTTTGCTTTTGGTTGGCCATGTTGTGTGCGCAGTTGGTAGGATTATGTGAATTAATGTAGAATCAGTTTCCCACTTCTCTGTGTTGGTGTAGTGGTAGGCTCTTTGCATGGGCTGCGAGAGTAAGTGGGTTTGACTCTGAGGCAAGGCCCATGGACTTTGTATGGATCCCTGTAATTGCCTAGTCCAATGGACTGTGTTACCTGTGAGTTTCCATTGGATTGATAAGCCTGGTTTTATATTTTGCTTTTGTTTGGCCATGTTGTGTGCGCAGTCACTAGGATTATGTGAATTAATGTAGAGTCAGTTTCCCACTTCTCTATGTTGGTGTAGTGATAGGCTCTTTGCTTGGGCTACGAGCGGTTGTGGGATTGACTCTGGGGCAAGGCCCTAGGACTTTGTATGGCTGCATGTAATTTCTTAGTCCAATGGACTGTGTTGCCTATGAGTTTTCATTGGATTGATAGGCCAAGAACAGTCTTTTGCTTTTGTTTGGCCATGTTGTGTGCGCAGTCACTAGGATTATGTGAATTATTGTAGAATCCGTTTCCCTTTTCTCTGTGTTGGTGTAGTGGTAGGCTCTTTGTTTGGGCTGAGAGAGGTTGAGAGTTTGACTCTGAAGCAAAGCCTATGGACTTTGTATGGCTGCATGTAATTGCTTAGTCCAATGGACTGTGTTGTCAATGAGTTTCCATTGGATTGATAATCCAGGTACAGACTTTTGCTTTTGTTTGGCCATGTTGTGTGCGCAGTCACTAGGATTATGTGAATTATTGTAGAATCAGTTTCCCACTTCTCTGTGTTGGTGTAGCAGAAGGCTCTTTGCTAGGGCTGTGAGAGGTTGTGAGTTCGATTCTGGGGCAATGTTCATGGACTTTGTATGGCTGCATGTAAATGCCAAGTCCAATGGACTGTGTTGCCTATGAGTTTCCATTGGACTGATAGACCAAGTACTGTCTTTTGCTTTTGTTTGGCCATGTTGTGTGCGCAGTCACTAGGATTATGTGAATTAATGTAGTTTCAATTCCTCACTTCTCTGTGTTGGTGTAGTTGTAGGCTCTTTCCTTGGGCTACAAGAAGTTGTGGGTTCGTCTGAGGCAAGGCTCATGGACTTTGTATAGCTGCATGTAATTGCCTAGTCCAATGAACTATATTGCCTATGAGTTTCCATTGGATTGATAGGCCAGGTATTTGCTTTTGTTTGGCCATGTTGTGTGCACAGTCACTAGGATTATGTGAATTAATTTAGAGTCTTTCTCCCACTTCTCTGTGTTGGTGTGGTGGTAGGCTCTTTGCTTTGGCTACTAGAGTTTGTGGGTTCGACTCTGAGGCAAGGCCCATGGACTTTGTATGGCTGCATGTAATTGCCTCGTCCAATGGACTTTGTTGCCTATGAGTTTCCATTGGATTGATAGGCCAGGTACTGTCTTTTGCTTTCATTTAACGATGTTGTGTGCGCAGTCACTAGGATTATATGAATTAAATTAGAGTTAGTTTCACACTTCTCTGTGTTGGTAGGCTCTTTGCTTCGGCTTCGAGAAGTTGTGAGTTCGACTCTGAGGCAACGCCCATGGACTTTTTATGGCTGCATGTAATTGCCTAGTCCAATGGACTGTGTTGCCTATGATTTTCCATTGGATTGATAGGCCAGGTACTGTCTTTTGCTTTTGTTTGGCCATGTTGTTTGCGCAGTCACTAGGATTATGGGAATTATTGTACAGTTTGTTTACCACTTCTCTGTGTTGGTGTAGTGGTAGGCTCTTTGTTAGGGCTGCGTGAGGTTGTGGGTTCGACTCTGAGGCAAAGCCCATGGATTTTGTATGGCTGCATGTAATTGCCTAGTCCAATTGAATGTGTTGCCTATGAGTTTCTATTGGATTGATAGGCGAGGTACTGTCTTTTGCTTTTGTTTGGCTCTGTTGTGTGTGCAGTCGGTAGGATTATGTGAATTAATGTAGAATCAGTTTCCCACTTCTCTGTGTTGGTGCAGTGGTAGGCTCTTTGCTTGGGCTGCGTAGAGGTTGTGGGTTTGATTCTGAGGCAAGGCCCATGGAATTTGTATGGCTGCATGTAAATTCATTGTCCAATGTACTGTGTTGCCTATGAGTTTCCATTGGATTGATAGGCCAGGTACTGTCTTTTGCTTTTGTTTGGCCATATTGTGTGTGCAGTCACTAGGATTAGGTGAATTAATGTAGAATCAGTTTCTCACTTCTCTGTGTTGGTGTAGTGGTAGGCTCTTTGCTTGGGCTGAGAGAGGTTGTTGGTTTGACTCTGAGGAAAAGCCCATGGACGTAGTATGGCTGCATGTAATTGTCTAGTCCAATGGACTGTGTTGCCTATGAGTTTCCATTGGATTGATAGGCCGGGTACTGTATTTTGCTTTTTTTTGGCCATGTTGTATGCGCAGTCACTAGGATTATGTAAATTAATGTAGAGTCATTTTCCTACTTCTCTGTGTTGGTGTAGTGGTAGGCTCTTTGCTTGGGCTGAGAGAGGTTGTGGGTTTGAATCTGAGGCAAAGCCCATAGACGTTGTATGGCTGCATGTAATTGCTTAGTCCAATGGACTGTGTTGCCTATGAGTTTCCATTGGATTGATATGCCAGGTATAGTCTTTTGCTTTTGTTTGGCCATGTTGTGTGCGCAGTCACTAGGATTATGTGAATTAATGTAGAATCAGCTACCCACTTCTCTGTGTTGGTGTAGTGGTAGGCTCTTTGTTTGGCCTGAGAGAGGTTGTGGGTTTGACTCTGAGGCAAGGCCCATGGACTTTGAATGGTTGCATGTAATTGCTTAGTCCAAGGGACTGTGTTACCTATGAGTTTCCATTGGATTGATAGGCCAGGTACTGTCTTTTGCTTTTGTTTGGCCATGTTGTGTGCGCAGTCACTAGGATTATGTGAATTAATGTAGAATCAGCTACCCACTTCTCTGTGTTGGTGTAGTGGTAGGCTCTTTGTTTGGCCTGAGAGAGGTTGTGGGTTTGACTCTGAGGCAAGGCCCATGGACTTTGTATGGCTGCATGAAATTGCCTAATCCAATGGACTGTGTTATATATGAGTTTCAATTGGATTGATAGGCCAGGTAGTCTCTTATGCTTTTGTTTGGCCATGTTGTGTGCGCAGTCACTAGGATTATGTGAATTATTGTAGAATCAGTTTCTCACTTCTCTGTGTTGGTGTAGTTGTAGGCTCTTTCCTTAAGCTATAAGAAGTTGTGGGTTCGACTCTGAGGCAAGGCTCATGGACTTTGTTTGGCTGCATGTAATTGCTTAGCCAAAGGGACTATATTGCCTATGAGTTTCCATTGGATTGATAGGCCAGGTACTGTCTTTTGCTTTTGTTTGGCCATATTGTGTGCGCAGTCACTAGGATTATGTGAATTAATGTTGAGTCCTTCTCCCACTTCTCTGTGTTGGTGTGGTGGTAGGCTTTTTGCTTTGGCTACGAGAGGTTGTGGGTTCGACTTTGAGGCAAGGCCCATGGACTTTGTATGGCTGCATGTAATTGCCTAGTCCAATGGACTGTGTTACCTATGATTTTTCAATGGATTGATAGACCAGGTACTGTCTTTTGCTTTTGTTTGGCCATGTTGGTGTGCAGTCACTAGTATTATGTAAAATAATGTAGAATCAGTTTCCCACTTTTCGGTGTTGGTGTAGTGGTAGGCTCTTTGCTTGGGCAATGAGAGGTTTTAGGTTTGACTCTGAGGCAAGGCCCATGGACTTTGTATGGATGCATGTAATTGCCTAGTCCAATGGATTGTTTTGCATATGAGTGTTCATTGGATTGATAGGCGAAGTACTGTCTTTTGCTTTTATTTGGCAATGTTGTTTGCGCAGTCACTAGGATTATGTGAATTAATGTAGAGTCAGTTTCCCACTTCTCTGTGTTGGTGTAGTGGTAGGCTCTTTGCTTGGGCTACGAGAGGTTGTGGGTTTGACTCTGAGGCAAGGCCAATGGAATTTGTATGGCTGCATTTAATTGCATAGTCCAATTGAATGTATTGCCTATGAGTTTCTATTGGATTGATAGGTGAGGTACTGTCTTTTGCTTTTGTTTGGCCATGTTGTGTGTGCAGTCGGTAGGATTATGTGAATTAATGTAGAATCAGTTTGCTACTTCTCTGTGTTGGTGCAGTGGTAGGCTCTTTGCTTGGGCTGCGAGAGGTTGTGGGTTTGACTCTGAGGAAAGGCCCATGGAATTTGTATGGCTGCATGTAATTGCTTAGTCCAATGGACTGTGTTGCCTATGAGTTTCCATTGGATTGATAGGCCAGGTACAGACTTTTGCTTTTGTTTGGCCATGTTGTTTGCGCAGTCACTAGGATTATGTGAATTATTGTAGAATCAGTTTCTCCCACTTCTCTGTGTTGGTGTAGTGGTAGGCTCTTTGTTTCGGCTGAGAGAGGTTGTGGGTTTGACTCTGAGGCAAGGCCTATGGACGTTGTATGGCTGCATGTAATTTCTTAGTCCAATGGACTGTGTTGCCTATGAGTTTCCATTGGATTGATAGGCCAGGTACAGACTTTTGCTTTTGTTTGGCCATGTTGTTTGCGCAGTCACTAGGATTATGTGAATTATTGTAGAATCAGTTTCCCACTTCTCTGTGTTGCTGTAGTAGAAGGCTCTTTGCTAGGGCTGTGAGAGATTGTGAGTTCGACTATGAGACAAGGTTCATGGACTTTGTATGGCTGCATGTAAATGCCTTGTCCAATGGACTGTGTTGCCTATGAGTTTCCATTGGAATGATAGACCAGGTACTGTCTTTTGCTTTTGTTTGGCCATGTTGTGTGCGCAGTCACTAGGATTATGTGAATTAATGTAGTTTCAATTCCTCACTTCTCTGTGTTGGTGTAGTTGTAGGCTCTTTCCTTGGGCTACAAGAAGTTGTGGGTTCGACTGAGGCAAGGCTCATGGACTTTGTATAGCTGCATGTAATTGCCTAGTCCAATGAACTATATTGCCTATGAGTTTCCATTGGATTGATAGGCCAGGTATTTGCTTTTGTTTGGCCATGTTGTGTGCACAGTCACTAGGATTATGTGAATTAATTTAGAGTCTTTCTCCCACTTCTCTGTGTTGGTGTGGTGGTAGGCTCTTTGCTTTGGCTACTAGAGTTTGTGGGTTCGACTCTGAGGCAAGGCCCATGGACTTTGTATGGCTGCATGTAATTGCCTAGTCCAATGGACTTTGTTGCCTATGAGTTTCCATTGGATTGATAGGCCAGGTACTGTCTTTTGCTTTCATTTAACGATGTTGTGTGCGCAGTCACTAGGATTATATGAATTAAATTAAAGTTAGTTTTACACTTCTCTGTGTTGGTAGGCTCTTTGCTTTGGCTGCGAGAAGTTGTGAGTTCGACTCTGAGGCAACGCCCATGGACTTTTTATGGCTGCATGTAATTGCCTAGTCCAATGGACTGTGTTGCCTATGATTTTCCATTGGATTGATAGGCCAGGTACTGTCTTTTGCTTTTGTTTGGCCATGTTGTTTGCGCAGTCACTAGGATTATGGGAATTATTGTAGAGTTTGTTTACCACTTCTCTGTGTTGGTGTAGTGGTAGGCTCTTTGTTAGGGCTGCGTGAGGTTGTGGGTTCGACTCTGAGGCAAAGCCCATGGATTTTGTATGGCTGCATGTAATTGCCTAGTCCAATTGAATGTGTTGCCTATGAGTTTCTATTGGATTGATAGGCGAGGTACTGTCTTTTGCTTTTGTTTGGCTATGTTGTGTGTGCAGTCGGTAGGATTATGTGAATTAATGTAGAATCAGTTTCCCACTTCTCTGTGTTGGTGCAGTGGTAGGCTCTTTGCTTGGGCTGCGTAGAGGTTGTGGGTTTGATTCTGAGGCAAGGCCCATGGAATTTGTATGGCTGCATGTAAATTCATTGTCCAATGTACTGTGTTGCCTATGAGTTTCCATTGGATTGATAGGCCAGGTACTGTCTTTTGCTTTTGTTTGGCCATATTGTGTGTGCAGTCACTAGGATTAGGTGAATTAATGTAGAATCAGTTTCTCACTTCTCTGTGTTGGTGTAGTGGTAGGCTCTTTGCTTGGGCTGAGAGAGGTTGTTGGTTTGACTCTGAGGAAAAGCCCATGGACGTAGTATGGCTGCATGTAATTGTCTAGTCCAATGGACTGTGTTGCCTATGAGTTTCCATTGGATTGATAGGCCGGGTACTGTATTTTGCTTTTTTTTGGCCATGTTGTATGCGCAGTCACTAGGATTATGTAAATTAATGTAGAGTCATTTTCCCACTTCTCTGTGTTGGTGTAGTGGTAGGCTCTTTGCTTGGGCTGAGAGAGGTTGTGGGTTTGATTCTGAGGCAAACCCCATAGACGTTATATGGCTGCATGTAATTGCTTAGTCCAATGGACTGTGTTGCCTATGAGTTTCCATTGGATTGATATGCCAGGTACAGTGTTTTGCTTTTGTTTGGCCATGTTGTGTGCGCAGTCACTAGGATTATGTGAATTAATGTAGAATCAGCTACCCACTTCTCTGTGTTGGTGTAGTGGTAGGCTCTTTGTTTGGCCTGAGAGAGGTTGTGGGTTTGACTCTGAGGCAAGGCCCATGGACTTTGAATGGTTGCATGTAATTGCTTAGTCTAAGGGACTGTGTTGTCTATGAGTTTCCATTGGATTGATAGGCCAGGTACAGTCTATTGCTTTTGTTTGGCCATGTTGTGTGCGCAGTCACTAGGATTATGTGAATTAATGTAGAGTCAGTTTCCCGCTTCTCTGTGTTGGTGTAGTGGTAGGCTCTTTGCTTGGGCTGCGAAAGGTTGTGGGTTAGACTGTAAGGCAAGGCCCATGGACTTTGTCTGGCTGCATGTAAATGCCTAGTCCAATGGACTGTGTTACCTATGAGTTTCCATTGGATTGATAGGCCAGGTACTGTCTTTTGGTTTTGTTTGGCCATGTTGTGTGCGCAGTCACTAGGATTATGTGAATTAATGTAGAGTTAGTTTCCCACTTCTCTGTGTTGGTGTAGTGGTAGGGTCTTTGCTTGGGCTGCGAGAGGTTGTGGATTTGACTCTGAGGCAAGGCCCATGGACTTTGTATGGCTGCATGAAATTGCCTAATCCAATGGACTGTGTTATATATGAGTTTCAATTGGATTGATAGGCCAGGTAGTCTCTTATGCTTTTGTTTGGCCATGTTGTGTGCGCAGTCACTAGGATTATGTGAATTATTGTAGAATCAGTTTCTCACTTCTCTGTGTTGGTGTAGTTGTAGGCTCTTTCCTTAAGCTATAAGACGTTGTGGGTTCGACTCTGAGGCAAGGCTCATGGACTTTGTTTGGCTGCATGTAATTGCTTAGCCAAAGGGACTATATTGCCTATGAGTTTCCATTGGATTGATAGGCCAGGTACTGTCTTTTGCTTTTGTTTGGCCATATTGTGTGCGCAGTCACTAGGATTATGTGAATTAATGTAGAGTCCTTCTCCCACTTCTCTGTGTTGGTGTGGTGGTAGGCTTTTTGCTTTGGCTACGAGAGGTTGTGGGTTCGACTTTGAGGCAAGGCCCATGGACTTTGTATGGCTGCATGTAATTGCCTAGTCCAATGGACTGTGTTACCTATGATTTTTCAATGGATTGATAGACCAGGTACTGTCTTTTGCTTTTGTTTGGCCATGTTGGTGTGCAGTCACTAGTATTATGTGAAATAATGTAGAATCAGTTTCCCTCTTTTCGGTGTTGGTGTAGTGGTAGGCTCTTTGCTTGGGCAATGAGAGGTTTTAGGTTTGACTCTGAGGCAAGGCCCATGGACTTTGTATGGATGCATGTAATTGCCTAGTCCAATGGATTGTTTTGCATATGAGTGTTCATTGGATTGATAGGCGAAGTACTGTCTTTTGCTTTTATTTGGCCATGTTGTTTGCGCAGTCACTAGGATTATGTGAATTAATGTAGAGTCAGTTTCCCACTTCTCTGTGTTGGTGTAGTGGTAGGCTCTTTGCTTGGGCTACGAGAGGTTGTGGGTTTGACTCTGAGGCAAGGCCAATGGAATTTGTATGGCTGCATTTAATTGCCTAGTCCAATTGAATGTATTGCCTATGAGTTTCTATTGGATTGATAGGTGAGGTACTGTCTTTTGCTTTTGTTTGGCCATGTTGTGTGTGCAGTCGGTAGGATTATGTGAATTAATGTAGAATCAGTTTGCCACTTCTCTGTGTTGGTGCAGTGGTAGGCTCTTTGCTTGGGCTGAGAGAGGTTGTGGGTTTGACTCTGAGGCAAGGCCTATGGACGTTGTATGGCTGCATGTAATTTCTTAGTCCAATGGACTGTGTTGCCTATGAGTTTCCATTGGATTGATAGGCCAAGTACAGTCTTTTGCTTTTGTTTGGCCATGTTGTGTGCGCAGTCACTAGGATTATGTGAATTATTGTAGAATCTGTTTCCCACTTCTCTGTGTTGGTGTAGTGGTAGGCTCTTTGTTTGGGCTGAGAGAAGTTGAGAGTTTGACTCAGAGGCAAGGCCTATGGACTTTGTATGGCTGCATGTAATTGCTTAGTCCAATGGACTGTGTTGTCAATGAGTTTCAATTGGATTGATAATCCAGGTACAGTCTTTTGCTTTTGTTTGGCCATGTTGTGTGCGCAGTCACTAGGATTATGTGAATTATTGTAGAATCAGTTTCCCACTTCTCTGTGTTGCTGTAGTAGAAGGCTCTTTGCTAGGGCTGTGAGAGATTGTGAGTTCGACTCTGAGACAAGGTTCATGGACTTTGTATGGCTGCATGTAAATGCCTTGTCCAATGGACTGTGTTGCCTATGAGTTTCCATTGGAATGATAGACCAGGTACTGTCTTTTGCTTTTGTTTGGCCATGTTGTGTGCGCAGTCAATAGGATTATGTGAATTAATGTAGTTTCAATTCCTCACTTCTCTGTGTTGGTGTAGTTGTAGGCTCTTTCCTTGGGCTACAAGAAGTTGTGGGTTCGACTGAGGCAAGGCTCATGGACTTTGTATAGCTGCATGAAATTGCCTAGTCCAATGAACTATATTGCCTATGAGTTTCCATTGGATTGATAGGCCAGGTACTGTCTTTTGCTTTTGTTTGGCCATGTTGTGTGCACAGTCACTAGGATTATGTGAATTAATTTAGAGTCTTTCTCCCACTTCTCTGTGTTGGTGTGTTGGTAGGCTCTTTGCTTTGGCTACGAGAGTTTGTGGGTTCGGCTCTGAGGCAAGGCCCATGGACTTTGCATGGCTGCATGTAATTGCCTAGTCCAATGAACTTTGTTGCCTATGAGTTTCCATTGGATTGATAGGCCAGGTACTGTCTTTTGCTTTTGTTTGGCCATGTTGTGTGCGCAGTCACTAGGATTATGTGAATTAACATAGAGTCAGTTTCCCACTTCTCTGTGTTGGTAGGCTCTTTGCTTCGGCTGCGAGAAGTTGTGAGTTCGACTCTGAGGCAACGCCCATGGACTTTTTATGGCTGCATGTAATTGCCTAGTCCAATGGACTGTGTTGCCTATGATTTTCCATGGGATTGATAGGCCAGGTACTGTCTTTTGCTTTTGTTTGGCCATATTGTGTGCGCAGTCACTAGGATTATGTGAATTAATGTAGAATCAGTTTCCCACTTCTCTGTGTTGGTGTAGTGGTAGGCTCTTTGCTTGGGCTGAGAGAGGTTATTGGTTTGACTCTGAGGAAAAGCCCATGGACGTAGTATGGCTGCATGTAATTGTCTAGTCCAATGGACTGTGTTGCCTATGAGTTTCCATTGGTTTGATAGGCCAGGTACTGTATTTTGCTTTTGTTTGGCCATGTTGTGTGCGCAGTCACTAGGATTATGTAAATTAATGTAGAGTCATTTTTCCACTTCTCTGTGTTGGTGTAGTGGTAGGCTCTTTGCTTGGGCTGAGAGAGGTTGTGGGTTTGATTCTGAGGCAAAGCCCATAGACGCTGCATGTAATTGCTTAGTCCAATGGACTGTGTTGCCTATGAGTTTCCATTGGATTGATATACCAGGTATAGTCTTTTGCTTTTGTTTGGCCATGTTGTGTGCGCAGTCACTAGGATTATGTGAATTATTGTAGAATCAGTTTTCCACTTCTCTGTGTTGGTGTAGTGGTAGGCTCTTTGCTTGGGCTGAGAGAAGTTGTGGGTTTGACTCTGAGGCAAGGCTTATGGACTTTCTATGGTTGCATGAAATTGCTTAGTCCAATGGACTGTGTTGCCAATGAGTTTCCATTGGATTGATAGGCTAGGTACAGTCTTTTGCTTTTGTTTGGCCATGTTGTGTGCGCAGTCGGTAGGATTATGTGAATTAATGTAGAATCAGTTTCTCACTTCTCTGTGTTGGTGTAGTGGTAGGCTCTTTGCTTGGGCTACGAGAGGTTGTGGGTTTGACTCTGAGGCAAGGCCAATGGAATTTGTATGGCTGCATGTAATTGCCTAGTCCAATTGAATGTGTTGCCTATGAGTTTCTATTGGATTGATAGGCGAGGTACTGTCTTTTGCTTTTGTTTGGCCATGTTGTGTGTGCAGTCGGTAGGATTATGTGAATTAATGTAGAATCAGTTTCCCACTTCTCTGTGTTGGTGCAGTGGTAGGCTCTTTGCTAGGTCTGCGAGAGGTTGTGGGTTTGACTCTGAGGCAAGGCCCATGGAATTTGTATGGCTGCATGTAAATGCATTGTCCAATGGACTGTGTTGCCTATGAGTTTCAATTGGATTGATAGGCCAGGTACTGTCTTTTGCATTTGTTTGGCCATATTGTGTGCGCAGTCACTAGGATTATGTGAATTAATGTAGAATCAGTTTCCCACTTCTCTGTGTTGGTGTAGTGGTAGGCTCTTTGCTTGGGCTGAGAGAGGTTGTTGGTTTGACTCTGAGGAAAAGCCCATGGACGTAGTATGGCTGCATGTAATTGTCTAGTCCAATGGACTGTGTTGCCTATGAGTTTCCATCGGATTGATAGGCCAGGTACTGTATTTTGCTTTTGTTTGGCCATGTTGTGTGCGCAGTCACTAGGATTATGTAAATTAATGTAGAGTAATTTTTCCACTTCTCTGTGTTGGTGTAGTGGTAGGCTCTTTGCTTGGGCTGAGAGAAGTTGTTGGTTTGACTCTGAGGCAAGGCCTATGGACTTTGTATGGCTGCATGTATTTGCTTAGTCCAATAGACTGTGTTGCCAATGAATTTCCATTGGATTGATAGGCCAGGTACAGTCTTTTGCTTTTGTTTGGCCATGTTGTGTGCGCAGTCGGTAGGATTATGTGAATTAATGTAGAATCAGTTTCCCACTTCTCTGTGTTGGTGTAGTGGTAGGCTCTTTGCTTGGGCTGAGAGAGGTTGTGGGTTTGACTCTGAGGCAAAGCCCATGGACGTTGTATGGCTGCATGTA
Source organism: Anomaloglossus baeobatrachus (assembly GCF_048569485.1). Lineage (NCBI taxonomy): Eukaryota > Metazoa > Chordata > Amphibia > Anura > Aromobatidae > Anomaloglossus > Anomaloglossus baeobatrachus. The sequence continues at coordinate 386,907,838 of NC_134353.1, forward strand.
ATTGCTTAGTCCAATGGACTGTGTTGCCTATGAGTTTCCATTGGATTGATTGGCCTGGCGCTTTCTTTTGCTTTTGTGTGGCAGTCACCAGGATTATGTGAATTAATGTAGAATCAGCTTCCATCTTCTCTGTGTTGGTGTAGTGGTAGGCTCTTTGTTTGGGCTGAGAGAGGTTGTGGGTTTGACTCTGAGGCAAAGCCCATGGACTTTGTATGGCTGCGTGTAATTGTCTAGTCCGATGGTCTGTGTTGCCTATGAGTTTCCGTTGGATAGATAGGCCAGGTACTGTCTTTTGCTTTTGTTTGGCCATGTTGTGTGCGCAGTCACTAGGATTATGTGAATTATTGTAGAATCAGTTTCCCACTTCTCTGTGTTGGTATAGTGGTAGGCTCTTTGCTTGGGCTACGAGAGGTTGGGGGTTCGACTCTGAGGCAAGGCCCATGGACGTTGTATGGCTGCATGTAATTGCCTAGTCCAATGGACTGTGTTGCCTATGAGTTTCCATTGTATTGATAGGCCAGGTACTGTCTTTTGCTTTCGTTTGGCCATGTTGTGTGCGCAGTCACTAGGATTATGTAAATAAATGTAGAGTCAATTTCCCACTTCTCTGTGGTGGTGTAGTGGTAGGCTCTTTGCTAGGGCTGCAAGAGGTTGTGAGTTCGACTCTGAGGCAAAACCCATGGACTTTGTATGGCTGCATGTAAATGCCTAGTCCAATGGACTGTGTTGCCTATGAGTTTCCATTGGATTGATAGACCAGGTACCGTCTTTTGCTTTTGTTTGGCCATGTTGTGTGTGCAGTCATTAGGATTTTGTGAATTAATGTAGAATCAGCTACCAACTTCTCTGTGTTGGTGTAGTGGTAGGCTCTTTGTTTGGGCTGAGAGAGGTTGTGGGTTTGACTCTGAGGCAAGGCCCATGGACTTTGTATGGCTGCATGTAATTGCTTAGTCTAATGGTCTGTGTTGCCAATGAGTTTCGATTGGATTGATAGGCCAGGTACAGTCTTTTGCTTTTGTTTGGCCATGTTGTGTGCGAAGTCACTAGGATTATGTGAATTATTGTACAATCAACTTCCCCCTTCTCTGTGTTGGTATAGTGGTAGGCTTTTTGCTTGGGCTACGAGAGGTTGTGGGTTCGACTCTGAGGCAAGGCCCATGGACTTTGTATGGCTGCATGTAATTGTCTAGTCAGATGGACTGTGTTGCTCATGAGTTTCCATTGGATTGATAGGCCAGGTACTGACTTTTGCTTTTGTTTGGCCATGTTGTGTGCGCAGTCACTAGGATTATGTGAATTAATGTAGAATCAGTTTCCCACTTCTCTGTGTTGGTGTAGTTGTAGGCTCTTTCCTTGGGCTATAAGAAGTTGTGGATTCGACTCTGGGGCAAGGCTCATGGACTTTGTAAGCTGCATGTAATTTTCTAGTCCAAAGGAATATGTTGCCTATGAGTTTCCATTGGATTGATAGGCCAGGTACTGTCTTTTGCTTTCGTTTAACAATGTTGTGTGCGCAGTCACTAGGATTATGTGAATTAATGTAGTGTCAGTTCCAAACTTCTCTGTGTTGGTGTAGTGGTAGGAACTTTGCTTGGGCTGCGAGAGGTTGTGAGCTTGACTCTCAAGCAAGGCCCATGGACTTTGTATGGCTGCATGTAATTGCTTAGTCCAATGGACTGTGTTGCATTTGAGTTTCCATTGGATTGATAGGCCAGGTACTGTCTTTTTCTTTTGTTTGGCCATGTTGTGTGCACAGTCACTAGGATTATGTGAATTAATGTAGAATCAGTTACCCACTTCTCTGTGATGGTGTAGTTGTAGGCTCTTTCCTTGGGCTACAAGTAGTTGTCGGTTCGACTCTGAGGCAAGGCTCATGGACTTTGTATGGCTGCATGTAATTGCCTAGTCCAATGGACTATATTGCCTATGAGTTTCCATTGGATTGATAGGCCAGGTTCTGTCTTTTGCTTTTGTTTGGCCATGTTGTGTGCACAGTCACTAGGATTATGTGAATTAATGTAGAGTCCTTCTCCCACTTCTCTGTGTTGGTGTGGTGGTAGTCTATTTGCTTTGGCTACGAGAAGTTGTGAGTTCGACTCTGAGGCAACGCCCATGGACTTTTTATGGCTGCATGTAATTGCCTAGTCATGGAGAGGAAAATATTCAGCATCAGAAGGAGGAGAGGTAATAGTAAAACTTCAATTTTATTGAATCCATTAAAAACAGGATACAACACGCATAGAAGCTAGGGACACACAGTGAAACACAGGACTATCCTACGCGTTTCAACCTTACGGTCTTAATCATGGATTGTTTGGTATCTCCAGAATGAGAGATTTAAAACTGTGCAAAAAAAGGGGGCGTCATCGGTGCTAATTAAAAACAAACATTCACAAAGGTGTGCACTCATTTAAAATCATGGGAGAAAAAGCACAATGAAACCACAATGTGATGTGAAGACAGATATATACATGAAAAAACAGGATAAAAGTGAATGTGTGTATATTCATAATAAAACCTTTATATCCATGTATATGAAGTATAAGGAAGCAAAAAACAAGATTTATTTATGCACATGCATAAATATGTACGAGTACTTAGGCACGCATCTAAGCAAATATATGGACATATATGCCCATATGCAGGATTGTGAAGAGAGCAAACGACTTATTGAAAGAAAAAATATATATGTACCTCCCAATAAGTATAGGAGCTATGAAGGAAGCTTTGTTTAATGTTAAGTGTCCTGCTGATTTGTTATTTCAATGGAAGCTGCCAAACTTATGTATAAAGTATTTTCGCTTTTGTGAAGTCGCAGGTACGGCTCACTACGGCCAGACACTCAAAACCACCGCAGAAAAAACTGCAGTGCGATTGGTATGTGGTCGCAATGGGAGCCGCAGCAGCGGCACTAAAATGGCTTGTAATATGTTAGTTATAGAGTTGAGCATACAGTAGTACAACAGATTGGTTTGTAGCATGCATTGATGTAGAGACATAAATATGAAAAGGAGAATATGGGAAAGATGAGAATATTCTTTGCCAAATATGTCAAGAAGTATATAAGTCAAGGTGATGTCATTTTAGCTAAGCTGTGAGTCCGGCTCGTCGAGACAGGACCCAAAACACGCTGCAGCAAAGGCTGCAGCGTGATTTAATGCGGCCACGACGAGAACCGCAACAGTAGCCCAGTAAGTATCCACACTATCAAAATGTAACAAACCAACTATTCTATAATTGAAAGGAATGACATGTCATTAAAGATTTAATAGTCATAATATATGTTAATTTAAAAATATTGGATGTAGCTTCATGGTATAATATGTGATTGAAAAACTTATATTTATAATGTATGTTGGTGTGAAAAACATCAATATGAAAGGTGAATTTGAAAAAACTAACTTCGTCAGGTATGAAAAAAAGGTTTATATGTATGTCAGAAAAATGTAATGTTGTTATATATACATTATATGTGTATATGAATTTAGGAAAAAATGTAATAAATGCTTGTATTATTTTTATGTACTAACAGTATTGAGTAATGAGATCCTGACGAGTATTTAGGCCATGTGGTATACGAGTATTAAGTTTGAAAATCCAGAAGGATTCCCTGTTTAGGAGTTTTCTCCTATGATCTCCCCCTCTAGCTGGCCTGAAAACCTTCTCTATACCCATGAACTTGAATGTATCAAGGCATCTATTGTGTATATCTACAAAATGTTTAGAGACCGCTGAAATGTTGATGGCAGATACATTTAAAGTATCAGACATGTGCCGTCTGATTCTTTTTTTTAGAGGACCACCTGTACAACCTATGTATTGGATTGTACAGGTGGTACACTCAGCAAGGTAAATTACATAAGGAGTATTACAATTTATGTAGCTTTTTACGTTGTATGTGACGCCTGTATGTGTGGAAGTAAAAGTTCCACTTTTATTTACATATTTGCATGAAATACATTAGTTATGTCCACAGCCATAGAAGCCAGAACAGGATAACCACGTTTTTCTTGTTATTTGACTGTTAATGACACTTGGTGACAAGATGTTAGCCAGACTCGTTGCTCGTTTGGCTACAAAATTAATTTTATACTTCTCAAGGATAGTGTGTAAATTGGCATCTTGATGTAGTAGGGGCAGATACTTCTTTATGATTTTAATTATTTCATTATATTGTGGGGAAAAAGTAGTACTGAAAGTGACATTATTGTGCATTTGATTTTTGTTCCTGTTTTTACATTTGAATAAATCTGCTCTCTCTATATTGTTCACTATTGTTTGTGCTCGTTGGAGGCACCAATTTGGGTAACCTCTACATTTGAGTCTGGCCACAGTTTTTGTTGACTCTAGTGGGAATACATCAGATCTGGAACAATTTCTCCTGACTCTAATTAGTTCTCCTAGGGGGATGTTTTTGATCGTGTGTGGGGGATGGCAAGAGGTGGCCTGTAAAATAGAGTTGCAGTCTGTTTCTTTTTTATACGGATAAGCCTCGATCTTGTCTAAATTGCTAACCAGAGTGACATCCAAATAATTGATTTTGTTAGGGTGTGTGGAAAAGGTGAATTTTAAATTAAAAGGATTGGAATTGACAAAATCAACAAAACTTTTGGCTTCTTCTGGGGTACTCTTCCATATTATTAGTAGATCGTCTATATACCTGGTGTAGAAGATGATGTGATCTGCAAATATATTATTATATATATTGAAGATATAGACTTCTTCAAACATAGCCACTACGATATTAGCTAATGAGGGGGAAAATTTCCCCCCCATACTGACTCCGCATCTCTGTAAAAATAACTCGTTGTCAAAGGAAAAATAATTGTGTGTTAATAAAAAATTAACAGCTGAAACAATAAAGTCCTGTATCTTGATGGGGTAAGAACTATGATTTCTGAGAAATTGATATATGCAATCAATGGCTATATGATGCAAGCAGGGGACTTACAAACACACGTGAATGAAGACTTTTTACTCCTTCACAAACAACTTGAAAAAAATAAAATCAAAGAAGCAAAACTTTGGTGGGACTCTACTTCTCTATGTTCTTACATAGAAAAAAATATGATTCCTCACGGTTTAAGGATTTTAAAGAATCCTACATTTTCCTCCTATACTGAAGATTTTCTGAACAGTTGGAATGCTGTCTTATCTAGCTGTTCCATAAAATTAATGGAACTGATAGTTAAACATGAAGAATTAGAACTAGATAACATCAAAAAACAACTTACAGAAACAGAAACCGCATTGGAAAAATTTAGAGACCACAAAGATTTTACAACAATGCAGGAAAATTTAAACAAGCGTCTTACTGCTCTTGAAGACAATATTGCTAATAGAAAGAAAAATAAATTTGAAAGAGATGTTCTGGATTACAAAATGAATAAAATCTATACCTGGCGATCATCCTTCAAATTTACTACTACCTCGTATAATAACAAATACAATAAAAAGCCTTTTTTCAAGAATCGTAACAGAAAAGTCAGCTTTGGGGAAATAAGTGTTTCCTCGGCCTCCACTAATTATACAGCTGATAATTCTACAGATTCATCTTCTGAGGAAACAGAGGAATCACGACCAAATAGCAATAATACCAAAAAAAAACGCAAAAACCTTTCCAAAAAACGCATACGAAGAGGTGGAAGGAAGCATAACAAGCAATCGCTATCCAGACCGACGCAAAAAGAAGAAGAGGCATTAACATGCCCAGTGTGGAACTTATCTGCCCAGATTATCTCACAGCATCAAATTTCAGTTTTATCCAAGGGCCTTAATTTTTGTCCTACACAAAAATTCGATATTTTCAGTACTCTTCTGGATATAAATAAATTCGCAAGGAACCTTACATTGAAATGCCATTTTGTTGAAGATTTAACCACCAACACTAATGCTGATTTATTGACAAATAATAATAATTTTGAAACCAATGTTGTTCCAGAGTTTAGTGAACTAGTCAAATTGACTGATCTCAGAGCTCTTGAAGCTGAATCAAGAAATTACGATAGTATGCCAGAGGAAAACTTTAGGACTTCCAATCCCTACTTTTACCCCTTGCAATCTAGACCTTCTATCCTGGATATTTTTCAGGAAAAAATTGAAGTAGATCTGGTCTGCCTCGACAATCTGAATAAAGTGGGACATAACAATCTAAGTCCACATGAGAAAATAGCCCTTAAGGATCTAAAATCCAATAACAACTTGGTGATCAGAGAGGCAGATAAGGGGGAAGGGATTGTAATTCTGGACTCTGCATTATACTTCAAAATCAATAAAGACATTCTCGATGATACCAGTACCTATATACACCTAAAAGGAGACCCTACTAAATTATTCAAAGAAAAAATTGATAAGCTTTTGGATGAGGGACTGTACAAAGGGGTCTATACACAAAAGATCTATGATTACCTCAAGGTTGATTATCCAGTGATCCCAATATACCATGCCCTCCCCAAAGTCCATAAGGGGGTCTTCCCTCCCCCCTTCAGACCAATAATCTCGGGCATTGGCTCATTAGGGGAAAAACTGGGATCGTGGATTGACTTTTTTCTCCAACCGCTAGTCAAAGATCTTCCTGGCTTTTTGAGGGACACTAAAGCGCTATTGTACAATGTTGATTTTATAACGTGGCACCCTAATTATATGTGGATGACCTGCGACATTGTCAGTCTTTACCCTTCCATTCCCCATCATATAGCCATTGATTGCATATATCAATTTCTCAGAAATCATAGTTCTTACCCCATCAAGATACAGGACTTTATTGTTTCAGCTGTTAATTTTTTATTAACACACAATTATTTTTCCTTTGACAACGAGTTTTTTTTACAGAGATGCGGAGTCAGTATGGGGGGGAAATTTTCCCCCTCATTAGCTAATATCGTAGTGGCTATGTTTGAAGAAGTCTATATCTTCAATATATATAATAATATATTTGCAGATCACATCATCTTCTACACCAGGTATATAGACGATCTACTAATAATATGGAAGAGTACCCCAGAAGAAGCCAAAAGTTTTGTTGATTTTGTCAATTCCAATCCTTTTAATTTAAAATTCACCTTTTCCACACACCCTAACAAAATCAATTATTTGGATGTCACTCTGGTTAGCAATTTAGACAAGATCGAGGCTTATCCGTATAAAAAAGAAACAGACTGCAACTCTATTTTACAGGCCACCTCTTGCCATCCCCCACACACGATCAAAAACATCCCCCTAGGAGAACTAATTAGAGTCAGGAGAAATTGTTCCAGATCTGATGTATTCCCACTAGAGTCAACAAAAACTGTGGCCAGACTCAAATGTAGAGGTTACCCAAATTGGTGCCTCCAACGAGCACAAACAATAGTGAACAATATAGAGAGAGCAGATTTATTCAAATGTAAAAACAGGAACAAAAATCAAATGCACAATAATGTCACTTTCAGTACTACTTTTTCCCCACAATATAATGAAATAATTAAAATCATAAAGAAGTATCTGCCCCTACTACATCAAGATGCCAATTTACACACTATCCTTGAGAAGTATAAAATTAATTTTGTAGCCAAACGAGCAACGAGTCTGGCTAACATCTTGTCACCAAGTGTCATTAACAGTCAAATAACAAGAAAAACGTGGTTATCCTGTCCTGGCTTCTATGGCTGTGGGCATAACTAATGTATTTCATGCAAATATGTAAATAAAAGTGGAACTTTTACTTCCACACATACAGGCGTCACATACAACGTAAAAAGCTACATAAATTGTAATACTCCTTATGTAATTTACCTTGCTGAGTGTACCACCTGTACAATCCAATACATAGGTTGTACAGGTGGTCCTCTAAAAAAAAGAATCAGACGGCACATGTCTGATACTTTAAATGTATCTGCCATCAACATTTCAGCGGTCTCTAAACATTTTGTAGATACACACAATAGATGCCTTGATACATTCAAGTTCATGGGTATAGAGAAGGTTTTCAGGCCAGCTAGAGGGGGAGATCATAGGAGAAAACTCCTAAACCGGGAATCCTTCTGGATTTTCAAACTTAATACTCGTATACCACATGGCCTAAATACTCGTCAGGATCTCATTACTCAATACTGTTAGTACATAAAAATAATACAAGCATTTATTACATTTTTTCCTAAATTCATATACACATATAATGTATATATAACAACATTACATTTTTCTGACATACATATAAACCTTTTTTTCATACCTGACGAAGTTAGTTTTTTCAAATTCACCTTTCATATTGATGTTTTTCACACCAACATACATTATAAATATAAGTTTTTCAATCACATATTATACCATGAAGCTACATCCAATATTTTTAAATTAACATATATTATGACTATTAAATCTTTAATGACGTTATTCCTTTCAATTATAGAATAGTTGGTTTGTTACATTTTGATAGTGTGGATACTTACTGGGCTACTGTTGCGGTTCTCGTCGTGGCCGCATTAAATCACGCTGCAGCCTTTGCTGCAGCGTGTTTTGGGTCCTGTCTCGTCGAGCCGCACTCACAGCTTAGCTAAAATGACATCACCTTGACTTATATACTTCTTGACATATTTGGCAAAGAATATTCTCATCTTTCCCATATTCTCCTTTTCATATTTATGTCTCTACATCAATGCATGCTACAAACCAATCTGTTGTACTACTGTATGCTCAACTCTATAACTAACATATTACAAGCCATTTTAGTGCCGCTGCTGCGGCTCCCATTGCGACCACATACCAATCGCATTGCAGTTTTTTCTGCGGTATTTTTAAGTGTCTGGCCGTAGTGAGCCGCACCTGCGACTTCACAAATGCGAAAATACTTTATACATTAGTTTGGCAGCTTCCATTGAAATAACAAATCAGCAGGACACTTAACATTAAACAAAGCTTCCTTCATAGCTCCTATACTTATTGGGAGGTACATATATATTTTTTCTTTCAATAAGTCGTTTGCTCTCTTCACAATCCTGCATATGGGCATATATGTCCATATATTTGCTTAGATGCGTGCCTAAGTACTCGTACGTATTTATGCATGTGCATAAATAAATCTTGTTTTTTGCTTCCTTATACTTCATATACATGGATATAAAGGTTTTATTATGAATATACACACATTCACTTTTATCCTGTTTTTTCATGTATATATCTGTCTTCACATCACATTGTGGTTTCATTGTGCTTTTTCTCCCATGATTTTAAATGAGTGCACACCTTTGTGAATGTTTGTTTTTAATTAGCACCTATGACGCCCCCTTTTTTTGCACAGTTTTAAATCTCTCATTCTGGAGATACCAAACAATCCATGATTAAGACCGTAAGGTTGAAACGCATAGGATAGTCCTGTGTTTCACTGTGTGTCCCTAGCTTCTATGCGTGTAGTATCCTGTTTTTAATGGATTCAATAAAATTTAAGTTTTACTATTACCTCTCCTCTTTCTGATGCTGGATATTTTCCTCTCCATGACTGTGTTACTCCGCCCGGGCCAGGGCGTTCCGTGCATTGGTGGTGGATCCTAGAGTGAAGAGGGGTGAGCTGAACATTTTCTTTTTCTCACATGTAATTGCCTAGTCCAACGGACTGTGTTGCCTATGATTTTCCATTGGATTGATAGACCAGGTACTGTCTTTTGCTTTTGTTTGGCTATGTTGTTTCCGCAGTCACTAGGATTATGGGAATTATTGTAGAGTCAGTTTACCACTTTTCTGTGTTGGTGTAGTGGTAGGCTCTTTGCTTGGCCTGCGTGAGGTTGTGGGTTTGACTCTGAGGCGAAGCCCATGGACGTTGTATGGCTGCATGTGGGTGCTTAGTCCAATGGACTGTGTTGCCTATGAGTTTCAATTGGATTGATAGACCAGGTACAGTCTTTTGCTTTTGTTTGGCCATGTTGTGTGCGCAGTCACTAGGATTATGTGAATTAATGTATAGTCAGTTTCCCGCTTCTCTGTGTTGGTGTAGAGGTAGGCTCTTTGCTTGGGCTGCGAGAGGTTGTGGGTTAGACTCTGAGGCAAGGCCCATGGACTTTTTATGGCTGCATGTAATTGCCTAGTCCAATGGACTGTGTTGCCTATGAGTTTCCATTGGATTGATAGACCAGGTACTGTCTTTTGCTTTTGTTTGGCCATGTTGTGTACGCAGTCACTAGGATTATGTGAATTAATGTAGTGTCAGTTCCACACTTCTCTGTGTTGGTGTAGTGGTAGGAACTTTGCTTGGGCTGCGACAGGTTGTGAATTCGACTCTGAGGCAAGGCCCATGGACTTTGTATGGCTGCATGAAATTGCCTCATCCAATGGACTGTGTTGCCAATGAGTTTCCATTGGATTGATAGGCCAGGTACTGTCTTTTTCTTTTGTTTGGCCATGTTGTGTGCGCAGTCACTAGGATTTTGTGAATTAATGTAGAGTCAGTTTTCCACTTCTCTGTGTTGGTGCAGTGGTAGGTTCTTTGCTTGGGTTGCGAGAGGTTGTGAGTTCGACTCTGAGGCACGGCCCATGGACATTGTTTGGCTGCATGTAATTGCCTAGTCCAATGGGCTGTGTTGCATTTGAGTTTCCATTGGATTGATAGGCCAGGTACAGTCTTTTTCTTTTGATTGGTCATGTTGTGTGCGCAGTCACTAGGATTATGTGAATTAATGTAGAATCAGTTTACCATTTTTCTGTGTTGTTGTAGTTGTAGGCTCTTTCCTTGGGCTACAAGAAGTTGTTGGTTCGACTCTGAGGCAAGGCTCATGGACTTTGTATGGCTGCATGTAATTGCCTAGTCCAATAAACTATATTGCCTATGAGTTTCCATTGGATTTGTAGGCCAGGTACTGTCGATTGCTTTTGTTTGGCCATGTTGTGTGCACAGTCACTAGGATTATGTGAATTAATTGTAGAATCCTTCTCCCACTTCTCTGTGTTGGTGTGGTGGAAGGCTCTTTGCTTTGGCTACGAGAGGTTGTGGGATCGACTCTGAGGCAAGGCCCATGGACTTTGTATGGCTGCATGTAAATGCATAGTCCAATGGACTGTGTTCCTATGAGTTTCCATTGGGTTGATAGGCCAGGTACTGTCTTTTGCTTTCATTTAACCATGTTGTGTGCGCAGTCACTAGGATTATGTGAATTAATGTAGAGTCTGTTTCACACTTCTCTGTGTTGGTAGGCTCTTTGCTTCGGCTGCGAGAAGTTGTGAGTTCGACTCTGAGGCAACGCCCATGGACTTTTTATGGCTGCATGTAATTGTCTAGTCCAATGGACTGTGTTGCCTATGATTTTCCATTGGATTGATAGGCCAGGTACTGTCTTTTGCTTTTTTTTGGCCATGTTGTTTGCGCAGTCACTAGGATTATGGGAATTATTGTAGAGTCAGTTTACCACTGCTCTGTGTTGGTGTAGTGGTAGGCTTTTTGTTTGGGCTGCGTGAGGTTGTGGGTTCGACTCTGAGGCAAGACCCATGGACTTTGTATGGCTGCATGTAATTGTCTAGTCCAATGGACTGTGTTACCTATGATTTTTCAATGTATTGATAGACCAGGTACTGTCTTTTGCTTTTGTTTGGCCTTGTTGTGTGTGCAGTCACTAGGATTATGTGAATTAATGTAGAATCAGTTTCCCACTTCTCTGTGTTGGTGTAGTGGTAGGCTCTTTTCTTGGGCTGAGAGAGGTTGTGGGTTTGACTCTGAGGAAAAGCCCATGGACGTTGTATGGCTGCATGTAATTGCTTAGTCCAATGGACTGTGTTGCCTTTGAGTTTCCATTGGATTGATAGGCCAGGTACTGTCTTTTGCTTTTGTTTGGCCATATTGTGTGCACAGTCACTAGGATTATGTGAATTAATGTAGAATCAGTTTCCCACTTCTCTGTGTTGGTGTAGTGGTAGGCTCTTTGCTTGGGCTGAGAGAGGTTGTGGGTTTGACTCTGAGGCAAAGCCCATGGACGTTGTATCGCTGCATGTAATTGCTTAATCCAATGGACTGTGTTGCCAATGAGTTTCCATTGGATTGATAGGCCAGGTACTGTCTTTTGCTTTTGTTTGGCCATATTGTGTGCGCAGTCACTAGGATTATGTGAATTAATATAGAATCAGTTTCCCACTTCTCTGTGTTGGTGTAGTGGTAGGCTCTTTGCTTGGGCTGCGAGAGGTTGTGGGTTAGACTCTGAGGCAAGGCCCATGGACTTTGTATGGCTGCATGTTATTGCATAGTCCAATGGACTGTGTTGCCTATGAGTTTCCATTGGATTGATAGGCCGGGTACTGCCTTTTGCTATCATTTGGCCATGTTGTGTGCGCAGTCACCAGGATTATGTGAATTAATGTAGATTCAATCTCCCTCTTCTTTGTGTTGGTGTAGTGGTAGGCTCTTTGCTTAGGCTGTGAGAGATTGTGGGATCGACTCTAAGGCAAGCTCTATGGACTTTGTAAGACTGCATGAAATTCCCTTGGCTAATGGACTGTGTTGCCTATGAGTTTCCATTGGATTGATAGGCCAGGTACTGTCTTTTGCTTTCGGTTGGCCATGTTGTGTGCGCAGTCACTAGGATAATGTGAATTAATGTAGAGTCAGTTTCCTACTTCCTTATGTTGGTGTAGTGGTAGGCTTTTTGCTTGGGCTACGACAGCTTGTGGGTTCGATTCTGAGGAACGGCCCATGGACTTTTTATGGCTGCATGTAATGTAATTGCCTAGTCCAATGGACTGTGTTACCTATATGTTTCCATTGGATTGATAGGCCAGATACTGTCTTTTGCTTTTGTTTGGCCATGTTGTGTGCGCAGTCACTAGGATTATGTGAATTAATGTAGAATAAGTTTCCCGCTTCTTTGTGTTGGTGTAGTGGTGGGCTCTTTGCTTGAGCTATGAGAGGTTGTTGGTTTGACTCTGAGGCAAGGCCCATGGACTTTATATGGCTGCATGTAATTGCCTAGTCCAATGGACTGTGATACCTATGAGTTTCCATTGGATTGATAGGCCAGGTACTGTCTTTTGCTTTTGTTTGGCCATACCACTCTATAATTAGGCGGACAGACAGGGTCATCTGTTGCCGAGACCATGAATGCCGAAGAGTGTGTTGTCTGCTGGGTGCTCGGGTTCGGCATATTGTGGATCGGATAGACAGATTGCTGGGTGGGGCTGGGGAAAACCCAGCGGTCATGGTGCACATTGGTACTAATGACAAAGTTAGAGGCAGGTGGAAGGTCCTTAAAAATGATTACAGGGAACTTGGAGAGAAGCTGAAGTCCAGGACCTCCAAGGTGGTGTTTTCTGAAATACTACCGGTTCCACGAGCGTCACTAGAAAGACACCGGGAGCTTAGGGAGATAAACACGTGGCTTAGAAATTGGTGCAGGAAGGAAGGGTTCGGGTTCATGGAGAACTGGGCTGACTTCTCAGTCGACTACAGGCTCTACAGTATTGACGGGCTGCACCTCAATGGGGAAGGTGCAGCTGTGCTGGGGGAGAAAATGGTCAGATGGATGGAGGAGCTTTTAAACTAGGATCTGGGGGGAGGGAGGGTAGTGGAGCAAAAAAGGGGATAGATAGAGCAGATAGAGACAGTGAGATGGTAGGGGTCAATGAAGGATTAGGGGGACATGCAAGGAACGTAGGGAGGCTAAGAGTAATAAAGGTGTTAATAGGATTAAATGTCTACCGGCAAATGCAAGAAGTCTTGCAAACAAAATGAATGAATTGGAGACTCTTATGTTAACCATGGATTATGATGTGGTGGGCATTACGGAAACCGACTGGATGAAGGCCATGACTGGGTGACAAACATACAGGGTTATAGTACATTTAGGAGGGACAGGAAAGACAAAAAAGGTGCTGGGGTGTGTATATTTATCAAATCTAACCTAAAACCTGTGTTGAATGATGACATTGGGGGGAACTGCAACAATGTAGAGTCAGTATGGGTAAATGTACATGGGGAGGAGACTAATGGAAAAATGCTAATTGGAGTTTGCTATAAGGCTCCTAACATACTTGAACAAATAGAGGGTGAAATACTGGAACAAATTGAAAAGGCAGCTAAAAATAATAATAATCGGGTTCTCTGTGTTGGTGTAGTGGTAGGCTCTTTGCTTGGGCTACGAGAGGTTGTGGGTTCGACTTTGAGGAAAGGCCCATGGACTTTGTATGGCTCCATATAATTTCTTAGTCCAAAGGACTATGTTGCCTATGAGTTTTCATTGGATTGATAGGCCAGGTACTGTCTTTTTCTTTTGTTTGGCCATGTTGTGTGCGCAGTCACTAGGATTATGTGAATTAATGTAGAATCAGCTACCCACTTCTCAGTGTTGGTGCAGTGATAGGTTCTTTGCTTGGTTTGCGAGAGGTTGCAAATTTGACTCTGAGGCAAGGCCCATGGACTTTGTATGGCTGCATGTAATTTTCTAGTCCAATGGACTGTGTTGCCTATGAGTTTCCATTGGATTGATAGGCCAGGTACTGTCTTTTGCTTTCGTTTAACAATGTTGTGTGCGCAGTCACTAGGATTATGTGAATTAATTTAGAGTCAGTTTCACATTTCTCTGTGTTGGTGTAGTGGTAGGAACTTTGCTTGGGCTGCGAGAGGTTGTGAGTTCGACTTTGAGGCGAGGCCTATGGACTTTGTATGGCTGCATGAAATTGCGTAATCCAATGGACTGTGTTACCTATAAGTTTCAATTGGATTGATAGGCCAGGTACTGTCTTTTTCTTTTGTTAGGCCATGTTGTGTGCGCAGTCACTAGGATTATGTGAATTATTGTAGAATCTGTTTCCCACTTCTCTGTGTTGGTCTAGTGGTAGGCTCTTTGCTTTGGCTATGAGAGGTTGTGGGTTCGACTCTGAGGCAAGGCCCATGGACTTTGTATGGCTGCATGTAATTGTCTAGTCCGATGGACTGTGTTACCTATGAGTTTCCAATGGATTGATAGGCCAGGTGCTGTCTTTTTCTTTTGTTTGGCCATGTTGTGTGCACAGTCACTAGGATTATGTGAATTAATGTAGAGTCCCTCTCCCACTTCTCTCTGTTGGTGTGGTGGTAGGCTCTTTGCTTTGGCTACGAGAGGTTGTGGGTTCGACTCTGAGGCAAGGCCCATGGACTTTGTATGGCTGCATGTAATTGCCTAGTCCAATGGACTGTGCTGCCTATGATTTTCCATTGGATTGATAGGCCAGGTACTGTCTATTGCTTTTGTTTGGCCATGTTCTTTGCGCAGTCACTAGGATTATGGGAATTATTGTAGAGTCAGTTTACCACTTCTCTGTGTTGGTGTAGTGGTAGGCTCTTTGCTTGGGCTGCGTGAGGTTGTGGGTTCAACTCTGAGGCAAGGCTCATGCACTTTGTATGGCTGCATGTAATTGTCTAGTCCAATGGACTGTGTTACCTAAGATTTTTCAATGGATTGATAGACCAGGTACTGTCTTTTGCTTTTGTTTGGCCATCTTGTGTGTGCAGTCGGTAGGATTATGTGAATTAATGTAGAGTCAGTTTCTCACTTCTCTGTGTTGGTGTAGTGGTAGGATTTTTGCTTGGGCTACGAGAGGTTGTGGGTTTGACTCTGAGGCAAGGCCAATGGAATTTGTATGGCTGCATATAATTGCCTAGTCCAATGGACTGTGTTGCCTTTGAGTTTCTATTGGATTGATAGGCGAGGTACTGTCTTTTGCTTTTGTTTGGCCATGTTGTGTGTGCAGTCGGTAGGATTATGTGACTTAATGTAGAATCAGTTTCCCTCTTCTCTTTGTTGGTGCAGTGGTAGGTTCTTTGCTTGGGCTGCGAGAGGTTGTGGGTTTGACTCTAAGGAAAAGCCCATGGATGCTGTATGTAATTGCTTAGTCCAATGGTCTGTGTTGCCTATGAGTTTCCATTGGATTGATAGGCCAGGTACAGTCTTCTGCTTTTGTTTGGCCATGTTGTGTGCGCAGTCACTAGGATTATGTGAATTATTGTAGAATCAGTTTGCCACATCTCTGTGTTGGTGTAGTGGTAGGCTCTTTGTTTGGGCTGAGAGAGGTTGTGGGTTTGACTTTGTATGGCTGCATGTAATTGCTTAGTCCAATGGACTGTGTTGCCAATCAGTTTCCATTGGATTGATAGACCAGGTACAGTCTTTTGCTTTTGTTTGGCCATATTGTGTGCGCAGTCACTAGGATTATGTGAATTAATGTAGAATCAGTTTCCACTTCTCTGTGTTGGTGTAGAGGTAGGCTCTTTGCTTGGGCTGAGAGAGGTTGTGGGTTTGACTCTGAGGCAAAGCCCATGGACGTTGTATGGCAGCATGTAATTGCTTAGTCCAATGGACTGTGTTGCCAATGAGATTCCATTGGATTGAT
This sequence comes from Anomaloglossus baeobatrachus, assembly GCF_048569485.1. NCBI lineage: Eukaryota > Metazoa > Chordata > Amphibia > Anura > Aromobatidae > Anomaloglossus > Anomaloglossus baeobatrachus. The sequence continues at coordinate 386,924,155 of NC_134353.1, forward strand.
AGGCCGGGTACTGCCTTTTGCTTTTGTTTGGCCATGTTGTGTGTGCAGTCACTAGGATTATGTGAATTATTGTAAAATCAGTTTCCCACTTCTCTGGGTTGGTGTAGTGGTTAGGCTCTTTGCTTGGGCTACGAGAGGTTGGGGGTTTGACTCTGAGGCAAGGCCCATGGAATTTGTATGGCCGCATGTAAATGCCTTGTCCAAGGGACTGTGTTGCCTATGAGTTTCCATTGGATTGATAGGCCAGGTACAGTCTTCTGCTTTTGTTTGGCCATGTTGTGTGCTCAGTCACTAGGATTATGTGAATTAATGTAGAGTCAGTTTCCCACTTCTCTGTGTTGGTTCAGTGGTAGGTTCTTTGCTTAGGTTGCGAGAGGTTGTGAGTTCGACTCTGAGGCAAGGCCCAATGACTTTGTATGTCTCCATGTAATTGCCTAGTCCAATGGACTGTGTTGCATTTGAGTTTCCATTGGATTGATAGGCCAGGTACTGTCTTTTTCTTTTGTTTGGCCATGTTGTGTGCGCAGTCACTAGGAATATGTGAATTAATGTAGAATCAGTTTCACACTTCTCTGTGTTGGTGCAGTGGTAGGTTCTTTGCTTGGGTTGCGAGAGGTTGTGAGTTCGACTTAGAGGCAAGGCCCATGGACTTTGTATGGCTGCATGTGATTGCCTAGTCCAATGGCCTGTGTTGCATATGAGTGTTCATTGGATTGATAGGCGAAGTACTGTCTTTTGCTTTTGTTTGGCCATGTTGTTTGCGCAGTCACTAGGATTATGTGAAATAATATAGAATCAGATTCCCACTTCTCTGGGTTGGTGCAGTGGTAGGCTCTTTGCTTGGGCTACGAGAGGTTGTGGGTTTGACTCTGAGGCAAGGCCCATGGAAATTGTATGGCTGCATGTAAATGCCTTGTCCAATGGACTGTGTTGCCTATGAGCTTCCATTGGATTGATAGGCTAGGTACTGTCTTTTGCTTTTGTTTGGCCATATTGTCTGCGCAGTCACTAGGATTATGTGAATCAATGTAGAATCAGTTTCCCACTTCTCTGTGTTGGTGTAGTGGTAGGCTCTTTGCTTAGGCTGAGAGAGGTTCTGGGTTGACTCTGAGGCAAAGCCCATGGACGTTGTATGGCTGCATGTAATTGCTTAGTCCAATGGACTGTGTTGCCTATGAGTTTCCATTGGATTGATAGGCCAGGTACAGTCTTTTGCTTTTGATTGGCCATGTTGTGTGCGCAGTCACTAGGATTATGTGTATTATTGTAGAATCAGTTTCCCACTTCTCTGTGTTGGTGTAGTGGTAGGCTCTTTATTTGGGCTGAGAGAGGTTGTGGGATTGACTCTGAGGCAAGGCCTATGGACTTTGTATGGCTGCATTTAATTGCTTAGTCCAATGGACTGTGTTGCCAATGAGTTTCCATTGGATTGATAGACCAGGTACAGTCTTTTGCTTTTGTTTGGCCATGTTGTGTGCGCAGTCACTAGGATTATGTGAATTATTTTAGAATCAGTTTCCCACTTCTCTGTGTTGGTGTAGTGGTAGGCTCTTTGCTTGGGCTATGAGAGGTTGGGGGTTCGACTCTGAGGCACGGCCCATGGACTTTGTATGGCTGCATGTAATTGTCTAGTCAGATGGACTGTGTTGCCTATGATTTTCCATTGGATTGATAGGCCAGGTACAGTCTTTTTCTTTTGTTTGGCCATGTTGTGTGCACAGTCACTAGGATTATGTGAATTAATGTAGAGTCCCTCTCCCACTTCTCTCTGTTGGTGTGGTGGTAGGCTCTTTGCTTTGGCTACGAGAGGTTGTGGGTTCGACTCTGAGGCAAGGCCCATGGACTTTGTATGGCTGCATGTAATTGCCTAGTCCAATGGACTGTGCTGCCTATGATTTTCCATTGGATTGATAGGCCAGGTACTGTCTTTTGCTTTTGTTTGGCCATGTTCTTTGCGCAGTCACTAGGATTATGGGAATTATTGTAAAGTCAGTTTACCACTTCTCTGTGTTGGTGTAGTGGTAGGCTCTTTGCTTGGGCTGCGTGAGGTTGTGGGTTCAACTCTGAGGCAAGGCTCATGCACTTTGTATGGCTGCATGTAATTGTCTAGTCCAATGGACTGTGTTACCTAAGATTTTTCAATGGATTGATAGACCAGGTACTGTCTTTTGCTTTTGTTTGGCCATGTTGTGTGTGCAGTCGGTAGGATTATGTGAATTAATGTAGAGTCAGTTTCTCACTTCTCTGTGTTGGTGTAGTGGTAGGATTTTTGCTTGGGCTACGAGAGGTTGTGGGTTTGACTCTGAGGCAAGGCCAATGGAATTTGTATGGCTGCATATAATTGCCTAGTCCAATGGACTGTGTTGCCTTTGAGTTTCTATTGGATTGATAGGCGAGGTACTGTCTTTTGCTTTTGTTTGGCCATGTTGTGTGTGCAGTCGGTAGGATTATGTGACTTAATGTAGAATCAGTTTCCCTCTTCTCTGTGTTGGTGCAGTGGTAGGTTCTTTGCTTGGGCTGCGAGAAGTTGTGGGTTTGACTCTAAGGAAAAGCCCATGGATGTTGTATGGCTGTATGTAATTGCTTAGTCCAATGGTCTGTGTTGCCTATGAGTTTCCATTGGATTGATAGGCCAGGTACAGTCTTCTGCATTTGTTTGGTCATGTTGTGTGCGCAGTCACTAGGATTATGTGAATTATTGTAGAATCAGTTTCCCACATCTCTGTGTTGGTGTAGTGGTAGGCTCTTTGTTTGGGCTGAGAGAGGTTGTGGGTTTGACTTTGAGGCAAGGCCTATGGACTTTGTATGGCTGCATGTAATTGCTTAGTCCAATGGACTGTGTTGCCAATCAGTTTCCATTGGATTGATAGACCAGGTACTGTCTTTTGCTTTTGTTTGGCCATATTGTGTGCGCAGTCACGAGGATTATGTGAATTAATGTAGAATCAGTTTCTCACTTCTCTGTGTTGGTGTAGAGGTAGGCTCTTTGCTTGGGCTGAGAGAGGTTGTGGGTTTGACTCTGAGGCAAATCCCAAGGACGTTGTATGGCAGCATGTAATTGCTTAGTCCAATGGACTGTGTTGCCAATGAGATTCCATTGGATTGATAGGCCGGGTACTGCCTTTTGCTTTTGTTTGGCCATGTTTTGTGCGCAGTCACTAGGATTATGTGAATTATTGTAGAATCAGTTTCCCACTTCTATGTGTTGGTGTAGTGGTAGGCTCTTTGCTTGGGCTACGAGAGGTTGGGGGTTTGACTATGAGGCAAGACCCATGGAATTTGTATGGCTGCATGTAAATGCTTTGTCCAAGGGACTGTGTTGCCTATGAGTTTCCATTGGATTGATAGGCCAGGTACTGTCTTTTGCTTTCGTTTAACCATGTTGTGTGCGCAGTCACTAGGATTATGTGAATTAATATAGAGTCAGTTTCCCACTTCTCTGTGTTGTTGTAGTGGTAGGTTCTTTGCTTGGGCTGCGAGAGGTTGTGAGTTCGACTCTGAGGCAAGGCTCATGAACTTTGTATGGCTTCATGTAGTTGCCTTGTCCAATGGACTGTGTTGCCTATGAGTTTCCATTGGATTGATAGGCCAGGTACTGTCTTTTGCTTTTGTTTGGCCATGTTCTTTGCGCAGTCACTAAGATTATGGGAATTATTGTAGAGTCAGTTTACCACTTCTCTGTGTTGGTTCAGTGGTAGGTTCTTTGCTTAGGTTGCGAGAGGTTGTGAGTTCGACTCTGAGGCAAGGCCCAATGACTTTGTATGTCTCCATGTAATTGCCTAGTCCAATGGACTGTGTTGCATTTGAGTTTCCATTGGATTGATAGGCCAGGTACTGTCTTTTGCTTTCGTTTGGTCATGTTGTGTGTGCAGTCACTAGGATTATGTAAATTAATGTAGAGTCAATTTCCCACTTCTATGTGTTGGTGTAGTGGTAGGCTCTTTGCTTGGGCTGCGAGAGGTTGTATGTTCGACGATGAGGCAAGGCCCATGGACATTGTATGGCTGTATGTAATTGCATAGTCCAATGGACTGTGTTGCCTATGAGTTTCCATTGGATTGATAGGCCAGGTACTGTCTTTTGCTTTCGTTTGGTCATGTTCTTTGCGCAGTCACTAGGATTATGTGAATTAATGTAGATTCAATCTCCCACTTTTTTGTGTTGGTGTAGTGGTAGGCTCTTTCCTTGGGCTACAAGAAGTTGTGGGTTCGACTCTGAGGCAAGGCTCATGAACTTTGTATGGCTGCATGTAGGTGCCTTGTCCAATGGACTATATTGCCTATGAGTTTCCATTGGATTGATAGGCCAGGTACTGTCTTTTGCTTTCGTTTAACCATGTTGTGTGCGCAGTCACTAGGATTATGTGAATTAATGTAGAGTCAGTTTCACACTTCTCTGTGTTGGTAGGCTCTTTGCTTCGGCTGCGAGAAGTTGTGAGTTCGACTCTGAGGCAACGCCCATGGACTTTTTATGGCTGCATGTAATTGCCTAGTCCAATGGACTGTGTTGCCTATGAGTTTCCATTGGATTGATTGGCCTGGTGCTATCTTTTGCTTTTGTGTGGCAGTCACTAGGATTATGTGAATTAATGTAGAGTCAGTTTCCCACTTCTCTGTGTTGGTGTAGTGGTAGGCTCTTTGCTTGGACTGCGAGAGGATGTGGGTTTGACTCTGAGGCAAGGCCCATGGACTTTGTATGGCTGCATGTAATTGTCTATTCCAATGGACTGTGTTTCCAATGAGTTTCCAATGGATTGATACACCAGGTACTGTCTTTTGCTTTTGTTTGGCCATGTTGTATGTGCAGTCACTAGGATTATGTGAATTAATGTAGTATTAGTTTCCCACTTCTCTGTGTTTGTGTAGTGGTAGGCTCTTTGTAAGGGCTGAGAGAGGTTGTGGGTTTGACTCTGAGGTAAGGCCCATGGACTTTGTATGGCTGCATGTAATTGCTTAGTCCAATGGACTGTGTTGCCAATGAGTTTCCATTGGATTGATAGGCCAGGTACAGTCTTTTGCTTTTGTTTTGCCATGTTGTGTGCGCAGTCACTAGGATTATGAGAATTATTGTAGAATCAGTTTCCCACTTCTTTGTGTTGGTATAGTAGTAGGCTATTTGCTTGGGCTACGAGAGGTTGTGAGTTTGACTCTGAGGCAAGGCCCATGGACTTTGTATGGCTGCATGTAATTGTCTAGTCCGATGGACTGGGTTACCTATGAGTCTCTATTGGATTGATGGGCCAGGTACTGTCTTTTGCTTTTGTTTGGCCATGTTGTGTGCGCAGTCACTAGGATTATGTGAATTAATGTAGAGTCAGTTTCCCACTTCTCTGTGTTGGTGTAGTGGTAGGCTCTTTGCTTGGGCTGCGAGAGGTTGTGGGTTAGACTCTGAGGCAAGGCCCATAGACTTTTTATGGCTGCATGTAATTGCCTAGTCCAATGGACTGTGTTACCTATGAGTTTCCATTGGATTGATAGGCCAGGTACTGTCTTTTGCTTTTGTTTGGCCATGTTGTGTGCGCAGTCACCAGGATTATGTGAAGTAATGTAGAGTCAGTTTCCCACTACTCTGTGTTGGTGTAGTGGTAGGCTCTTTGCTTGGGCTTTGAGAGATTGTGAGTTCGACTCTGAGGCAAGGCCCATGGACTTTGTATGGCTGCATGTAATTGCATAGTCCAATGGACTGTGTTGCCTATGCGTTTCTAATGGATTAATAGGCCAGGTACTGACTTTTGCTATCGTTTGGCCATGTTGTGTGCGCAGTCACTAGGATTATGTGAATTAATGTAGTGTCAGTTTCACACTTCTCTTTGTTGGTGTAGTGGTAGGAACTTTGCTTGGGCTGCGAGAGGTTATGAGTTTGACTCTGAGGCAAGGCCAATGGACTGTGTATGGCTGCATGAAATTGCCTAATCCTATGGACTGTGTTACCAATGAGTTTTCATTGGATTGATAGGCAAGGTACTGTCTTTTGCTTTCGTTTGGCAATGTTGTGTGCGCAGTCACTAGGATTATGTGAATTAATGTAGAGTCACGTTCACACTTCTCTGTGTTGGTGTAGTGGTAAGATCTTTGCTTGGGCTGCGAGAGATTGTGAGTTCGACTCTGAGGAAAGGCCCATGGACTTTGTGAGGCTGCATGTAATTGCCTAGTCCAATGGACTGTGTTACCTATGAGTTTCCATTGGATTGATAGGCCAGGTACTGTCTTTTGCTTTTGTTTGGCCATGTTGTGTGCGCAGAGTCACCAGGATTATGTGCAGTAATGTAGAGTCAGTTTCCCACTACTCTGTGTTGGTGTAGTGTTTAGAGATGAGCGAACCGGTCCCGGTTCGGCTCAAGGTCGTTTCGCCGAACGGAGGTCCCGTTCGAGTTCGGCTCGTCGAACGTTTGACGAACCGAACTCGAACTGCATAGGAAACAATGGTAGGCAACCACAAACACATAAAAACACCTAGAAAACACCCTCAAAGTTGTCCAAAAGGTCACAAACAACTCACAACACAACACAAACACATGGGAAAGTGACAAGGACATATACTTATGCAAAAACAAAAGAGCTGGACAAGGAAAAAGAGGAGGAGACACAGATATAGGCATGGCACGCCCTTCTAAAGTCATGTAAAACACCGCAAGGTGACTCCAAGCGGAGTCTCCCTTTTTTCCAAAAAATGGGCCCCACACACACTCACCCCATCAGTGGCAGCACTTGGGCCCTAGTTGCAAACAGGATGTTTTGATTTGCATCAAGCACATTCAAAAATACGCCATAATTAACCGTCCCCAGGATGACACCGGGGTAGGTAGATAAAGTCTTTGCTGAACCATGACTTGTTCATCTTGGCTTCTTTTAAAAACAATGTAAGCAAGGGTTACTCCAAGCGGAGTCTCCCTTTTTTTCCAAAAATTGTGCCCCACACACACCCACCCATTCAGTGGCAGCACTTGTGCCCTAGTTGTACACTTCACAGCTAGATTTGCATCAAGCACATTCAAAAATACGCCATAATTAACCGTCCCCAGGATGACACCAGGGTAGGTAGCAAAGTCTTTCCTGATCCCAGCTCTGTTCATCTTGGCTTCTTTTAAAAACACAGCAAGCAAGGGTTACTCCAAGCGGAGTCTCCCTTTTTTCCAAAAATTGGGCCACACAGACACCCACCCCATCAGTGGCAGCACTTGGGCCCTAGTTGCAAACAGGATGTTTTGATTTGCATCAAGCACATTCAAAAATACGCCATAATTAACCGTCCCCAGGATGACACCGGGGTAGGTAGATAAAGTCTTTGCTGAACCATGACTTGTTCATCTTGGCTTCTTTTAAAAACAATGTAAGCAAGGGTTACTCCAAGCGGAGTCTCCCTTTTTTTCCAAAAATTGTGCCCCACACACACCCACCCATTCAGTGGCAGCACTTGTGCCCTAGTTGTACACTTCACAGCTAGATTTGCATCAAGCACATTCAAAAATACGCCATAATTAACCGTCCCCAGGATGACACCAGGGTAGTGTTAGGGCCAGATGGATGGGCAGACCCGGGAGGTGGATCCACTGGGCCGAACTCCCCGAAGAGGGAACGGAGTCCGGTAGCCGAAGCACTTTAGGTAGCAAAACAGTCCGTGCACTTAGAACACAATGGAGAAGTCCCTGGGACCACGGGGTCACTGATGGTGGTCCGGGTGACGGAGCTCAGGTTCGGAAGCCGGGATGATGTCAGGCGGGGTCCGGAACCGTTGGAGCGAGATGGCGGGTCACCGCAGGGAACCGGGATGGTACGGACTGTCAGGATGGTAGATAGGCAGCGTTCGGGGTTTGAGATACAGCAGGACCGGATGGCAATGCAGGATCGGCTCTAAAAGAGAGAGAGGTAAGTATCTCACAGGAACACAAGGAGACCTGACCCCTAGCTTGGGAAACACGAAGAACAGGCCCCGCCCCCTTGGACATTAATCCCCTTTATACCCTGTACCTGTGTGCATCATTTCCTGTCAGTGGACACTGGCCCTTTAAGAAAGGGTCAGTGACCGCGCGCGCGCCCTAATGCGCATGCACGCGGCCCGGGTGCCAGAAGCCAGGGCAGGAAGCTGAGAGGAGGAAGCAGCAGAGCCGGCCAGGGGCTGGGAAGCCGACGGGCGCCGGGAGTGGGGACCAGGAGGCCTGGGAAGTGCGGCCAATGGAGGCTGGAGAGCGGGGAGCGTGGCAGGTGAGCCGGGGAGCGGAGCAGAGGACCCGGGGAGCGTGACAGTACCCCCCCCCCACGCCCCCCTCCCCGCAACCGGGACAGGAAGGCACGGATCAGCGGAGTACCCACATTCTCCCTGGGCTCCCAGGACCTATCCTCAGGACCATACCCTGCCCAGTCCACCAGGAAGAACTGTCGGCCTCGTACGGTCTTCATGGCCACGATATCCCTTACCGCATAGATGTCGTCCTCAGCAATAGGAGGAGGAGCCGGACTGGCAGCAGCGGAGAAGGGACCAAGGACAACCGGCTTGAGCAGGGAGACATGGAAGGAGTTGGGTATCCTCATCGTGGCCGGAAGCTGCAGTTTGTAGGAGACCTCATTGATCTTGCCGATGACTTTAAACGGTCCGATGTAGCGAGGTCCCAGCTTGTAGGATGGTAACTTCAATCGGACGTACTTGGAAGCAAGCCAGACGAGATCTCCCGGAGAGAAACATGGAGGATCCAGACGTCTCTTGTCCGCGTGTCTCTTCATCCGCAGGGATGCACGTGCAAGGGACGCCTTAACTGAGTCCCAAATGGTTGTAAAGTCACGGAGTACTGCATCAGCAGCAGGGATGTCCGAGGAAGAGGATACAGGCAATGGGACAGACGGCTGAAGTCCGTAGACGACATGGAAGGGAGAACAGGAGGAGGACTCACTGACATGGTGATTATGGGAGAATTCAGCCCAAGGAAGAAGTGTGGACCAATCGTCATGATGGGCGTTGACGTAGTGACGTAAGAAAGAGGTCAATATCTGATTGACCCGTTCCACTTGGCCGTTCGACTGAGGATGGTAGGCAGAAGAAAAGTCCAGCGTTACTCCCAGATGTTTACAGAGAGCCCTCCAGAAGCGGGAGGTGAACTGAGTTCCTCTGTCGGACACAATGTGTGATGGAAAGCCGTGCAAGCGGAAGATGTGATGTATATAGGCGTCCGCGAGTTCCTGGGCAGAGGGCAGTCCAGCCATAGGGACGAAATGGGCCATTTTAGAGAACCGATCCACCACGACCCATATGACTGTGTATCCGGAGGACAATGGCAAGTCCGTAATAAAGTCCATCGCAATGTGTTGCCAGGGAACTGAGGGTATGGGCAGAGGCAGTAGACGGCCATATGGCAGGTGTTTGGGCGTCTTGTTCCTGGCACAAGAAGAGCAAGCAGAGACAAAAGAGGCGACGTCCGTGCGAAGGGATGGCCACCAGTAATGACGTACAATCGCACTCCATGTTCTCTTCTGACCAGCATGACCGGCTGTTTTCGAGGCATGGCCCCAGTGTAGCACTTTATGCCTGTCTGTCTCAGAGACATAGGTCTTCCCGGGCGGTATCTGGGCCAGGGTGACAGGAGCCACCGGAATATTCTTACTTGGACAGACGATGGGTTGGGATGTCTCCTCTTCCTGCTCCATGGGCATGAAAGACCTAGACAAGGCATCAGCGCGTACATTCTTGTCCGCTGGTTGGAAATGGAGCTGGAAATCGAACCGGACAAAGAACAAGGACCACCTGGCTTGCCGGGGGTTCAGTCGCTGAGCAGACCGCAGGTATTCCAGGTTTTTGTGGTCCGTGTAAATAATGACGGGGTACACTGCTCCTTCCAGAAGATAGCGCCATTCCTCCAGAGCCAGTTTGACTGCCAATAGCTCTCGATCACCGATGGTGTAATTGCGTTCAGGGGCGGAGAAGCTCTTGGAGAAGAAACCGCAAGTCACCATCTTCCCGGAGGAGGACTTCTGCATGAGCACTGCTCCGGCTCCTGAGGAGGAGGCATCCACCTCCAAGGTGAACTGGCGGTTTAACTCTGGACGGTGGAGTACAGGAGAGGAGGCAAAGGCTCGCTTTAGAGAGCCAAACGCGGCGTCAGCCGCAGGTGACCAGTCCTTTGGATTAGCCCCCTTCTTGGTCAAGGCGGAGAGAGGAGCAGTCAGAGCAGAGAAGTGAGGAATGAACTGGCGGTAATAATTGGCGAATCCCAGAAAACGTTGGATTGCCTTCAGTCCAGAAGGAGGAGGCCAGTTGAGAATGGCAGAGACCTTCTTTGGGTCCATCTGCAGTCCGGTCTCGGTGATGAGGTAACCCAGGAAGGGGAGAGAAGACTGTTCGAAGACACACTTCTCGTACTTGGCGTACAGACGATTCTCTCTCAGTCTTTGTAGAACCAGTTGCACGTTCTCTCGGTGGGTCTGGAGGTCCGGAGAGAAGACAAGGATGTCATCCAGGTATACCACCACACAGACGTAGAGAAGGTCCCGGAACACGTCGTTCACTAATTCTTGGAAGACGGCTGGTGCGTTACACAGGCCGAAGGGCATCACGCAGTATTCATAGTGCCCATCACGAGTGTTGAACGCGGTCTTCCATTCGTCCCCCGAGCGAATACGGACCAGGTTGTAGGCACCCCGAAGATCCAACTTGGTGAAGACACGAGCTCCTCTGAGCCGATCAAACAATTCGGGGATGAGCGGTAGGGGGTACTTGTTTTTTACGGTAATTTGGTTCAATCCCCGGTAGTCTATGCATGGTCGTAGATCGCCCTCTTTCTTCTTTACGAAGAAGAAGCCAGCTCCAGCAGGAGAGGAGGATCTCCGAATGAATCCCTTAGCCAGGCTCTCTGTGATGTATGTAGACATGGCCCTTGTTTCGGCTGGAGACAATGGATATATCCTTCCTCGAGGTGGTGTAGTTCCCGGGAGCAGGTCAATGGCACAATCGTAAGGACGATATGGCGGAAGTACCTCTGACTCCTTCTTATCAAAGACGTCCACGAAGGACCAATAGGCTGAGGGTAGTCCCGGTAGGGTCTCTGGAACCGGAGGTCGCCGGATGGGTTTTATGGTCTTCAGACAGGTGTCATGGCAAGAAGACCCCCATCGAGTGATATCGCCAGTGCCCCAGCTGACTGAAGGTTCGTGTGTCCGCAACCAAGGAAGACCCAGCAGGATTTGATGTGACATGTGAGGGAGGACGTAGAGAGCGATGTTCTCGGTGTGCAGAGCACCGATACGCAGTTCAAGCGGCTTGGTGATCCAGGAGATGGTGTCAGAGAGGGGTCTCCCATCCACAGAGGCAATCACAAGAGGTTTGGCGAGTGGAGTAACAGGCACCTGGTATTTGTCCACCGTGGCCTGCTGGATGAAATCGCCTGCTGCCCCAGAATCAAGGTACGCCTCAGCCGTAAACCGCGTCTCTCCCGTTGTCACTTGCACAGTCCATGTAACCGGGTCTGAGAGAGTCCCAGCACCTAGGGTGGCCTCTCCTACCAACCCTAGGCTTTGGAGTTTCCCGGCCTCTCTGGACAGGCGCGTAGCAGGTGTGTGCCCTCTCCGCAGTAGAAGCAGAGACCCTTGGCGAGTCGCTCTGCTCGACGTTGTTCAGACTGACGCACGCGGTCGATCTGCATGGGCTCATGGACGGAGGCACCAGAGGTCGTTGACTGGAGTACGGCGGGCTTCTGTGGAGGAGAGGCATGCCGTACCGGACGTCTCTCACGGGACACCTCTTTGGACCGCTCCTGAAAGCGAATGTCCACTCGAGTCGCTAGGGTAAACAGGGCGTCCAGGGTGGACGGTACGTCACGTCCAGCCAGCTCATCTTTGATTCGACCTGAGAGTCCTTCCCAGAAGGCGGCGGTTAGGGCCTCGTTATTCCACCCGAGTTCCGAGGCCAAGGTGCGGAAACGGATGGTGTATTGACCCACCGTCAGAGTTCCTTGACGTAACCGGAGAAGAGATGAAGCAGACGCGGAGGCGCGTCCTGGCTCGTCAAAGGTGCCGCGAAAGGCCTGCAGGAACTCTTGGAGGTTCTTGGTCATAGGGTCCTCCTTCTCCCACAAGGGGTTCATCCACGCCAGTGCCTCGCCCTCTAGGTGAGACATTATGAAGGCGACCTTGGCTTGGTCGGAGGCAAACAAATGCGGCAGCTGCGTGAAATGAAGGGAGCATTGGTTTATAAACCCCCTGCAGGTCTTGGGATCTCCGGCGTACCGGGGTGGTGAAGCCAAACGAAGTCTGGAAGCATCCGAAGAGGCTGCCACGGGAGCGGGAGCCGTGGATTGACTAGTGGAGGCCCGGGGCGCTGAAGATGTGACCGAGGCTTGTAGCGTGTTCAGGCGGGCGTCCACGGAAGTCATAAAGTTCAGCATGCGGGTCTGGACTTCACGCTGGCGTTGGAGTTCCTCTTGCAAGGCCGCTAGCGCTTCGGCGGGATCCATGGCCTGTTCTTACTGTTAGGGCCAGATGGATGGGCAGACCCGGGAGGTGGATCCACTGGGCCGAACTCCCCGAAGAGGGAACGGAGTCCGGTAGCCGAAGCACTTTAGGTAGCAAAACAGTCCGTGCACTTAGAACACAATGGAGAAGTCCCTGGGACCACGGGGTCACTGATGGTGGTCCGGGTGACGGAGCTCAGGTTCGGAAGCCGGGATGATGTCAGGCGGGGTCCGGAACCGTTGGAGCGAGATGGCGGGTCACCGCAGGGAACCGGGATGGTACGGACTGTCAGGATGGTAGATAGGCAGCGTTCGGGGTTTGAGATACAGCAGGACCGGATGGCAATGCAGGATCGGCTCTAAAAGAGAGAGAGGTAAGTATCTCACAGGAACACAAGGAGACCTGACTCCTAGCTTGGGAAACACGAAGAACAGGCCCCGCCCCCTTGGACATTAATCCCCTTTATACCCTGTACCTGTGTGCATCATTTCCTGTCAGTGGACACTGGCCCTTTAAGAAAGGGTCAGTGACCGCGCGCGCGCCCTATTGCGCATGCGCGAGGCCCGGGTGCCAGAAGCCAGGGCAGGAAGCTGAGAGGAAGAAGCAGCAGAGCCGGCCAGGGGCTGGGAAGCCAACGGGCGCCGGGAGCGGGGACCAGGAGGCCTGGGAAGCGCGGCCAATGGAGGCTGGAGAGCGGGGAGCGTGGCAGGTGAGCCGGGGAGCGGAGCAGAGGGCCCGGGGAGCGTGACAGGTAGGTAGCAAAGTCTTTCCTGATCCCAGCTCTGTTCATCTTGGCTTCTTTTAAAAACACAGCAAGCAAGGGTTACTCCAAGCGGAGTCTCCCTTTTTTCCAAAAATTGGGCCACACAGACACCCACCCCATCAGTGGCAGCACTTGGGCCCTAGTTGCAAACAGGATGTTTTGATTTGCATCAAGCACATTCAAAAATACGCCATAATTAACCGGCCCCAAGATGACACCGGGGTAGGTAGATAAAGTCTTTGCTGAACCATGACTTGTTCATCTTGGCTTCTTTTAAAAACAATGTAAGCAAGGGTTACTCCAAGCGGAGTCTCCCTTTTTTTCCAAAAATTGTGCCCCACACACCCCCACCCATTCAGTGGCAGCACTTGTGCCCTAGTTGTACACTTCACAGCTAGATTTGCATCACGCACATTCCAAATCCACAAGCATTTACTCTCCCCAGGATGACACCAGGGTAGGTAGATAACGTCTTTGCTGAACCATGACTTGTTTATCTTGGCTTCTTTTAAAAACAATGTAAGCAAGGGTTACTCCAAGCGGAGTCTCCCTTTTTTTCCAAAAATTGGGCCCCACACACACCCACCCCTTCAGTGGCAGCAGTTGTGCCCCAGTTGTACACTTCACAGCTAGATTTGCATCAAGCACATTCCAAAATACGCCATAATTAACTGTCCCCAGGATGACACCAGGGTAGGTAGCAAAGTCTTTCCTGATCCCAGCTCTGTTCATCTTGGCTTCTTTTAAAAACACAGCAAGCAAGGGTTATTTCAAGCGGAGTCTCCCTTTTTTCCAAAAATTGGGCCACACAGACACCCACCCCATCAGTGGCAGCACTTGGGCCCTAGTTGCAAACAGGATGTTTTGATTTGCATCAAGTACATTCAAAAATACGCCATAATTAACCGTCCCCAGGATGACACCAGGGTAGGTAGCAAAGTCTTTCCTGATCCCAGCTCTGTTCATCTTGGCTTCTTTTAAAAACACAGCAAGCAAGGGTTACTCCAAGCGGAGTCTCCCTTTTTTCCAAAAATTGGGCCACACAGACACCCATCCCATCAGTGGCAGCACATGGGCCCTAGTTGCAAACAGGATGTTTTGATTTGCATCAAGCACATTCAAAAATACGCCATAATTAACCGTCCCCAGGATGACACCGGGGTAGGTAGATAAAGTATTTGCTGAACCATGACTTGTTCATCTTGGCTTCTTTTAAAAACAATGTAAGCAAGGGTTACTCGAAGCGGAGTCTCCCTTTTTTTCCAAAAATTGGGCCCCACACACACCCACCCATTCAGTGGCAGCAGTTGTGCCCCAGTTGTACACTTCACAGCTAGATTTGCATCAAGCACATTCAAAAATACGCCATAATTAACCGTCCCCAGGATGACACCAGGGTAGGTAGCAAAGTCTTTCCTGATCTTAGCTCTGTTCATCTTGGCTTCTTTTAAAAACACAGCAAGCAAGGGTTACTCCAAGCGGAGTCTCCCTTTTTTCCAAAAATTGGGCCACACAGACACCCACCCCATCAGTGGCAGCACTTGGGACCTAGTTGCAAACAGGATGTTTTGATTTGCATCAAGCACATTCAAAAATACGCCATAATTAACCGTCCCCAGGATGACACCGGGGTAGGTAGATAAAGTCTTTGCTGAACCATGACTTGTTCATCTTGGCTTCTTTTAAAAACAATGTAAGCAAGGGTTACTCCAAGCGGAGTCTCCCTTTTTTTCCAAAAATTGGGCCCCACACACACCCACCCATTCAGTGGCAGCAGTTGTGCCCCAGTTGTAGACTTCACAGCTAGATTTGCATCAAGCACATTCAAAAATACGCCATAATTAACCGTCCCCAGGATGACACCAGGGTAGGTAGCAAAGTCTTTCCTGATCCCAGCTCTGTTCATCTTGGCTTCTTTTAAAAACACAGCAAGCAAGGGTTACTCCAAGCGGAGTCTCCCTTTTTTCCAAAAATTGGGCCACACAGACACCCACCCCATCAGTGGCAGCACTTGGGCCCTAGTTGCAAACAGGATGTTTTGATTTGCATCAAGCACATTCAAAAATACGCCATAATTAACCGTCCCCAGGATGACACCGGGGTAGGTAGATAAAGTCTTTGCTGAACCATGACTTGTTCATCTTGGCTTCTTTTAAAAACAATGTAAGCAAGGGTTACTCCAAGCGGAGTCTCCCTTTTTTTCCAAAAATTGGGCCCCACACACACCCACCCATTCAGTGGCAGCAGTTGTGCCCCAGTTGTACACTTCACAGCTAGATTTGCATCAAGCACATTCAAAAATACGCCATAATTAACCGTCCCCAGGATGACACCAGGGTAGGTAGCAAAGTCTTTCCTGATCCCAGCTCTGTTCATCTTGGCTTCTTTTAAAAACACAGCAAGCAAGGGTTACTCCAAGCGGAGTCTCCCTTTTTTCCAAAAATTGGGCCACACAGACACCCACCCCATCAGTGGCAGCATTTGGGCCCTAGTTGCAAACAGGATGTTTTGATTTGCATCAAGCACATTCAAAAATACGCCATAATTAACCGTCCCCAGGATGACACCGGGGTAGGTAGATAAAGTCTTTGCTGAACCATGACTTGTTCATCTTGGCTTCTTTTAAAAACAATGTAAGCAAAAGTTACTCCAAGCGGAGTCTCCCTTTTTTTCCAAAAATTGGGCCCCACACACACCCACCCATTCAGTGGCAGCAGTTGTGCCCCAGTTGTACACTTCACAGCTAGATTTGCATCAAGCACATTCAAAAATACGCCATAATTAACCGTCCCCAGGATGACACCAGGGTAGGTAGCAAAGTCTTTCCTGATCCCAGCTCTGTTCATCTTGGCTTCTTTTAAAAACACAGCAAGCAAGGGTTACTCCAAGCGGAGTCTCCCTTTTTTTCCAAAAATTGGGCCCCACACACACCCACCCATTCAGTGGCAGCAGTTGTGCCCCAGTTGTACACTTCACAGCTAGATTTGCATCAAGCACATTCAAAAATATGCCATAATTAACCGTCCCCAGGATGACACCGGGGTAGGTAGCAAAGTCTTTCCTGATCCCAGCTCTGTTCATCTTGGCTTCTTTTAAAAACACAGCAAGCAAGGGTTACTCCAAGCGGAGTCTCCCTTTTTTCCAAAAATTGGGCCACACAGACACCCACCCCATCAGTGGCAGCACTTGGGCCCTAGTTGTAAACAGGATGTTTTGATTTGCATCAAGCACATTCAAAAATACGCCATAATTAACCGTCCCCAGGATGACACCGGGGTAGGTAGCAAAGTCTTTGCTGAACCATGACTTGTTCATCTTGGCTTCTTTTAAAAACAATGTAAGCAAGGGTTACTCCAAGCGGAGTCTCCCTTTTTTTCCAAAAATTGTGCCCCACACACACCCACCCATTCAGTGGCAGCACTTGTGCCCTAGTTGTACACTTCACAGCTAGATTTGCATCAAGCACATTCAAAAATACGCCATAATTAACCGTCCCCAGGATGACACCAGGGTAGGTAGCAAAGTCTTTCCTGATCCCAGCTCTGTTCATCTTGGCTTCTTTTAAAAACACAGCAAGCAAGGGTTACTCCAAGCGGAGTCTCCCTTTTTTCCAAAAATTGGGCCACACAGACACCCACCCCATCAGTGGCAGCACTTGGGCCCTAGTTGCAAACAGGATGTTTTGATTTGCATCAAGCACATTCAAAAATACGCCATAATTAACCGTCCCCAGGATGACACCGGGGTAGGTAGATAAAGTCTTTGCTGAACCATGACTTGTTCATCTTGGCTTCTTTTAAAAACAATGTAAGCAAGGGTTACTCCAAGCGCAGTCTCCCTTTTTTTCCAAAAATTGTGCCCCACACACACCCACCCATTCAGTGGCAGCACTTGTGCCCTAGTTGTACACTTCACAGCTAGATTTGCATCATGCACATTCAAAAATACGCCATAATTAACCGTCCCCAGGATGACACCAGGGTAGGTAGCAAAGTCTTTCCTGATCCCAGCTCTGTTCATCTTGGCTTCTTTTAAAAACACAGCAAGCAAGGGTTACTCCAAGCGGAGTCTCCCTTTTTTTCCAAAAATTGGGCCCCACACACACCCACCCATTCAGTGGCAGCACTTGTGCCCTAGTTGTACACTTCACAGCTAGATTTGCATTTCGCACATTCCAAATCCACAAGCATTTACTCTCCCCAGGATGACACAGGGGTTGTAAATTCCTTCTGTATCCATGACTTGTTCATTTTGATGAACGTCAGTCTGTCCACATTGTCACTGGACAGACGCGTGCGCTTATCTGTCAGCACACACCCAGCAGCACTGAAGACACGTTCAGAGACAACGCTGGCAGCTGGACACGACAAAATCTCCAAGGCGTAAGTTGAGAGCTCTGGCCATTTTTCTAGGTTTGAAGCCCAAAAGGAGCAAGGCTCCATTTGCAAAGTCATGGCATCGATGTTCATTTGGAGATACTCCTGTATCATCCTCTCCAGCCGTTGACTATGTGTCAGACTTGTTGTCTCTGGTGGCCTTGCAAAGGAGGGTCTAAAAAAATTATGAAAAGATTCCATAAAATTGCTGTTACCAGCACCAGATACGGTCCTACTGGTACATGTAGACTGTTGAAGATGACGAGACCGTCCCATGTTTGTCAAGTTACAACTGGGAGATTCACTCCCTGCACCTGCACGGTTGTTTGGTGGAAAAGCGGATCTAAGATCGAGTAACAGCTTCTGCTGATACTCCTGCATACGTGCGTCCCTTTCTATGGCTGGAATTATGTCACAAAATTTGGACTTGTACCGGGGATCTAATAGTGTGGCAAGCTAGTAGTCATCATCACTTCTAATTTTGACAATACGAGGGTCATGTTGGAGGTAGTGCAACAAGAAGGCACTCATGTGTCTTGCGCAGCCATGCGGACCAAGTCCACGCTGTGTTTGTGGCATAGAGGTGCTAACCGTTCTTTCTTCCTCTGACATCTCCCCCCAACCTCTTTCAACTGAAATTTGACCAAGGTCTCCCTCATCTGCTGAGTCTTCCATGTCCATGGACAGTTCGTCCTCCATTTCTTCATGTCCTCCTGCACCTTCCTCAACATCTCGCCTGCTACCATGCGCCCTTGTTGATCCCTGTCCCCCATGCTCCCATGCCTGGCGCCTTGGTGATGATGAACGTCTGGACCTTGGTGATGTTGTTGTGTCTTGCGCATATGAATCCTCCTGTAGTTCATCCCCTTCCTGTTGTCCCACCCCCTGACTCCGAATAGTGTTTAGCGTGTGTTCCAGCATGTAAATGACTGGAATCGTCATGCTGATAATGGCATTGTCAGCGCTAAACATATTCGTCGCCATGTCGAAACTGTGCAGAAGGGTGCATAGGTCCTTGATCTGAGACCACTCCATCAGGGTGATCTGCCCCACCTCTGCATCTCGTTGGCCCAGGCTATACGTCATGACGTATTGCACCAGGGCACGGCGGTGCTGCCACAGTCGCTGTAACATGTGGAGAGTTGAATTCCAGCGTGTCGCCACATCGCATTTCAGGCGATGAACCGGCAGGCCGAAAGACTTCTGGAGCGATGCAAGTCGCTCAGCTGCGGCGCTTGAACGGCGGAAGTGAGCAGACAGTTTTCGTGCCCTGTTCAGAAGGCCATCTAGGCCGGGATAGTGTGTTAAAAATTGCTGGACGACAAGGTTCAACACGTGAGCCATACAAGGTACGTGTGTCACCTTGCCCAGGCGAAGGGCCGCACCCAGGTTTGCAGCATTGTCGCACACGGCCTTACCAGGCTGCAGGTTGAGTGGAGACAACCATTTATTAAACTCGGACCGCAAAGCTGACCACAACTCCTCAGCTGTGTGACTCCTATTCCCAAGACATGTCAAGCTAAAGACCTCCTGATGCCCTTGCGCTTTGCTGCCAGCATAGTAATGAGGGGTGCGTGATTCCTTCTGCGCAGTGAGAACGCTGGTGGCCTGACCAGGCAAGCTTGGGGCAGAGGTGGAGGACCCAGATGAGGTGGAGGATGCAGAAGCAGTGTCGGAACTTGGACAGACAGAGGATTGACACACAGGTCGTGGGGATGGCAAGACTTGTGCAGCAGACCCTTCACCATCTATCACCATAGTTACCCAGTGCCCAGTCAGCGACATGTAACGTCCCTGTCCATGCTTACTGGTCCAAGTATCGGTGGTGAAATGCACCCGTTCACACACAGAGTTTCTCAAGGAAGCGGTGATGTTGTATGCGACATGCTGGTGTAGCGCGGGCACACCTTTCTTAGAGAAGTAGTGGCGACTAGGCATCTGGTACTGGGGCACAGCGACAGACATAAGGTCTCTAAAATCCTGTGTGTCCACTAGGCGGAAAGGCAGCATTTCGGTAGCCAATAGCTTACAGAGGGATAGAGTCAACCTCTTAGCTTTGTCATGGGTCGCAGGAAGTGGCCTTTTATTTGACCACATCTGAGGGACAGAGATCTGGCTGCTGTGTGTAGACGGTGTTGAGTAGGGTGTCCCTGGAAAAATGCAGGTTTGTGAGGAAAGTGCAGGCGGAGACATGATGTTGCCTTCATCCAAAGTTGGTGCTA
This sequence comes from Anomaloglossus baeobatrachus, assembly GCF_048569485.1. NCBI lineage: Eukaryota > Metazoa > Chordata > Amphibia > Anura > Aromobatidae > Anomaloglossus > Anomaloglossus baeobatrachus. The sequence continues at coordinate 386,943,950 of NC_134353.1, forward strand.
TCGATGTCTGAGAGAGCTGTACACACTCACTTGTTTCCCCTTCCAAAACAACTGACGACCTACCAAGCAAACTGCCTGTTGCGGTTACAGTGGTGGAAGTTGTGGGTGGAAAAACAGGTGTGACAGCTGTCCCCACAGTCCTAGAAGATGACGAGCGCGCGGATGCACTGGAAGGGGCAGGCGGTGGATGGTTCGCTCCGCTAGGCCGCATTGCAGCACGGTGAGCTTCCCACCGGGCCATATGATATTTATTCATGTGACGATTCATGGAAGAAGTTGTCAAACTGCTGAGGTTTTGACCTCTACTAAGAGAACCATGACAAATTTTACAGATCACATAATTTGGGCGATCTTTTTCTATGTCAAAAAAGGACCAGGCTAGGCAAGGCTTAGAGGCCATGCGACCTGTTGATCCACCCCGAATAATGCTCAGAGGCAGAGTGGTGGCTGAGGATGCAGTTGTAGACGTGCTACCAGTACTCCGACTCTGTCCAGGAAGGCGCAAGGTAACTTCGTCATCAGTTGCATCCTCCTCCACCACCTCTGTTGACCTCCTCGAGTGCCTGACTGTGGGTTGACAGTAGGTGGGATCTAGAACTTCATCATCAATTGTTGTGTTTGCACTCCCCTCCCCCTCAGACCGAGCCTCTTCTTGCCCTGACCGAATATTTAAGTTGTCATCCCAATCGGGTATCTGAGTCTCATCTTCATCAGTATGTTCCTCATTGTCTATAACCACAGGTGTTACAGTTTGTGACAAAGGGTCAACATTATGCTCCGAAACTTGGTCCTCACGGCCTGAATCAGAGTCACTGTAATACTATTGTATGTACTGAGGATTTCGATTGCGTTAGGGCAATGACAATCAGAGACGAGTTCTTGGTGCAGAAATGTTTATAACAGGTAACCAACGATATGTACATAAACGGAACAAAACACAGTAGAACAATAAACACCGGAAATACCTTCCAGGATCGGAGCGAAGGGAATTCCCGGGGCCACGCACCAGACTCCCCCAGGGAGACCACCAAGAGCGATCCCCTATACAGGGACTGTCTGGCAATCACCCCAGAAGGCCTAAATGCGCAGCAGCCGGGACACAAAGGGCCAGAGGTATAGTCCAAAAATGTCCGCACGAGATGAGAGTCCAGAGTGGTTACGAACCGGAAGGAACAGGGCAGAAGTGCTGACCAAAGACGGCAGACGGAGTCCGGGCACAGCTTGATGAGTCCGAGTGAAGTCCAAAGTCGGTGTCGGTTGTTTTTCGGGAGGATCCAAAATGTCAATCAGGAACCAAGAGCAGCAAAGCAGGAGTACACAGCAAGCAGTATACTCAGGCACTGGACTAAGCTTAGAGGCGGCCTTTTAAACAGCTGGACAGGAAGTAGGGCAACAGAACAGCAAACTCCATGTTAACCGAGGGCAAGCTCTTTCAAAAGAGAACTGGAAATCCTGGAAGTCTGACAGTCACAAAGGTTCTGGGCATCACTGCAGACCATTTCCTGTTCTGTACTCACTGTAGCTTGGGAGCAGACCTCTGATTCCCAGGCTATAGTGTGACTGAACAGCTCTGCAGACTCAGCCATCTCAGTTCCACCATACTGTGCAGGGCTGATGGAGACTTCAGAGCTGGGAGAAATCAAGTTTGATTGGGATGACAACTCAGAGGACTGGTGTTTTTTGGATGCGGTACTTGAAGTGGCTGAGAGGGCACTTGTTGGACCACTTGAGATCCATTCAAGCATTTTCCTTTTTTGGCCATCATCTACCTTTGTTCCTGTTGTTCGTGTCCGTAAAAAAGGGAGCACATCGGATTGTCCACGGTAAGTAGTAGACATCTTACTTTTGCTGGTAGATGGTCTATCTTCAGCAGATGATAATGGAGCTTTGCCACCTTCCCCACGGACAAAACCTTTTTTGCCTTTTCCACCACGCCTCTTCCCCTTTCCACCAGCATCTGTCATTTTTCCACTCATGTTGATTGCGACAAGATTGTGGACTGAAAATGTGGTAGTAAAAATTGAGAGGTGGTGTAGATTGCAGTGGTGGTCTAGCTTTATTAACAGCAGAATAATAAAGAATAAATATCCCTGACAATGCAACTACGGCCCTTAAACTGGCAGCAAAAATTGCTAGTATAATGGCTTAGTTATAATGAGTTGGAGTGTGCAATGCAGGCAGACGCGCTCTGCAAATGTCTTTGCGCTAGTGGGACTATAGCAAAGTCCAATAGCCACGTTTAGGATGCCACTAGGTACACTGAGTGTTTGCTAGTATAATGGCTTAGTTATAATGAGTTGGAGTGTGCAATGCAGGCAGACGCGCTCTGCAAATGTCTTTGCACTAGTGTGACTAGACAAAAGTCCAATAGCCACGTTTAGGATGCCACTAGGTACACTGAGTGTTTGCTAGTATAATGGCTTAGTTATAATGAGTTGGAGTGTGCAATGCAGGCAGACGCGCTCTGCAAATGTCTTTGCACTAGTGGAACTATAGCAAAGTCCAATAGCCACGTTTAGGATGACACTAGGTACACTGAGTGTTTGCTAGTATAATGGCTTAGTTATAATGAGTTGGAGTGTGCAATGCAGGCAGACGCGCTGTGCAAATGTCTTTGCACTAGTGGGACTATAGCAAAGTCCAATAGCCACGTTTAGGATGCCACTAGGTACACTGAGTGTTTGCTAGTATAATGGCTTAGTTATAATGAGTTGGAGTGTGCAATGCAGGCAGACGCGCTCTGCAAATGTCTTTGCACTAGTGGGACTATAGCAAAGTCCAATAGCCACGTTTAGGATGCCACTAGGTACACTGAGTGTTTGCTAGTATAATGGCTTAGTTATAATGAGTTGGAGTGTGCAATGCAGGCAGACGTGCTCTGCAAATGTCTTTGCACTAGTGGGACTATAGCAAAGTCCAATAGCCACGTGTTAGGGCCAGATGGATGGGCAGACCCGGGAGGTGGATCCACTGGACCGAACTCCCCGAAGAGGGAACGGAGTCCGGTAGCCGGAGCACTTTAGGTAGCAGAACAGTCCGTGCACTTAGAACACAATGGAGAAGTCCCTGGGACCACGGGGTCACTGATGGTGGTCCGGGTGACGGAGCTCAGGTTCGGAAGCCGGGATGATGTCAGGCGGGGTCCGGAACCGTTGGAGCGAGATGGCGGGTCACCGCAGGGAACCGGGATGGTACGGACTGTCAGGATGGTAGATAGGCAGCGTTCGGGGTTTGAGATACAGCAGGACCGGATGGCAATGCAGGATCGGCACGAAGAACAGGCCACCGCCCCCTTGGACATTAATCCCCTTTATACCCTGTACCTGTGTGCATCATTTCCTGTCAGTGGACACTGGCCCTTTAAGAAAGGGTCAGTGACCGCGCGCGCGCCCTAATGCGCATGCACGCGGCCCGGGTGCCAGAAGCCAGGGCAGGAAGCTGAGAGGAGGAAGCAGCAGAGCCGGCCAGGGGCTGGGAAGCCGACGGGCGCCGGGAGCGGGGACCAGGAGGCCTGGGAAGCGCGGCCAATGGAGGCTGGAGAGCGGGGAGCGTGGCAGGTGAGCCGGGGAGCGGAGCAGAGGACCCGGGGAGCGTGACAGTACCCCCCCCCACTCCCCCTTCCCCGCAACCGGGACAGGAAGGCACGGATCAGCGGAGTACCCACATTCTCCTTGGGCTCCCAGGACCTATCCTCAGGACCATACCCTGCCCAGTCCACCAGGAAGAACTGTCGGCCTCGTACGGTCTTCATGGCCACGATATCCCTTACCGCATAGATGTCGTCCTCAGCAATAGGAGGAGGAGCCGGACTGGCAGCAGCGGAGAAGGGACCAAGGACAACCGGCTTGAGCAGGGAGACGTGGAAGGAGTTGGGTATCCTCATCGTGGCCGGAAGCTGCAGTTTGTAGGAGACCTCATTGATCTTGCCGATGACTTTAAACGGTCCGATGTAGCGAGGTCCCAGCTTGTAGGATGGTAACTTCAATCGGACGTACTTGGAAGCAAGCCAGACGAGATCTCCCGGAGAGAAACATGGAGGATCCAGACGTCTCTTGTCCGCGTGTCTCTTCATCCGCAGGGATGCACGTGCAAGGGACGCCTTAACTGAGTCCCAAATGGTTGTAAAGTCACGGAGTACTGCATCAGCAGCAGGGATGTCCGAGGAAGAGGATACAGGCAATGGGACAGACGGCTGAAGTCCGTAGACGACATGGAAGGGAGAACAGGAGGAGGACTCACTGACGTGGTGATTATGGGAGAATTCAGCCCAAGGAAGAAGTGTGGACCAATCGTCATGATGGGCGTTGACGTAGTGACGTAAGAAAGAGGTCAATATCTGATTGACCCGTTCCACTTGGCCGTTCGACTGAGGATGGTAGGCAAAAGAAAAGTCCAGCGTTACTCCCAGATGTTTACAGAGAGCCCTCCAGAAGCGGGAGGTGAACTGAGTTCCTCTGTCGGACACAATGTGTGATGGAAAGCCGTGCAAGCGGAAGATGTGATGTATATAGGCGTCCGCGAGTTCCTGGACAGAGGGCAGTCCAGCCATAGGGACGAAATGGGCCATTTTAGAGAACCGATCCACCACGACCCATATGACTGTGTGTCCGGAGGACAATGGCAAGTCCGTAATAAAGTCCATCGCAATGTGTTGCCAGGGAACTGAGGGTATGGGCAGAGGCAGTAGACGGCCATATGGCAGGTGTTTGGGCGTCTTGTTCCTGGCACAAGAAGAGCAAGCAGAGACAAAAGAGGCGACGTCCGTGCGAAGGGATGGCCACCAGTAATGGCGTACAATCGCACTCCATGTTCTCTTCTGACCAGCATGACCGGCTGTTTTCGAGGCATGGCCCCAGTGTAGCACTTTATGCCTGTCTGTCTCAGAGACATAGGTCTTCCCGGGCGGTATCTGGGCCAGGGTGACAGGAGCCACCGGAATAATCTTACTTGGACAGACGATGGGTTGGGATGTCTCCTCTTCCTGCTCCATGGGCATGAAAGACCTAGACAAGGCATCAGCGCGTACATTCTTGTCCGCTGGTCGGAAATGGAGCTGGAAATCGAACCGGGCAAAGAACAAGGACCACCTGGCTTGCCGGGGGTTCAGTCGCTGAGCAGACCTCAGGTATTCCAGGTTTTTGTGGTCCGTGTAAATAATGACGGGGTACACTGCTCCTTCCAGAAGATAGCGCCATTCCTCCAGAGCCAGTTTGACTGCCAATAGCTCTCGATCACCGATGGTGTAATTGCGTTCAGGGGCGGGGAAGCTCTTGGAGAAGAAACCGCAAGTCACCATCTTCCCGGAGGAGGACTTCTGCATGAGCACTGCTCCGGCTCCTGAGGAGGAGGCATCCACCTCCAAGGTGAACTGGCGGTTTAACTCTGGACGGTGGAGTACAGGAGAGGAAGCAAAGGCTCGCTTTAGAGAGCCAAACGCGGCGTCGGCCGCAGGTGACCAGTCCTTTGGATTAGCCCCCTTCTTGGTCAAGGCGGGGAGAGGAGCAGTCAGAGCTGAGAAGTGAGGAATGAACTGGCGGTAATAATTGGCGAATCCCAGAAAACGTTGGATTGCCTTCAGTCCAGAAGGAGGAGGCCAGTTGAGAATGGCAGAGACCTTCTTTGGGTCCATCTGCAGTCCGGTCTCGGTGATGAGGTAACCCAGGAAGGGGAGAGAAGACTGTTCGAAGACACACTTCTCGTACTTGGCATACAGACGATTCTCTCTCAGTCTTTGTAGAACCAGTTGCACGTTCTCTCGGTGGGTCTGGAGGTCCAGAGAGAAGACAAGGATGTCATCCAGGTATACCACCACACAGACGTAGAGAAGGTCCCGGAACACGTCGTTCACTAATTCTTGGAAGACAGCTGGTGCGTTACATAGGTCGAAGGGCATCACGCAGTATTCATAGTGCCCATCACGAGTGTTGAACGCGGTCTTCCATTCGTCCCCCGAGCGAATACGGACCAGGTTGTAGGCACCCCGAAGATCCAACTTGGTGAAGACACGAGCTCCTCTGAGACGATCAAACAATTCGGGGATGAGCGGCAGGGGATACTTGTTTTTTACGGTAATTTGGTTCAATCCCTGGTAGTCTATGCATGGTCGTAGGTCGCCCTCTTTCTTCTTTACGAAGAAGAAGCCAGCTCCAGCAGGAGAGGAGGATCTCCGAATGAATCCCCTAGCCAGGCTCTCTGTGATGTATGTAGACATGGCCCTTGTTTCGGCTGGAGACAATGGATATATCCTTCCTCGAGGTGGTGTAGTTCCCGGGAGCAGGTCAATGGCACAATCGTAAGGACGATGTGGCGGAAGTACCTCTGACTCCTTCTTATCAAAGACGTCCACGAAGGACCAATAGGCTGAGGGTAGTCCCGGTAGGGTCTCTGGAACCGGAGGTCGCCGGATGGGTTTTATGGTCTTCAGACAGGTGTCATGGCAAGAAGACCCCCATCGAGTGATATCGCCAGTGCCCCAGCTGACTGAAGGTTCGTGTGTCCGCAACCAAGGAAGACCCAGCAGGATTTGATGTGACATGTGAGGGAGGACGTAGAGAGCGATGTTCTCGGTGTGCAGAGCACCGATACGCAATTCAAGCGGCTTGGTGATCCAGGAGATGGTGTCAGAGAGGGGTCTCCCATCCACAGAGGCAATCACAAGAGGTTTGGCGAGTGGAGTAACAGGCACCTGGTATTTGTCCACCGTGGCCTGCTGGATGAAATTGCCTGCTGCCCCAGAATCGAGGTACGCCTCAGCCGTAAACCGCGTCTCTCCCGTTGTCACTTGCACAGTCCATGTAACCGGGTCTGAGAGAGTCCCAGCACCTAGGGTGGCCTCTCCTACCAACCCTAGGCTTTGGAGTTTCCCGGCCTCTCTGGACAGGCGCGTAGCAGGTGTGTGCCCTCTCCGCAGTAGAAGCAGAGACCCTTGGCGAGTCGCTCTGCTCGACGTTGTTCAGACTGTCGCACACGGTCGATCTGCATGGGCTCATGGACGGAGACACCAGAGGTCGTTGACTGGAGTACGGCGGGCTTCTGTGGAGGAGAGGCATGCCGTACCGGACGTCTCTCACGGGACACCTCTTTGGACCGCTCCTGAAAGCGAATGTCCACTCGAGTTGCTAGGGTAATCAGGGCATCCAGGGTGGACGGTACGTCACGTCCAGCCAGCTCATCTTTGATTCGACCCGAGAGTCCTTCCCAGAAGGCGGCGGTTAGGGCCTCGTTATTCCACCCGAGTTCCGAGGCCAAGGTGCGGAAACGGATGGCGTATTGACCCACCGTCAGAGTTCCTTGACGTAACCGGAGAAGAGATGAAGCAGACTAGGAGGCGCGTCCTGGCTCGTCAAAGGTGACGCGAAAGGCCTGCAGGAACTCTTGGAGGTTCTTGGTCATAGGGTCCTCCTTCTCCCACAAGGGGTTCATCCAAGCCAGTGCCTCGCCCTCTAGGTGAGACATTATGAAGGCGACCTTGGCTTGGTCGGAGGCAAACAAATGCGGCAGCTGCGTGAAATGAAGGGAGCATTGGTTTATAAACCCCCTGCAGGTCTTGGGATCTCCGGCGTACCGGGGTGGTGAAGCCAAACGAAGTCTGGAAGCATCCGAAGAGGCTGCCACGGGAGCGGGAGCCGTGGATTGACTAGTGGAGACCCGGGGCGCTGAAGATGTGACCGAGGCTTGTAGCGTGTTCAGGCGGGCGTCCACGGAAGTCATAAAGTTCAGCATGCGGGTCTGGACTTCACGCTGGCGTTGGAGTTCCTCTTGCAAGGCCGCTAGTGCTTCGGCGGGATCCATGGCCTGTTCTTACTGTTAGGGCCAGATGGATGGGCAGACCCGGGAGGTGGATCCACTGGACCGAACTCCCCGAAGAGGGAACGGAGTCCGGTAGCCGGAGCACTTTAGGTAGCAGAACAGTCCGTGCACTTAGAACACAATGGAGAAGTCCCTGGGACCACGGGGTCACTGATGGTGGTCCGGGTGACGGAGCTCAGGTTCGGAAGCCGGGATGATGGCAGGCGGGGTCCGGAACCGTTGGAACGAGATGGCGGGTCACCGCAGGGAACCGGGATGGTACGGACTGTCAGGATGGTAGATAGGCAGCGTTCGGGGTTTGAGATACAGCAGGACCGGATGGCAATGCAGGATCGGCTCTAAAAGAGAGAGAAGTAAGTATCTCACAGGAACACAAGGAGACCTGACTCCTAGCTTGGGAAACACGAAGAACAGGCCCCGCCCCCTTGGACATTAATCCCCTTTATACCCTGTACCTGTGTGCATCATTTCCTGTCAGTGGACACTGGCCCTTTAAGAAAGGGTCAGTGACCGCGCGCGCGCCTTAATGCGCATGCGCACGGCCCAGGTGCCAGAAGCCAGGGCAGGAAGCTGAGAGGAGGAAGCAGCAGAGCCGGCCAGGGGCTGGGAAGCCGACGGGCGCCGGGAGCGGGGACCAGGAGGCCTGGGAAGCGCGGCCAATGGAGGCTGGAGAGCGGGGAGCGTGGCAGGTGACCCGGGGAGCGGAGCAGAGGACCCGGGGAGCGTGACACCACGTTTAGGATGCCACTAGGTACACTGAGTGTTTGCTAGTATAATGGCTTAGTTATAATGAGTTGGAGTGTGCAATGCAGGCAGACGCGCTCTGCAAATGTCTTTGGACTAGTGTGACTATAGCAAAGTCCAATAGCCACGTTTAGGATGCCACTAGGTACACTGAGTGTTTGCTAGTATAATGGCTTAGTTATAATGAGTTGGAGTGTGCAATGCAGGCAGACGCGCTCTGCAAATGTCATTGCACTAGTGGGACTATAGCAAAGTCCAATAGCCACGTTTAGGATGCCACTAGGTACACTAAGTGTTTGCTAGTATAATGGCTTAGTTATAATGAGTTGGAGTGTGCAATGCAGGCAGACGCGCTCTGCAAATGTCTTTGCACTAGTGTGACTATAGCAAAGTCCAATAGCCACGTATAGGATGCCACTAGGTACACTGAGTGTTTGCTAGTATAATGGCTTAGTTATAATGAGTTGGAGTGTGCAATGCAGGCAGACGCGCTCTGCAAATGTCTTTGCACTAGTGGGACTATAGCAAAGTCCAATAGCCACGTTTAGGATGCCACTAGGTACACTGAGTGTTTGCTAGAATAATGGCTTAGTTATAATGAGTTGGAGTGTGCAATGCAGGTAGAGGTGCTGCAAATGTCTTTGCACTAGTGTGACTAGACAAAAGTCCAATAGCCACGTTTAGGATGCCACTAGGTACACTGAGTGTTTGCTAGTATAATGGCTTAGTTATAATGAGTTGGAGTGTGCAATGCAGGCAGACACGCTCTGCAAATGTCTTTGCACTAGTGGGACTATAGCAAAGTCCAATAGCCACGTTTAGGATGCCACTAGGTACACTGAGTGTTTGCTAGTATAATGGCTTAGTTATAATGAGTTGGAGTGTGCAATGCAGGTAGAGGTGCTGCAAATGTCTTTGCACTAGTGTGACTAGACAAAAGTCCAATAGCCACGTTTAGGATGCCACTAGGTACACTGAGTGTTTGCTAGTATAATGGCTTAGTTATAATGAGTTGGAGTGTGCAATGCAGGCAGACGCGCTCTGCAAATGTCTTTGCACTAGTGGGACTATAGGAAAGTCCAATAGCCACGTTTAGGATGCCACTAGGTACACTGAGTGTTTGCTAGTATAATGGCTTAGTTATAATGAGTTGGAGTGTGCAATGCAGGCAGACGTGCTCTGCAAATGTCTTTGCACTAGTGGGACTATAGCAAAGTCCAATAGCCACGTTTAGGATGCCACTAGGTACACTGAGTGTTTGCTAGTATAATGGCTTAGTTATAATGAGTTGGAGTGTGCAATGCAGGTAGAGGTGCTGCAAATGTCTTTGCACTAGTGTGACTAGACAAAAGTCCAATAGCCACGTTTAGGATGCCACTAGGTACACTGAGTGTTTGCTAGTATAATGGCTTAGTTATAATGAGTTGGAGTGTGCAATGCAGGCAGACGCGCTCTGCAAATGTCTTTGCACTAGTGGGACTATAGCAAAGTCCAATAGCCACGTTTAGGATGCCACTAGGTACACTGAGTGTTTGCTAGTATAATGGCTTAGTTATAATGAGTTGGAGTGTGCAATGCAGGCAGACGCGCTCTGCAAATGTCTTTGCACTAGTGTGACTATAGCAAAGTCCAATAGCCACGTTTAGGATGCCACTAGGTACACTGAGTGTTTGCTAGTATAATGGCTTAGTTATAATGAGTTGGAGTGTGCAATGCAGGCAGACGCGCTCTGCAAATGTCTTTGCACTAGTGTGACTATAGCAAAGTCCAATAGCCACGTTTAGGATGCCACTAGGTACACTGAGTGTTTGCTAGTATAATGGCTTAGTTATAATGAGTTGGAGTGTGCAATGCAGGCAGACGTGCTCTGCAAATGTCTTTGCACTAGTGGGACTATAGCAAAGTCCAATAGCCACGTTTAGGATGCCACTAGGTACACTGAGTGTTTGCTAGTATAATGGCTTAGTTATAATGAGTTGGAGTGTGCAATGCAGGCAGACGTGCTCTGCAAATGTCTTTGCACTAGTGGGACTATAGCAAAGTCCAATAGCCACGTTTAGGATGCCACTAGGTACACTGAGTGTTTGCTAGTATAATGGCTTAGTTATAATGAGTTGGAGTGTGCAGAGGACAGGAGGGTACAGTGCCAGGATTGTGGGGCTCTGGGTAGAGGAATGGAAGCCTGCCTTTCTATTCCCTCCTAATAGGGAAATGCAGGGAGGAAATCCCTGACCTTGGCTACACAGACGCTGTCGCTGTTTTCAGGACCTGTCACCTTAACTCTGACCCTGCCGGTTTGAGCCCTTAAAAGGACTGCTAGAAAGTGCTTTCCCTAAGCTGTCCAGCGCTGTGTATGGAGCACATACAGCTGTATCAGCGATAGGACAAAGGACGGAGCTGCGACAGTGATGTCTGACACCAAAGACGCAGAAGAGGTAATGGCGTCCTGGAGGAAAATGTCCGGTTTTATAATGCAGGGACATGTGACATGGACATCCTATCACACATGCCGTTGCTTCTCTGGCTAAAAGTCCACTTAGCTGTGTGTGAGTCTGGGATTGGCTGACATGCTGGCCCGCCCCACTACACGCGCGCGCTTAGGGAAGGAAGACAAGGAAAAAAAAAAAAAATGGCGATCTGAAGGCGCTGTTCACGCACACTATACACTGAAATGTCATAATAGTGTGATTCACAGAGTGACTTACACTATTACAGCGGAAACCAAGCTAGGATTTAGCTGTTTTTTTGCTGCTAGAACCGTTCTCGAATGTTTCTAGAACTATCGAGCTTTTGCAAAAAGCTCGAGTTCTAGTTCGATCTAGAACAGGGCCCAAAATCACTCGAGCCTAGAACTGGAGAACCTCGAACCACGAACCGCGCTCAACTCTAGTATTGTTAGGCTCTTTGCTTGGGCTCTGAGAGATTGTGAGTTTGACTCTGAGGCAAGGCCCATGGACTTTGTATGGCTGCATGTAATTGCCTTGTCCAATGGACTGTGTTGCCTATGAGATTCTATTGGATTGTTAGGCCAGGTACTGTATTTTGCTTTTGTTTGGCCATGTTGTGTGCGCAGTCACTAGGATTATGTGAATTAATGTAGAGTCCTTCTCCCACTTCTCTGTGTTGGTGTGGTGGTAGGCTCTTTGCTTAGGCTACAAGAGGTTGTGGGTAAGATTCTGAGGCAAGGCCCATGGACTTTGTATGGCTGCATGTAATTGCCTAGTCCAATGGACTGTGTTGCCTATGAGTTTCCATTGGATTGATAGGCCAGGTACTGTCTTTTGCTTTTGTTTGGCCATGTTGTGTGCGCAGTCACTAGGATTATGTGAATTAATGTAGAGTCCCTCTCCCACTTATCTGTGTTGGTGTGGTGGTAGGCTCTTTGCATAGGCTACGAGAGGTTGTGGGTAAGATTCTGAGGCAAGGCCCATGGACTTTGTATGGCTGCATGTAATTGCTTAGTCCAATGGACTGTGTTGCCTTTGAGATTCCATTGGATTGATAGGTCAGGTACTGTCTTTTGCTTTTGTTTGGCCATATTGTGTGCGCAGTCACTAGGATTATGTGAATTAATGTAGAATCACTTTCCCACTTCTCTGTGTTGGTGTAGTGGTAGGCTCTTTTCTTGGGCTGAGAGAGGTTGTGGGTTTGACTCTGAGGCAAAGCCCATGGACGTTGGATGGCTGCATGTAATTGCTTAGTCCAATGGACTGTGTTGCCTATGAGTTTTCATTGGATTGATAGGCCAGGTACAGTCTTTTGCTTTTGTTTGGCCATGTTGTGTGCACAGTCACTAGGATTATGTGAATTATTGTAGAATCAGTTTCCCACTTCTCTGTGTTAATGTAGTGGTAGGCTCTTTGTTTGGGCTGAGAGAGGTTGTGGGTTTGACTCTGAGGCAAGGCCTATGGACGTTGTATGGCTGCATGTAATTGCTTAGTCCAATGGAGTATGTTGCCTATGATTTTCCATTGAATTGAAATGCCAGGTACAGTCCTTTGCTTTTGTTTGGCCATGTTGTGTGCGCAGTCACTAGGATTATGTGAATTATTGTAGAATTAGTTTCCCACTTCTCTGTGTTGGTGTAGTGGTAAGCTCTTTGTTTGGGCAGAGAGAGGTTGTGGGTTAGACTCTGAGGCAAGGCCTATGGACTTTGTATGGCTGCATGTAGTTGCTTAGTCCAATGGACTGTGTTGCCAATGAGTTTCCATTGGATTGATAGGCCAGGTACAGTCTTCTGCTTTTGTTTGGCCATGTTGTGTGCGCAGTCACTAGGATTATGTGAATTAATGTAGAATCAGTTTCCTACTACTCTGTGTTGGTGTAGTGGTAGGCTCTTTGCTTGGGCTCCAAGAGGTTGTGAGTTCGCCTCTGAGGCAAGGCCCATGGACTTTCTATGGCTGCATATAATTGTCTAGTCCAATGGACTGTGTTGCCTATGAAATTCTATTGGATTGATAGGCCAGGTACTGTATTTTGCTTTTGTTTGGCCATCTTGTGTGCGCAGTCACTAGGATTATGTGAGTTAATGTAGAACCAGTTTCCCACTTCTCTGTGTTGGTGTAGTGGTAGGCTCTTTGCTTGGGCTTCGAGAGGTTGTGGGTTCGACTCTGAGGCAAGGCCCATGGACTTTGTATGGCTGCATGTAATTTTCTAGTCAAATGGACTATGTTGCCTATGAGTTTCCATTGGATTGATAGGCCAGGTACTGTCTTTTGCTTTTGTTTGGCCATGTTGTGTGTGCAGTCACTAGGATTATGTGAATTAATGTAGTGTCAGTTTCACACTTCTATGTGTTGGTGTAGTGGTAGGAACTTTGCTGGGGCTGCAAGAGGTTGTGAGTTTGACCCTGGTGCAAGGCCCATGGACTTTGTATGGCTGCATGAAATTGCCTAATCCTATGGACTGTGTTACCTATAAGTTTTCATTGGATAGATAGGCAAGTTACAGTCTTTTGCTTTCGTTTGGCCATGTTGTGTGCGCAGTCACTAGGATTATGTGAATTAATGTAGATTCAATCTCCCACTTCTTTGTGTTGGTGTAGTGGTAGGCTCTTTCCTTGGGCTTCAAGAAGTTGTGGGTTTGACTCTGAGGCAAGGCCCATGGACTTTATATGGCTGCGTGAAATTGCCTAATCCTATGGACTGTGTTACCTATGAGTTTCCATTGGATTCATAGGCCAGGTACTGTCTTTTGCTTTTGTTTAACCATGTTGTGTGCGCAGTCACTAGGATTATGTGAATTAATGTAGAGTCAGTTTCACACTTCTCTGTGTTGGTAGGCTCTTTGCTTCGGCTGTGAGAAGTTGTGAGTTCGACTCTGAGGCAACGCCCAAGGACTTTTTATGGCTGCATGTAATTGCCTAGTCCAATGGACTGTGTTGCCTATGAGTTTCCATTGGATTGATTGGCCTGGTGCTATCTTTTGCTTTTGTGTGGCAGTCACTAGGATTATGTGAATTAATGTAGAGTCAGTTTCCCACTTCTCTGTGTTGGTGTAGTGGTAGGCTCTTTGCTTGGGCTGCGAGAGGATGTGGGTTTGACTCTGGTGCAAGGCCCACGAACTTTGTATGGCTGCATGAAATTGCCTAATCCTATGGACTGTGTTACCTATGAGTTTTCATTGGATTGATAGGCCATGTACTGTCTTTTGCTTTCGTTTGGCCATGTTGTGTGCGCAGTCACTAGGATTATGTGAATTAATGTAGAGTCAATTTCCCACTTCTCTGTGTTGGTGTAGTGGTAGGCTCTTTGCTTGGGCTGCGAGAGGTTGTGAGTACGACTCTGAGGCAAGGCCTATGGACTTTGTATGGCTGCATGTAATTGCTTATTCCAATGGACTGTGTTGCCTTTGAGTTCCCATTGGATTGATAGGCCAGGTACTGTCTTTTGCTTTTGTTTGGCCATGTTGTGTGCGCAGTCACTAGGATTATGTGAATTAATGTAGAATCAGTTACCAACTTCTCTGTGTTGGTGTAGTTGTAGGCTCTTTCCTTGGGCTCAAGAAGTTGTGGTTCGACTCTAAGGCAACGCTCATGGACTTTGTATGGCTGCATGTAGATGCCTTGTCCAATGGACTATATTGCCTATGAATTTCCATTGGATTGACTGGCCAGGTACTGTCTTTTGCTTTTGTTTGACCATGTTGTGTGCGCAGTCACTAGGATTATGTGAATTAATGTAGAGTTCTTCTCCCACTTCTCTGTGTTGGTGTGGTGGTAGGCTCTTTGCTTTGGCTACGAGAGGTTGTGGGTTCGACTCTGAGGCAAGGCTCATGGACTTTGTAAGGCTGCAAGTAATTGCATAGTCCAATGCTCTGTGTTGCCTATGAGTTTCCATTGGATTGATAGGCCAGGTACTGTCTTTTGCTATCATTTGGCCATGTTGTGTGCGCAGTCACTAGGATTATGTGAATTAATGTAGTGTCAGTTTCACATTTCTTTGTGTTGGTGTAGTGGTAGCAACTTTGCTTGGGCTGCGAGAGGTTGTGAGTTTGACTCTGAGGCAAGGCACATGAACTTTGTAAGGCTGCATGTAATTGCTTATTCCAATGGACTGTGTTGCCTTTGAATTTCCATTGGATTGATAGGCCAGGTGCTGTCTTTTGCTTTTGTTTGGCCATGTTGTGTGCGCAGTCACTAGGATTATGTGAATTAATGTAGAATCAGTTATTAACTTATCTGTGTTGGTGTAGTTGTAGGCTCTTTCCTTGGGCTACAAGAAATTGTGAGTTCGACTCTGAGGCAAGGCCCATGGACTTTGTATGGCTGCATGTAAATGCCTAGTCCAAGGGACTGTGTTACCTATGAGTTTCCAATGGATTGATAGGCCAGGTACTGTCTTTTGCTTTTGTTTGGCCATGTTGTGTGCGCAGTCACTAGGATTATGTGAATTAATGTAGGTTCAATCTCCCACTTCTTTGTGTTGGTGTAGTGGTAGGCTCTTTGCTTAGGCTGCGAGAGTTTGTGGGATCGACTCAGAGGCAAGGCCCATGGACTTTGTATGGCTGCAAGTAATGTAATTGCCTAGTCCAATGGACTGTGTTGCCTATATGTTTCCATTGGATTGATAGGCCAGATACTGTCTTTTGCTTTTGTTTGGCCATGTTGTGTGCGCAGTCACTAGGATTATGTGAATTAATGTAGAGTCAGTTTCCCACTTCTCTGTGTTGGTGTAGTGGTAGGCTCCTTGCTTGGGCTGCGAGAGGTTGTGGGTTAGACTCTGAGGCAAGGCCCATGGTCTTTGTATGGCTGCATGTAACTGTTTAGTCGAATGGACTGTGTTGCCTATGAGATTCCATTGGATTGGTAGGCCAGGTACTGTTTTTGCTTTTGTTTGGCCATGTTGTGTGCGCAGTCACTAGGATTATGTGAATTAATGTAGTGTCAGTTTCACACTTCTCTGTGTTGGTGTAGTGGTAGGAACTTTGCTTGGGCTGCGAGAGGTTGTGAGTTTGACTCTGAGGCAAGGCTCATGGACTTTGTATGGCTGAATGTAATTGCCTAGTCCAATGGACTGTGATACCTATGAGATTCCATTGGATTGATAGGTCAGGTACTGTCTTTTGCTTTTGTTTGGCCATACCACTCTATAATTAGGCGGACAGACAGGTTCATGTGTCGCTGAGACCATGAATGCCGAAGAGTGTGTTGTCTGCCGGGTGCTCGGGTTCGGCATATTGTGGATCGGATAGACAGATTGCTGGGTGGGGCTGGGGAAAACCCAGCGGTCATGGTGCACATTGGTACTAATGACAAAGTTAGAGGCAGGTGGAAGGTCCTTAAAAATGATTACAGGGAACTTGGAGAGAAGCTGAAGTCCAGGACCTCCAAGGTGGTGTTTTCAGAAATACTACCGGTGCCTCAAGCGTCACTAGAAAGACAGCGGGAGCTTAGGGAGATAAACACGGGGCTTAGAAATTGGTGCAGGAAGGAAGGGTTCGGGTTCATGGAGAACTGGGCTGACTTCTCAGTCGACTACAGGCTCTACGGTAGGGACGGGCTGCACCTCAATGGGGAAGGTGCAGCTGTGCTGGGGGAGAAAATGGTCAGACGGATGGAGGAGCTTTTAAACTAGGATCTGGGGGGAGGGAGGGTAGTGGAGCAAAAAAGGGGATAGATAGAGCAGATAGAGACAGTGAGATGGTAGGGGTCAATGAAGGATTAGGGGGACATGCAAGAAACATAGGGAGGCTAGGAGTAATAAAGGTGTTAATAGGATTAAATGTCTACCGGCAAATGCAAGAAGTCTTGCAAACAAAATGAATGAATTGGAGACTCTTATGTTAACCATGGATTATGATGTGGTGGGCATTACGGAAACCGGCTGGATGAAAGCCATGACTGGGTGACAAACATACAGGGTTATAGTACATTTAGGAGGGACAGGAAAGACAAAAAAGGTGCTGGGGTGTGTATATTTATCAAATCTAACCTAAAACCTGTGTTGAATGATGACATTGGGGGGAACTGCAACAATGTAGAGTCAGTATGGGTAAATGTACATGGGGAGGAGAATAATGGAAAAATGCTAATTGGAGTTTGCTATAAGCCTCCTAACATACTTGAACAAATAGAGGGTGAAATACTGGAACAAATTGAAAAGGCAGCTAATAATAATAATAATCGGGTTCTTATTATGGGGGATTTCAACTATCCAGACATACAGTGGGACATAGAATCTTCTGGTTGTGCTAAAAGCTGTAAATTCTTATCTACCATTCAAGACCATTTCCTCTCTCAGATGGTAGATGAACCGACGAGGGGAGATAATTTGCTAGATTTGGTCCTGTCAAATAGACCGGATATAATTTCAGATCTACAGGTCTGGGAGCACTTGGGCACCAGCGATCATAATATGGTAAGCTTCAATGTAATATTCAATAGAACATTTCAAAGGGGAAATGCTAAAACCTGGAATTTTAGGATAGCTGAGTTCAATAAATTAAGGGAAGAGCTTAAATGTGTAGATTGGGACAAAGTCATGGTAACTGGGGATACTGAACATAAATGGGGAAAGTTTAAGGATATATTGCTAGAGTCCTGTACTAACTTATACCCTCTGGTAATAAAACGTCCCGGAATAAAAAGAAACCACTATGGATAAATAAGACTGTACAAAGTATAATAAAACAAAAACAAAGGGCGTTTAAAATCTTGAAGGCTGAGAATACAGAAATAGCATTGCAGGAGTATAAAGATATCAATAGGCAATGCAAAAAAGAAATCAAACAAGCAAAACTAGCTACTGAAACAAAAATCGCCAATGACATTAAAATAAATCCCAAAATCTTTTATAAATACATTAATGCCAAAAGGAAAGCAAAGGATAGTATTGTCCCCTTAAAATATAATAACAAGTTAGTTATAGAGGACAAACAAAAGACTGAGATATTAAATAGGCATTTCTCATCTGTGTTCACCAAGGAACTGACTGTACCAGGCATCATTCAACAAGTGAAAAATCAAAGTTCACCACCCGATATAATTAATTTAACACAAGAAGAAGTACGCCTACGTCTGAGTAAATTAAACATTGACAAATCCCCAGGGCCAGATGGCATTCATCCACGAATATTGAGGGAATTGAGCTCCGTAATTTACAGACCACTGTATCTCATCTTTTTAGACTCGCTTGTAACAGGGTTGGTGCCTCAGGATTGGAGGATTGCTGATGTGGTTCCGATATTTAAGAAAGGTAAGAGGGTAGATCCAGGCAACTACCGTCCAGTAAGCCTGACATCAGTAGTATGCAAAGTTTTTGAGGGCATTTTAAGGGATGACATGCAAAAATATGTTGCAGAAAATAATATAATAACTGACAGACAGCATGGATTCATGAAAGATAAGTCGTGTCTAACCAACCTGTTGGGGTTCTATGAGGGGGTAAGTGCAAACCTGGATATTGGTAATGCAGCTGATGTGATTTATTTGGACTTTGCAAAGGCATTTGATACTGTACCACATAATAGGCTTATACTAAAGCTCCAGAAGCAAGGACTGGGGGAAACTATATGCAACTGGGTAAGGAATTGGCTAAAAGATAGGAAACAAAGAGTAGTCATAAATGGAACATTCTCTAAATGGGCCATAGTCAGCAGTGGGGTGCCGCAGGGATCTGTGCTAGGACCAATTCTTTTTAATCTCTTTATTAATGACCTTGTGGATGGGATTGATAGTAAAGTGTCAGTCTTTGCTGATGACACCAAACTATGTAGGATATTAAAAACTGACCTTGATAGTATAATATTACAAAAAGATCTGGATAAGATGTCAGAATGGGCAGATACTTGGCAAATGAGATTTAATGTTAATAAATGTAAAGTAATGCACCTAGGACGGAGTAATCCTATAACTGCGTATATATTTGTCACGCTCCCCGGGTCCTTGGCTTCCCTCCCCGGGTCCTCTGCTCCGCTCCCCGGGTCCTCAGCCCCGCTCCCCGGCTCACCTGCCACGCTCCCCGCTCTCCAGCCTCCGGTCCCCGTCCTTCCCAGGCCCCCTGGTCCCCGATCGCGGCGCCCGACGGCTTCCCAGGCCCTGGCCGGCTCCCCTGCGTCCTCTTCTCAGCCTCCTTCCCTGGCTTCTGGCACCCGGGCTGCGCGCATGCGCATTAGGGCGCGCGCGCGGTCACTGACCCTTTCTTAAAGGGCCAGCGTCCATTAACAGGTAATGAGGCTAATCAGGTACAGGGTATAAAGGGGTGTATTGTCCAAGGGGGCGGGGCCTGATCTTCGTGTTCCCTAAGCTAGGAGTCAGGTCTCCTGGTGTTTCAGTGCATGTACTCACCTATCTCTCTTTGTAGAGCCGTGCTTGCCTCGCCATCCAGTCTGCCGTATCCTGAACCCCGAACGCTGTCCTTCTGCCATCCTGACAGTCCGCACCATCTCGGATCCCTGCGGTGACCCGTCATCTTGCTCCCAAGGTTCCGGACCCCGCCTGACATCATCTCGGCTTCCGAACCTGAGCTGCGTCACCCGGACCACCACCCATAACTCCGTGGTCCCAGGGACTTCTCCGCTATTCCCGTGTGCAAGGACTGTTCTGCTGTTTCTAGTGTTCCAGCTGCCGGACTCTTTCCTACCATCTAGGAGTTCGGTCCAGTGGATCCACCTCCTGGGCCTGCCCGTACACCTGGCCGTGACAGTAAGATCAGGCCATGGATCCCGCTGCAGCACTATTGGCCCTGCAAGAGGAACTCCAACGCCAGCGTGAAGTCCAGACCCGCATGCTGCAATTTATGACCTCCGTGGACACCCGCCTGTACACGTTACAAGCATCAATGACGCCTGCGGCAACCAGGTCCCCCACTAGGCAATCCACGGCTCCCGCACCAGTGGCAGCCGCGTCGGATGCCTCCCGACTCCGTTTGGCGTCACCACCTCGTTATGCTGGAGATCCCAAGACCTGCAGGGGCTTCATAAACCAATGTTCCCTTCATTTCACGCAGCTGCCACATCTGTTCGCCTCCGACCAAGCCAAGGTCGCCTTTATAATGTCTCACCTGGAGGGCGAGTCACTGGCGTGGATGAACCCCTTGTGGGAGAAGGAGGACCCCATGACCAAGGATCTTCAAGAGTTCCTGCAGGCCTTTCGCAGTACCTTTGACGAGCCGGGACGCGCCTCTGCGTCTGCTTCATCACTTCTCCGCCTACGTCAAGGAACACTGACGGTGGGCCAATACGCCATCCGTTTCCGCACTTTGGCTTCTGAACTCGGGTGGAATAATGAGGCCCTGACAGCCGCCTTCTGGGAAGGACTTTCGAGTCGCATCAAAGATGAGTTGGCGGGTCGTGACGTGCCCTCCACCCTAGATGCCCTGATTGCCCTAGCAACTCGTGTGGACATTCGTTTTCAGGAGCGCTCCAAAGAGCTGTCTCGGGAGAGACGTCCGGTACGACATTCCCCTCCTCCACAGAAGCCCTCCGTATCGCAGTCATCAACAGCTGGGATTCCCGTCCACGAGCCCATGCAGATCGACCGAGTACGGCAATCTGAACAACGTCGAGCAGAGCGGCTCGCCAAGGGCCTCTGCTTTTACTGCGGAGAGGACACTCACCTCCTACGCTCCTGTCCGGAAAGGCCGGGAAACTCCAAAGCCTAGGGTTGGTAGGAGAGGCCACCCTAGGTGCTGGGACTCTCTCAGACCCGGTTATGTGGACTGTGCAAGTGTCAACGGGAGAGACGCGCTTCACGGCTGAGGCATACCTCGACTCTGGAGCAGCAGGCAATTTCATCCAGCAGGCCACGGTGGACAAGTACCAGCTGCCTGTTACTCTACTCGAGAAGCCCCTAGTGATTGCCTCTGTGGATGGGAGACCCCTCTCTGATACCATCTCCTGGGTCACCAGACCGGTCGAACTGCGTATCGGTGCCCTGCACACCGAGAACATCACTCTCTACGTCCTTCCACACATGTCCCACCAGATCCTGCTGGGACTTCCCTGGTTGCGGACACACGAACCATCAGTCAGCTGGGGTACTGGCGAAATCACGCGATGGGGTTCTGCTTGTCATGAGAAGTGTCTGAAGTCCATACAACCTATCCGACGACCTCCGGTTCCAGAGAACCTACCGGAACTGCCCTCGGCCTATTGGTCCTTCGCAGACGTTTTTGACAAGGAGTCTGAGGTACTTCCGCCACACCGTCCCTACGATTGTGCCATCGACCTGCTCCCAGGAACAACACCACCTCGAGGACGGATATATCCGTTGTCTCCGGCCGAAACCAGGGCCATGTCTACCTACATCACAGAGAGCCTGGCAAAAGGATTCATCCGGAGATCCTCCTCTCCTGCGGGAACAGGCTTCTTCTTCGTGAAGAAGAAAGAGGGTGACCTACGCCCATGCATCGACTACCGGGGTCTCAATCAGATCACTGTCAAAAACAAGTACCCTCTGCCGCTCATCCCCGAATTGTTCGACCGGCTCAGAGGAGCCCGTGTGTTCACCAAGCTGGATCTTCGTGGTGCCTACAACCTAGTTCGTATCCGCTCTGGGGACGAATGGAAGACCGCGTTTAATACTCGCGATGGGCACTATGAATACTGCGTGATGCCCTTCGGCCTGTGTAACGCACCAGCAGTCTTCCAAGAATTGGTGAACGACATATTCCGGGACCTCCTCTACGTCTGTGTCGTAGTTTATCTGGATGACATCCTTATCTTCTCTCCGGACCTCCAGACCCATAGAGAGAACGTACAGCTGGTTCTGCAAAGACTGAGGGAGAATCGTCTTTACGCCAAATATGAGAAGTGCGTCTTTGAGCAGTCTTCTCTCCCTTTCCTGGGATACATCATCTCGGGCACTGGACTGCAGATGGATCCAAAGAAGGTCTCCTCCATACTCAACTGGCCTCCTCCTTTTGGACTGAAGGCAATCCAACGGTTCCTGGGATTCGCCAACTACTACCGCCAGTTTATCCCTCACTTCTCTGCCCTGACTGCTCCTCTATCCGCTTTGACCAAAAAGGAGGCTAATCCAAAGGACTGGTCACCTGCGGCCGACGCCGCGTTTTGCTCCCTGAAGCGAGCATTTGCCTCCGCTCCTGTACTCCACCGTCCGGAGTTAAACCGCCAGTTCACCTTGGAAGTGGATGCCTCCTCCTCGGGGGCTGGAGCAGTGCTCATGCAGAAATCCTCCTCCGGCAAGATGGTGACTTGCGGTTTCTTCTCCAAGAGCTTCTCCGCGCCGGAACGTAATTACACCATCGGTGACCGAGAACTATTGGCGGTCAAACTGGCTCTGGAGGAGTGGCGCTACCTCCTGGAAGGAGCAGTGTACCCCGTGATAATCTACACGGACCACAAGAACCTGGAATACCTGCGGTCCGCTCAGCGACTGAACCCACGGCAAGCCAGGTGGTCCTTATTCTTTGCCAGGTTTGACTTCCAGCTCCATTTCAGACCCGCGGACAAGAATGTACGCGCTGATGCCTTGTCTAGGTCTTTCGTGCCCATGGAGCAGGAGGAAGAGACTACCCAACCTATCATCCCTCCTAGCAAGATTATTCCGGTGGCCCCTGTCACTCTGGCCCAGATACCGCCCGGGAAGACCTATGTCTCTGAGACTGACAGGCAAAAAGTGTTACACTGGGGTCATGCCTCCAAAACAGCCGGTCATGCAGGCCAGAAGAGAACATGGGGTGCGATTGTACGCCATTACTGGTGGCCATCCCTTCGCACGGACGTCGCTGCTTATGTCTCTGCCTGCTCCTCTTGTGCCAGGAACAAGACGCCCAAACACCTGCCCTATGGCCGTCTTCTGCCTCTGCCTATACCCTCAGTTCCGTGGCAACACATAGCGATGGATTTTATTACGGACTTGCCATTATCCTCCGGACACACAGTCATATGGGTCGTGGTGGACCGGTTCTCCAAAATGGCTCACTTCGTCCCTATGGCCGGACTGCCCTCTGCTCAGGAACTCGCGGAAGCCTATATACATCACATCTTCCGCTTGCATGGCTTTCCATCCCACATCGTGTCCGACAGAGGAACTCAGTTCACCTCCCGCTTCTGGAGGGCGCTCTGCAAGCATCTGGGAGTGACTCTGGACTTTTCTTCTGCTTACCATCCTCAGTCTAATGGCCAAGTGGAGAGGGTCAATCAAATCTTGACATCCTTCTTACGTCACTATGTCAACGCCCATCACGACGACTGGTCCACGCTTCTGCCTTGGGCTGAATTCTCACATAACCACCATATCAGTGAGTCGTCCTCCAAATCTCCCTTCCATGTCGTTTACGGACTTCAGCCCTCCGTTCCATTGCCTATATCCCCTTCTTCGGATGTCCCTGCGGCTGATACTGTAGCCCGTGACTTCGCTACCATTTGGGACTCTGTCAAGGCGTCCCTTGGACGCGCTTCCCAGCGGATGAAGAAACACGCTGACAAGAGGCGTCTGGACCCTCCGTGTTTCTCTCCTGGTGACCTGGTCTGGCTTGCTTCCCAGTACATCCGATTGAAGATACCTTCCTACAAGCTGGGTCCTCGCTACATCGGGCCGTTTAAGGTCCTCAGCAAGATCAATGAGGTCTCCTACAAGCTACAGCTCCCGGCCACGATGAGGATTCCCAACTCTTTCCACGTCTCCCTGCTCAAGCCGGTCGTCCTTGGTCCCTTCTCCGCTGCTGCCAGTCCGGCTCCTCCACCTATTGCCGATGACGACATCTATGCGGTAAGGGATATCGTGGCCATGAAGACCGTTCGAGGTCGTCAGTTCTTCCTGGTGGACTGGGAGGGGTATGGTCCTGAGGATAGGTCCTGGGAGCCCAGGCAGAACGTGGGCACTCCTCTGATCCGTGCCTTCATGTCCCGGTTGCGGGGAGGGGGGCGTGGGGGGGGGGGTACTGTCACGCTCCCCGGGTCCTTGGCTTCCCTCCCCGGGTCCTCTGCTCCGCTCCCCGGGTCCTCAGCCCCGCTCCCCGGCTCACCTGCCACGCTCCCCGCTCTCCAGCCTCCGGTCCCCGTCCTTCCCAGGCCCCCTGGTCCCCGATCGCGGCGCCCGACGGCTTCCCAGGCCCTGGCCGGCTCCCCTGTGTCCTCTTCTCAGCCTCCTTCCCTGGCTTCTGGCACCCGGGCTGCGCGCATGCGCATTAGGGCGCGCGCGCGGTCACTGACCCTTTCTTAAAGGGCCAGCGTCCATTAACAGGTAATGAGGCTAATCAGCTACAGGGTATAAAGGGGTGTATTGTCCAAGGGGGCGGGGCCTGATCTTCGTGTTCCCTAAGTTAGGAGTCAGGTCTCCTGGTGTTTCAGTGCATGTACTCACCTATCTCTCTTTGTAGAGCCGTGCTTGCCTCGCCATCCAGTCTGCCGTATCCTGAACCCCGAACGCTGTCCTTCTGCCATCCTGACAGTCCGCACCATCTCGGATCCCTGCGGTGACCCGTCATCTTGCTCCCAAGGTTCCGGACCCCGCCTGACATCATCTCGGCTTCCGAACCTGAGCTGCGTCACCCGGACCACCACCCATAACTCCGTGGTCCCAGGGACTTCTCCGCTATTCCCGTGTGCAAGGACTGTTCTGCTGTTTCTAGTGTTCCAGCTGCCGGACTCTTTCCTACCATCTAGGAGTTCGGTCCAGTGGATCCACCTCCTGGGCCTGCCCGTACACCTGGCCGTGACAATATTAAATGGAAGTAAACTCGGGACTACAGAACAGGAGAAGGACTTGGGTATTCTCATTACAAAGAAGCTGAGCGGCAGCACTTAATGTCAAGCAGCAGCTGCAAAAGCAAACAAGATTCTAGGGTGTATAAAAAGAGAGATTAGATGCCGCGATCCCAACGTATTATTACCCCTCTATAAGTCACTTGTAAGGCCTCATATGGAATATGGGATCCAGTTTTGGACTCCACATTTTAAAAAGGACATTCAGAAGTTAGAGTCAGTTCAAAGGCAGGCAACTAGACTACTACAAGGAATGGAAGGCCTCCGATATGATGAAAGGTTGATAAAGTTAGATATGTTTAGCTTAGAAAAAAGACTTCTCAGAGGAGATCTCATTTATATGTATAAATATATGTGTGGTCAATATAAAGGACTGGCACATGACTTATTTCTTCCGAAGACAATACTAAGGACCAGGGGGCACTCACTGCGAGTGGAAGAAAAGCGATTCCGACAGCTAAATAGGAAAGGGTTCTTTACAGTTAGAGCAGTCAGACTGTGGAATACCCTACCACAAGAGGTAGTTATGGCAGATACTATAACAGCTTTCAAAAAAGGGCTGGATGATTTCCTCAGTACACACAACATTGTTGGTTATAAATGACTTAGTGACCAAATGTAGGAAGGTTGAACTAGATGGACCTAGGTCTTTTTTCAACCTTAGTAACTATGTAACTATGTAAAACTATGTAACTATGTTGTGTGCGCAATCACTAGGATTATGGGAATTAATGTAGAGTCAGTTTCACACTTCTCTGTGTTGGTAGGCTCTTTGCTTCGGTTGCGAGAAGTTGTGAGTTCGACTCTGAGGCAACGCCCATGGAATTTTTATGGCTGCATGTAATTGCCTAGTCCAATGGACTGTGTTGCCTATGATTTTCCATTGGATTGATAGGCCAGGTACTGTCTTTTGCTTTTGTTTGGCCATGTTGTTTGCGCAGTCACTAGGATTATGGGAATTATTGTAGAGTCAGTTTACCACTTTTCTGTGTTGGTGTAGTGGTAGGCTCTTTGCTTGGGCTGCGAGAGGTTGTGGGTTCGAATCTGAGGCAAGGCCCATGAACTTTGTATGGCTGCATGTAATTGCCTAGTCCAATGGACTGTGTTGCCTATGAGTTTCTATTGGATTGATAGGAGAGGTACTGTCTTTTGCTTTTGTTTGGCCATGTTGTGTGTGCAGTCGGTAGGATTATGTGAATTAATGTAGAATCAGTTTCCCACTTCTCTGTGTTGGTGCAGTGGTAGGCTCTTTGCTTGGGCTGCGAGAGGTTGTGGGTTTGACTCTGAGGCAACGCCCATGGAATTTGTATGGCTGCATGTAAATGTCTTGTCCAATGGACTGTGTTGCCTATGAGTTTCCATTGGATTGATAGGGCAGGTTTTGTCTTTTGCTTTTGTTTGGCCATATTTTGTGCGCAGTCACTAGGATTATGTGAATTAATGTAGAATCAGTTTCCCACTTCTCTGTGTTGGTGTAGTGGTAGGCTCTTTGCTTGGGCTGGGAGAGGTTGTGGGTTTGACTCTGAGGCAAAGCCCATGGACGTTATATGGCTGCATGTAATTGCTTAGTCCAATGGACTGTGTTGCCAATGAGTTTCCATTGGATTGATAGGCCAGGTACAGTCTTTTGCTTTTGTTTGGCCATGTTGTGTGCGCAGTCACTAGGATTATGTGAATTATTGTAGAATCAGATTCCCACTTTTCTGTGTTGGTATAGTGGTAGGCTCTTTCCTTGGGCTACAAGAGGTTGGGGGTTCGACTCTGAGGCAAGGCCCATGGACTTTGTATGGTTGCATGTAAATGCCTAGTCCAATGGACTGAGTTGCATTTGATTTTCCATTGGATTGATAGGCCAGGTACTGTCTTTTGCTTTTGTTTGGCCATGTTGTGTGCGCAGTCACTAGGATTATGTGAATTAATGTAGAGTCCTTCTCCCACTTCTCTGTGTTGGTGTGGTGGTAGGCTCTTTGCTTTGGCTACGAGAGGTTGAGGGTTCGACTCTGAGGCAAGGCCCATGGACTTTGTATGGCTGCATGTAATTGTCTAGTCCGAAGGACTGTGTTGCCTATGAGTTTCCATTGGATTGATAAGCCAGGTACTGTCTTTTGCTTTTGTTTGGCCATGTTGTGTGCGCAGTCACTAGGATTATGTGAATTAATGTAGAGTCAGTTTCCCACTTCTCTGTGTTGGTGCAGTGGTAGGTTCTTTGCTTGGGTTGTAAGAAGTTGTGAGTTTGACTCTGAGGCAAGGCCCATGGACTTTGTGTGGCTGCATGTAATTGCCTAGTCCAATGGACTGAGTTGCATTTGATTTTCCATTGGATTGATAGGCCAGGTACTGTCTTTTGCTTTTGTTTGGCCATGTTGTGTGCGCAGTCACTAGGATTATGTGAATTAATGTAGAGTCCTTCTCCCACTTCTCTGTGTTGGTGTGGTGGTAGGCTCTTTGCTTTGGCTACGAGAGGTTGAGGGTTCGACTCTGAGGCAAGGCCCATGGACTTTGTATGGCTGCATGTAATTGCCTAGTCCAATGGACTGTGTTGCCTGTGAGTTTCCATTGGATTGATAGGCCAGGTACTGTCTTTTGCTTTCGTTTAACCATGTTGTGTGCGCAGTCACTAGGATTATGGGAATTAATGTAGAGTCAGTTTCACACTTCTCTGTGTTGGTGCAGTGGCAGGCTCTTTGCTTGGGCTGCGAGAGGTTGTGGGTTTGACTCTGAGGCAACGCCCATAGAATTTGTATGGCTGCATGTAAATGCTTTGTCCAATGGACTGTGTTGCCTATGAGTTTCCATTGGATTGATAGGCCAGGTACTGTCTTTTTCTTTTGTTTGGCCATGTTGTGTGCGCAGTCACTAGGATTATGTGAATTAATGTAGAATCAGTTACCCACTTCTCTGTGTTGGTGTAGTTGTAGGCTCTTTCCTTGGGCTACAAGAAGTTGTGGGTTTGACTTTGAGGCAAGGCTCATGGACTTTGTATGGCTGCATGTAATTGCCTAGTCCAATGGACTATATTGCCTGTGAGTTTCCATTGGATTGATAGGCCAGGTACCGTCTTTTGATTTTGTTTGGCCATGTTGTGTGCACAGTCACTAGGATTATGTGAATTAATGTAGAATCAGTTTCCCACTTCTCTGTGTTGGTGTAGTGGTAGGCTCTTTGCTTGGGCTGGGAGAGGTTGTGGGTTTGACTCTGAGGCAAAGCCCATGGACGTTATATGACTGCAAGTAATTGCTTAGTCCAATGGACTGTGTTGCCTATGAGTTTCCATTGGATTGATAGGCCAGGAACAGTCTTTTGCTTTTGTTTGGCCATGTTGTGTGCGCAGTCACTAGGATTATGTGAATTATTGTAGAATCAGTTTCCCAGTTCTCTGTGTTGGTGTAGTGGTAGGCTCTTTGTTTGGGCTGAGAGAGGTTGTGGGTTTGACACTGAGGCAAGGCCTATGGACTTTGTATGGCTGCATGTAATTGCCTAGTCCAATGGACTGTGTTGCATTTGAGTTTCCATTGGATTGATAGGCCAGGTACTGTCTTTTTCTTTTGTTTGGCCATGTTGTGTGCGCAGTCACTAGGATTATGTGAATTAATGTAGAATCAGTTACCCACTTCTCTGTGTTGGTGTAGTTGTAGGCTCTTTCCTTGGGCTACAAGAAGTTGTGGGTTTGACTTTGAGGCAAGGCTCATGGACTTTGTATGGCTGCATGTAATTGCCTAGTCCAATGGACTATATTGCCTGTGAGTTTCCATTGGATTGATAGGCCAGGTACCGTCTTTTGATTTTGTTTGGCCATGTTGTGTGCACAGTCACTAGGATTATGTGAATTAATGTAGAGTTCTTCTCCCACTTCTCTGTGTTGGTGTGGTGGTAGGCTCTTTGCTTTGGCGACGAGAGGTTGTGGGTTCGACTCTGAGGCAAGGCACATTGACTTTGTATGGCTGCATGTAATTGCCTAGTCCAATGGACTGTGTTGCCTATGAGTTTCCATTGGATTGATAGGCCAGGTACTGTCTTTTGCTTTCGTTTAACCATTTTGTGTGCGCAGTCACTAGGATTATGGGAATTAATGTAGAGTCAGTTTCACACTTCTCTGTGTTGGTAGGCTCTTTGCTTCGGCTGCGAGAAGTTGTGAGTTCGACACTGAGGCAACGCCCATGGACTTTTTATGGCTGCATGTAATTGCCTAGTCCAATGGACTGTGTTGCCTATCATTTTCCATTGGATTGATAGGCCAGGTACTGTCTTTTGCTTTTGTTTGGCCATGTTGTTTGCGCAGTCACTAGGATTATGGGAATTATTGTAGAATCAGTTTACCACTTCTCTGTGTTCGTGTGGTGGTAGGCTCTTTGCTTTGGCGACGAGAGGTTGTGGGTTCGACTCTGAGACAAAGCCCATGGACTTTGTATGGCTGCATGTAATTGCCTAGTCCAATGGACTATGTTGCCTATGAGTTTCCATTGGATTGATAGGTCAGGTACTGTATTTTGCTTTCGTTTAACCATGTTGTGTGCGGAGTCACTAGGATTATGGGAATTAATGTAGAGTCAGTTTCACACTTCTCTGTGTTGGTAGGCTCTTTGCTTCGGCTGCGAGAAGTTGTGAGTTCTACACTGAGGCAACGCCCATGGACTTTTTATGGCTGCATGTAATTGCCTAGTCCAATGGACTGTGTTGCCTATGATTTTCCATTGGATTGATAGGCCAGGTACTGTCTTTTGCTTTTGTTTGGCCATGTTGTTTGCGCAGTCACTAGGATTATGGGAATTATTGTAGAATCAGTTTACCACTTCTCTGTGTTGGTGTAGTGGTAGGCTCTTTGCTTGGGCTACGAGAGGTTGTGGGTTCGAATCTGAGGCAAGGCCCATGGACTTTGTATGGCTGCATGTAATTGCCTAGTCCAATGGACTGTGTTGCCTATGAGTTTCTATTGGATTGATAGGAGAGGTACTGTCTTTTGCTTTTGTTTGGCCATGTTGTGTGTGCAGTCGGTAGGATTATGTGAATTAATGTAGAATCAGTTTCCCACTTCTCTGTGTTGGTGCAGTGGTAGGCTCTTTGCTTGGGCTGCGAGAGATTGTGGGTTTGACTCTGAGGCAACGCCCATGGAATTTGTATGGCTGCATGTAAATGTCTTGTCCAATGGACTGTGTTGCCTATGAGTTTCCGTTGGATTGATAGGGCAGGTACTGTCTTTTGCTTTTGTTTGGCCATATTGTGTGCGCAGTCACTAGGATTATGTGAATTAATGTAGAATCAGTTTCTCACTTCTCTGTGTTGGTGTAGTGGTAGGCTCTTTCCTTGGGCTACAAGAAGTTGTGGGTTCGACTCTGAGGCAAAGCTCATGGACTTTGTATGGCTGCATGTAATTGCATAGTCCAATGGACTGTGTTGCCAATGAGTTTCCATTGGATTGATAGGCCAGGTACAGTCTTTTGCTTTTGTTTCGCCATGTTGTGTGCGCAGTCACTAGGATTATGTGAATTAATATAGAGTCAGTTTCCTACTTCTCTGTGTTGGTATAGTGGTAGAATCTTTGCTTGGGCTGTGAGAGGTTGTGGGTTAGACTCTGAGGCAAGGCCCCTGGACATTTTATGGCTGCATGTAATTGCCTAGTCCAATGGACCGTGTTGCCTTTGAGTTTCCATTGGATTGATAGGCCAGGTACTGTCTTTTGCTTTTGTTTGGCCATGTTGTGTGCGCAGTCACCAGGATTATGTGAAGTAATGTAGAGTCTGTTTCCCACTACTCTGTGTTGGTGTAGTGGTAGGCTCTTTGCTTGGGCTCTGAGAAATTGTGAGTTCGACTTTGAGGCAAGGCCCATGGACTTTGTATGGCTGCATGTAATAGCCTAGTCAAATAGACTGTGTTTCCTATGAGATTCTATCGGATTGGTAGGCCAGGTACTGTTTTTTGCTTTTGTTTGGCCATGTTGTGTGCGCAGTCACTAGGATTATGTGTATTAATGTAGAGTCAGTTTTCCACTACTCTTTGTTGGTGTAGTGGTATGCTCTTTGCTTTGGCTACGAGAGGTTGTGGGTTTGATTCTGAGGCAAGGCCTATGGACTTTGTATGGCTGCATGTAATTGCCTAGTCCAATGGACTGTGATACCTATGAGTTTCCATTGGATTGATAGGCCAGGTACTGTCTTTTGCTTTTGTTTGGCCATACCACTCTATAATTAGGCGGACAGACAGGGTCATCTGTCGCCGAGACCATGAATGCCGAAGATTGTGTTGTCTGCCGGGTGCTCGGGTTCGGCATATTGTGGATCGGATAGACAGATTGCTGGGTGGGGCTGGGGAAAACCAAGCGGTCATAGTGCACATTGGTACTAATGACAAAGTTAGAGGCAGGTGGAAGGTACTTAAAAATGATTACAGGGAACTTGGAGAGAAGCTGAAGTCCAGGACCTCCAAGGTGAAGTTTTCAGAAATACTACCGGTGCCACGAGCGTCACTAGAAAGACAGCGGGAGCTTAGGGAAATAAACACGTGGCTTAGAAATTGGTGCAGAAAGGAAGGGTTCGGGTTCATGGAGAACTGGGCTGACTTCTCAGTCGACTACAGGCTCTACGGTAGGGACGGGCTGCACCTCAATGGGGAAGGTGCAGCTGTGCTGGGGGAGAAAATGGTCAGATGGATGGATGAGCTTTTAAACTAGGATCTGGGGGGAGGGAGGGTAGTGGAGCAAAAAAGGGGATAGATAGAGCAGATAGAGACAGTGAGATGGTAGGGGTCAATGAAGGATTAGGGGGACATGCAAGGAACGTAGGGAGGCTAGGAGTAATAAAGGTGTTAATAGGATTAAATGTCTACCGGCAAATGCAAAAAGTCTTGCAAACAAAATGAATGAATTGGAGACTCTTATGTTAACAAAGGATTATGATGTGGTGGGCATTACGGAAACCGGCTGGATGAAAGTCATGACTGGGTGACAAACATACAGGGTTATAGTACATTTAGGAGGGACAGGAAAGACAAAAAAGGTGCTGGGGTGTGTATATTTATCAAATCTAACCTAAAACCTGTGTTGAATGATGACATTGGGGGGAACTGCAACAATGTAGAGTCAGTATGGGTAAATGTACATGGGGAGGAGAATAATGGAAAAATGCTAATTGGAGTTTGCTATAAGCCTCCTAACATACTTGAACAAATAGAGGGTGAAATACTGGAACAAATTGAAAAGGCAGCTAATAATAATAATAATCGGGTTCTTATTATGGGGGATTTCAACTATCCAGACATACAGTGGGACATAGAATCTTCTGGTTGTGCTAAAAGCTGTAAATTCTTATCTACCATTCAAGTCCATTTCCTCTCTCAGATGGTAGATGAACCGACGAAGGGAAATAATTTGCTAGATTTGGTCCTGTCAAATAGACCGGATATAATTTCAGATCTACAGGTCCGGGAGCACTTGGGCACCAGCGATCATAATATGGTAAGCTTCAACGTAATATTCAATAAAACATTTCAAAGGGGAAATGCTAAAACCTGGAATTTTAGGATAGCTGATTTCAATAAATTAAGGGAAGAGCTTAAATGTGTAGATTGGGACAAAGTCATGGTAACTGGGGATACTGAACATAAGTGGGGAAAGTTTATGGATATATTGCTAGAGTCCTGTAAAAAACTTATACCCTCTGGTAATAAAACGTCCCGGAATAAAAAGAAACCACTATGGATAAATAAGACTGTACAAAGTATAAAAAAACAAAAACAAAGGGCGTTTAAAATCTTGAAGGCTGAGAATACAGAAATAGCATTGCAGGAGTATAAAGATATCAATAGGCAATGCAAAAAAGAAATCAAACAAGCAAAACTAGCTACTGAAACAAAAATCGCCAATGACATTAAAATAAATCCCAAAATCTTTTCTAAATACATTAATGCCAAAAGGAAAACAAAGGATAGTATTGGCCCCTTAAAATATAATAACAAGTTAGTTATAGAGGACAAACAAAAGACTGAGATATTAAATAGGCATTTCTCATCTGTGTTCACCAAGGAACTGACTGTACCAGGCATCATTCAACAAGTGAAAAATCAAAGTTCACCACCCGATATAATTAATTTAACACAAGAAGAAGTACGCCTATGTCTGAGTAAATTAAACATTGACAAATCCCCAGGGCCAGATGGCATTCATCCACGAATATTGAGGGAATTGAGCTCCGTAATTGACAGACCGCTGTATCTCATCTTTTTAGACTCGCTTGTAACAGGGTTGGTGCCTCAGGATTGGAGGATTGCTGATGTGGTACCGATATTTAAGAAAGGTAAGAGGGTAGATCCAGGCAACTACCGTCCAGTAAGCCTGACATCAGTAGTATGCAAAGTTTTTGAGGGCATTTTAAGGGATGACATGCAAAAATATGTTGCAGAAAATAATATAATAACTGACAGACAGCATGGATTCATGAAAGATAAGTCGTGTCTAACCAACCTGTTGGGGTTCTATGAGGGGGTAAGTGCAAACCTGGATATTGGAAATGCAGCTGATGTGATTTATTTGGACTTTGCAAAGGCATTTGATACTGTACCACATAATAGGCTTATACTAAAGCTCCAGAAGCAAGGACTGGGGGAAACTATATGCAACTGGGTAAGGAATTGGCTAAAAGATAGGAAACAAAGAGTAGTCATAAATGGAACATTCTCTAAATGGGCCATAGTCAGCAGTGGGGTGCCGCAGGGATCTGTGCTAGGACCAATTTTTTTTCGTTTAATATTTCTTTATTGTTTTCAAGAAAAATTATATAACAATGCATGAATATATATAATTTTGTAGTGCCCGGTTTTACAGAATATGGAAAAGTTGCAGTTTGGTCTGGGCATTTAAATCTTATACAGCATATACTACAGTGAACTTTATCGTAGGTCTTACAAGAAAAATTCTTCATAACATCCTTAATGACATCTTATCCCAAGTATATATCAATCGTTTATCTTTTGTTCTATTTAATATGTAGATGCCAATATCATTCTGTATAATCTTGCCATTTATTTCAACAAGTAAACCTATGTACACTAATTAGATAAGCAAGAGAAGGAAAAGAGGGGAAAGAAAGAAAAGCAAGGGATGAAAGGAGAAGAAGAGGGAGAAAGAGAAGAGAAAGAAGGAAAACACGAGAAAGAGAGAAGGGGAGATTCTGTAGGGTTCTGTAACGTGGCACCATGCCATCCTCTCATCAGGAGGGCCACTTCGCCCCGCCAAACATCAGTGTGGCAGCGTGCCCGTGTGTAACCAGGATTGGAATTGTTGTGTTTCTCTGAATTGAAGCCACGGATACCAGGTGGAAAAGCATAGTGAGTCTCTCCCTTCAACAAATGCTCTTATCTCTTCCAAACGTCTCAGGGCATCCATAGCCCCCACCCAGTCTGCTCTTCTCAATGTATAGGTGGACCTCCAATGTTTCGGTATGATCTGTCTCATTGAGATCATGAAGTATGAGAGCAGACCTCTCTTCGCCTTAGAGATTGCCCCCCCGTACATTGAGAAGAGTGCCACTTCCGGCGAGGGTGTCACTCCCACTTGATGTAAATGATTATAGAGAGCAAAGACGTCTTCCCATAATCCCTGGATCCCTGGACAAGACCACCAAACATGCAGCATTGTGCCCACCGAGGTCTGACACCTCCAGCAAGTGTCTGAGACCTCTGGAAACATTCTGTGGAGCCTGGCGGGTGTTCTGTACCACCGTGCGAGGATTTTATAGTTGAGTTCCTGCATTCTACATGAGATGGTGGATTTGTGTGTTAGGTTAAATGACTTATACCACTGTTCTTTGGAAAAAGTCTTTCTCAGTTCTGACTGCCATTGCCCTACATACTCGGGCAGGTCCCCCCCCGTCCCTCCAGAGACTGTTATGTTGTAGATTATCGAGACTGTGTGGGGAGGTGTTTCTCGAAGAAAAACATAGTCTGTCAAATGGAGTCAAGTCCTTATGCATCTCAGATCTCGGAGACAGAGAGTCTACAAAGCTACGTAGTTGTAAGTATTGAAACCAATGACTTGGCTCTCTTGGCCGGTCATCTAGCAAGGACAACAGTGGTCTGCAACCCTGTTGAGTAATGACATCTTTAACACGTGGGATCCCTCCCGTTGGCATTGAAATCAAGCTGGGATGGATTTCGTGAAGCCAGCATTGGAATGCAGGGTTGCCCACCAGTGGTGTCATAGGGCCTGGTTCCCCTGTCAGCCTATATCACCTATTGGCCCTCCTCCATGCAGTAGCCAGAGACAAGAGAATCGGGGAAATTCCCAGGGTCTCCAAGTTGATTCTAGATGATAACCAGAAGATTCCCTGCGTCATGGTTGCGTGTAGATCACATTCAATCTCTACCCACAATTTTCTGTCCCTGTTATGGAGGAGATCCAGTATGCAATTGCCCACCGACGCCGCATGGTACGCTTTAAAATCAGGTAGCCCCACCCCTCCGCCCCAGCGAGACCTGTTCAACATGGAGTATTTCAGTCGGGGTCTGGTACCTCGCCATACAAAATTGCTGATCATCTTTTTTAACTTGAGGAAGAAGTTTTCTCCTAGATTCAATGGGATTGTTTGGAACATATATAGTATTTTGGGTAGGACATCCATTTTAATTGTATTGACTCTGCCAAACCACGAGATGGGGAGGTTATGCCAAGCCGTGAGGTCTTTTTGTATGTTTTTTAAAAGGTCTGGAAAATTATGTTCATATAGGTCTTGGTGTTTAGAAGGTATCCTGATCCCCAAATATTTTATGCAATTGCTGTTCCACTTAAAGGGAAAAACGGGTTTGAGGGCATCCTCTTCCACCGACGATAGCGATACGTTTAGGATCTCTGTTTTTTGTAGGTTTACTTTAAAGTTGGAGAGTCCACCAAAAGTCTCAAACTCCTGTAGTATGGCGGGTAAGCTAATCCTTGGTTGTGTCACATATATCAGGAGGTCATCTGCAAACAGTGCCAGTTTATGAGATGTTGGTCCTATCTGTAACCCCTTTATCGAGGGGTTTTTCCTAAGCGCGTTTGCCAGGGATTCCATTACCAAAATGTATAGGTATGGTGATAGAGGGCATCCCTGTCTGGTGCCATTTCCAATATTGAATGGGGTTGACAGGCGTCCGTTCACACCCACTTGTGCCGTTGGTTCACAGTATAGGGCCTTTACCCATTGTAGTAAGCGCGAACGGACGCCAATTCCCTGCAGCGTGGCTTCTAAAAAGCCCCAATGGACTCTGTCAAATGCTTTTTCGGCATCGACTGTCAAGAGGCACATTGGGGTTTGGCGTTGTCGGGCTTGGGCTACCAAAGACAGGGTTCTGATTGTATTATCACGCGCCTCCCTCCCTGGAACAAATCCTACCTGGTCTTTGTGTATCAGCTTGGGAATGTAGGGGCCTAATCTCAAAGCTATCATTTTAGAGTATAATTTAATATCCACGTTTATTAATGAGATAGGTCTGTAATTGGCGCAAGTTAGTGGATCTCTGCCAGGTTTTGGGATTACTGTTATTCGGGCTTGAAGTGTCTGTTTAGGGAACTGGCATGTTTTTGTTATGGAGTTAAAGGCTTTCAACATTATAGAGCTACAGGCTTCTCCACATATTTTGTAGAACCGGGGGGTAAACCCGTCGGGGCCAGGACTTTTGCCAACTTTAAGGGCTTTAATAGCATCGCCTAGTTCAGTGTCTGAGAAATCCTCTTCTAGGCTCTCAGCCTCTGTATCCTCAAGAGGGTCTGGTGCATATTTATTGAGGTATTCTAAGATGTTATGGTGTCTCATGTCAGATAATGGGGCATGTGGAGTTGGGATGTTGTAAAGTTTTGCATAGTAGGTTCTAAATTCTTCTAGTATGTCAGGGGTGGAGTGGATCTGAGTTCCTGTCTGTGAGTTTAGCGAGAGTATTGGAGTTTGTGCATATCTGGGATGTAGGGTTCTGGCCAGTAATCGTCCAATTTTTATCTCCAAACTCAAAGATATTCCTGCGGAATTTATCCCTGGCACACAACGATTTTCGATCTAGTATGGATAATATTTGGTGACGAATGTTAGATGTTTCTATTTTGAGTATATCACTGGCTCTGGATTTATTTATCGTTTCTTTGTGGCCTAGCTGCAGCAGTAGTTCTTTTAGCTCTCTTGCACTTTCTTTTTTAATTCTGGATCCATGCGATATGCAAACCCCCCGAATCATACATTTTAACGCTTCCCATTTGACCGGGTCTGGTGTAGGATCTGCCGCATGATCTATTTTGAAATTTGCAATGGTCTTATGGATATCTTCCAGACACTGCTCATTTTTAAGTAGATTATCATTAAATCTCCCGGTGTGTCCCGTGTCCCCTCTGTCCCTTACCCCAATTTCCCTATACACTGGTGCGTGGTCCGACCAAAGGAAGACATCCATCGAGCAGCCCGGGGATTTGTCCAGCAAGTCATGGGATATGAAGATGTGATCTAATCTGGTGTAGCTGTTGTGTACTGTGGAATGAAAACTGTAGTCTCTGACTCCGGGATGTAGGACCCTCCAAAGATCAACTAATTTAAGGGATGTCAGTTCCCTTTTCAATCTACGTAGTGCCGAGGAGGGGATTGCGGACCTACCAGAGGACGAGTCCAGGACCGGGTCTAGAACGAGGTTGAAGTCTCCTCCCACGATGATACAGGTGCCACCCGCAAACTCCGCCAGCCCCCTCAAAGTCTCCAGTCCAAAGGATACCTGGTCTTGATTTGGAAAATAGATGTTAGCAATGGTATAGATGTTATTCAAAAAAGATATTTTAAGAAATAACCAGCGTCCCTCCTGATCAATAAGTGTGTCAAGGATTGTTGGCTGGAACGTTTTGTGGAAGGCAATGGAAACCCCGCATGCCTTCCGACTAGGGTGTGGGCCATGAAACCACGTCGGGTAATTTTTTGTTTTACATTTAGGTGTATTGGAAGCTATGAAGTGTGTCTCTTGGAATAGAGCTATTTTAACTCCCTTCCGATGTAGACGATATAAGATTTGACTCCTCTTTTTAGGTTTATTTAAATCTTTAGTATTGTAGGTGAAAAAGGTTAGGTGCGACATCACAGAAAAGAGTGGGAAGGGGATGGAAAGAGAGAAAAGAAAAGGAAAAAGAAGAAGAGAGGAATAGAAATAAGATAGTTGAGAAAGAAAAGAGGTAAGTAAGCTAAGTAGGACTAGATGGCCTACTGCTCCTGAGTATCTACTAGTAGACTATTGTCTAATGTGGCACTCTGCCACGTCCCTAATAGAGGTACGGGGAAGCCTACGGCACTTCAAGAGCTCCCCCGTCCCCACGACAGACCTCCACATGAAATATGAATAACAATCCACATATGCAATTTAATTATGATCAATAACTTTTCCTTCCCTCCCTCCTCCCAACCCCCGAATGTTTGATATATTTCAAATATAAAACATATGGCACCGGGAGAACACGGTACAACCAACTTAGAAAAATGTAATTAAACCAGAGCTCAATATCAGATCTAGATGAAGTGGAAGGGGAAAAGGGGAGAAGGGGAAAGACAACTGGGGAAAGAAGGATTATGTAACGCAGGGAATGATGCGAAGATAAAGGACCAGTGGGGAGAAGCAGGAAAAATTTGGGAGGCAGGAAAAAAAAAAAAAAAGTGGGGGAGGGGGTAAGAGAGTTGAATATGGTGTGTGCTAGAGAGTGATGAGAGTGTGGAGAATGTGGGAAGGTGGGAAGCGGGGAGAGAGAATAGGAAAAAAAAAAAGGTGGGGGAGGGGGTAAGAGTTGAATATGGTGTGTGCTAGAGAGTGATGAGAGTGTGGAGAATGTGGGAAGGTGGGAAGCGGGGAGAGAGAATAGGAAAAAAAAAAAAAAAAAGGGGGGGGGAGGAGATGGTATGATGGGAGAGGTGGGAAAAAGCATTGATATAGTTATGCTCTATAGATATGTAGGTAGATAAACAGTCAAATATAATCAACATGTATCTCGCCTCCTGGCTCCTCCAGTATGTTTCCTTCCTTTCTCTGGATGGTCAGCGATGATCAGCGATGTACATCTCGGGGGGATCCTCCAGCTCGTCTGTTCTGTACTTGTCGCCATTGCTCCCTTGGTGGTAAGGGTGTGAGACCTCCCGGAGTTGGCCAATCTGGCAGGCTGATCATAGGCAGTCCAAAAGTCCCTAAGAAATTAGGAAGATCTCCCAAGGACCGGAGGACTGCCGACTTCCCATTCTTCTTGGCTAGGAGTTGGAAAGGATATCCCCAGCGATATGGAATATCTTTATCTTTAAGGGACTGGAGTAGTGGTCTTAAGGCCTTACGTAGTTGTAGTGTTCTCCGTGATAGGTCTGGCAGTACAATCAAGGGTGTCCCTTTATATGTACCCGCTCCTTTCTCTCTGCATCTTTGTAGTATGGCCTCCTTTTCTTTATAGAAGTGGACCCGACATATCACATCTCTTGGTCTGGCCGGGTCAGGGGATTTGGGACCCAGGGATCTGTGGATGCGGTCCAGTTCTGTGTGTTGTTCTGGATCACGTTGGAGGAGACGGGTGAAGAATTTTTGTGCCCATTCGTCCAGCTGTGATGGTTCCACTGCCTCTGTGAGGCCTCTAATCCTTAAGTTATTACGGCGATGCCGGTTCTCGATATCATCTAAATGGGTCAAAATGTCCTGTATCTGGGCTGTGTGCT
This sequence comes from Anomaloglossus baeobatrachus, assembly GCF_048569485.1. Lineage (NCBI taxonomy): Eukaryota > Metazoa > Chordata > Amphibia > Anura > Aromobatidae > Anomaloglossus > Anomaloglossus baeobatrachus. The sequence continues at coordinate 386,983,345 of NC_134353.1, forward strand.
CTGATAGGACTTGTTGATGTGATTCTATATGGGAAAATATCTGTTCCTGCACCTCTTTTGTAGCTGCTACACGCTGGCCAATTTGTTTGATCTCTGATTGTATAGCAGCCATGTCCTGCTTGTGGGATTCCCTTAGTTTCCCCAGCAAAGAGTCCATTTCCTGCCTGGTTGGAATTGATCTTATATGTGCTTTCCAATCCCAATCTTCCTCTTGTACCTGTGACTGGTCTGGTTTATTCTTGTCTCTTTTGTTTCTGCTGGTGGAGGTATTTGAATTGGAGGGTCTTTGTTCTTTAGGTGATGTATGTTGTTGTGGTGGTTTTATTACAGGCTCCTCTCCGGGTGCTGCAGGTCTGCTTCCCATAGCTGCTGGAGTTTGTTGTAATATTGGGCTGGAGCCTTGCTCTGCCTGTAACTCCCCTGGAGATCGTTGTTGTGTCTGGGGCAAGGGGTTATCAGTATTCCCCTCTGTGGTGCCCAGCTTTAATGTGTCTGCATTTAGAGCTGTGCTGGCTGCCAGCACGTGTGGGGGCAGTGAGGTCGCTCCTCTGCATGTTTGCTGAGTGTTATCTCCTGTCTCAGTATCTGCCGGAGCCATCTTGGAGAGAGCAGCAGTGTCAGGCTGAGAGGCTGCAGCCCCAAAAAAGCGGCCGATATCAGCACCTTCTCCCTCCTGGATCTGTGTGCTCGTTGCCCGTCCTCTCCTGCGAGCCATTACCGTCCTGGAGCCCGGTTAGTGCCTGTGTTATTGGAGTTCTGCCGTGGGTCTGTGGGAGCTCCTTCTTTCTGTGTCTTAACACTCCATCGGCTAGCTCCGCCCCCCAGGACCAATTCTTTTTAATCTCTTTATTAATGACCTTGTGGATGGGATTTATAGTAAAGTGTCAGTCTTTGCTGATGACACCAAACTATGTAGGATATTAAAAACTGACCTTGATAGTATAATATTACAAAAAGATCTGGATAAGATGTCAGAATGGGCAGATACTTGGCAAATGAGATTTAATGTTAATAAATGTAAAGTAATGCACCTAGGACGGAGTAATCCTATAACTGCGTATACATTAAATGGAAGTAAACTCGGGACTACAGAACAGGAGAAGGACTTGGGTATTCTCATTACAAATAAGCTGAGCAGAAGCACTCAATGTCAAGCAGCAGCTGCAAAAGCAAACAAGATTCTAGGGTGTATAAAAAGAGAGATTAGATCCCGCGATCCCAACGTATTATTACCCCTCTATAAATCACTTGTAAGGCCACATCTGGAATATGGGATCCAGTTTTGGACTCCACATTTTAAAAAGGACATTCAGAAGTTAGAGTCAGTTCAAAGGCAGGCAACTAGACTACTACAAGGAATGGAAGGCCTCCGATATGATGAAAGGTTGAAAAAGTTAGATATGTTTATCTTAGAAAAAAGACTTCTCAGAGAAGATCTCATTTATATGTATAAATATATGTGTGGTCAATATAAAGGACTGGCACATGACTTATTTCTTCCGAAGACAATACTAAGGACCAGGGGGCACTCACTGCGAGTGGAAGAAAAGCGATTCCGACAGCTAAATAGGAAAGGGTTCATTACAGTTAGAGCAGTCAGACTGTGGAATACCCTACCACAAGAGGTAGTTATGGCAGATACTATAACAGCTTTCAAAAAAGGGCTGGATGATTTCCTCAGTACACACAACATTTTTGGTTATAAATGACTTAGTGACCAAATGTAGGAAGGTTGAACTAGATGGACCTACGTCTTTTTTCAACCTTAGTAACTATGTAACTATGTAAAACTATGTAACTATGTTGTGTGCGCAGTCACTAGGATTATGTGAATTAATGTAGAGTCAGCTTCCCACTTCTCTTTGTTGGTGTAGTGGAAGGCTCTTTGCTTTGGCTACGAGTGGTTATGGGATCGACTCTGAGGCAAGGCCCAAGGACTTTGTATGGCTGCCTGTAATTGCCTAGTCCAATGGACTGTGTTGCCTATGAGTTTCCATTGGATTGATTGGCCTGTTTTTATCTTTTGCTTTTGTTTGGCCATGTTGTGTGCGCAGTCACTAGGATTATGTGAATTAATGTAGAGTCAGTTTCCCACTTCTCTATGTTGGTATAGTGGTAGGCTCTTTGCTTGGGCTACAAGCGGTTGTGGGTTCGACTCTGGGGCAAGGCCCATGGGCTTTGTACGGCTGCATGCAATTATCTAGTCCAATGGACTGTGTTACCTATGACTTTCCATTGGATTGATAGGCCAGGTACTGTCTTTTGCTTTTGTTTTGCCATGTTGTGTGCGCAGTCACTAGGATTATGTGAATTAATGTAGATTCAGCTTCTCACTTCTTTGTGTTGGTGTAGTGGTAGGCTCTTTGCTTGTTTTCCAAAAGGTTGTGGGTTTGACTCTGAGGCAAGGCCCATGGACTTTGCATGGCTGCATGTAATTGCCTAGTCTAATGGACTGTGTTGTCTATGAGATTCTATTGGATTGATAGGCCAGGTACTGTATATTGCTTTTGTTTGGCCATGTTGTTTGCGCAGTCACTAGGATTATGTGAATTAATGTAGAGTCAGTTTCTCACTTCTCTGTGTTGGTGTATTGGTAGGCTCTATGCTTGGGCTACGAGAGGTTGAGGGTTTGACTCTGAGGCAAAGCCATTGGACTTTGTATGGCTGCATGTAATTGCCTAGTCCAATGGACTGTGTTGCCTATGAGTTTCTATTGGATTGATAGGCCAGGTACTGTCTTTTGCTTTTGTTTGGCCATGTTGTGTGCGCAGTCACTAGGATTATGTGAATTAATGTAGAACCAGTTTCCCACTTCTCTGTGTTGGTGTAGTGGTAGGCTCTTTGCTTGGGCTACGATAGGTTGTGGGTTCGACTCTGAGGCAAGGCTATGGACTTTGTATGGCTGCAAGTAATTGCATAGACCAATGGACTGTGTTGCCTATGAGATTCCATTGGATTGATAGGCCAGGTACTGTCATTTGCTTTTGTTTGGCCATGTTGAGTGCGCAGTCACTAGGATTATGTAAATTAATGTAGAGTAAATATCCCACTTCTCTGTGTTGGTGTAGTGGTAGGCTCTTTGATAGAGCTGCGAGAGATTGTGAGTTCGACTCTGAGGCAAGGCCCATGGACTTTGTATGGCTGCATGTAAATGCCTAGTCCAATGGACTGTGTTGTCTATGAGTTTCCATTGGATTGATAGGCCAGGCACTGTCTTTTGCTTTTGTTTGGCCATGTTGTGTGCGCAGTCACTAGGATTATGTGAATTAATGTAGAGCCAGTTTCCCACTTCTATGTGTTGGTGTAGTGGTAGCCTCTTTGCTTGGGCTGCGAGAGATTGTGGGTTTGACTCTGAGGCAAGCCCCATGGACTTTGTATGGCTGCATGTACTTTTCTAGTCCAATGGAATATGTTGCCTATGAGTTTCCATTGGATTGATAGGCCAGGTACTGTCTTTTGCTTTCGTTTGGCCATGTTGTGTGCGCAGTCACTAGGATTATGTGAATTAATGTAGAGTCAGCTTCCCACTTCTCTGTGTTGGTGTAGTGGTAGGCTCTTTGCTTGGATTACGAGAAGTTGTGGGTTCGACTCTGAGGCAAGGCCCATGGACTTTGTATGGCTGCATGTAATTGCCTAGTCCAATGGACTGTGTTGCCTATGAGATTCTATTGGATTGATAGGCCAGGTACTGTATATTGCTTTTGTTTGGCCATCTTGTGTGCGCAGTCACTAGGATTATGTGAATTAATGTAGAGCTTTTCTCCCACTTCTCTGTGTTGGTGTGGTGGTAGGCTCTATGTTTTGGCTACGCGAGGTTGTAGGTTCGACTCTGAGGCAAGTCCCATGGACTTTGTATGGCTGCATGTAATTGCCTAGTACAATAGACTGTGTTGCCTATGAGATTCTATTGGATTGTTAGGCCAGGTACTGCATTTTGCTTTTGTTTGGCCATGTTGTGTGCGCAGTCACTAGGATTATGTGAATTAATGTAGAACCAGTTTCTCACTTCTCTGTGTTGGTGTAGTGGTAGGCTCTTTGCTTGGGCTACGATAGGTTGTGGGTTCGACGCTGAGGCAAGGCCAATGGACTTTGTATGGCTGCAAATAATTGCATAGTCCAATGGACTGTGTTGCCTATGAGTTTCCATTGGATTGATAGGCCAGGTACTGTCTTTTGCTATCATTTGGCCATGTTGTGTGTTCAGTCACTAGGATTATGTGAATTAATGTAGTGTCAGTTTCACACTTCTCTGTGTTGGTGTAGTGGTAGCAACTTTGCTTGGGCTGCGACAGGTTGTAAGTTCGACTCTGAGGCAAGGTACATGGACTTTGTATGGCTGCATGAAATTGCCTAATCTTATGGACTGTGTTACCTATGCGTTTCCATTGGATTGATAGGCCAGGTACTGTTTTTTGCTTTTGTTTGGCCATGTTGTGTGCGCAGTCACTAGGATTATGTGAATTAATGTAGTGTTGGGTTCTCACTTCTCTGTGTTGGTGTAGTGGTAGCAACTTTGCTTGGGCTGCCAGAGGTTGTGAGTTCGACTCTGATGCAAGGCCCATGGACTTTGTATGGCTGCATGAAATTGCCTAATCCTATGGACTGTGTTACCAATGAGTTTTCATTGGATTGATAGGCAAGGTACTGTCTTTTGCTTTCGTTTGGCCATGTTGTGTGCGCAGTCACTAGGATTATGTTAATTAATGTAGAATCAATTTCACACTTCTCTGTGTTGGTGTAGTGGTAGGTTCTTTGCTTGGGCTGCGAGAGGTTGTGAGTTCGACTCTGAGGCAAGTCCCATGGACTTTGTATGGCTGCATGTAATTGCTTATTCCAATGGACTGTGGTGCCTTCGAGTTTCCATTGGATTGATAGGCCTGGTACTGTCTTTTGCTTTTGTTTGGCCATGTTGTGTGCGCAGTCACTAGGATTATGTGAATTAATGTAGAATCAGTTATCAACTTCTCTGTGTTGGTGTAGTTGTAGGCTCTTTCCTTGGGCTAAAAGAAGTTGTGGGTTCGACTCTGAGGCAACGCTCATGGACTTTGTATGGCTGCATGTAGATGCCTCGTCCAATGGACTATATTGCCTATGAATTTCCATTGGAATGACTGGCCAGGTACTGTCTTTTGCTTTTGTTTGGCCATGTTGTGTGCGCAGTCACTAGGATGATGTGAATTAATGTAGAGTCAGTTTTCTACTTCCTTTTGTTTGTGTAGTGGTAGGCTTTTTGCTTGGGCTACGAGAGGTTGTGGGTTCGATTCTGAGGCAAGGCCCATGGACTTTGTATGGCTGCATGTAATGTAATTGCCTAGTCCAATGGACTGTGTTGCCTATATGTTTCCATTGGATTGATAGGCCAGATAGTCTTTTGCTTTTGTTTGGCCATTTTGTGTGCGCAGTCACCAGGATTATGTGAAGTAATGTAGAGTCAGTTTCCCACTTCTCTGTGTTGGTGTCGTGGTAGGCTCTTTGCTTAAGTTACGAGAGGTTGTGGGTTCGATTCTGAGGCAAGGCCCATGGTCTTTGTATGGCTGCATGTAACTGTTTAGTCCAATGGACTGTGTTGCCTATAGATTCCATTTGATTGGTAGACTAGGTACTGTTTTTTGCTTTTGTTTGGCCATGTTGTGTGCGCAGTCACTAGGATTATGTGTATTAATGTAGAGTCAGTTTCCCACTTCTCTGTGTTGGTGTAGTGGTAGGCTCTTTGCTTGGGCTATGAGAAGTTGTGGGTTAGAGTCAGAGGCAAACCCCATGGACTTTGTATGGCTGCATGTATTTGCCTAGTCCAATGGACTGTGATACCAATGAGTTTCCATTGGATTGATAGACCAGGTACTGTCTTCTGCTTTTGTTTGGCCATGTTGTGTGCGCAGTCACTAGGATTATGTGAATAAATGTAGAGTCCATTTCCCGCTTCTCTGTGTTGGTGTAGTGGTAAGCTCTTTGCTTGGGCTACAAGAGGTTGTGGGTTCGACTCTGATGCAAGTCCCATGGACTGTGTATGGCTGTATGTAATTTTCTAGTCCAATGTAATATGTTGCCTATGAGTTTCCATTGGATTGTTAGGCCATGTACTGTCTTTTGCTTTCGTTTGGCCATGTTGTGTGCTCAGTCACTAGGATTATGTGAAGTAATGTAGAGGTAGTTTCCCACTTCTCTGTGTTGGTGTAGTGGTAGGTTCTTTGCTTGGGCTGCGAGAGGTTGTGAGTTCGACTCTGAGGCAAGGCCCATGGATTTTGTATGGCTGCATGTAATTGCCTAGTCAAATGGACTGTGTTGCCTTTGCGTTTCTATTGGATTGATAGGCCAGGTACTGTCTTTTGCTTTTGTTTGGCCATGTTGTGTGCGCAGTTACTAGGATTATGTAAATTAATGTAGAGTCAGTTTCCCACTTCTCTGTGTTGGTGTAGTGGTAGGCTCTTTGTTTGGGCGTAGAGAGGTTGTCGGTTTGATTCTGAGGCAAGGCCCATGGACTTTGTATGGCTGCATGTAATTGCTTATTCCAATGGACTGTGTTGCCAATGAGTTTCCATTGGATTGATAGGCCAGGTACAGTCTTTTGCTTTTGTTTGGCCATGTTGTGTGCGCAGTCACTAGGATTATGTGAATTAATGTAGAGTCAGTTTCCCGCTTCTCTGTGTTGGTGTAGTGGTAGGCTCTTTGCTTGGGCTGCGAGAGGTTGTGGGTTAGACTCTGAGGCAAAGCCCATGGACTTTTTATGGCTGCATGTAATTGCCTAGTCCAATGGACTATGTTGCCTATGAGTTTTCATTGTATTGATAGGTCATGTACTGTCTTTTGCTTTCGTTTTGCCATGTTGTGAGCGCAGTCACTAGGATTATGTGAATTAATGTAGAGTCAGTTTCCCGCTTCTATGTGTTGGTGTCATGGTAGGCTCTTTGCTTAGGCTACAAGAGGTTGTGGGTTCGATTCTGAGGCAAGGCCTATGGTCTTTGTATGGCTGCATGTAACTGTTTAGTCCAATGGACTGTGTTGCCTATGAGATTCCATTGGATTGGTAGGCCAGGTACTGTTTTTTGCTTTTGTTTGGCCATGTTGTGTGCGCAGTCACTAGGATTATGTGTATTAATGTAGAGTCAGTTTCCCACTTCTCTGTGTTGTTGTAGTGGTAGGCTCTTTGCTTGGGCTGCGAGAGGTTGTGGGTTCGACTCTGAGGCAAGGCCCATGGACTTTGTATGGCTGCATGTAATTGCCTAGTCCAATCGACTGTGATACCTATGAGTTTCCATTGGATTGATAGGCCAGGTACTGTCTCTTGCTTTTGTTTGGCCATACCACTCTATAATTAGGCGGACAGACAGGGTCATCTGTCGCCGAGACCATGAATGCCGAAGAGTGTGTTGTCTGCCGGGTGCTCGGGTTCTGCATATTGTGGATCGGATAGACAGATTGCTGGGTGGGGCTGGGGAAAACCCAGCGGTCATGGTGCACATTCGTACTAATGACAAAGTTAGAGGCAGGTGGAAGGTCCTTAAAAATGATTACAGGGAACTTGGAGAGAAGCTGAAGTCCAGGACCTCCAAGGTGGTGTTTTCAGAAATACTACCGGTGCCACGAGCGTCACTAGAGAGACAGCGGGAGCTTAGGGAGATAAACACGTGGCTTAGAATTTGGTGCAGGAAGGAAGGGTTCGGGTTCATGGAGAACTGGGCTGACTTCTCAGTCGACTACAGGCTCTACGGTAGGGACGGGCTGCACCTCAATGGGGAAGGTGCAGCTGTGCTGGGGGAGAAAATGGTCAGACGGATGGAGGAGCTTTTAAACTAGGATCTGGGGGGAGGGGAGGGTGGTGGAGCAAAAAAGGGGATAGATAGAGCAGATAGAGACAGTGAGATGGTAGGGGTCAATGAAGGATTAGGGGGACATGCAAGGAACGTAGGGAGGCTAGGAGTAATAAAGGTGTTAATAGGATTAAATGTCTACCGGCAAATGCAAGAAGTCTTGCAAACAAAATGAATGAATTGGAGACTCTTATGTTAACCATGGATTATGATGTGGTGGGCATTACGGAAACCGGCTGGATGAAAGCCATGACTGGGTGACAAACATACAGGGTTATAGTACATTTAGGAGGGACAGGAAAGACAAAAAAGGTGCTGGGGTGTGTATATTTATCAAATCTAACCTAAAACCTGTGTTGAAGGATGACATTGGGGGGAACTGCAACAATGTAGAGTCAGTATGGGTAAATGTACATGGAGAGGAGAATAATGGAAAAATGCTAATTGGAGTTTGCTATAAGCCTCCTAACATACTTGAACAAATAGAGGGTGAAATACTGGAACAAATTGAAAAGGCGGCTAATAATAATAATAATCGGGTTCTTATTATGGGGGATTTCAACTATCCAGACATACAGTGGGACATAGAATCTTCTGGTTGTGCTAAAAGCTGTAAATACTTATCTACCATTCAAGACCATTTCCTCTCTCAGATGGTAGATGAACCGACGAGGGGAGATAATTTGCTAGATTTGGTCCTGTCAAATAGACCGGATATAATTTCAGATCTACAGGTCCGGGAGCACTTGGGCACCAGCGATCATAATATGGTAAGCTTCAACGTAATATTCAATAGAACATTTCAAAGGGGAAATGCTAAAACCTGGAATTTTAGGATAGCTGATTTCAATAAATTAAGGGAAGAGCTTAAATGTGTAGATTGGGACAAAGTCATGGTAACTGGGGATACTGAACATAAATGGGGAAAGTTTAAGGATATATTGCTAGAGTCCTGTAAAAAACTTATACCCTCTGGTAATAAAACGTCCCGGAATAAAAAGAAACCACTATGGATAAATAAGACTGTACAAAGTATAATAAAACAAAAACCAAGGGTGTTTAAAATCTTGAAGGCTGAGAATACAGAAATAGCATTGCAGGAGTATAAAGATATCAATAGGCAATGCAAAAAAGAAATCAAACAAGCAATACTAGCTACTGAAACAAAAATCGCCAATGACATTAAAATAAATCCCAAAATCTTTTATAAATACATTAATGCCAAAAGGAAAACAAAGGATAGTATTGGCCCCTTAAAATATAATAACAAGTTAGTTATAGAGGACAAACCAAAGACTGAGATATTAAATAGGCATTTCTCATCTGTGTTCACCAAGGAACTGACTGTACCAGGCATCATTCAACAAGTGAAAAATCAAAGTTCACCACCCGATATAATTAATTTAACACAAGAAGAAGTACGCCTACGTCTGAGTAAATTAAACATTGACAAATCCCCAGGGCCAGATGGCATTCATCCACGAATATTGAGGGAATTGAGCTCCGTAATTGACAGACCGCTGTATCTCATCTTTTTAGACTCGTTTGTAACAGGGTTGGTGCCTCAGGATTGGAGGATTGCTGATGTGGTACCGATATTTAAGAAAGGTAAGAGGGTAGATCCAGGCAACTACCGTCCAGTAAGCCTGACATCAGTAGTATGCAAAGTTTTTGAGGGCATTTTAAGGGATGACATGCAAAAATATGTTGCAGAAAATAATATAATAACTGACAGACAGCATGGATTCATGAAAGATAAGTCGTGTCTAACCAACCTGTTGGGGTTCTATGAGGGGGTAAGTGCAAACCTGGATATTGGTAATGCAGCTGATGTGATTTATTTGGACTTTGCAAAGGCATTTGATACTGTACCACATAATAGGCTTATACTAAAGCTCCAGAAGCAAGGACTGGGGGAAACTATATGCAACTGGGTAAGGAATTGGCTAAAAGATAGGAAACAAAGAGTAGTCATAAATGGAACATTCTCTAAATGGGCCATAGTCAGCAGTGGGGTGCCGCAGGGATCTGTGCTAGGACCAATTCTTTTTAATCTCTTTATTAATTACCTTGTGGATGGGATTGATAGTAAAGTGTCAGTCTTTGCTGATGACATCAAACTATGTAGGATATTAAAAACTGACCCTGATAGTATAATATTAAAAAAAGATCTGGATAAGATGTCAGAATGGGCAGATACTTGGCAAATGAGATTTAATGTTAATAAATGTAAAGTAATGCACCTAGGACGGAGTAATCCTATAACTGCGTATACATTAAATGAAAGTAAACTCGGGACTACAGAACAGGAGAACGACTTGGGTATTCTCATTACAAATAAGCTGAGCAGAAGCACTCAATGTCAAGCAGCAGCTGCAAAAGCAAACAAGATTCTAGGGTGTATAAAAAGAGAGATTAGATCCCGCGATCCCAACGTATTATTACCCCTCTATAAATCACTTGTAAGGTCACATCTGGAATATGGGATCCAGTTTTGGACTCCACATTTTAAAAAGGACATTCAGAAGTTAGAGTCAGTTCAAAGGCAGGCAACTAGACTACTACAAGGAATGTAAGGCCTCTGATATGATGAAAGGTTGAAAAAGTTAGATATGTTTAGCTTCGAAAAAAGACTTCTCAGAGGGGATCTCATTTATATGTATAAATATATGTGTGGTCAATATAAAGGACTGGCACATGACTTATTTCTTCCGAAGACAATACTAAGGACTAGGGGGCACTCACTGCAAGTGGAAGAAAAGCGATTCCGACAGCTAAATAGGAAAGGGTTCTTTACAGTTAGAGCAGTCAGACTGTGGAATACCCTACCACAAGAGGTAGTTATGGCAGATACTATAACAGCTTTCAAAAAAGGGCTGGATGATTTCCTCAGTACACACAACATTGTTGGTTATAAATGACTTAGTGACCAAATGTAGGAAGGTTGAACTAGATGGACCTAGGTCTTTTTTCAACCTTAGTAACTATGTAACTATGTAAAACTATGTAACTATGTTGTGTGCGCAGTCACTAGGATTATGTGAATTAATGTAGAGTCAGTTTCCCACTTCTCTGTGTTGGTGTAGTGGTAGGATCTTTGCTTGGGCTGCGAGAGTGTGTGGGTTTGACGCTGAGGCAAGGCTCATGGACTTTCTATGGCTGCATGTAATTGTCTAGTCCAATGGACTGTGTTTCCTATGAGTTTCCAATGGATTGATAGACCAGGTACTGTCTTTTGCTTTTGTTTGGCCATGTTGTGTGTGCAGTCACTAGGATTATGTGAATTAATGTAGAATCAGATTCCCACTTCTCTGTGTTGGTGTAGTGGTAGGCTCTTTGTTTGGGCTGAGTGAGGTTGTGGGTTTGACTCTGAGGCAAAGCCCATGGACGTTGTATGGCTGCGTGTAATTGCTTAGTCCAATGGACTGTATTGCCAATGAGTTTCCATTGGATTCATAGGCCAGGTGCAGTCTTTTACTTTTGTTTGGCCATGTTGTGAGCGCAGTCAGTAGGATTATGTGAATTAATGTAGAGACAGTTTCCCGCTTCTCTGTGTTGATGTAGTGGTAGGCTCTTTGCTTGGGCTGCGAGAGGATGTGGGTTTGACTCTGAGGCAAGGCCCATGGACTTTGTATGGCTGCATGTAATTGTCTAGTCCAATGGACTGTGTTTCCAATGGATTGATAGACCAGGTACTGTCTTTTGTTTTTGTTTGGCCATGTTGTGTGTGCAGTCACTAGGATTATGTGAATTAATGTAAAATCAATTTCCCACTTCTCTTTGTTGGTGTAGTGGTAGGCTCTTTGCTAGGGCTGTGAGAGATTGTGAGTTCGACTCTGAAGCAAGGCCCATGGACTTTGTATGGCTGCATGTAAAGGCTTAGTCCAAGGAACTGTGTTACCTATGAGTTTCTATTGGATTGATAATCCAGGTAATGTATTTTGCTTTTCTTTGGCCATCTTGTGTGCGCAGTCACTAGGATTATGTGAATTAATGTAGAATCAGTTTCCTGCTTCTCTGTGTTGGTGTAGTGGTAGGCTCTTTCCTTGGGCTGCGAGAGGTTGTGGGTTAGACTCTGAGGCAAGGCCCATGGACTTTTTATGGCTGCTTGTAATTGCCTAGTCCAATGGACTGTGTTGCCTATGAGTTTCCATTGGATTGATAGGCCAGGTACTGTCTTTTGCTTTCGTTTGGCCGTGTTGTGTGCGCAGTCACTAGGATAATGTAAATTAATGTAGAGTTTGTTTCCCACTTCTCTGTGTTGGTGTAGTGGTAGGCTCTTAGCTAGAGCTACAAGAGGTTGTATGTTCGACTCTGAGGCAAGGCCCATGGACTTTGTATGGCTGCATGTAATTGTCTAGTCTGATGGACCGTGTTGCCTATGAGTTTCCATTGGATTGATAGGCCAGGTACTGTCTCTTGCTTTTGTTTGGCCATGTTGTGTGCGCAGTCACTAGGATTATGTGAATTAATCTAGAGTTTGTTTCCCGCTTCTTTGTGTTGGTGTAGTGGTAGGCTCTTTGCTTGGGCTGCGAGAGGTTGTGGGTTTGACTGTTTGACTCTGAGGCAAGGCCCATGGACTTTGTATGGCTGCATGCAATTTTCTAGTCCAAGGGACTGTGATAACTATGAGTTTCCATTGGATTGATAGGCCAGGTACTGCCTTTTGCTTTCGTTTGGCCATGTTGTGTGCGCAGTCACTAGGATTATGTGAATTAATGTATAGAAAATTTCCCACTACTCTGTAATGGTGTAGTGGTAGGCTCTTTGCTTGAGCTCTGAGAAGTTGTGAGTTTGACTCTGAGGAAAGGCCCATGGACTTTGTATGGCTGCATGAAATTGCCTAATCCTATGGACTGTGTTACCTATAAGTTTTCATTGGATTGATAGGCAAGTTACTGTCTTTTGCTTTCGTTTGGCCATGTTGTGTGCGCAGTCACTAGGATTATGTGAATTAATGTAGATTCAACTCCCACTTCTTTGTGTTGGTGTAGGGGTAGGCTCTTTCCTTGGGCTACAAGAAGTTGTGGGTTCGACTCTGAGGCAAGGCTCATGGACTTTGGATGGCTGCATGTAATTGCCTAGTCCAATGGACTGTGTTGCCTATGAGTTTCCAATGGATTGATAGGCTAGGTAATGTCTTTTGCTTTCGTTTAACCATGTTGTGTGCGCAGTCACTAGGATTATGTGAATTAATGTAGAGTCAGTTTCACACTTCTCTGTGTTGGTAGGCTCTTTGCTTCGGCTGCGAGAAGTTGTGAGTTCGACTCTGAGGCAACGCCCATGGACTTTTTATGGCTGCATGTAATTGCCTTGTCCAATGGACTGTGTTGCCTATGAGTTTCCATTGGATTGATTGGCCTGGTGCTATCTTTTGATTTTGTGTGGCAGTCACTAGGATTATGTGAATTAATGTAGAGTCAGTTTCCCACTTCTCTGTGTTGGTGTAGTGGTAGGCTCTTTGTTAGGGCTGAGAGAGGATGTGGGTTTGACTCTGAGGCAAGGCCCATGGACTTTGTATGGCTGCATGTAATTGCTTAGTCCAATGGACTGTGTTGCCAATGAGTTTCCATTGGATTGATAGGCCAGGTACAGTCTTTTGCTTTTGTTTTGCCATGTTGTGTGCGCAGTCACTAGGATTATGTGAATTATTGTAGAGTCAGTTTCCCACTTCTCTGTGTTGGTGTAGTGGTAGGCTCTTTGCTTCGGCTGCAAGAAATTGTGGGTTAGACTCTGAGGCAAGGCCCATGGGCTTTTTATGGCTGCATGTAACTGCCTAGTCCAATGGACTGTGTTGCCTATGAGTTTCCATTGGATTGATAGGCCAGGTACTGTCTTTTCCTTTCGTTTGGCCATGTTGTGTGCGCAGTCACTAGGATTATGTAAATTAATGTAGAATCAGTTTCCCACTTCTCTGTGTTGATGTAGTGGTAGGCTCTTTGCTAGGGCTGCGAGAGGTTGTGAGTTCGACTCTGAAGCAAGGCCCATGGACTTTGTATGGCTGCATGTAAATGCCTAGTCCAAGGAACTGTGTTACCTATGAGTTTCCATTGGATTGATAGGCCAGGTACTGCCTTTTGCTTTTGTTTGGCTATGTTCTGTGTGCAGTAACTAGGATTATGTGAATTAATGTAGAATCAGTTCCCCACTTCTCTGTGTTGGTGTGGTGGTAGGCTCTTTGTTAGGGCTGAGAGAGGATGTGGGTTTGACTCTGAGGCAAGGCCCATGGATTTTTTATGGCTGCATGTAATTGCTTAGTCCAATGGACTGTGTTGCCAATGAGTTTCCATTGGATTGATAGGCCAAGTACAGTCTTTTGCTTTTGTTTTGCCATGTTGTGTGCGCAGTCACTAGAATTATGTGAATTATTGTAGAGTCAGTTTCCCACTTCTCTGTGTTGGTATAGTGGTAGGCTCTTTGCTTGGGCTGCGAGAGGTTGTGGGTTAGACTCTGAGGCAAGGCCCATGGACTTTTTATGGCTGCATGTAACTGCCTTGTCCAATGGACTGTGTTGCCTATGAGTTTCCATTGGATTGATAGGCCAGGTACTGTCTTTTCCTTTCGTTTGGCCATGTTGTGTGCGCAGTCACTAGGATTATGTAAATTAATGTAGAATCAGTTTCCCACTTCTCTGTGTTGGTGTAGTGGTAGGCTCTTTGCTAGGGCTGCGAGAGGTTGTGAGTTCGACTCTGAAGCAAGGCCCATGGACTTTGTATGGCTGCATGTAAATGCCTAGTCCAAGGGACTGTGTTACCTATGAGTTTCCATTGGATTGATAGGCTAGGTACTGTCTTTTGCTTTTGTTTTTCCATGTTGTGTGCGCAGTCACCAGGATTATGTGAAGTAATGTAGAGTCAGGTTCCCACTACTCTGTGTTGGTGGAGTGGTAGGCTCTTTGCTTGGGCTCTGAGCGATTGTGGATTCGAATCTGAGGCAAGGCTCATGGACTTTGTATGGCTGAATGTAATTGCCTAGTCCAATGGACTGTGTTGCCTATGAGTTTCCATTGGATTGATATGCCAGGTACTGTCTTTTGCTATCATTTGGCCATGTTGTGTGCGCAATCACTAGGATTATGTGAATTAATAAAGTAACAGTTACACACATCTCTGTGTTGGTGTAGTGGTAGCAACTTTTCTTGGGCTGCGAGAGGTTGTAAGTTCGACTCTGAGGCAAGGCACATGGACTTTGTATGGCTGCATGAAATTGCCTAATCCTATGGACTGTGTTACCTATGTGTTTCCATTAGATTGATAGGCCAGGTACTGTCTTTTGCTTTTGTTTGGCCATGTTGTGTGCGCAGTCACTAGGATTATGTGAATTAATGTAGAATCAGTTTCCTGCTTCTTTGTGTTGGTGTAGTGGTAGGCTCTTTGCTTGGGCTGCGAGAGGTTGTGGGTTCGACTCTGAGGCAAGGCCCATGGACTTTGTATGGCTCCATCTAATTGTCTAGTCCGATGGACTGTGTTGCCTATGAGATTCCATTGGATTGATGGGCCAGGTACTGTCTTTTGCTTTTGTTTGGCCATGTTGTGTGCGCAGTCACTAGGATTATGTGAATTAATGTAGAATCAGTTTCCCACTTCTCTGTGTTGGTGTAGTGGTAGGCTCTTTGCTTGGGCTGCGAGAGGTTGTGGGTTAGACTCTGAGGCAAGGCCCATGGACTTTTTATGGCTGCATGTAATTGCCTAGTCCAATTGACTGTGTTGCCTATGAGTTTCCATTGGATTGATAGGCCAGGTACTGACTTTTGCTATCATTTGGCCATGTTGTGTGCGCAGTCACTAGGATTATGTGAATTAATGTCGTGTCAGTTTCACACTTCTCTTTGTTGGTGTAGTGGTAGCAACTTTGCTTGGGCTGCGAGAGGTTGTAAGTTCGACTCTGAGGCAAGGCCCATGGACTTTGTATGGATGCATGAAATTGCCTTATCCTATGGAATGTGTTATCTATGCGTTTCCATTGGATTGATAGACCAGGTACTGTCTTTTGCTTTTGTTTGGCCATGTTGTGTGCGCAGTCACTAGGATTATGTGAATTAATGTAGAGTCAGTTTCCCACTTCTCTGTGTTGGTGTAGTGGTAGGCTCTTTGCTAGGGCTGCGTAGAGATTGTGGGTTTGACTCTGATGCAACGCTCATGGACTTTGTATGACTGCATGTAGATGCCTAGTCCAATGGGCTATATTGCCTATGAATTTCCATTGGATTAATAGGCCAAGTACTGTCTTTTGCTTTTGTTTGGCCATGTTGTGTGCGCAGTCACTAGGATTATGTGAATTAATGTAGAGTCCCTCTCCCACTTCTCTGTGTTGGTGTGGTGGTAGGCTCTTTGCTTTGGCTACGAGAGGTTGTGGGTTAGATTCTGAGGCAAGGCCCATGGACTTTGTATGGCTGCATGTAATTGCCTAGTCCAATGGACTGTGTTGCCTATGAGTTTCCATTGGATTGATAGGCCAGGTACTGTCTTTTGCTTTCGTTTGGCTATGTTGTGTGCGCAGTCACTAGGATTATGTGAATTAATGTAGATTCGATCTCCCACTTCTTTGTGTTGGTGTAGTGGTAGGCTCTTTGCTTAGGCTGCGATAAATTGTGGGATCGACTTTGTGGCAAGGCCTATGGACTTTGTAAGGCTGCATGAAATTCCCTTGGCTGATGGACTGTGTTGCTTATGAGTTCACATTAGATTGATAGGCCAGGTACTGTCTTTTGCTTTTGTTTGGCCATGTTGTGTGCGCAGTCACTAGGATGATGTGAATTAATGTAGAGGCAGTTTCCTACTTCCTTGTGTTGGTGTAGTGGTAGGCTTTTTGCTTGGGCTACGAGAGGTTGTGGGTTCGATTGTGAGGCAAGGCCCATGGACTTTGTATGGCTGCATGTAATGTTATTTGCCTAGTCCAATGGACTGTGTTGCCTATATGTTTCCATTGGATTGATAGGCCAGATACTGTCTTTTGCTTTTGTTTGGCCATGTTGTGTGCACAGTCCCCAGGATTATTTGAAGTAATGTAGAGTCAATTTCCCACTTCTCTGCGTTGGTGTCATGGTAGGCTCTTTGCTTAGGCTACAAGAAGTTGTGGGTTTGATTCTGAGGCAAGGCCCATGGTCTTTGTATGGCTGCATGTAACTGTTTAGTCCAATGGACTGTGTTGCCTATGAGATTCCATTGGATTGGTAGGCCAAGAGCCGTCTTTTGCTATTGTTTGGCCATGTTGTGTGCGCAGTCACTAGAATTATGTGAAATAATGTAGTGTCAGTTTCACACTTCTCTGTATTGGTGTAGTGGTAGGGTCTTTGCTTGGGCTACGAGAGGTTGTGGGATCGACTCTGAGGCAAGGCCTATGGACTTTGTATGGCAGCATGAAACTCCCTAATCCTGTGAACTGTGTTACCTATGAGTTTTCATTGGATTAATAGGCAAGGTACTGTCTATTGCTTTCGTTTTGCCATGTTGTGTGCGCAGTCACTAGGATTATGTGAACTAATGTAGAGTCAGTTTCCCACTTCTCTGTGTTGGTGTCGTGGTAGGCTCTTTGCTTAGGCTACGAGAGGTTGTGGGTTCGATTCTGAGGCAAGGCCCATGGTCTTTGTATGGCTGCATGTAACTGTTTAGTCCAATGGACTGTGTTGCCTATGAGATTCCTTTGGATTGGTAGGCCATTTACTGTTTTTTCCTTTTGTTTGCCCATGTTGTGTGCGCAGTCACTAGGATTATGTGTAATAACGTAGAGTCAGTTGCCCTCTTCTCTGTGTTGGTGTAGTGATAGGGTCTTTGCTTGGGCTACGAGAGATTGTGGGTTAGACTCTGAGGCAAGACCCATGGACTTTTTATGGCTGCATGTAATTGCCTAGTCCAATGGACTATGTTGCCTATGAGTTTTCATTGGATTGATAGGCCATGTACTGTCTTTTGCTTTTGTTTGGCCATGTTGTGTGCGCAGTCACTAGGATTATGTGAATTAATGTAGATTCAATCTCCCACTTCTTTGTGTTGGTGTAGTGGTAGGCTCTTTGCTTAGGCTGCGAGAGATTGTGGGATCGACTCTGAGGCAAGGCCTATGGACTTTGTATGGCTGCATGAAATTCCCTTGGCTAATGGACTGTGTTGCCTATGAGTTCCCATTAGATTGATAGGCCAGGTACTGTCTTTTGCTTTTGTTTGGCCATGTTGTGTGCGCAGTCACTAGGATTATGTGAATTAATGTAGAGTCAGTTTCCCGCTTCTCTGTGTTGGTGTAGTGGTAGGCTCTTTGCTTGGGCTGCGAGAGGTTGTGGGTTAGACTCTGAGGCAAGACCCATGGACTTTTTATGGCTGCATGTAATTGCCTAGTCCAATGGACTATGTTGCCTATGAGTTTTCATTGGATTGATAGGCCATGTACTGTCTTTTGCTTTCGTTTGGCAATGTTGTGTGCGCAGTCACTAGGATTATGTGAATTAATGTAGATTCAATCTCCCACTTCTTTGTGTTGGTGTAGTGGTAGGCTCTTTGCTTAGGCTGCGAGAGATTGTGGGATCGACTCTGAGGGAAGGCCTATGGACTTTGTATGGCTGCATGTAACTGTTTAGTCCAATGGACTGTGATACCTATGAGTTTCCATTGGATTGATAGACAAGGTACTGTTTTTTCCTTTGTTTGGCTATGTTGTTTGCGCAGTCACTAGGATTATGTGAATTAATGTAGAGTCAGTTTCCCTCTTCTCTGTGTTGGTGTAGTGGTAGGCTCTTTGCTTGGGCTGCGAGAGGTTGTGGGTTAGACTCGGAGGCAAGGCCCATGGACTTTTTATGGCTGCATGTAATTGCCTAGTCCAATGGACTGTGTTGCCTATGAGTTTCCATTGGATTGATAGGCCAGGTACTGTCTTTTGCTTTTGTTTGGCCATGTTGTGTGCGCAGTCACTAGGATTAGGTGAATTAATGTAGAATCAATCTACCACTTCTCTGTGTTGGTGTAGTGGTAGGCTCCTTGTTTGGGCTGAGAGAGGTTGTGGGTTTGATACTGAGGCAAGGCCCATGGACTTTGTATGGCTGCATGAAATTGCCTAATCCGATGAACTGTGTTACCTATGAGTTTCCGTTCGATTGATGGCCAGGTACTTTGTCTGGCCATGTTGTGTGCGCAGTCACTAGGATTATGTGAATAAATGTGTAGTCCGCTTCTCTGTGTTGGTGTAGTGGTAAGCTCTATGCTTGGGCTACGAGAGGTTTTGGGTTCAACTCTCAGGCAAGTCCCATGGACTTTGTATGGCTGCATGTAATTTTCTAGTCCAATGGAATATGCTGCCTATGAGTTTCCATTGGATTGATAGGCAAGGTACTGTCTTTTGCTTTCATTTGGCCATGTTGTGTGCGCAGTCACCAGGATTATGTGAATTAATGTAGAGTCGGTTTCACACTTTTCTGTGTTGGTGTAGTGGTAGGCTCTTTGCTTGGGCTACAAGAGATTGTGGGTTCGACTCTGAGGCAAGGCCCATGGACTTTGTATGGCTGCATGTAATTGCCTAGTCCAATGGACTGTGTTAACAATGAGTTTCCATTGGCTTGATAGGCCGGGTACTGACTTATGCTTTTGTTTGGCCATGTTGTGTGCGCAGTCACTAGGATTATGTGAATTAATGTAGAGTCAGTTTCCAACTTCTCTGTGTTGGTGTAGTGGTAGGTTCTTTGCTTGGGTTGCGAGAGGTTGTGAGTTCGACTCTGAGGCAAAGGCCCATGGACTTTGCATGGCTGCATGTAATTACTTGGTCCAATGGACTGTGTTGCCTTTGAGTTTCCATTGGATTGATAGGCCAGGTACTGTCTTTTGCTTTTGTTTGGCCATGTTGTGTGCGCAGTCACTAGGATTATGTGAATTATTGTAGAATCAGTTTTCCACTTCTCTGTGTTGGTGTAGTTGTAGGCTCTTTCCTTGGGCTACAAGAAGTTGTGGGTTGGGCTCTGAGGCAAGGCTCATGGATTTTGTATGGCTGCATGTAATTGCTTAGTCCAATGGACTGTGTTTCTTATGAGTTTCCATTGGATTGATAGGCCAGGTACCGTCTTTTGCTTTCGTTTGGCCATGTTGTGTGCGCAGTCACTAGGATTATGTGAATTAATGTAGAGTCAGTTTCACGCTTCTCTGTGTTGGTAAGCTCTTTGCTTCAGCTGTGAGAAGTTGTGAGTTCTACTCTGAGGCAACGCCCATGGACTTTTATGGCTGCATGTAATTGCCTAGTCCAATGGACTGTGTTGCCTAAGAGTTTCCATTGGATTGATAGGCCAGGTACTGTCTTTTGCTTTTGTTTGGCCATGTTGTTTGCGCAGTCACTAGGATTATGGGAATTATTGTGGAGTCAGTTTACCACTTCTATGTGTTGGTGTAGTGATAGGCTCTTTGCTTAGGCTGCGAGAGGTGGTGTGTTCGACTCTGAGGCAAAGCCCATGGACTTTGTATGGCTGCATGTAATTATCTATTCCAATGGACTGTGTTACCTATGAGTTTCCATTGGATTGATAGACTAGGTACTGTTTTTTTCTTTTGTTTGGCTATGTTGTTTGCGCAGTCACTAGGATTATGTGAATTAATGTAGAGTCAGTTTCCCTCTTCTCTGTTTTGGTGTAGTGGTAGGCTCTTTGCTTGGGCTACGAGAGGTTGTGGGTTTGACTCTGAGGCAGGGCCCATGGACTTTGTATGGCTGCATGTAATTGCTTAGTCCAATGGACTGTGTTGCCTATGAGTTTCTATTAAATTGATAGGCGAGGTACTGTCTTTTGCTTTTGTTTGGCCATGTTGTGTGTGCAGTCGGTAGGATTATGTGAATTAATGTAGAATCAGTTTCCCACTTCTCTGTGTTGGTGTAGTGGTAGGCTCTTTGCTTGGGCTGCGAGAGGTTGTGGGTTAGACTCGGAGGCAAGGCCCATGGACTTTTTATGGCTGCATGTAATTGCCTAGTCCAATGGACTGTGTTGCCTATGAGTTTCCATTGGATTGATAGGCCAGGTACTGTCTTTTGCTTTCGTTTGGCCATGTTGTGTGCGCAGTCACTAGGATTATGTGAATTAATGTAGAGTCGGTTTCACACTTTTCTGTGTTGGTGTAGTGGTAGGCTCTTTGCTTGGGCTACAAGAGATTGTGGGTTCGACTCTGAGGCAAGGCCCATGGACTTTGTATGGCTGCATGTAATTGCCTAGTCCAATGGACTGTGTTAACAATGAGTTTCCATTGGCTTGATAGGCCGGGTACTGACTTATGCTTTTGTTTGGCCATGTTGTGTGCGCAGTCACTAGGATTATGTGAATTAATGTAGAGTCAGTTTCCCTCTTCTCTGTGTTGGTGTAGTGGTAGGCTCTTTGCTTGGGCTACGAGAGGTTGTGGGTTTGACTCTGAGGCGAGGCCCATGGACTTTGTATGGCTGCATGAAATTGCCTAATCCAATGGACTGTGTTACCTAGGAGTTTCAATTGGATTGATAGGCCAGGTACTGTGTTATACTTTTGTTTGGCCATTTTGTGTGCGCAGTCACTAGGATTATGTGAATTAATGAAGAGTCAGCTTCCCACTTCTCTGTGTTGGTGCAGTGGTAGGTTCTTTGCTTAGGTTGCAAGTGGTTGTGAGTTCGACTCTGAGGCAAGGCCCGTGGACTTTTTATGGCTGCATGTAATTGCCTAGTCCAATGGACTTTGTTGCCTATGAGTTTCCATTGGATTGATAGGCCAGGTACTGTCTTTTCCTTTCGTTTGGCCATGTTGTGTGCGCAGTCACTAGGATTATGTAAATTAATGTACAGTCAGTTTCAAACTTCTCTGTGTTGGTGTAGTGGTAGGCTCTTTGCTAGGGCTGCGAGAGGTTGTGAATTCGACTCTGAAGCAAGGCCCATGGACTTTGTATGGCTGCATGTAAATGCCTAGTCCAAGGGACTGTGTTACCTATGAGTTTCCATTGGATTGATAGGCCAGGTACTGTTTTTTGCTTTTGTTTGGCCATGTTGTGTGCGCAGTCACCAGGATTATGTGAAGTAATGTAGAGTCAGTTTCCCACTACTCTGTGTTGGTGTAGTAGTAGGCTCTTTGCTTGGGCTCTGAGAGATTGTGAGTTCGACTCTGAGGCTAGGCCTATGGACTTTGTATGGCTGCATGTAATTGACTAGTCCAATGGACTGTGTTGCCTATGAGATTCTATTGGATTGTTAGGCCAGGTACTGTATTTTGCTTTTGTTTGGCCACCTTGTGTGCGCAGTCACTAGGATTATGTGAATTAATGTAGAACCAGTTTCCCACTTCTCTGTGTTGGTGTAGTGGTAGGCTCTTTGCTTGAGCTATGATAGGTTGTGGGTTCGACTCTGAGGCAAAGCCCATGGACTTTGTATGGCTGCAAGTAATTGCATAGTCCAATGAACTGTGTTGCCTATGAGTTTCCATTGGATTGATAGGCCAGGTACTGTCTTTTGCTATCATTTGGCCATGTTGTGTGCGCAGTCACTAGGATTATGTGAATTAATGTAGTGTCAGATTCACACTTCTCTGTGTTGGTGTAGTGGTAGCAACTTTGCTTGGGCTGCGAAAGGTTGTAAGTTTGGCTCTGAGGCAAGGCACATGAACTTTGTATGGCTGCATGAATTTGCCTAGTTCCATGGACTGTGTTGGCTATGAGTTTCCAATGGATTGATAGGCCAGGTACAGACTTTTGCTTTTGTTTGGCCATGTTGTATGCGCAGTCACTAGGATTATGTGAAATAATGTAAAGTCAGTTTCCCGCTTCTTTGTGTTGGTGTAGTGGTAGGCTCTTTGCTTGGGCTGTGAGAGGTTGTGGGTTTGACTCAGAGGCAAGGCCCATGGACTTTGTATGGCTGCATGTAATTGCATAGTCCAATGGACTGTGTTGCCTATGAGTTTTCAATGGATTCATAGGCCAGGTACAGACTTTTGCTATCGTTTGGCCATGTTGTGTGCGCAGTCACCAGGATTATGTGAATTAATGTAGTGTCAGTTTCACACTTCTCTGTGTTGGTGTAGTGGTAGGAACTTTGCTTGGGCTGCGAGAGGGTGTAAGTTCGACTCTGATGCAAGGCCCATGGACTTTGTATGGCTGCATGAAATTGCCTAATCCTATGGACTGTGTTACCTATTAGTTTGCATTGGATTGATAGGCAAGGTACTGTCTTTTGCTTTTGTTTGGCCATGTTGTGTGCGCAGTCACTAGGATTATGTGAATTAATGTAGAGTCAATTTCACACTTCTCTGTGTTGGTGTAGTGGTAGGCTCTTTGCTTAGGCTTCGAGAGGTTGTGGGTTCGACTCTGACGCAAGGCCCATAGAGATTGTATGGCTGCATGTAATTTCCTAGTCCAAAGGACTATGTTGCCTATGAGTTTTCATTGGATTGATAGGCCATGTACTGTCTTTTGCTTTTGTTTGGCCATGTTGTGTGCGCAGTCACCAGGATTATGTGAAGTAATGTAGAGTCAGTTTCCCAATTCTCTGTGTTGGTGTCGTGGTAGGCTCTTTGCTTAGGCTTCGAGAGGTTGTGGGTTCAACTCTGAGGCAAGTCCCATGAACTTTGTATGGCTGCATGTAAATGCCTAGTCCAATGGACGGTGTTGACTATAAGTATCCATTGGATTGATAGGCCAGGTACTGTCTTTTGCTTTTGTTTGGCCATAATGTGTGCGCAGTCACAAGGATTAGGTGAATTAATGTAAAATTAATCTTCCACTTCTCTTTGTTGGTGTAGTGGTAGGCACTTTGCTTAGGCTTTTAGAGGTTGTGGGTTCAACTCTGAGGCAAGCCTCATGGACTTTGTATGGCTGCATGTAATTGTCTAGTCCAATGGACACTGTTACCTTGGAATTTCCAATGGGTTGATAGACCAGGTACTGTCTTTTGCTTTTGTTTGGCCATGTTGTGTGCGCAGTCACTAGGATTATGTGAATTAATGTAAAATCAATTTCCTACTTCTCTGTGTTGGTGTAGTGGTAGGCTCCTTGTTAAGGCTGAGAGAGGTTGTGGGTTTGACTCTGAGGCAAGGCACATGGACTTTATGTAACTGCCTAGTCCAATGGACTATGTTGCCTATGAATTTCCATTGGATTGATTGGCCTGTTTTTGACTTTTGCTTTTGTTTGGCCATGTTGTGTGCGCAGTCACTAGGATTATGTGAATTAATGTAGAGTCAGTTTCCCACTTCTCTATGTTGGTGTAGTGGTAGGCTCTTTGCTTGGGCTACGAGAGGTTGTGGGTTTGACTCTGAGGCAAGTCCCATGGACTTTGTATGGCTGCATGTAATTTTCTAGTCCAATGGAATATGTTGCCTATGAGTTTCCATTGGATTGATAGGCAAGGTACTGTCTTTTGCTTTCGTTTGGCCATGTTGTGTGCGCAGTCACCAGGATTATGTGAATTAATGTAGAGTCAGATTCAAACTTCTCTGTGTTGGTGTAGTGGTAGGCTCATGGCTTGGGCTACGAGAGGTTGTGGGTTCGACTCTGAAACAAGGCCAATGGACTTTGTAAGGCTGCAAGTAATTTCCTAGTCCAAAGGACTATGTTGCCTATGAGTTTTCATTGGATTGATAGGCCATGTACTGTCTTTTGCTTTCGTTTGGCCATGTTGTGTGCGCAGTCACTAGGATTATGTGAGTTAATGTAGATTCAGCTTCCCATTTCTCTGTGTTGGTGTAATGGTAGGCTCTCTGCATGGGCTGCGAAAGGATGTGGCTTTGACTCTGAGGCAAGGCCCATGGATTTTTTATGGCTGCATGTAATTGCATAGTCCAATGGACTGAGTTGCCTATGAGTTTCTATTGGATTGGTAGGCCAGGTACTGTCTCTTGCTTTTGTTTCGCCATGTTTTGTGCGCAGTCACTAGGATTATGAGAATTATTGTAGAATCAGTTTCCCACTTCTCTGTGTTGGTGTAGTGGTAGGATCTTTGCTTGGGCTACGAGAGGTTGTGTGTTCGACTCTGAGGCAAGGCCCATGGACTTTGTTTGGCTCCGTGCAATTGTCTAGTCCAATGGACTGTGTTACCTATGAGATTCCATTGGATTGATAGGCCAGGTACTGTCTATTGCTTTTGTTTGGCCATGTTGTGAGCGCTGTCACTAGGATTATGTGAATTAATGTAGACTCAGTTTTCCAATTCTCTGTGTTGGTGTAGTGGTAGGCTCTTTGCTTTTGCTACGAGAGGTTGTGTGTTCGACTCTGAGGCAAGGCCCATGTACTTTTTATGGCTGCATGTAATTGCCTAGTCCAATGGACTGTGTTGCCTATGAGTTTCCATTGGATTGATAGGCCAGGTACTGTCTTTTGCTTTCGTTTGGCCATGTTGTGTGCGCAGTCACTAGGATTACATGAATTAATGTAGAGTCAGTTTCACACTTCTCTGTGTTGGTGTAGTGGTAGGCTCTTTGCTTGGGCTACGAGAGGTTGTGGGTTTGACTCTGAGGCAAGGCCCATAGACTTTGTATGGCTGCATGTAATTTCCTAGTCCAAAGGACTATGTTGCCTATGAGATTTCATTGGATTGATAGGCCATGTACTGTCTTTTGCTTTCGTTTGGCCATGTTGTGTGCGCAGTCACTAGGATTATGTGAATTAATGTAGAATCAGTTTCCCACTTCTCTGTGTTGGTGTAGTTGTAGGCTCTTTCCTTGGGCTACAAGAAGTTGTGGGTTCGACTCTGAGGCAAGGCCCATGGACTTTGTATGACTGCATGTAATTGTCTAGTCCGATGGACTTTGTTGCCTATGAGATTCCATTGGATTGATAGGCCAGGTACTGTCATTTGCTTTTGTTTGGCCAAGTTGTGTGCGCAGTCACTAGGATTATGTAAATTAATGTAGAGTCAGTTTCCCATTTCTCTGTGTTGGTGTAGTGGTAGGCTCTTTGTTAGAGCTGCGAGAGGTTGTGAGTTCGACACTGAGGCAAGGCCCATGGACTTTGTATGGCTGCATGTAAATGCCTAGTCCAATGGACTCTGTTATCTATGAGTTTCCATTGGATTGATAGGCCAGGCACTGCCTTTTGCTTTTGTTTGGCCATGTTGTGTGCGCAGTAACTAGGATTATGTGAATTAATGTAGAGCCAGTTTCCCACTTCCTTGTATTGGTGTAGTGGTAAGCTCTTTGCTTGGGCTGCATGAGATTGTGGGTTTGACGCTGAGGCAAGGCCCATGGACTTTGTATGGCTGCATGTACTTTTCTAGTCCAATGGAATATGTTGCCTATGAGTTTCCATTGGATTGATAGGCCAGGTACTGTCTTTTGCTTTCGTTTGGCCATGTTGTGTGCGCAGTCACTAGGATTATGTGAATTAATGTAGAGTCAGTTTCCCACTTCTCTGTGTTGGTGTAGTGGTAGGCTCTTTGCTTGGGTTAAGAGAATTTGTGGGTTCGACTCTGAGGCAAGGCCCATGGACTTTGTATGGCTGCATGTAATTGCCTAGTCCAAAGGACTGTGTTGCCTATGAGATTCTATTGGATTGTTATGCCAGGTACTGTATATTGCTTTTGTTTGGCCATCTTGTGTGCGCAGTAACTAGGATTATGTGAATTAATGTAGAACCAGTTTCCCACTTCTCTGTGTAGGTGTAGCGGTAGGCTCTTTGCTTGGGCTACGAGAAGTTGTGGGTTCGACTTTGAGACAAGGCCCATGGACTTTGTAAGGCTGCATGTAATTGCCTAGTCCAATGGACTGTGTTGCCTATGAATTTCCATTGGATTGATCGGCCGGGTACTGTCTTATGCTTTTGTTTGGCCATATTGTGTGCACAGTCACTAGGATTATGTGAATTAATGTAGAGTCAGTTTCCCACTTCTCTGTGTTGGTGTAGTGTTAGGTTCTTTGCTTGGGTTGCGAGAGGTTGTGAGTTCAACTCTGAGGCAAGGCCCATGGACTTTGTATGGCTGTATGTAATTGCCTGGTCCAATGGACTCTGTTGCATTTGAGTTTCCATTGGATTGATAAGCCAGGTACTGTCTTTTGCTTGTGTTTGGCCATGTTGTGCACGCAGTCACTAGGATTATGTGAATTAATGTAGAATCAGTTTCCCACTTCTCTGTGTTGGTGTATTTGTAGGCTCTTTCCTTGGGCTACAAGAAGTTGTGGGTTCGACTCTGAGGCAAGGCCCATGGACTTTGTATGGCTGCATGTAATTGCCTAGTCCAATGGACTGTGTTGCCTATGAGTTTCCATTGGATTCATAGGCCAGGTACTGTCTTTTGCTTTCGTTTGGCCATGTTGTGTGCGCAGTCACTAGGATTATGTGAATTAATGTAGAGTCAGTTTCACACTTCTCTGTGTTGGTAAGCTCTTTGCTTCGGCTGCGAGAAGTTGTGAGTTCTACTCTGAGGTAATGCTCATGGACTTTTTATGGCTGCTTGTAATTGCCTAGTCCAATGGACTGTGTTGCCTATGAGTTTCCATTGGATTGATAGGCCAGGTACTGTCTTTTGCTTTTGTTTGGCCATGTTGTTTGCGCAGTCACTAGGATTATGGGAATTATTGTAGAGATCAGTTTACCACTTCTCTGTGTTGGTGTAGTGGTAGGCTCTTTGCTTGGGCTGTGAGAGGTTGAGAGTTCAACTCTGAGGCAAGGCTCATGGACTTTGTATGGCTGCATGTAAATGCCAAGTCCAATGGACTGAGTTGCTTATGAGTTTCCATTGGATTGATAGGCCAGGTACTGTCTTTTGCTTTCGTTTAACCATGTTGTGTGCGCAGTCACTAGGATTATGTGAATTAATGTAGAGTCAGTTTCACACTTCTCTGTGTTGGTAGGCTCTTTGCTTCGGCTGCGAGAAGTTGTGAGTTTGACTTTGATGCAACGCCCATGGACTTTTTATGGCTGCATGTAATTGCTTAGTCAAATGGACTGTGTTGCCAATGAGTTTACATTGGATTGATAGGCCAGGTACAGTCTTTTGCTTTTGTTTTGCCATGTTGTGTGCGCAGTCACTAGGATTATGTGAATTATTGTAGAATCAGTTTCTCACTTCTCTGTGTTGGTATAGTGGTAGGCTCTTTGTTTAGGCTACAAGAGGTTGTGGGTTCGACTCTGAGGCAAGGCCCATGGACTTTGTATGGCTGCATGTAATTGTCTAGTCAGATGGACTGTGTTGCCTATGAGTTTCCATTGGATTAATGGGCCAGGTACTGTCTATTGCTTTTGTTTGGCCATGTTGTGTGCGCAGTCACTAGGATTATGTGAATTAATGTAGAGTCAGTTTCCCACTTCACTGTGTTGGTGTAGTGGTAGGCTCTTTGCTTGGGCTGCGAGAGGTTGTGGGTTAGACTCTGAGGCAAGGCCCATGGACTTTTTATGGCTGCATGTAATTTCCTAGTCCAATGGACTGTGTTACCTATGAGATTCCATTGGATTGATAGGCCAGGTACTGTCTTTTGCTTTTGTTTGGCCATGTTGTGTGCGCAGTCACCAGGATTATGTGAAGTAATGTAGAGTCAGTTTCCCACTACTCTGTGTTGGTGTAGTGGTAGGCTCTTTGCTTGGGCTCCGAAAGATTGTGAGTTCGACTCTGAGGCAAGGCCCATGGACTTTGTATGGCTGCATGTAATTGCTTAGTCCAATGGACTGTGTTTCCTATGAGATTCTATTCGAATTTAAGGCCAGGTACTGTATTTTGTTTTTGTTTGGCCATCTTGTGTGCGCAGTCACTAGGATTATGTGAATTAATGTAGAACCAGTTTCCCACTTCTCTGTGTTGGTGTAGTGGTAGGCAATTTGCTTGGGCTACGATAGGTTGTAGGTTCGACTCTGAGGCAAGGCACATGGACTTTGTATGGCTGCATGAAATTGCCTAATCCTATGGACTGTGTTACCTATGCGTTTCCAATGGATTGATAAACCAGGTACTGACTTTTGCTATCGTTTGGCCATGTTGTGTGTGCAGTCACTAGGATTATGTGAATTATTGTAGAGTCAATTGCCCACTTTTCTGTGTTGGTGTAGTGGTAGGATCTTTGCTTGGGCTGCGAGAGGTTGTGGGTTTGACTCTGAGGCAAGGCCCATGGACTTTGTATGGCTGCATGTAATTGCCTAGTCCAATGGACTGTGTTGCCTATGAGTTTCCATTGGATTGATAGGCCAGGTGCTGTCTTTTGCTTTTGTTTGGCCATCTTGTGTGCGCAGTCACTAGGATTATGTGAATTAATGTAGAACCAGTTTCTCTCTTCTCTGTGTTGGTGTAGTGGTAGGCTCCTTGCTTGGGCTACGAGAAGTTGTGGGTTCGACTCTGATTCCAGGCCCATGGACTTTGTATGGCTGCATGTAATTGCCTAGTTCAATGGACTGTGTTGCGTATGAGTTTCCATTGGATTGATAGGCCAGGTACTGTCTTTTGCTATCGTTTGGCCATGTTGTGTGCGCAGTCACTAGGATTATGTGAATTAGTGTAGTGTCAGTTCCACACTTCTCTGTGTTGGTGTAGTGGTAGGAACTTTGCTTGGGCTGCGAGAGGTTGTGAGTTCGACTCTGAGGCAACGCCCATGGACTTTTTATGGCTGCATGTAATTGCTTAGTCCAATGGACTGTGTTGCCTATGATTTTCCATTGGATTGATAGGCCAGGTACTGTCTTTTGCTTTTGTTTGGCCATGTTGTTTGAGCAGTCACTAGGATTATGTGAATTATTGTAGAGTCAGTTTACCACTTTTCTGTGTTGGTGTAGTGGTAGGCTCTTTGCTTGGGTTACGTGAGGTTGTGGGTTCGACTCTGAGGGAAGGCCCATGGACTTTTTATGGCTGCATGTAATTGCTTAGTCCCATGGAGTGTGTTGCCTATGCGTTTCTATTGGATTGATAGGCGAGATAATGTCTTTTGCTTTTGTTTGGCCTTGTTGTGTGTGCAGTCGGTAGGATTATGTGAATTAATGTAGAATCAATTTCCCACTTCTCTGTGTTGGTGAAGCGGTAGGCTTTTTGCTTAAGCTGCGAGAAGTTGTGGGTTTGACTCTGAGGCAAGGTCCATGGAATTTGTATGGCTGCATGTAAATGCCTTGTCCAATTGACTGTGTTGCCGATGAGTTTCCATTGGATTGATGGGCCAGGTACAGTCTTTTGCTTTTGTTTGGCCATGTTGTGTGCGCAGTCACTAGGATTATGTGAATTATTGTAGAATCAGTTTCCCACTTCTCTGTGTTGGTGGTGTTGGTGTAGTGGTAGGCTCTTTACTTGGGCTGCGAGAGGTTGTGGGTTTGGCTCTGAGGCAAGGCCCATGGAAATTGTATGGCTGCATGTAAATTCCTTGTCCAATGGACTGTGTTGCCTATGAGTTTCCATTGGATTGATCGGCCAGGTACTGTCTTTTGCTTTTGTTTGGCCATATTGTGTGCGCAGTCACTAGGATTATGTGAATTAATGTAGATCCAGTTTCCCACTTCTCTGTGTTGGTGTAGTGGTAGGCTCTTTGCTTGGGCTACGATAGGTTGTGGGTTCGACTCTGAAGCAAGGCTATGGACTTTGTATGGCTGCAAGTAATTGCAAGGACCAATGGACTGTGTTGCCTATGAGTTTCCATTGGATTGATAGGCCAGGCACTGTCTTTTGCTATCATTTGGCCATGTTGTGTGCGCAGTCACTAGGATTATGTGAATTAATGTAGTGTCAGTTTCACACTTCTTTGTGTTGGTGTAGTGGTGGCAACTTTGCTTGGGCTGCGAGAGGTTGTAAGTTCGACTCTGAGGCAAGGCACATGGACTTTGTATGGCTGCATGAAATTGCCTAATCCTATGGACTGTGTTACCTATGCGTTTCCATTGGATTGATAGGCCAGGTACTGTCTTTTGCTTTTGTTTGGCCATGTTGTGTGCGCAGTCACTAGGATTATGTGAATTAATGTAGAGTCAGTTTCCCGCTTCTTTGTGTTGGTGTAGTGGTAGGCTTTTTGCTTGGGCTGCAAGAGATTGAGAGTTCGACTCTGAGGCAAGGCCCATGGACTTTGTATGGCTGCATGTAATTTCCTAGTCCAAAGGACTATGTTGTCTATGAGTTTTCATTGTATTGATAGGCCAGATACTGTCTTTTGCTATCATTTGGCCATGTTGTGTGCGCAGTCACTAGGATTATGTGAATTAATGTAGTGTCAGTTTCACACTTCTTTGTGTTGGTGTAGTGGTGGCAACTTTGCTTGGGCTGCGAGAGGTTGTAAATTTGACTCTGAGGCAAGGCACATGGACTTTGTATGGCTGCATGAAATTGCCTAATCCTATGGACTGTGTTACCTATGCGTTTCCATTGGATTGATAGGCCAGGTACTGTCTTTTGCTTTTGTTTGGCCATGTTGTGTGCGCAGTCACTAGGATTATGTGAATTAATGTAGAGTCAGTTTCCCGCTTCTTTGTGTTGGTGTAGTGGTAGGCTTTTTGCTTGGGCTGCAAGAGATTGAGAGTTCGACTCTGAGGCAAGGCCCATGGACTTTGTATGGCTGCATGTAATTTCCTAGTCCAAAGGACTATGTTGTCTATGAGTTTTCATTGTGTTGATAGGCCAGATACTGTCTTTTGCTTTCGTTTGGCCATGTTGTGTGCGCAGTCACTAGGATTATGTGAATTAATGTAGAGTCAGTTTCCCACTTCTCTGTGTTGGTGTAGTGGTAGGCCCTTTGCTTGGGCTGCGAGAGGATATGGGTTTGACTCTGAGGCACAGCCCATGGACTTTGTATGGCTGCATGTAATTGCCTAGTCCAATGGACTATGTTGCCTATGAGTTTTCATTGGATTGATAGGCCAGGTACTGTCTTTTGCTTTCGTTTGGCCATATTGTGTGCGCAGTCACTAGGATTATGTGAATTAATGTAGATTCAATCTCCCTCTTCTTTGTGTTGGTGTAGTGGTAGGCTCTTTGTTTATGCTGCGAGAGATTGTGGGATCAACTCTGAGGCAAGGCCTATGGACTTTGTATGGCTGCATGAAATTCCCTTGGCTAATGGACTGTGTTGCCTTTGAGTTCCCTTTAGATTGATAGGCCAGGTACTGTCTTTTGCTTTTGTTTGGCCATACCACTCTATAATTAGGCGGACAGACAGGGTCATCTGTCGCCGAGACCATGAATGCCGAAGAGTGTGTTGTCTGCCGGGAGCTCGGGTTCGGCATATTGTGGATCGGATAGACAGATTGCTGGGTGGGGCTGGGGAAAACCCAGCGGTCATGGTGCACATTGGTACTAATGACAAAGTTAGAGGCAGGTGGAAGGTCCTTAAAAATGATTACAGGGAACTTGGAGAGAAGCTGAAGTCCAGGACCTCCAAGGTGGTGTTTTCAGAAATACTACCGGTGCCACGAGCGTCACTAGAAAGACAGCGGGAGCTTAGGGAGATAAACACGTGGCTTAGAAATTGTTGCAGGAAGGAAGGGTTCGGGTTCATGGAGAACTGGGCTGACTTCTCAGTCGACTACAGGCTCTACGGTAGGGACGGGCTGCACCTCAATGGGGAAGGTGCAGCTGTGCTGGGGGAGAAAATGGTCAGACAGATGGAGGAGCTTTTAAACTAGGATCTGGGGGGAGGGAGGGTAGTGGATCAAAAAAGGGGATAGATAGAGCAGATAGAGACAGTGAGATGGTAGGGGTCAATGAAGGATTAGGGGGACATGCAAGGAACGTAGGGAGGCTAGGAGTAATAAAGGTGTTAATAGGATTAAATGTCTACCGGCAAATGCAAGAAGTCTTGCAAACAAAATGAATGAATTGGAGACTGTTATGTTAACCATGGATTATGATGTGGTGGGCATTACGGAAACCGGCTGGATGAAAGCCATGACTGGGTGACAAACATACAGGGTTATAGTACATTTAGGAGGGACAGGAAAGACAAAAAAGGTGCTGGGGTGTGTATATTTATCAAATCTAACCTAAAACCTGTGTTGAATGATGACATTGGGGGGAACTGCAACAATGTAGAGTCAGTATGGGTAAATGTACATGGGGAGGAGAATAATGGAAAAATGCTAATTGGAGTTTGCTATAAGCCTCCTAACATACTTGAACAAATAGAGGGTGAAATACTGGAACAAATTGAAAAGGCAGCTAATAATAATAATAATCGGGTTCTTATTATGTGGGATTTCAACTATCCAGACATACAGTGGGACATAGAATCTTCTGGTTGTGCTAAAAGCTGTAAATTCTTATCTACCATTCAAGACCATTTCCTCTCTCAGATGGTAGATGAACCGACGAGGGGAGATAATTTGCTAGATTTGGTCCTGTCAAATAGACTGGATATAATTTCAGATCTTCAGGTCCAGGAGCACTTGGGCACCAGCGATCATAATATGGTAAGCTTCAACGTAATATTCAATAGAACATTTCAAAGGGGAAATGCTAAAACCTGGAATTTTAGGATAGCTGATTTCAATAAATTAAGGGAAGAGCTTAAATGTGTAGATTGGGACAAAGTCATGGTAACTGGGGATACTGAACATAAATGGGGAAAGTTTAAGGATATATTGCTAGAGTCCTGTAAAAAACCTATACCCTCTGGTAATAAAACGTCCCGGAATAAAAAGAAACCACTATGGATAAATAAGACTGTACAAAGTATAATAAAACAAAAACAAAGGGCGTTTAAAATCTTGAAGGCTGAGAATACAGAAATAGCATTGCAGGAGTATAAAGATATCAATAGGCAATGCAAAAAAGAAATCAAACAAGCAAAACTAGCTACTGAAACAAAAATCGCCAATGACATTAAAATAAATCCCAAAATCTTTTATAAATACATTAATGCCAAAAGGAAAACAAAGGATAGTATTGGCCCCTTTAAATATAATAACAAGTTAGTTATAGAGGACAAACAAAAGACTGAGATATTAAATAGGCATTTCTCATCTGTGTTCACCAAGGAACTGACTGTACCAGGCATCATTCAACAAGTGAAAAATCAAAGTTCACCACCCGATATAATTAATTTAACACAAGAAGAAGTACGCCTACGTCTGAGTAAATTAAACATTGACAAATCCCCAGGGCCAGATGGCATTCATCCACGAATATTGAGGGAATTGAGCTCCGTAATTGACAGACCGCTGTACCTCATCTTTTTAGACTCGCTTGTAACAGGGTTGGTGCCTCAGGATTGGAGGATTGCTGATGTGGTTCCGATATTTAAGAAAGGTAAGAGGGTAGATCCAGGCAACTACCGTCCAGTAAGCCTGACATCAGTAGTATGCAAAGTTTTTGAGGGCATTTAAAGGGATGACATGCAAAAATATGTTGCAGAAAATAATATAATAACTGACAGACAGCATGGATTCATGAAAGATAAGTCGTGTCTAACCAACCTGTTGGGGTTCTATGAGGGGGTAAGTGCAAACCTGGATATTGGTAATGCAGCTGATGTGATTTATTTGGACTTTGCAAAGGCATTTGGTACTGTACCACATAATAGGCTTATACTAAAGCTCCAGAAGCAAGGACTGGGGGAAACTATATGCAACTGGGTAAGGAATTGGCTAAAAGATAGGAAACAAAGAGTAGTCATAAATGGAACATTCTCTAAATGGGCCATAGTAAGCAGTGGGGTGCCGCAGGGATCTGTGCTAGGACCAATTCTTTTTAATCTCTTTATTAATGACCTTGTGGATGGGATTGATAGTAAAGTGTCAGTCTTTGCTGATGACACCAAACTATGTAGGATATTAAAAACTGACCTTGATAGTATAATATTACAAAAAGATCTGGATAAGATGTCAGAATGGGCAGATACTTGGCAAATGAGATTTAATGTTAATAAATGTAAAGTAATGCACCTAGGACGGAGTAATCCTATAACTGCGTATACATTAAATGGAAGTAAACTCGGGACTACAGAACAGGAGAACGACTTGGGTATTCTCATTACAAATAAGCTGAGCAGCAGCACTCAATGTCAAGCAGCAGCTGCAAAAGCAAACAAGATTCTAGGGTGTATAAAAAGAGAGATTAGATCCCACGATCCCAACGTATTATTACCCCTCTATAAATCACTTGAAAGGCCACATCTGGAATATGGGATCCAGTTTTGGACTCCACATTTTAAAAAGGACATTCAGAAGTTAGAGTCAGTTCAAAGGCAGGCAACTAGACTACTACAAGGAATGGAAGGCCTCCGATATGATGAAAGGTTGAAAAAGTTAGATATGTTTAGCTTAGAAAAAAGACTTCTCAGAGGAGATCTCATTTATATGTATAAATATATGTGTGGTCAATATAAAGGACTGGCACATGACTTATTTCTTCCGAAGACAATACTAAGGACCAGGGGGCACTAACTGCGAGTGGAAGAAAAGCGATTCCGACAGCTAAATAGGAAAGGGTTCTTTACAGTTAGAGCAGTCAGACTGTGGAATACCCTACCACAAGAGGTAGTTATGGCAGATACTATAACAGCTTTCAAAAAAGGGCTGGATGATTTCCTCAGTACACACAACATTGTTGGTTATAAATGACTTAGTGACCAAATGTAGGAAGGTTGAACTAGATGGACCTAGGTCTTTTTTCAACCTTCGTAACTATGTAACTATGTAAAACTATGTAACTATGTTGTGTGCGCAGTCTCTAGGAATATGTGAATTAATGTAGAGTCAGCTTCCCACTTCTCTGTGTTGGTGTAGTGGAAAGCTCTTTGCTTGGGCTACGAGTGGTTATGGGTTCGACTCTGCGGCAAGGCCCATGGACTTTGTATGGCTGCATGTAATTGCCTAGTCCAATGGACTGTGTTACCTATGAGTGCCCATTGGATTGATAGACCAGGTACTGTCTTTTGCTTTTATTTGGCCATGTTGTGTGCGCAGTCACTAGGATTATGTGAATTAATGTAGAATCAGTTTCCCACTTCTTTGTGTTGGTGTAGTGGTAGACTCTTTGCTTGGGCTGAGTGAGGTTGTGGGTTTGACTCTGAGGCAAAGTCAATGGACGTTGTATGGCTGCATGTAATTGCTTAGTCCAATGGACTGTGTTGCCTATGAGTTTCCATTGGATTGATTTGCCTGGTGCTATCTTTTGCTTTTGTGTGGCAGTCACTACGATTATGTGAATTAATGTAGAGTCAGTTTCCCACTTCTCTGTGTTGGTGTAGTGGTAGGCTCTTTGCTTGGACTGCGAGAGGATGTGGGTTTGACTCTGAGGCAAGGCTCATGGACTTTTTATGGCTGCATGTAATTGCCTAGTCCAATGGACTATATTGCCTATGAGTTTCCATTGGATTGATAGGCCAGGTACTGTCTTTTGCATTTGTTTGGCCATGTTGTGCGCACAGTAACTAGGATTATGTGAATTATTGTAGTTTCGGTTTCACACTTCTCTGTGTTGGTAGGCTCTTTGCTTTGGCTGCGAGAAGTTGTGAGTTCGACTCTGAGGCAACGCCCATGGACTTTTTATGGCTGCATGTAATTGACTAGTCCAATGGACTGTGTTGCCTATGATTTTCCATTGGATTAATAGACCAGGTACTGTCTTTTGCTTTTGTTTGGCCATGTTGTTTGCGCAGTCATTAGGATTATGGGAATTATTGTAGAGACAGTTTACCACTTCTCTGTGTTGGTGTAGTGGTAGGCTCTTTGCTTGGGCTGAGTGAGGTTGTGGATTCGACTCTGAGGCAAGGTCCATGGACTTTGTATGGCTGCATGTAATTGTCAAGTCCAATGGACTGTGTTACCTATGATTTTTCAATGGATTGATAGACCAGGTACTGTCTTTTGCTTTTGTTTGGCCATGTTGTGTGTGCAGTCACTAGGATTATGTGAATTAATGTAGAATCAGTTTCCCTCTTTTCTGTGTTGGTGTAGTGGTAGACTCTTTACTTGGGCTGTGAGAGGTTTTAGGTTTGACTCTGAGGCAAGGCCCATGGACTTTGTATGGCTGCATGTAATTGCCTAGTCCAATGAACTGTGTTGCAAATGAGTGTTCATTGGATTGATAGGCGAAGTACTGTCTTTTGCTTTTGTTTGGCCATGTTGTTTGCGCAGTCACTAGGATTATGTGAATTAATGTGGAGTCAATTTTCCACTTCCCTGTGTTGGTGTAGTGGTAGGCTCTTTGCTTGGGCTGCGAGAGGTTGTGGGTTTGACTCTGAGGCAAGGCCAATGGAATTTGTATGGCTACATGTAATTGCCTAGTCCAATGGACTGAGTTGCCTATGAGTTTCTATTGGATTGATAGGCGAGGTACTGTCTTTTGCTTTTGTTTGGCCATGTTGTGTGCAGTCGGTAGGATTATGTGAATTAATGTAGAATCAGTTTCCCACTTCTCTGGGTTGGTGCAGTGGTAGGCTCTTTGCTTGGGCTGCGAGAGGTTGTGGGTTTGACTCTGAGGCAAGGCCCATGGAAATTGTGTGGCTGCATGTAAATGCCTTGTACAATTGACTGTGTTGCCTATGAGTTTCCATTGGATTGATAGGCAAGATACTGTCTTTTGCTTTCATTTGGCCATGTTGTGTGCGCAGTCACCAGGATTATGTGAATTAATGTAGAGTCGGTTTCACACTTTTCTGTGTTGGTGTAGTGGTAGGCTCTTTGCTTGGGCTACAAGAGATTGTGGGTTCGACTCTGAGGCAAGGCCCATGGACTTTGTATGGCTGCATGTAATTGCCTATTCCAATGGACTGTATTAACAATGAGTTTCCATTGGCTTGATAGGCCGGGTACTGACTTATGCTTTTGTTTGGCCATGTTGTGTGCGCAGTCACTAGGATTATGTGAATTAATGTAGAGTCAGTTTCCAACTTCTCTGTGTTGGTGTAGTGGTAGGTTCTTTGCTTGGGTTGCGAGAGGTTGTGAGTTCGACTCTGAGGCAAAGGCCCATGGACTTTGTATGGCTGCATGTAATTACTTGGTCCAATGGACTGTGTTGCCTTTGAGTTTCCATTGGATTGATAGGCCAGGTACTGTCTTTTGCTTTTGTTTGGCCATGTTGTGTGCGAAGTCACTAGGATTATGTGAATTATTGTAGAATCAGTTTTCCACTTCTCTGTGTTGGTGTAGTTGTAGGCTCTTTCCTTGGGCTACAAGAAGTTGTGGGTTGGGCTCTGAGGCAAGGCTCATGGATTTTGTATGGCTGCATGTAATTGCTTAGTCCAATGGACTATATTGCCTATGAGTTTCCATTGGATTGACAGGCCAGGTACTGTCTTTTGCTTTCGTTTGGCCATGTTGTGTGCGCAGTCACTAGGATTATGTGAATTAATGTAGAGTCCGTTTCACACGTTTTTGTGTTGGTGTAGTTGTAGGCTCTTTCCTTGGGCTACAAGAAGTTGTGGGTTCGACTCTGAGGCAAGGCCCATGGACTTTGTATGGTTGCATGTAATTGCCTAGTCCAATGGACTGTGTTGCCTATGAGTTTCCATTGGATTGATAGGCCAGGTACCGTCTTTTGCTTTCGTTTGGCCATGTTGTGTGCGCAGTCACTAGGATTATGTGAATTAATGTAGAGTCAGTTTCACGCTTCTCTGTGTTGGTAAGCTCTTTGCTTCAGCTGTGAGAAGTTGTGAGTTCTACTCTGAGGCAACGCCCATGGACTTTTTATGGCTGCATGTAATTGCCTAGTCCAATGGACTGTGTTGCCTAAGAGTTTCCATTGGATTGATAGGCCAGGTACTGTCTTTTGCTTTTGTTTGGCCATGTTGTTTGCGCAGTCACTAGGATTATGGGAATTATTGTGGAGTCAGTTTACCACTTCTATGTGTTGGTGTAGTGGTAGGCTCTTTGCTTAGGCTGTGAGAGGTGGTGTGTTCGACTCTGAGGCAAGGCCCATGGACTTTGTATGGCTGCATGTAATTATCTATTCCAATGGACTGTGTTACCTATGAGTTTCCATTGGATTGATAGACAAGGTACTGTTTTTTTCTTTTGTTTGGCTATGTTGTTTGCGCAGTCACTAGGATTATGTGAATTAATGTAGAGTCAGTTTCCCTCTTCTCTGTGTTGGTGTAGTGGTAGGCTCTTTGCTTGGGCTACGAGAGGTTGTGGGTTTGACTCTGAGGCAGGGCCCATGGACTTTGTATGGCTGCATGTAATTGCTTAGTCCAATGGACTGTGTTGCCTATGAGTTTCTATTAAATTGATAGGCGAGGTACTGTCTTTTGCTTTTGTTTGGCCATGTTGTGTGTGCAGTCGGTAGGATTATGTGAATTAATGTAGAATCAGTTTCCCACTTCTCTGTGTTGGTGTAGTGGTAGGCTCTTTGCTTGGGCTGCTAGAGGTTGTGGGTTAGACTCGGAGGCAAGGCCCATGGACTTTTTATGGCTGCATGTAATTGCCTAGTCCAATGGACTGTGTTGCCTATGAGTTTCCATTGGATTGATAGGCCAGGTACTGTCTTTTGCTTTTGTTTGGCCATGTTGTGTGCGCAGTCACTAGGATTAGGTGAATTAATGTAGAATCAATCTACCACTTCTCTGTGTTGGTGTAGTGGTAGGCTCCTTGTTTGGGCTGGGAGAGGTTGTGGGTTTGATACTGAGGCAAGGCCCATGGACTTTGTATGGCTGCATGAAATTGCCTAATCCGATGAACTGTGTTACCTATGAGTTTCCGTTCGATTGATGGCCAGGTACTTTGTTTGGCCATGTTGTGTGCGCAGTCACTAGGATTATGTGAATAAATGTGTAGTCCGCTTCTCTGTGTTGGTGTAGTGGTAAGCTCTTTGCTTGGGCTACGAGAGGTTGTGGGTTCAACTCTCAGGCAAGTGCCATGGACTTTGTATGGCTGCATGTAATTTTCTAGTCCAATGGAATATGCTGCCTATGAGTTTCCATTGGATTGATAGGCAAGGTACTGTCTTTTGCTTTCATTTGGCCATGTTGTGTGCGCAGTCACCAGGATTATGTGAATTAATGTAGAGTCGGTTTCACACTTTTCTGTGTTGGTGTAGTGGTAGGCTCATTGCTTGGGCTACAAGAGATTGTGGGTTCGACTCTGAGGCAAGGCCCATGGACTTTGTATGGCTGCATGAAATTGCCTAATCCAATGGACTGTGTTACCTAGGAGTTTCAATTGGATTGATAGGCCAGGTACTGTCTTATACTTTTGTTTGGCCATTTTGTGTGCGCAGTCACTAGGATTATGTGAATTAATGAAGAGTCAGCTTCCCACTTCTCTGTGTTGGTGCAGTGGTAGGTTCTTTGCTTAGGTTGCAAGAGGTTGTGAGTTCGACTCTGAGGCAAGGCCCATGGACTTTTTATGGCTGCATGTAATTGCCTAGTCCAATGGACTTTGTTGCCTATGAGTTTCCATTGGATTGATAGGCCAGGTACTGTCTTTTCCTTTCGTTTGGCCATGTTGTGTGCGCAGTCACTAGGATTATGTAAATTAATGTACAGTCAGTTTCAAACTTCTCTGTGTTGGTGTAGTGGTAGGCTCTTTGCTAGGGCTGTGAGAGGTTGTGAATTCGACTCTGAAGCAAGGCCCATGGACTTTGTATGGCTGCATGTAAATGCCTAGTCCAAGGGACTGTGTTACCTATGAGTTTCCATTGGATTGATAGGCCAGGTACTGTTTTTTGCTTTTGTTTGGCCATGTTGTGTGCGCAGTCACCAGGATTATGTGAAGTAATGTAGAGTCAGTTTCCCACTACTCTGTGTTGGTGTAGTAGTAGGCTCTTTGCTTGGGCTCTGAGAGATTGTGAGTTCGACTCTGAGGCTAGGCCTATGGACTTTGTATGGCTGCATGTAATTGACTAGTCCAATGGACTGTATTGCCTATGAGATTCTATTGGATTGTTAGGCCAGGTACTGTATTTTGCTTTTGTTTGGCCACCTTGTGTGCGCAGTCACTAGGATTATGTGAATTAATGTAGAACCAGTTTCCCACTTCTCTGTGTTGGTGTAGTGGTAGGCTCTTTGCTTGAGCTATGATAGGTTGTGGGTTCGACTCTGAGGCAAAGCCCATGGACTTTGTATGGCTGCAAGTAATTGCATAGTCCAATGAACTGTGTTGCCTATGAGTTTCCATTGGATTGATAGGCCAGGTACTGTCTTTTGCTATCATTTGGCCATGTTGTGTGCGCAGTCACTAGGATTATGTGAATTAATGTAGTGTCAGATTCACACTTCTCTGTGTTGGTGTAGTGGTAGCAACTTTGCTTGGGCTGCGAAAGGTTGTAAGTTTGTCTCTGAGGCAAGGCACATGAACTTTGTTTGGCTGCATGAATTTGCCTAGTTCTATGGACTGTGTTGCCTATGAGTTTCCAATGGATTGATAGGCCAGGTACATACTTTTGCTTTTGTTTGGCCATGTTGTATGCGCAGTCACTAGGATTATGTGAATTAATGTAAAGTCAGTTTCCCGCTTCTTTGTGTTGGTGTAGTGGTAGGCTCTTTGCTTGGGCTGTGAGAGGTTGTGGGTTCGACTCTGAGGCAAGGCCCATGGACTTTGTATGGCTGCATGTAATTGCATAGTCCAATGGACTGTGTTGCCTATGAGTTTTCAATGGATTCATAGGCCAGGTACAGACTTTTGCTATCGTTTGGCCATGTTGTGTGCGCAGTCACCAGGATTATGTGAATTAATGTAGTGTCAGTTTCACACTTCTCTGTGTTGGTGTAGTGGTAGGAACTTTGCTTGGGCTGCGAGAGGGTGTGAGTTCGACTCTGATGCAAGGCCCATGGACTTTGTATGGCTGCATGAAATTGCCTAATCCTATGGACTGTGTTACCTATTAGTTTGCATTGGATTGATAGGCAAGGTACTGTCTTTTGCTTTTGTTTGGCCATGTTGTGTGCGCAGTCACTAGGATTATGTGAATTAATGTAGAGTCAATTTCACACTTCTCTGTGTTGGTGTAGTGGTAGGCTCTTTGCTTAGGCTTCGAGAGGTTGTGGGTTCGACTCTGAGGCAAGGCCCATAGAGATTGTATGGCTGCATGTAATTTCCTAGTCCAAAGGACTATGTTGCCTATGAGTTTTCATTGGATTGATAGGCCATGTACTGTCTTTTGCTTTTGTTTGGCCATGTTGTGTGCGCAGTCACCAGGATTATGTGAAGTAATGTAGAGTCAGTTTCCCAATTCTCTGTGTTGGTGTCATGGTAGGCTCTTTGCTTAGGCTTCGAGAGGTTGTGGGTTCAACTCTGAGGCAAGTCCCATGAACTTTGTATGGCTGCATGTAAATGCCTAGTCCAATGGACTGTGTTGACTATAAGTATCCATTGGATTGATAGGCCAGGTACTGTCTTTTGCTTTTGTTTGGCCATAATGTGTGCGCAGTCACAAGGATTGGGTGAATTAATGTA
This sequence comes from Anomaloglossus baeobatrachus, assembly GCF_048569485.1. Lineage (NCBI taxonomy): Eukaryota > Metazoa > Chordata > Amphibia > Anura > Aromobatidae > Anomaloglossus > Anomaloglossus baeobatrachus. The sequence goes on from NC_134353.1 coordinate 387,025,337, forward strand.
AAATCAATCTTCCACTTCTCTTTGTTGGTGTAGTGGTAGGCACTTTGCTTAGGCTTTTAGAGGTTGTGGGTTCAACTCTGAGGCAAGCCTCATGGACTTTTTATGGCTGCATGTAATTGTCTAGTCCAATGGACACTGTTACCTTGGAATTTCCAATGGGTTGATAGACCAGGTACTGTCTTTTGCTTTTGTTTGGCCATGTTGTGTGCGCAGTCACTAGGATTATGTGAATTAATGTAAAATCAATTTCCCACTTCTCTGTGTTGGTGTAGTGGTAGGCTCCTTGTTAAGGCTGAGAGAGGTTGTGGGTTTGACTCTGAGGCAAGGCACATGGACTTTATGTAACTGCCTAGTCCAATGGACTATGTTGCCTATGAGTTTCCATTGGATTGATTGGCCTGTTTTTGACTTTTGCTTTTGTTTGGCCATGTTGTGTGCGCAGTCACTAGGATTATGTGAATTAATGTAGAGTCAGTTTCCCACTTCTCTATGTTGGTGTAGTGGTAGGCTCTTTGCTTGGGCTACGAGAGGTTGTGGGTTTGACTCTGAGGCAAGTCCCATGGACTTTGTATGGCTGCATGTAATTTTCTAGTCCAATGGAATATGTTGCCTATGAGTTTCCATTGGATTGATAGGCAAGGTACTGTCTTTTGCTTTCGTTTGGCCATGTTGTGTGCGCAGTCACCAGGATTATGTGAATTAATGTAGAGTCAGATTCAAACTTATCTGTGTTGGTGTAGTGGTAGGCTTATGGCTTGGGCTACGAGAGGTAGTGGGTTTGACTCTGAAGCAAGACCCATGGACTTTGTAAGGCTGCAAGTAATTTCCTAGTCCAAAGGACTATGTTGCCTATGAGTTTTCATTGGATTGATAGGCCATGTACTGTCTTTTGCTTTCGTTTGGCCATGTTGTGTGCGCAGTCACTAGGATTATGTGAGTTAATGTAGATTCAGCTTCCCATTTCTCTGTGTTGGTGTAATGGTAGGCTCTTTGCATGGGCTGCGAAAGGTTGTGGCTTTGACTCTGAGGCAAGGCCCATGGATTTTTTATGGCTGCATGTAATTGCATAGTCCAATGGACTGAGTTGCCTATGAGTTTCTATTGGATTGGTAGGCCAGGTACTGTCTCTTGCTTTTGTTTCGCCATGTTTTGTGCGCAGTCACTAGGATTATGAGAATTATTGTAGAATCAGTTTCCCACTTCTCTGTGTTGGTGTAGAGGTAGGATCTTTGCTTGGGCTACGAGAGGTTGTGTGTTCGACTCTGAGGCAAAGCCCATGGACTTTGTTTGGCTCCGTGCAATTGTCTAGTCCAAGGGACTGTGTTACCTATGAGATTCCATTGGATTGATAGGCAAGGTACTGTGTTTTGCTTTTGTTTGGCCATGTTGTGAGCGCTGTCACTAGGATTATGTGAATTAATGTAGACTCAGTTTTCCAATTCAAACAAAACCCAAGGTGGTGTTTTCAGAAATACTACCGGTGCCACGAGCGTCACTAGAAAGACAGCGGGAGCTTAGGGAGATAAACACGTGGCTTAGAAATTGGTGCAGGAAGGAAGGGTTCGGGTTCATGGAGAACTGGGCTGACTTCTCAGTCGACTACAGGCTCTACGGTAGGGACGGGCTGCACCTCAATGGGGAAGGTGCAGCTGTGCTGGGGGAGAAAATGGTCAGACAGATGGAGGAGCTTTTAAACTAGGATCTGGGGGGAGGGAGGGTAGTGGATCAAAAAAGGGGATAGATAGAGCAGATAGAGACAGTGAGATGGTAGGGGTCAATGAAGGATTAGGGGGACATGCAAGGAACGTAGGGAGGCTAGGAGTAATAAAGGTGTTAATAGGATTAAATGTCTACCGGCAAATGCAAGAAGTCTTGCAAACAAAATGAATGAATTGGAGACTGTTATGTTAACCATGGATTATGATGTGGTGGGCATTACGGAAACCGGCTGGATGAAAGCCATGACTGGGTGACAAACATACAGGGTTATAGTACATTTAGGAGGGACAGGAAAGACAAAAAAGGTGCTGGGGTGTGTATATTTATCAAATATAACCTAAAACCTGTGTTGAATGATGACATTGGGGGGAACTGCAACAATGTAGAGTCAGTATGGGTAAATGTACATGGGGAGGAGAATAATGGAAAAATGCTAATTGGAGTTTGCTATAAGCCTCCTAACATACTTGAACAAATAGAGGGTGAAATACTGGAACAAATTGAAAAGGCAGCTAATAATAATAATAATCGGGTTCTTATTATGTGGGATTTCAACTATCCAGACATACAGTGGGACATAGAATCTTCTGGTTGTGCTAAAAGCTGTAAATTCTTATCTACCATTCAAGACCATTTCCTCTCTCAGATGGTAGATGAACCGACGAGGGGAGATAATTTGCTAGATTTGGTCCTGTCAAATAGACCGGATATAATTTCAGATCTTCAGGTCCAGGAGCACTTGGGCACCAGCGATCATAATATGGTAAGCTTCAACGTAATATTCAATAGAACATTTCAAAGGGGAAATGCTAAAACCTGGAATTTTAGGATAGCTGATTTCAATAAATTAAGGGAAGAGCTTAAATGTGTAGATTGGGACAAAGTCATGGTAACTGGGGATACTGAACATAAATGGGGAAAGTTTAAGGATATATTGCTAGAGTCCTGTAAAAAACCTATACCCTCTGGTAATAAAACGTCCCGGAATAAAAAGAAACCACTATGGATAAATAAGACTGTACAAAGTATAATAAAACAAAAACAAAGGGCGTTTAAAATCTTGAAGGCTGAGAATACAGAAATAGCATTGCAGGAGTATAAAGATATCAATAGGCAATGCAAAAAAGAAATCAAACAAGCAAAACTAGCTACTGAAACAAAAATCGCCAATGACATTAAAATAAATCCCAAAATCTTTTATAAATACATTAATGCCAAAAGGAAAACAAAGGATAGTATTGGCCCCTTTAAATATAATAACAAGTTAGTTATAGAGGACAAACAAAAGACTGAGATATTAAATAGGCATTTCTCATCTGTGTTCACCAAGGAACTGACTGTACCAGGCATCATTCAACAAGTGAAAAATCAAAGTTCACCACCCAATATAATTAATTTAACACAAGAAGAAGTACGCCTACGTCTGAGTAAATTAAACATTGACAAATCCCCAGGGCCAGATGGCATTCATCCACGAATATTGAGGGAATTGAGCTCCGTAATTGACAGACCGCTGTACCTCATCTTTTTAGACTCGCTTGTAACAGGGTTGGTGCCTCAGGATTGGAGGATTGCTGATGTGGTTCCGATATTTAAGAAAGGTAAGAGGGTAGATCCAGGCAACTACCGTCCAGTAAGCCTGACATCAGTAGTATGCAAAGTTTTTGAGGGCATTTAAAGGGATGACATGCAAAAATATGTTGCAGAAAATAATATAATAACTGACAGACAGCATGGATTCATGAAAGATAAGTCGTGTCTAACCAACCTGTTGGGGTTCTATGAGGGGGTAAGTGCAAACCTGGATATTGGTAATGCAGCTGATGTGATTTATTTGGACTTTGCAAAGGCATTTGGTACTGTACCACATAATAGGCTTATACTAAAGCTCCAGAAGCAAGGACTGGGGGAAACTATATGCAACTGGGTAAGGAATTGGCTAAAAGATAGGAAACAAAGAGTAGTCATAAATGGAACATTCTCTAAATGGGCCATAGTAAGCAGTGGGGTGCCGCAGGGATCTGTGCTAGGACCAATTCTTTTTAATCTCTTTATTAATGACCTTGTGGATGGGATTGATAGTAAAGTGTCAGTCTTTGCTGATGACACCAAACTATGTAGGATATTAAAAACTGACCTTGATAGTATAATATTACAAAAAGATCTGGATAAGATGTCAGAATGGGCAGATACTTGGCAAATGAGATTTAATGTTAATAAATGTAAAGTAATGCACCTAGGACGGAGTAATCCTATAACTGCGTATACATTAAATGGAAGTAAACTCGGGACTACAGAACAGGAGAAGGACTTGGGTATTCTCATTACAAATAAGCTGAGCAGCAGCACTCAATGTCAAGCAGCAGCTGCAAAAGCAAACAAGATTCTAGGGTGTATAAAAAGAGAGATTAGATCCCACGATCCCAACGTATTATTACCCCTCTATAAATCACTTGTAAGGTCACATCTGGAATATGGGATCCAGATTTGGACTCCACATTTTAAAAAGGACATTCAGAAGTTAGAGTCAGTTCAAAGGCAGGCAACTAGACTACTACAAGGAATGGAAGGCCTCCGATATGATGAAAGGTTGAAAAAGTTAGATATGTTTAGCTTAGAAAAAAGACTTCTCAGAGGAGATCTCATTTATATGTATAAATATATGTGTGGTCAATATAAAGGACTGGCACATGACTTATTTCTTCCGAAGACAATACTAAGGACCAGAGGGCACTAACTGCGAGTGGAAGAAAAGCGATTCCGACAGCTAAATAGGAAAGGGTTCTTTACAGTTAGAGCAGTCAGACTGTGGAATACCCTACCACAAGAGGTAGTTATGGCAGATACTATAACAGCTTTCAAAAAAGGGCTGGATGATTTCCTCAGTACACACAACATTGTTGGTTATAAATGACTTAGTGACCAAATGTAGGAAGGTTGAACTAGATGGACCTAGGTCTTTTTTCAACCTTAGTAACTATGTAACTATGTAAAACTATGTAACTATGTTGTGTGCGCAGTCACTAGGAATATGTGAATTAATGTAGAGTCAGCTTCCCACTTCTCTGTGTTGGTGTAGTGGAAGGCTCTTTGCTTGGGCTACGAGTGGTTATGGGTTCGACTCTGCGGCAAGGCCCATGGACTTTGTATGGCTGCATGTAATTGCCTAGTCCAATGGACTGTGTTACCTATGAGTGCCCATTGGATTGATAGACCAGGTACTGTCTTTTGCTTTTGTTTGGCCATGTTGTGTGCGCAGTCACTAGGATTATGTGAATTAATGTAGAATCAGTTTCCCACTTCTTTGTGTTGGTGTAGTGGTAGACTCTTTGCTTGGGCTGAGTGAGGTTGTGGGTTTGACTCTGAGGCAAAGCCAATGGACGTTGTATGGCTGCATGTAATTGCTTAGTCCAATGGACTGTGTTGCCTATGAGTTTCCATTGGATTGATTTGCCTGGTGCTATCTTTTGCTTTTGTGTGGCAGTCACTACGATTATGTGAATTAATGTAGAGTCAGTTTCCCACTTCTCTGTGTTGGTGTAGTGGTAGGCTCTTTGCTTGGACTGCGAGAGAATGTGGGTTTGACTCTGAGGCAAGGCTCATGGACTTTTTATGGCTGCATGTAATTGTCTAGTCCAATGGACTGTGTTGCCTATATGTTTCCATTGGAGTGATAGGCCAGATACTGTCTTTTGCTTTTGTTTGGCCATGTTGTGTGCGCAGTCCAAAGGATTATTTGAAGTAATGTAGAGTCAGTTTCCCACTTCTCTGTGTTGATGTCGTGGTAGGCTCTTTGCTTAGGCTACGAGAGATTGTGGGTTCGATTCTGAGGCAAGGCCCATGGTCTTTATATGGCTGCATGTAACCGTTTAGTCCAATGGACTGTGTTGCCTTTGAGATTCCATTGGATTGGTAGGTCAGGTACTTTTTTTTGCTTTTGTTTGGCCATGTTGTGTGCGCAGTCACTAGGATTATGTGAATTAATGTAGTGTCAGTTTCACTCTTCTCTGTGTTGGTGTAGTGGTAGGAACTTTGCTTGGGCTGCGAGAGGATGTGGGTTTGACTCTGAGGCAAGGCTCATGCACTTTGTATGGCTGCATGTAATTGTCTAGTCCAATGGGCTGTGTTGCCTCTATGTTTCCATTGGATTGATAGGCCAGATACTGTCTTTTGCTTTTGTTTGGCCATGTTTTGTGCGCAGTCCCCAGGATTATTTGAAGTAATGTAGAGTCAGTTTCCCACTTCTCTGTGTTGATGTCGTGGTAGGCTCTTTGCTTAGGCTACGAGAGTTTGTGGGTTCGATTCTGAGGCAAGGCCCATGGTCTTTGTATGGCTGCATGTAACTGTTTAGTCCAATGGACTGTGTTGCCTTTGAGATTCCATTGGATTGGTAGGTCAGGTACTTTTTTTTGCTTTTGTTTGGCCATGTTGTGTGCGCAGTCACTAGGATTATGTGAATTAATGTAGTGTCAGTTTCACTCTTCTCTGTGTTGGTGTAGTGGTAGGAACTTTGCTTGGGCTGCGAGCGGTTGTGAGTTTGATTCTGAGGCAATGCCTATGGACTTTGTATGGTTGCATGTAATTTCCTAGTCTAAAGGACTATGTTGCCTATGAGTTTTCATTGGATTGATAAGCCATGTACTGTCTTTTGCTTTTGTTTTGCCATGTTGTGTGCGCAGTCACTAGGATTATGTGAATTAATGTAGAGTCAGTTTCCCACTTCTCTGTGTTGGTGTAGTGGTAGGTTCTTTGCTTGGGCTGCAAGTGGTTGTGAGTTCGACTCTGAGGCAAGGCCTATGGACTTTGTATGGCTGCATGTAATTGCCTAGTCCAATGGACTGTGTTGCTTTTGAGTTTCCACTGGATTGATAGGCCAGGTACTGTCTTTTGCTTTCGTTTGGCCATGTTGTGTGCGCAGTCACTAGGATTATGTGAATTAATGTAGATTCAATCTCCCACTTCTTTGTGTTGGTGTAGTGGTAGGCTCTTTGCTTAGGCTGCGAGAGATTGTGGGATCAACTCTGAGGCAAGGCCTATGGACTTTGTATGGCTGCATGAAATTCCCTTGGCTAATGGACTGTGTTGCCTATGAGTTCCCATTACATTGATAGGCCAGGAACTGTCTTTTGCTTTTGTTTGGCCATGTTGTGTGCGCAGTCACTAGGATGATGTGAATTAATGTAGAGTCAGTTTCCTACTTCCTTGTGTTGGTGTAGTGGTAGGCTTTTTGCCTGGGCTACGAGAGGTTGTGGGTTCGATTCTGAGGCAAGGCCCATGGACTTTGTATGGCTGCATGTAATGTAATTGCCTAGTCCAATGGACTGTGTTGCCTATATGTTTCCATTGGTTTGGTAGGCCAGGTACTGTATTTTGCTTTTGTTTGGCCATTTTGTGTGCGCAGTCACTAGGATTATGTGTATTAATGTAGAGCCAGTTTCCCACTTCTTTGTGTTGGTGTAGTGGTAGGCTCTTTTCTTGGGCTGCGAGAGGTTGTGGGTTCTACTCTGAGGCAAGGCCCATGGACTTTGTATGGCTGCATGTAATTGCCTAGTCCAATGGACTGTGATACCTATGAATTTCCATTGGATTGATAGGCCAGGTACAGTCTTTTGCTTTTGTTTGGCCATGTTTTGTGCGCAGTCACTAGGATTATGTGAATTAATGTAGAGACAGTTTCCCACTTCTCTGTGTTGGTGTAGTGGTAGGCTCTTTGCTTGGGCTGCGAGAGGATGTGGGTTTGACTTTGAGGCACGGCCCATGGACTTTGTATGGCTGCATGTAATTGACTAGTCCAATGCACTGTGTTTCCTATGAGTTTCCAATGGATTGATAGACCAGGTACTGTCTTTTGCTTTTGTTTGGCCATGTTGTGTGTGCAGTCACTAGGATTATGTGAATTAATGTAGAGTCAGTTTCCCACTTCTCTTTGTTGGTGTAGTGGTAGGCTCTTTGCTAGGACTGTGAGAGGTTGTGAGTTCGACTCTTAAGCAAAGCCCATGGACTTTGTATGGCTGCATGTAAATGCCTAGTCCAAGGGACTGTGTTACCTATGAGTTTCCATTGGATTGATAGACCGGGTACTGTCTTCTGCTTTTGTTTGGCCATGTTGTGTGCGCAATCACTAGGATTATGTGAATTAATGTAGAATCAGTTTCCCACTACTCTGTGTTGGTGTAGTGGTTGGCTTTTTGCTTGGTATCCGAGTGGTTGTGAGTTCGGCTCTGAGGCAAGGCCCATGGACTTTGTGTGGCTGCATGTAATTGCCTAGTCCAATGGACTGTGTTGCCTATGAGATTCTATTGGATTGATAGGCCAGGTACTGTTTTTTGCTTTTGTTTTGCCATCTTGTGTGCGCAGTCACTAGGATTATGTGAATTAATGTAGAACCAGTTTCCCACTTCTCTGTGTTGGTGTAGTGGTAGGCTCTTTGCTTAGGCTACGAGAGGTTGTGGGTTCGACTCTGAGGCAGGGCCCATGGACTTTGTATGGCTGCATTTAATTGTCTAGTCCGATGCACCGTGTTGCCTATGAGTTTCTATTGGATTGATAGGCCAGGTACTGTCTTTTGCTTTCGTTTGGCCATGTTGTGTGCGCAGTCACTAGGATTATGTGAATTAATGTAGAACCTGTTTTCCATTTCTCTGTGTTGGTGTAGTGGTAGGCTCTTTGCTTGGGCTACGAGAGGTTGAATGTTCGACTCTGAGGCAAGGCCCATGGACTTTGTATGGCTGCATGTAATTGTCTAGTGTGATGGACCGTGTTGCCTATGAGTTTCCATTGGATTGATAGGCCTGGTACTCTCTTTTGCTTTTGTTTGGCCATGTTGTGTGCGCAGTCACTAGGATTATGTGAATTAATGTAGAGTCAGTTTCCTGCTTCTTTGTGTTGGTGTAGTGGCAGGCTCTTTGCTTGGGCTGCGAGAGGTTGTGGGTTTGACTCTGAGACAAGGCCCATGGACTTTGTATGGCTGCATGCAATTTTCTAGTCCAAGGGACTGTGTTAACTATGAGTTTCCATTGGATTGATAAGACAGGTACTGTCTTTTGCTTTCGTTTGGCCATGTTGTGTGCGCAGTCACTAGGATTATGTGTATTAATGTATAGTCAGTTTCCCACTACTCTGTAATGGTGTAGTGGTAGGCTCTTTGCTTGGGCTCCGAGAAGTTGTGAGTTCGACTCTGAGGCAAAGCCCATGGACTTTGTATGGCTGCATGAAATTGCCTAGTCCAATGGACTGTGTTACCTATGAGTGCCCATTGGATTGATAGACCAGGTTCTGTCTTTTGCTTTTGTTTGGCCACGTTGTGTGCGCAGTCACTAGGATTATGTGAATTAATGTATAATCAGTTTCCCTCTTCTTTGTGTTGGTGTAGTGGTAGCCTCTTTGCTTGGGCTGAGTGACGTTGTGGGTTTGACTCTGAGGCAAATCCCATCAACGTTGTATGGCTGCATGTAATTGCTTAGTCCAATGGACTGTGTTGCCTATGAGTTTCCATTGGATTGATTGGCCTGGTGCTCTCTTTTGCTTTTGTGTGGCAGTCACTAGGATTATGTGAATTAATATAGAGTCAATTTCCCACTTCTCTGTGTTGGTGTAGTGGTAGGCTCTTTGCTTGGGCTGCGAGAGGATGTGGGTTTGACTCTGAGGCAAGGCTCATGCACTTTGTATGGCTGCATGTAATTGTCTAGTCCAATGGACTGTGTTGCCTATATGTTTCCATTGGATTGATAGGCCAGATACTGTCTTTTGCTTTTGTTTGGCCATGTTGTGTGCGCAGTCCCCAGGATTATTTGAAGTAATGTAGAGTCAGTTTCCCACTTCTCTGTGTTGATGTCGTGGTAGGCTCTTTGCTTAGGCTACGAGAGATTGTGGGTTCGATTCTGAGGCAAGGCCCATGGTCTTTGTATGGCTGCATGTAACTGTTTAGTCCAATGGACTGTGTTGCCTTTGAGATTCCATTGGATTGGTAGGTCAGGTACTTTTTTTTGCTTTTGTTTGGCCATGTTGTGTGCGCAGTCACTAGGATTATGTGAATTAATGTAGTGTAAGTTTCACTCTTCTCTGTGTTGGTGTAGTGGTAGGAACTTTGCTTGGGCTGCGAGAGGATGTGGGTTTGACTCTGAGGCAAGGCTCATGCACTTTGTATGGCTGCATGTAATTGTCTAGTCCAATGGGCTGTGTTGCCTATATGTTTCCATTGGATTGATAGGCCAGATACTGTCTTTTGCTTTTGTTTGGCCATGTTTTGTGCGCAGTCCCCAGGATTATTTGAAGTAATGTAGAGCCAGTTTCCCACTTCTCTGTGTTGATGTCGTGGTAGGCTCTTTGCTTAGGCCACGAGAGTTTGTGGGTTTGATTCTGAGGCAAGGCCCATGGTCTTTGTATGGCTGCATGTAACTGTTTAGTCCAATGGACTGTGTTGCCTTTGAGATTCCATTGGATTGGTAGGTCAGGTACTTTTTTTTGCTTTTGTTTGGCCATGTTGTGTGCGCAGTCACTAGGATTATGTGAATTAATGTAGTGTCAGTTTCACTCTTCTCTGTGTTGGTGTAGTGGTAGGAACTTTGCTTGGGCTGCGAGAGGTTGTGAGTTTGACTCTGAGGCAATGCCTATGGACTTTGTATGGTTGCATGTAATTTCCTAGTCCAAAGGACTATGTTTATTAAACCAAATTATCCCAATAAAGCTTATAAGTTGATAAAACGTTTTTTTATTGATGGTATAGTAAAAAACATAAACACAAACATTAATTAAAAACCAAGGAAAGGGGAGCATGTACTACACCCACAATGGGAACCATATATATAAAATAACCTTAGTCCCAGCAGGTCACATAACAACTGTAATATACAACAAGAGCATTAATTAGGCAGCTAACATCTTCCCCATATAATAGTAACAATGGTCTACATTAGATCGCTGCCCATTAAAGTACTTGGCTCATAACAATACCAGACCTGCTGTCATATCAGTAGTACAAAAACTGCTCCCCTGCCAGCCACTCCAACACGTGTTTCACACCGCTTCCTCAGGGAGTGATGTGGAGGCAAGCAGTGAGCGTTCTTATATAGGACCGGCACACATGTGTTAATTAATCAAGCACCCCATACTTTCATATATGGCGCCACCATGTCAACGCCCAAACTGGAAGTTCAGGAGCGCGTCACCGTCGGCCACGTCACACGCACGCGCACTGGCATGCGATGACGCGGGCGAGGGAGACGCGTCCCCTAGCAACCGTCGGGATGCAGGCAAGCGGCGCACAGCATGGGGAAAAACCATGTGTTTTATAGCCAAGTCACATGACCGCATTGTGAGCCCGCCCTAACAGGAAATCCAGGGACGCACCTCCTCAACCAACCATATAGTAACACGGAGGGGGGGAGGATGCATCCCAGGAAAAACCCAAAAGCGTCAGACGAAATAACATAAACACCGGGCAAATAACATTCAAAGGGCACTACATAACCCATCCATCAACCATAGCAGTCAATCAACAATAACAAACCTTATATCCACACAATCATCCAAAATACGCAGAATAAAAATAATAATAATACATGTATGGACGTACACAATGAATTAAAAAGCATGTGTATAAAAAATATATATATATATATAAAAAAAAATTTTAATATCTCAATAGAGAAATATGACAAAGTGAAAAGTGCACGTGAAAGTGACCAAATAAATATGAACATATAAGTGATAAATGCATAAATGTAAAATATATATATAAACATATATAAAAAGTAATGATTGTATATGTGTGTGAACAGGTGAAAGTGATGAAAAAATATATATAATAAATATACCATATATAATTGAAAATACGAGGATAAAAAATATATATATCCATAAAAATAGTGAAAGAGTGAAGAAAAAAATGAAAAATAAAATGAAAAATAAAAAATAAAAAATAATAATTAATTTATATCTGATAAAAAAGTGAGAGTGAAAAATTAATTTATTAAATAGTGAAAACAATAAATTTATGCAATATAAAAATTATGATCTCATTTAATACTAACCCACAACGGTACCAATAAATACTACTCTCAACCGCATCACAGACACTACCTATAATATTAGATTGAACCTATCCATACAATAGCCCTTTCAGAACCGCAAAAGCCCATACATAGACCCACCCGACGCCAGACCAACTTTATTAAATAAGAAAGCTCACCCCCTATATTAATAAAACCAATTTACATCAATTCATTAACCACTGTACAATACTCTCTTTTGCTTTTGTGTGGCAGTCACTGAGATTATGTGAATTAATATAGAGTCAATTTCCCACTTCTCTGTGTTGGTGTAGTGGTAGGCTCTTTGCTTGGGCTGCGAGAGGATGTGGGTTTGACTTTGAGGCACGGCCCATGGACTTTGTATGGCTGCATGTAATTGACTAGTCCAATGCACTGTGTTTCCTATGAGTTTCCAATGGATTGATAGGCCAGGTACTGTCTTTTGCTTTTGTTTGGCCATGTTGTGTGTGCAGTCACTAGGATTATGTGAATTAATGTAGAGTCAGTTTCCCACTTCTCTTTGTTGGTGTAGTGGTAGACTCTTTGCTAGGACTGTGAGAGGTTGTGAGTTTGACTCTGAAGCAAAGCCCATGGACTTTGTATGGCTGCATGTAAATGCCTAGTCCAAGGGACTGTGTTACCTATGAGTTTCCATTGGATTGATAGGCCGGGTACTGTCTTCTGCTTTTGTTTGGCCATGTTGTGTGCGCAATCACTAGGCTTATGTGAATTAATGTAGAATCAGTTTCCCACTACTCTGTGTTGGTGTAGTGGTAGGCTCTTTGCTTGGTATCCGAGTGGTTGTGAGTTCGGCTCTGAGGCAAGGCCCATGGACTTTGTGTGGCTGCATGTAATTGCCTAGTCCAATGGACTGTGTTGCCTATGAGATTCTATTGGATTGATAGGCCAGGTACTGTTTTTTGCTTTTGTTTGGCCATCTTGTGTGCGCAGTCACTAGGATTATGTGAATTAATGTAGATCCAGTTTCCCACTTCTCTGTGTTGGTGTAGTGGTAGGCTCTTTGCTTAGGCTACGAGAGGTTGTGGGTTCGACTCTGAGGCAGGGCCCATGGACTTTGTATGGCTGCATTTAATTGTCTAGTCCGATGGACCGTGTTGCCTATGAGTTTCCATTGGATTGATAGGCCAGGTACTGTCTTTTGCTTTCGTTTGGCCATGTTGTGTGCGCAGTCACTAGGATTATGTGAATTAATGTAGAACCTGTTTTCCATTTCTCTGTGTTGGTGTAGTGGTAGGCTCTTTCCTTGGGCTACGAGAGGTTGAATGTTTGACTCTGAGGCAAGGCCCATGGACTTTGTATGGCTGCATGTAATTGTCTAGTGTGATGGACCGTGTTGCCTATGAGTTTCCATTGGATTGATAGGCCTGGTACTCTCTTTTGCTTTTGTTTGGCCATGTTGTGTGCGCAGTCACTAGGATTATGTGAATTAATGTAGCGTCAGTTTCCTGCTTCTTTGTGTTGGTGTAGTGGTAGGCTCTTTGCTTGGGCTGCGAGAGGTTGTGGGTTTGACTCTGAGACAAGGCCCATGGACTTTGTATGGCTGCATGCAATTTTCTAGTCCAAGGGACTGTGTTAACTATGAGTTTCCATTGGATTGATAAGCCAGGTACTGTCTTTTGCTTTCGTTTGGCCATGTTGTGTGCGCAGTCACTAGGATTATGTGAATTAATGTATAGTCAGTTTCCCACTACTCTGTAATGGTGTAGTGGTAGGCTCTTTGCTTGGGCTCCGAGAAGTTGTGAGTTCGTCTCTGAGGCAAAGCCCATGGACTTTGTATGGCTGCATGAAATTGCCTAATCCTATGGACTGTGTTACCTATGCGCTCCATTGGATTGATAGGCCAGGTACTGTCTTTTGCTTTTGTTTGGCCATGTTGTGTGCGCAGTCACTAGGATTATGTGAATTAATGTAGAGACAGTTTCCAGCTTCTTTGTGTTGGTGTAGTGGTAGGCTCTTTGCTTGGGCTGCGAGAGGTTATGGGTTTGACTTTTGGGCAAGGCCCATGGACTTTGTATGGCTGCATGTAATTGCATAGTCCAATGGACTGTGTTGCCTAGGAGTTTCCAATGGATTGATAGGCCAGGTACTGACTTTTGCTATCGTTTGGCCATGTTGTGTGCGCAGTCACTAGGATTATGTGAATTAATGTAGTGTCAATTTCAAACTTCTCTGTGTTGGTGTAGTGGTAGGAACTTTGCTTGGGCTGCGAGAGGTTGTGAGTTCGTCTCTGATGCAAGGCCCATAGACTTTGTATGGCTGCATGAAATTGCTTAATCCTATGGACTGTGTTACCTATAAGTTTTCATTGGATTGATAGGCAAGTTACTGTCTTTTGCTTTCGTTTGGCCATGTTGTGTGCGCAGTCACTAGGATTATGTGAATTAATGTAGAGTCAGTTTCACACTTCTCTGTGTTGGTGTAGTGGTAGGCTCTTTGCTTAGGCTGCGAGAAGTTGTGAGTTCGACTCTGAGGCAACGCCTATGGACTTTTTATGGCTGCATGTAATTGCCTAGTCCAATGGACTGTGTTGCCTATGAGTTTCCATTGGATTGATTGGCCTGGTGCTATATTTTGCTTTTGTGTGGCAGTCACTAGGATTATGTGAATTAATGTAGAGTCAGTTTCCCACTTCTCTGTGTTGGTGTAGTGGTAGGCTCTTTGCTAGGGCTGCGAGAGGTTGTGAGTTCGACTCTGAAGCAAGGCCCATGGACTTTGTATGGTTGAATGAAATTGCCTAATCCTATGGACTGAGTTACCTGGGAGTTTCAATTGGATTGATAGGCCAGGTACTGTCTTATGCTTTTGTTTGGCCATGTTGTGTGCGCAGTCACTAGGATTATGTGAATTAATGAAGAGTCAGTTTCCCACTTCTCTGTGTTGGTGCAGTGGTAGGTTCTTTGCTTGGGTTGCGAGAGGTTGTGAGTTCGACTCTGAGGCAAGGCCCATGGACTTTTTATGGCTGCATGTAACTGCCTAGTCCAATGGACTGTGTTGCCTATGAGTTTCCATTGGATTGATAGGCCAGGTACTGTCTTTTCCTTTCGTTTGGCCATGTTGTGTGCGCAGTCACTAGGATTATGTAAATTAATGTAGCGTCAGATTCCCACTTCTCTGTGTTGGTGTAGTGGTATTCTCTTTGCTAGGGCAGCGAGAGGTTGTGAATTCGACTCTGAAGCAAGGCCCATGGACTTTGTATGGCTGCATGTAAATGCCTAGTCCAAGGGACTGTGTTACCTATGAATTTCCATTGGATTGATAGGCCAGGTACTGTATTTTGCTTTTGTTTGGCCATGTTGTGTGCGCAGTCACCAGGATTATGTGAAGTAATGTAGAGTCAGTTTCCCACTACTCTGTGTTGGTGTAGTGGTAGGCTCTTTGCTTGGCTCTGAGAGATTGTGAGTTCGACTCTGAGGCAAGTCCCATGAACCTTGTATGGCTGCATGTAAATGCCTAGTCCAATGGACTGTGTTGACTATAAGTTTCCATTGGATTGATAGGCCAGGTACTGTCTTTTGCTTTTGTTTGGCCATGTTGTGTGCGCAGTCACTAGGATTATGTGAATTATTGTAGAATCAGTTCCCCAATTCTCTCTGTTGGTGTAGTGGTAGGCTATTTGCTTGGGCTATGAGAGGTTGTGGGTTCGACTCTGAGGCAAGGCCCATGGACTTTGTATGGTTGCATGTAAATGCCTAGTCCAATGGACTATGTTGCCTATGAGTTTTCATTGGATTGATAGGCCATGTACTGTCTTTTGCTTTCGTTTGGCCATGTTGTGTGCGCAGACACTAGGATTATGTGAATTAATGTAGAATCAGTTTCCCACTTCTCTGTGTTGGTGTAGTTGTAGGCTGTTTCCTTAGGCTACAAAAAGTTGTGGGTTCGACTCTGAGGCAAAGCACATGGACTTCGAATGGCTGCATGTAATTGTCTAACCCGATGGACTGTGTTGCCTATGAGTTTCCATTGGATTAATAGGCCAGGCACCGTCTTTTGCTTTTGTTTGGCCATGTTGTGTGCGCAGTCACTAGGATTATGTGAATTAATGTAGATTCAGTTTCCCACTTCTATGCATTGGTGTAGTGGTAGGCTCTTTGCTTGGGCTGCGAGAGATTGTGGGTTTGACTCTGAGGCAAGGCCCATGGACTTTGTATGGCTGCATGTACTTTTCTAGTCCAATGGAATTTGTTGCCTATGAGTTTCCATTGGATTGATAGGCCAGGCACCGTCTTTTGCTTTTGTTTGGCCATGTTGTGTGCGCAGTCACTAGGATTATGTGAATTAATGTAGAGTCAGTTTCCCACTTCTCTGTGTTGGTGTAGTGGTAGGTTCTTTGCTTGGTAGGTTCTATGCTTGGGTTGCAATAGGTTGTGAGTTCAACTCTGAGGCAAGGCCCATGGACTTTGTATGGCTGTATGTAATTGCCTGGTCCAATGGACTCTGTTGCATTTGAGTTTCCATTGGATTGATAGGCCAGGTACTGCCTTTTGCTTTTGTTTGGCCATATTGTGCGCGCAGTCACTAGGATTATGTGAATTAATGTAGTCAGTTGCACACTTCTCTGTGTTGGTAAGCTCTTTGCTTCGGCTGCGAGAAGTTGTGAGTTCTACTCTGGGGCAACGCCCATGGACTTTTTATGGCTGCATGTAATTGCCTAGTCCAATGGACTGCGTTGCCTATGAGTTTCCATTGGATTGATAGGCCAGGTACTGTCTTTTGCTTTTGTTTGGCCATGTTGTTTGCGCAGTCACTAGGATTATGGGAATTATTGTAGAGTCAGTTCACCACTTCTCTGTGTTGGTGTAGTGGTAGGTTCTTTGCTTGTGCTGCGAGAGGTTGTTGGTTCGACTCTGAGGCAAGGCCTATGGACTTTGTATGGCTGCATGTAATTGTCTATTCCAATGGACTGTGTTAACTATGAGTTTCCAATGGATTGATAGACCAGGTACTGTCCTTTGCTTTTGTTTGGCCATGTTGTGTGTGCAGTCACTAGGATTATGTGAATAAATGTAGAAGCAGTTTCCCACTTCTCTGTGTTGGTGTAGTGGTAGGCTCTTTGCTTGGCCTGTGAGAGTTTTTAGGTTTGACTCTGAGGCAAGGCCCATGGACTTTGAATGGCTGCATGTAATTGCCTAGTCCAATGGACTGTTTTGCCAATGAGTGTCCATTGGATTGATAGACGAAGTACTGTCTTTTGCTTTTGTTTGGCCATGTTGTTTGCGCAGTCACTAGGATTATGTGAATTAATGTAGAGTCAGTTTCCCAATTCTCTGTGTTGGTGTAGTTGTAAGCTCTTTGCTTGGGCTACAAGAGGTTGTGGGTTTGACTCTGAGGCAAAGCCCATGGACTTTGAATGGCTGCATGTAATTGCCTGGTCCAATGGACTGATTTGCCAATGAGTGTTCATTGGATTGGTAGACGAAGTACTGTCTTTTGCTTTTGTTTGGCCATGTTGTTTGCGCAGTCACTAGGATTATGTGAATTAATGTAGAGTCAGTTTCCCAATTCTCTGTGTTGGTGTAGTTGTAAGCTCTTTGCTTGGGCTACAAGAGGTTGTGGGTTTGACTCTGAGGCAAAGCCTATGGACTTTGTATGGCTGCATGTAATTGCCTTGTCCAATGGACTGTTTTGCCAATGAGTGTTCATTGGATTGATAGACGAAGTACTGTCTTTTGCTTTTGTTTGGCCATGTTGTTTGCGCAGTCACTAGGATTATGTGAATTAATGTAGAGTCAGTTTCCCAATTCTCTGTGTTGGTGTAGTGGTAAGCTCTTTGCTTGGGCTACAAGAGGTTGTGGGTTTGACTCTGAGGCAAGGCCCATGGACTTTGTATGGCTGCATGTAATTGCCTAGTCCAATGGACTGTGTTGCCTATGAGATTCCATTTAATTGATAGGCCAGGTACTGTCATTTGCTTTTGTTTGGCCATGTTGTGTGCGCAGTCACTAGGATTATGTAAATTAATGTAGAGTCAGTTTCCCACTTCTCTTTGTTGGTGTAGTGGTAGGCTCTTTGTTAGAGCTGCGAGAGGTTGTGAGTTCGACTTTGAGGCAAGGCCCATGGACTTTGTATGGCTGCATGTAAATGCCTAGTCCAATGGACTCTGTTATCTATGAGTTTCCATTGGATTGATAGGCCAGGCACTGTCTTTTGCTTTTGTTTGGCCATGTTGTGTGCGCAGTCACTAGGATTATGTGAATTAATGTAGAGCCAGTTTCCCACTTCTATGCATTGGTGTAGTGTTAGGCTCTTTGCTTGGGCTGTGAGAGATTGTGGGTTTGACTCTAAGGCAAGGCCCATGGACTTTGTATGGCTGCATGTACTTTTCTAGTCCAATGGAATTTGTTGCCTATGAGTTTCCATTGGATTGATAGGCCAGGTACTGTCTTTTGCTTTCGTTTGGCCATGTTGTGTGCGCAGTCACTAGGATTATGTGAATTAATGTAGAGTCCGTTTCCCATTTCTCTGTGTTGGTGTAGTGGTAGGCTCTTTGCTTGGGTTAAGAGAAGTTGTGGGTTAGACTCTGAGGCAAGGCCCATGGACTTTGTATGGCTGCATGTAATTGCCTAGTCCAAAGGACTGTGTTGCCTATGAGATTCTATTGGATTGATATGCCAGGTACTGTATATTGCTTTTGTTTGGCCATCTTGTGTGCGCAGTAACTAGGATTATGTGAATTAATGTAGAACAAGTTTCCCACTTCTCTGTGTAGCTGTAGCAGTAGGCTCTTTGCTTGGGCTACGAGAAGTTGTGGGTTCGACTTTGAGGCAAGGCCCATGGACTTTGTAAGGCTGCATGTAATTGCCTAGTCCAAGGGACTGTGTTGCCTATGAGTTTCCATTGGATTGATAGGCCGGGTACTGTCTTATGCTTTTGTTTGGCCATGTTGTGTGCGCAGTCACTAGGATTATGTGAATTAATGTAGAGTCAGTTTCCCACTTCTCTGTGTTGGTAAGTTCTTTGCTTCGGCTGCGAGAAGTTGTGAGTTCTACTCAGAGGCAACGCCCATGGACTTTTTATGGCTGCATGTAATTGTCTATTCCAATGGACTGTGTTACCTATGAGTTTCCAATGGATTGATAGACCAGGTACTGTCCTTTGCTTTTGTTTGGCCATGTTGTGTGTGCAGTCACTAGGATTATGTGAATAAATGTAGAATCAGTTTCCCACTTCTCTGTGTTGGTGTAGTGGTAGGCTCTTTGCTTGGCCTATGAGAGGTTTTAGGTTTGACTCTGAGGCAAGGCCCATGGACTTTGAATGGCTGCATGTAATTGCCTAGTCCAATGGACTGTTTTGCCAATGAGTGTTCATTGGATTGATAGACGAAGTACTGTCTTTTGCTTTTGTTTGGCCATGTTGTTTGCGCAGTCACTAGGATTATGTGAATTAATGTAGAGTCAGTTTCCCAATTCTCTGTGTTGGTGTAGTGGTAAGCTCTTTGCTTGGGCTACAAGAGGTTGTGGGTTTGACTCTGAGGCAAGGCCCATGGACTTTGTATGGCTGCATGTAATTGCCTAGTCCAATGGACTGTGTTGCCTGAGTTTCTGTTGGATTAATAGGCGAGGTACTGTCTTTTGCTTTTGTTTGGCCATGTTGTGTGTGCAGTCGGTAGGATTTCTGAATTAATGAAGAATCGGTTTCCCACTTCTCTGTGTTGGTGTAGAGGTAGGCTATTTGCTTGGGCTACGAGAGGTTGTGAGTTCAACTCTGAGGCAAGGTCCATGGACTTTGTATGGCTGCAAGAAATTGCCTAATCCTATGGACTGTGTTACCTATGCGTTTCCATTGGATTGATAGGCCAGGTACAGACTTTTGCTTTTGTTTGGCCATGTTGTTTGCGCAGTCACTAGGATTATGTGAATTAATGTAGAGTCAATTCCACACTTCTCTGTGTTGGTGTAGTGGTAGGTTTTTTGCTTGGGCTGCAAGAGGTTGTGAGTTCGACTCTGAGGCAAGGCCCATGGATTTTGTATGGCTGCATGTAATTGCCTAGTCCAATGGACTGTGTTGCTTATGAGTTTCCATTGGATTGATAGGCCAGGTACTGTCTTTTGCTTTTGTTTGGCCATGTTGTGTGTGCAGTCACTAGGATGATGTGAATTAATGTAGAGTCAGTTGCCTACTTCCTTGTGTTGGTGTAGTGGTAGGCTTTTTGCTTGGGCTACGAGAGGTTGTGAGTTCGATTCCGAGGCAAGGCCCATGGACTTTGTATGGCTGCATGTAATGTAATTGCCTAGTCCAATGGACTGTGTTGCCTATATGTTTCCATTGGATTGATAGGCCAGATACTGTCTTTTGCTTTTGTTTGGCCATGTTGTGTGCGCAGTCACCAGGATTATGTGAAGTAATGTAGAGTCAGTTTCCCACTTCTCTGTGTTGGTGTCGTGGTAGGCTCTTTGCTTAGGCTATGAGAGGTTGTGGATTCGATTCTGAGGCAAGGCCCATGGTCTTTGTATGGCTGCATGTAACTTTTTAGTCCAATGGACTGTGTTGCCTAAGAGTTTCCATTGGATTGATAGGCCAGGTACTGTCTTTTGCTTTTGTTTGGCCATGTTGTTTGCGCAGTCACTAGGATTATGGGAATTATTGTAGAGTCAGTTTACCACTTCTCTGTGTTAGTGTAGTGGTAGGCTCTTTTCGCTTGGGCTGCGAGAGGTTGTCGGTTCGACTCTGACGCAAGGCCCATGGACTTTGTATGGCTGCATGTAATTGCCTAGTCCAATGGACTGTGTTGCATATGAGTTTCTATTGGATTGATAGTTGAGGTACTGTCTTTTATTTAGCCATGTTGTGTGTGCAGTCGGTAGGATTATGTGAATTAATGTAGAATCAGTCTCCCACTTCTCTGTGTTGTTGTAGTGGTAGCCTTCTTGCTTGGGCTGCGAGAGGTTGTGGGCTTGACTCCTGAGGCAAAGCCCATTGACGTTGTATGGCTGCATGTAAATGCTTAGTCCAATGGACTCTGTTGCCTATGAGTTTCCATTGGATTTATTGGCCTGGTGCAATCTTTTGCTTTTGTGTGGCAGTCACTAGGATTATGTGAATTAATGTAGAATCAGTTTCCCACTTCTCTGTGTTGGTGTAGTTGTAGGTTCTTTCCTTGGGCTATAAGAAGTTGTGGGTTCGACTCTGAGGCAAGGCTCATGGACTTTGTATGGCTGCATGTAATTGCCTAGCCAAATGGACTATATTGCCTATGAGTTTCCATTGGATTGATAGGCCAGGTACTGTCTTTTGCTTTTGTTTGTCCATATTGTGTGCGCAGTCAATAGGATTATGTGAATTAATGTAGAGTCAGTTTCACACTTCTCTGTGTCGGTAGGCACTTTGCTTCGGCTGCGAGAAGTTGTGAATTCGACTCTGAGGCAACGTCCATGGACTTTTTATGGCTGCATGTAATTGCCTAGTCCAATGGACTGTGTTGCCTATGAGTTTCCATTGGTTTGATAGGCCAGGTACTGTCTTTTGCTTTTGTTTGGCCATGTTGTGTGTGCAGTCACTAGGATTATGGGAATTAATGTAGAGTCCGTTTCCCATTTCTCTGTGTTGGTGTAGTGGTAGGCTCTTTGCTTGGGTTAAGAGTAGTTGTGGGTTAGACTCTGAGGCAAGGCCCATGGACTTTGTATGGCTGCATGTAATTGCCTAGTCCAAAGGACTGTGTTGCCTATGAGATTCTATTGGATTGATATGCCAGGTACTGTATATTGCTTTTGTTTGGCCATCTTGTGTGCGCAGTAACTAGGATTATGTGAATTAATGTAGAACAAGTTTCCCACTTCTCTGTGTAGCTGTAGCAGTAGGCTCTTTGCTTGGGCTACGAGAAGTTGTGGGTTCGACTTTGTAAGGCTGCATGTAATTGCCTAGTCCAATGGACTGTGTTGCCTATGAGTTTCCATTGGATTGATAGGCCGGGTACTGTCTTATGCTTTTGTTTGGCCATGTTGTGTGCGCAGTCACTAGGATTATGTGAATTAATGTAGAGTCAGTTTCCCACTTCTCTGTGTTGGTAAGTTCTTTGCTTCGGCTGCGAGAAGTTGTGAGTTCTACTCAGAGGCAACGCCCATGGACTTTTTATGGCTGCATGTAATTGTCTATTCCAATGGACTGTGTTACCTATGAGTTTCCAATGGATTGATAGACCAGGTACTGTCCTTTGCTTTTGTTTGGCCATGTTGTGTGTGCAGTCACTAGGATTATGTGAATAAATGTAGAATCAGTTTCCCACTTCTCTGTGTTGGTGTAGTGGTAGGCTCTTTGCTTGGCCTATGAGAGGTTTTAGGTTTGACTCTGAGGCAAGGCCCATGGACTTTGAATGGCTGCATGTAATTGCCTAGTCCAATGGACTGTTTTGCCAATGAGTGTTCATTGGATTGATAGACGAAGTACTGTCTTTTGCTTTTGTTTGGCCATGCTGTTTGCGCAGTCACTAGGATTATGTGAATTAATGTAGAGTCAGTTTCCCAATTCTCTGTGTTGGTGTAGTGGTAAGCTCTTTGCTTGGGCTACAAGAGGTTGTGGGTTTGACTCTGAGGCAAGGCCCATGGACTTTGTATGGCTGCATGTAATTGCCTAGTCCAATGGACTGTGTTGCCTGAGTTTCTGTTGGATTAATAGGCGAGGTACTGTCTTTTGCTTTTGTTTGGCCATGTTGTGTGTGCAGTCGGTAGGATTTCTGAATTAATGAAGAATCGGTTTCCCACTTCTCTGTGTTGGTGTAGAGGTAGGCTATTTGCTTGGGCTACGAGAGGTTGTGAGTTCAACTCTGAGGCAAGGTCCATGGACTTTGTATGGCTGCAAGAAATTGCCTAATCCTATGGACTGTGTTACCTATGCGTTTCCATTGGATTGATAGGCCAGGTACAGACTTTTGCTTTTGTTTGGCCATGTTGTTTGCGCAGTCACTAGGATTATGTGAATTAATGTAGAGTCAATTCCACACTTCTCTGTGTTGGTGTAGTGGTAGGTTTTTTGCTTGGGCTGCAAGAGGTTGTGAGTTCGACTCTGAGGCAAGGCCCATGGATTTTGTATGGCTGCATGTAATTGCCTAGTCCAATGGACTGTGTTGCTTATGAGTTTCCATTGGATTGATAGGCCAGGTACTGTCTTTTGCTTTTGTTTGGCCATGTTGTGTGTGCAGTCACTAGGATGATGTGAATTAATGTAGAGTCAGTTGCCTACTTCCTTGTGTTGGTGTAGTGGTAGGCTTTTTGCTTGGGCTACGAGAGGTTGTGAGTTCGATTCCGAGGCAAGGCCCATGGACTTTGTATGGCTGCATGTAATGTAATTGCCTAGTCCAATGGACTGTGTTGCCTATATGTTTCCATTGGATTGATAGGCCAGATACTGTCTTTTGCTTTTGTTTGGCCATGTTGTGTGCGCAGTCACCAGGATTATGTGAAGTAATGTAGAGTCAGTTTCCCACTTCTCTGTGTTGGTGTCGTGGTAGGCTCTTTGCTTAGGCTATGAGAGGTTGTGGATTCGATTCTGAGGCAAGGCCCATGGTCTTTGTATGGCTGCATGTAACTTTTTAGTCCAATGGACTGTGTTGCCTAAGAGTTTCCATTGGATTGATAGGCCAGGTACTGTCTTTTGCTTTTGTTTGGCCATGTTGTTTGCGCAGTCACTAGGATTATGGGAATTATTGTAGAGTCAGTTTACCACTTCTCTGTGTTAGTGTAGTGGTAGGCTCTTTTCGCTTGGGCTGCGAGAGGTTGTCGGTTCGACTCTGACGCAAGGCCCATGGACTTTGTATGGCTGCATGTAATTGCCTAGTCCAATGGACTGTGTTGCATATGAGTTTCTATTGGATTGATAGTTGAGGTACTGTCTTTTATTTAGCCATGTTGTGTGTGCAGTCGGTAGGATTATGTGAATTAATGTAGAATCAGTCTCCCACTTCTCTGTGTTGTTGTAGTGGTAGCCTTCTTGCTTGGGCTGCGAGAGGTTGTGGGCTTGACTCCTGAGGCAAAGCCCATTGACGTTGTATGGCTGCATGTAAATGCTTAGTCCAATGGACTCTGTTGCCTATGAGTTTCCATTGGATTTATTGGCCTGGTGCAATCTTTTGCTTTTGTGTGGCAGTCACTAGGATTATGTGAATTAATGTAGAATCAGTTTCCCACTTCTCTGTGTTGGTGTAGTTGTAGGTTCTTTCCTTGGGCTATAAGAAGTTGTGGGTTCGACTCTGAGGCAAGGCTCATGGACTTTGTATGGCTGCATGTAATTGCCTAGCCAAATGGACTATATTGCCTATGAGTTTCCATTGGATTGATAGGCCAGGTACTGTCTTTTGCTTTTGTTTGTCCATATTGTGTGCGCAGTCACTAGGATTATGTGAATTAATGTAGAGTCAGTTTCACACTTCTCTGTGTCGGTAGGCACTTTGCTTCGGCTGCGAGAAGTTGTGAATTCGACTCTGAGGCAACGTCCATGGACTTTTTATGGCTGCATGTAATTGCCTAGTCCAATGGACTGTGTTGCCTATGAGTTTCCATTGGTTTGATAGGCCAGGTACTGTCTTTTGCTTTTGTTTGGCCATGTTGTGTGTGCAGTCACTAGGATTATGGGAATTATTGTAGAGTCAGTTTACCACTTCTCTCTGTCGGTAGGCTCTTTGCTTCGGCTGCGAGAAGTTGTGAGTTCGATTCTGAGGCAACGCCCATGGACTTTTTATGGCTGCATGTAATTGCCTAGTCCAATGGACTGTGTTGCCTATGAGTTTCCATTGGATTGATAGGCCAGGTACTGTCTTTTGCTTTTGTTTGGCCATGTTGTGTGTGCAGTCACTAGGATTACGGGAATTATTGTAGAGTCAGTTTACCTCTTCTCTGTGTTGGTGTAGTGGTAGGCTCTTTGCTTGAGTTGCGTGAGGTTGTGGGTTTGACTCTGAGGCAAAGCCCATGGACTTTTTATGGCTGCATGTAATTGTCTAGTCCAATGGACTGTGTTACCTATGATTTTTCAATGGATTGATAGACCAGGTACTGTCTTTTGCTTTTGTTTGGCCATTTTGTGTGTGCAGTCACTAGGATTATGTGAATTAATGTAGAATCAAATTCCCACTTTTCTGTGTTGGTGTAGTGGTAGGCTCTTTGCTTGGGCTATGAGAGGTTTAAGGTTTGACTCTGAGGCAAGGCCCATGGACTTTGTATGGCTGCATGTAATTGCCTAGACCAATGGACTGTGTTCCATATGAGTGTTCATTGGATTGATAGGCGAAGTACTGTCTTTTGCTTTTCTTTGGCCATGTTGTTTGCGCAGTCACTAGGATTATGTGAATTATTGTAGAGTCAGTTTCCTACTTTTTTGTGTTGGTGTAGTGGTAGGCTCTTTGCTTGGGCTACGAGAGGTTGTGGGTTTGACTCTGAGGCAAGGCCAATGGAATTTGTATGACTGCATGTAATTGCCTAGTCCAATGGACTGTGTTGCCTATGAGTTTCCATTGGATTGATAGGCAAGGTACTGTCTTTATGTTTGGCCATGTTGTGTGTGCAGTCGGTAGAATTATGTGAATTAATGTAGAATTATTTTTCCATTTCTCTGTGTTGGTGCAGTGGTAGGCTCTTTGCTTGGGCTGCGAGAGGTTGTGGGTTTGACTCTGAGGCAAGGCCCATGGAATTTGTATGGCTGCATGTAAATGCCTTGCCCAATGGGCTGTGTTGCCTATGAGTTTCCATTGGATTGATAGGCCAGGTACTGTCTTTTGCTTTTGTTTGGCCATGTTGTGTGCGCAGTCACTAGGATTATGTGAATTATTGTAGAATCAGTTCCCTATCTCTCTGTGTTGGTGTAGTGGTAGGCTCGTTGCTTGGGCTGCGAGAGGTTGTGGGTTTGACTCTGAGGCAAGGCCTATGGACTTTGTATGGCTGCATGTAATTGCTTAGTCCAATGGTTTGTGTTGCCTATGAGTTTTCATTGGATTGATAGGCCAGGTACTGTCTTTTGCTTTTGTTTGGCCATGTTGTGTGCGCAGTCACTAGGATTATGTGAATTAATGTAGAGTCAGTTTCACACTTTTCTGTGTTGGTGTAGTGGTAGGAACTTTGCTTGGGCTGCGAGAGGTTGTGGGTTCAACTCTGAGGCAAGCCCCATGGATTTTGTATGGCTGAATGTAATTGTCTAGTCCAATGGACTGTGTTACCTATGATTATTCAATGGATTGATAGACCAGGTACTGTCTTTTGCTTTTGTTTGGCCATGTTGTGTGTGCAGTCACTAGGATTATGTGAATTAATGTAGAATCAGTTTCCTACTTTTCTGTGTTGGTGTAGTGGTAGGCTCTTTGCTAGTCCTACGAGAGGTTGTGGGTTTGACTCTGAGGCAAGGCCAATGGAATTTGTATGACTGCATGTAATTGCTTAGTCCATTGGACCGTGTTGCCTTTGAGTTTCTATTGGAGTGATAGGCGAGGTACTGTCTTTTGCTTTTGTTTGGCCATGTTGTGTGTGCAGTCGGTAGGATTATGTGAATTAATGTAGAATAAATTTCCCACTTCTCTGTGTTGGTGCAGTGGTAGGCTCTTTGCTTGGGCTGCGAGATGTTGTGGGTTTGACTCTGAGGCAAGGCCCATGGAATTTGTATGGCTGCATGTAAATGCCTTGTCCAATGGACTGTGTTGACTATGAGTTTCCATTGGATTGATAGGCCAGGTACAGTCTTTTGCTTTTGTTTGGCCATATTGTGTGCGCAGTCACTAGGATTATGTGAATTAATGTAGAATCAGTTTCCCACTTCTCTGTGTTGGTGTAGTGGTAGGCTCTTTGCTTGGGCTGAGAAAGGTTGTTGGTTTGACTCTGAGGAAAAGCCCTTGGACGTTGTATAGCTGCATGTAGTTGCTTAGTCCAATGGACTGTGTTGCCTATGAGTTTCCATTGGATTGATAGGCCAGGTACAGTCTTTTGCTTTTGTTTGGCCATGTTGTGTGCGCAGTCACTAGGATTATGTGAATTATGGTAGAATCAGTTTCCCACTTCTCTGTGTTGGTGTAGAGGTAGGCTTTTTGCTTGGGCTGAGAGAGGTTGTGGGTTTGATTCTGAGGCAATGCCCATGGACGTCGTATGGCTGCATGTAATTGCTTAGTCCAATGGACTGTGTTGCCAATGAGTTTCCATTGGATTGATAGGCCAGGTACAGTCTTTTGCTTTTGTTTGGCCATGTTGTGTGCGGTGTCACTAGGATTATGTAAATCATTGTAGAATCAGTTTCCCACTTCTCTGTGTTGGTATAGTGGTAGGCTCTTTGTTTGGGCTATGAGAGGTTGGGGGTTCGACTCTGAGGCAAGGCTCTTGGACTTTGTATGGCTGCATGTAATTGTCTAGTCCGATGGACTGTGTTGCCTATGAGTTTCCATTGGATAGATAGGCCAGGTACTGTCTTTTGCTTTTGTTTGGCCATGTTGTGTGCGCAGTCACTAGGATTATGTGAATTAATGTAGAGTCAGTTTCCCGCTTCTCTGTGTTGGTGTAGTGGTAGGCTCTTTGCTTTGGCTGCGAGAGGTTGTGGGTTAGACTCTGAGGCAAGGCCCATGGACTTTTTATGGCTGCATGTAATTGCCTAGTCCAATGGACTGTGTTGCCTATGAGTTTCCATTGGATTGATAGGCCAGGTACTGTCTTTTGCTTTTGTTTGGCCATGTTGTGTGCGCAGTCACTAGGATTATGTCAATTAATGTAGAATCAGTTCCCCACTTCTCTGTTGGTGTAGTGGTAGGCTCTTTGCTTGGGCTGAGAGAGGTTGTGGGTTTGACTCTGAGGCAAAGCCTATGGACGTTGTATGGCTGCATGTAATTGCTTAGTCCAATGGACTGTGTTGCCTATGAGTTTCCATTGGATTTATTGGCCTGGTGCAATCTTTTGCTTTTGTGTGGCAGTCACTAGGATTATGTGAATTAATGTAGAGTCAGTTTCTCACGTCTCTGTGTTGGTGTAGTGGTAGGCTCTTTGCTTGGGCTGCGATATGATGTGGGTTTGACTCTGAAGCAAGGCCCATGGACTTTGTATGGCTGCATGTAATTGCCTAGTCCAATGGACTGTGTTACCTATGAGTTTCCAATGGATTGATAGACCAGGTACTGTCATTTGGTTTTGTTTGGCCATGTTGTGTGCGCAGTCACTAGGATAATGTGAATTAATGTAGAGTCAGTTTCCCGCTTCTCTGTGTTGGTGTAGTGGTAGGCTCTTTGTTAGAGCTGCGAGAGGTTGTGAGTTTGACTCTGAGGCAAGTCCCATGGACTTTGTATGGCTGCATGTAAATGCCTAGTCCAATGGACTGTGTTATCTATGAGTTTCCATTGGATTGATAGGCCAGGCACTGTCTTTTGCTTTTGTTTGGCCATGTTGTGTGCGCAGTCACTAGGATTATGTGAATTAATGTAGAGCCAGTTTCCAACTTCTATTTGTTGGTGTAGTGGTAGGCTCTTTGCTTGGGCTGCGAGAGATTTTGGGTTTGACTCTGAGGCAAGGCCCATGGACTTTGTATGGCTGCGTGTAATTACCTAGTACAATGGACTGTGATGCCTATGCGTTTCCATTGGATTCATAGGCCAGGTACTGTCTTTTGCTTTCGTTTGGCCATGTTGTGTGCGCAGTCACTAGGATTATGTGAATTAATGTAGAGTCAATTTCCCAATTCTCTGTGTTGGTGTAGTGGTAGGCTCTTTGCTTGGGCTACAAGAGGTTGTGTGTTTGACTCTGAGGCAAAGCCCATGGACGTTGTATGGCTGCATGTAATTTCTTAGTCCAATGGACTGTGTTGCCTATGAGTTTCCATTGGATTGATTGGCCTGGTGCTATCTTTTGCTTTTGTGTGGCAGTAACTAGGATTATCTGAATTAATGTAGAGTCAGTTTCCCACTACTCTGTGTTGGTGTAGTGGTAGGCTCTTTGCTTGGGCTGAGAGAGGTTGTGGGTTTGACTCTGAAGCAAGGCCCATGGACTTTGTATGGCTGCATGTAATTGCCTAGTCCAATGGACTGTGTTACCTATGAGTTTCCAATGGATTGATAGACCAGGTACTGTCATTTGGTTTTGTTTGGCCATGTTGTGTGCGCAGTCACTAGGATAATGTGAATTAATGTAGAGTCAGTTTCCCGCTTCTCTGTGTTGGTGTAGTGGTAGGCTCTTTGTTAGAGCTGCGAGAGGTTGTGAGTTTGACTCTGAAGCAAGGCCCATGGACTTTGTATGGCTGCATGTAAATGCCTAGTCCAATGGACTGTGTTATCTATGAGTTTCCATTGGATTGATTGGCCAGGCACTGTCTTTTGCTTTTGTTTGGCCATGTTGTGTGCGCAGTCACTAGGATTATGTGAATTAATGTAGAGCCAGTTTCCCACTTCTGTTTGTTGGTGTAGTGGTAGGCTCTTTGCTTGGGCTGCGAGAGATTGTGGGTTTGACTCTGAGGTAAGGCCCATGGACTTTGTATGGCTGCGGGTAATTGCCTAGTACAATGGACTGTGATGCCCATGCGTTTCCATTGGATTCATAGGCCAGGTACTGTCTTTTGCCTTCGTTTGGCCATGTTGTGTGCGCAGTCACTAGGATTATGTGAATTAATGTAGAGTCAGTTGCACACTTCTCTGTGTTATTAAGCTCTTTGCTTCGGCTGCGAGAAGTTGTGAGCTCTACTCTGAGGCAACGCCCATGGACTTTTTATGGCTGCATGTAATTGCCTAGTCCAATGGACTGTGTTGCCTGTGAGTTTCCATTGGATTGATAGGCCAGGTACTGTCTTTTGCTTTTGTTTGGCCATGTTATTTGCGCAGTCACTAGGATTATGGGAATTATTGTAGATTCAGATTACCACTTCTTTGTGTTGGTGTAGTGGTAGGCTCTTTGCTTGGCTGCGAGAGGTTGTGGGTTTGACTCTGAGGCAAGGCTCAAGGACTTTGTATGGCTGCATGTAATTGTCTATTCCAATAAACTGTGTTACCTATGAGTTTCCAATGGATTGATAGACCAGGTACTGTCTTTTGCTTTTGTTTGGCCATGTTGTGTGTGCAGTCACCAGGATTATGTGAATTAATGTAGAATCAGTTTCCCGCTTCTCTGTGTTGGTGTAGTGGTAGGCTCTTTGCTTGGCCTATGAGAGGTTTTAGGTTTGACTCTGAGGCAAGGCCCATGGACTTTGTATGGCTGCATGTAATTGCCTAGTCCAATGGACTGTGTTTCCTATGAGTGTTCATTGGATTGATAGGCGAAGTACTGTCTTTTGCTTTTGTTTGGCCATGTTGTTTGCGCAGTCACTAGGATTATGTGAATTAATGTAGAGTCAGTTTCCCAATTCTCTGTGTTGGTGTAGTGGTAGGCTCTTTGCTTGGGCTACAAGAGGTTGTGTGTTTGACTCAGAGGCAAAGCCCATGGACGTTGTATGGCTGCATGTAATTTCTTAGTCCAATGGACTGTGTTGCCTATGAGTTTCCATTGGATTGATTGGCCTGGTGCTATCTTTTGCTTTTGTGTGGCAGTAAGGCTGGTTTCACACTACGTCTTTTTAACATCCGTTGAAAACGTTATTTTAACGGAAGTACGGATCCTGTGCAAATCCGTTTTCACTTCAATGCATTTTCAATGGACTCGCGTCCACCTGCGTTCGCATGCGTTTGCGTCCGTTAGACGCAGGATCCGTCCTTTTGCGTTATTTTAACATGTTTCAAAAACGCAACATGTAGCGTTTTTTTGCTTTGTCAAAATAACGCA
Source organism: Anomaloglossus baeobatrachus (assembly GCF_048569485.1). Lineage (NCBI taxonomy): Eukaryota > Metazoa > Chordata > Amphibia > Anura > Aromobatidae > Anomaloglossus > Anomaloglossus baeobatrachus. The sequence continues at coordinate 387,055,797 of NC_134353.1, forward strand.
TCTCACAGGATCCTTCACATTGCGCCGCGAGCTGCAATGCATTTCAATGAGTGCTGGATCCTGCCTAGCAGAATGCGTTCAGTTGCGTTGTAACAGGATCCTGCTTTTGTACTGAGCATGCCCAGAAAGTACTGAGCATGCCCAGAACCAGTCTCCAGTGATCTGTCTATCTCTCTACTCCCTCCCTCACCCCCTCTCTCTCTATCTCTGTCTTTCCCCCTTCCTCTCCTGTCTCTCTCTCCCCTGCCTGAGAGCTGCGGACACTCGTAACCAAGGTAAATATCGCGTAACCACTTCTCTTAGTTACCCGATGTTTACGTTGGTTACGCGTGCAGGCAGCCCTGCTCCTAGCAGCTGCAGACACTCGTAACCAAGATAAATATCGGGTATCCAAGGCCGATGTTTACCTTGGTTACCAGCGTCTGCAGCTGTCAGAAGCCTCTTCCCAGTCTAGCTCCCCTCACTCCCGATCACATGACTCCAATGCCCGCCCCTAAATATCCAGTGCAGGATCCTGCAAAATAACATATGCGTTTGCATACGTTATTTGCTGTAAAAGCAGGATCCGTACTTCCGCTAAAAAAACGTTTTCAGCGGATGTTAAAAAGACGTAGTGTGAAACTAGCCTAACTAGGATTATCTGAATTAATGTAGAGTCAGTTTCCCACTACTCTGTGTTGGTGTAGTGGTAGGCTCTTTGCTTGGGCTGAGAGAGGTTGTGGCTTTGACTCTGAAGCAAGGCCCATGGACTTTGTATGGCTGCATGTAATTGCCTAGTCCAATGGACTGTGTTACCTATGAGTTTCCAATGGATTGATAGACCAGGTACTGTCATTTGCTTTTGTTTGGCCATGTTGTGTGCGCAGTCACTAGGATAATGTGAATTAATGTAGAGTCAGTTTCCCGCTTCTCTGTGTTGGTGTAGTGGTAGGCTCTTTGTTAGAGCTGCGAGAGGTTGTGAGTTTGACTCTGAAGCAAGGCCCATGGACTTTGTATGGCTGCATGTAAATGCCTAGTCCAATGGACTGTGTTATCTATGAGTTTCCATTGGATTGATTGGCCAGGCACTGTCTTTTGCTTTTGTTTGGCAATGTTGTGTGCGCAGTCACTAGGATTATGTGAATTAATGTAGAGCCAGTTTCCCACTTCTGTTTGTTGGTGTAGTGGTAGGCTCTTTGCTTGGGCTGCGAGAGATTGTGGGTTTGACTCTGAGGTAAGGCCCATGGACTTTGTATGGCTGCGGGTAATTGCCTAGTACAATGGACTGTGATGCCCATGCGTTTCCATTGGATTCATAGGCCAGGTACTGTCTTTTGCCTTCGTTTGGCCATGTTGTGTGCGCAGTCACTAGGATTATGTGAATTAATGTAGAGTCAGTTGCACACTTCTCTGTGTTATTAAGCTCTTTACTTCGGCTGCGAGAAGTTGTGAGTTCTACTCTGAGGCAACGCCCATTGACTTTTTATGGCTGCATGTAATTGCCTAGTCCAATGGACTGTGTTGCCTGTGAGTTTCCATTGGATTGATAGGCCAGGTACTGTCTTTTGCTTTTGTTTGGCCATGTTATTTGCGCAGTCACTAGGATTATGGGAATTATTGTAGAATCAGATTACCACTTCTTTGTGTTGGTGTAGTGGTAGGCTCTTTGCTTGGCTGCGAGAGGTTGTGGGTTCGACTCTGAGGCAAGGCTTAAGGACTTTGTATGGCTGCATGTAATTGTCTATTCCAATAAACTGTGTTACCTATGAGTTTCCAATGGATTGATAGACCAGGTACTGTCTTTTGCTTTTGTTTGGCCATGTTGTGTGCGCAGTCACTAGGATAATGTGAATTAATGTAGAGTCAGTTTCCCGCTTCTCTGTGTTGGTGTAGTGGTAGGCTCTTTGTTAGAGCTGCGAGAGGTTGTGAGTTTGACTCTGAAGCAAGGCCCATGGACTTTGTATGGCTGCATGTAAATGCCTAGTCCAATGGACTGTGTTATCTATGAGTTTCCATTGGATTGATTGGCCAGGCACTGTCTTTTGCTTTTGTTTGGCAATGTTGTGTGCGCAGTCACTAGGATTATGTGAATTAATGTAGAGCCAGTTTCCCACTTCTGTTTGTTGGTGTAGTGGTAGGCTCTTTGCTTGGGCTGCGAGAGATTGTGGGTTTGACTCTGAGGTAAGGCCCATGGACTTTGTATGGCTGCGGGTAATTGCCTAGTACAATGGACTGTGATGCCCATGCGTTTCCATTGGATTCATAGGCCAGGTACTGTCTTTTGCCTTCGTTTGGCCATGTTGTGTGCGCAGTCACTAGGATTATGTGAATTAATGTAGAGTCAGTTGCACACTTCTCTGTGTTATTAAGCTCTTTACTTCGGCTGCGAGAAGTTGTGAGTTCTACTCTGAGGCAACGCCCATGGACTTTTTATGGCTGCATGTAATTGCCTAGTCCAATGGACTGTGTTGCCTGTGAGTTTCCATTGGATTGATAGGCCAGGTACTGTCTTTTGCTTTTGTTTGGCCATGTTATTTGCGCAGTCACTAGGATTATGGGAATTATTGTAGAATCAGATTACCACTTCTTTGTGTTGGTGTAGTGGTAGGCTCTTTGCTTGGCTGCGAGAGGTTGTGGGTTCGACTCTGAGGCAAGGCTTAAGGACTTTGTATGGCTGCATGTAATTGTCTATTCCAATAAACTGTGTTACCTATGAGTTTCCAATGGATTGATAGACCAGGTACTGTCTTTTGCTTTTGTTTGGCCATGTTGTGTGTGCAGTCACCAGGATTATGTGAATTAATGTAGAATCAGTTTCCCACTTCTCTGTGTTGGTGTAGTGGTAGGCTCTTTGCTTGGCCTATGAGAGGTTTTAGGTTTGACTCTGAGGCAAGGCCCATGGACTTTGTATGCCTGCATGTAATTGCCTAGTCCAATGGACTGTGTTTCCTATGAGTGTTCATTGGATTGATAGGCAAAGTACTGTCTTTTGCTTTTGTTTGGCCATGTTGTTTGCGCAGTCACTAGGATTATGTGAATTAATGTAGAGTCAGTTTCCCACTTCTCTGTGTTGGTGTAGTGGTAGGCTTTTTGCTTGGGCTGCGAGAGGTTGTGGGTTTGACTCTGAGGCAAGGCCCATGGACTTTGTATGGCTGCATGTAATTGTCTAGTCCGAAGGACTGTGTTGCCTATGAGTTTTCATTGGATTAATAGGCCAGGTACTGTCTTTTGCATTCGTTTGGCCATGTTGTGTGCGCAGTCACTAGGATTATGTAAATTAATGTACAGATAGTTTCCCACTTCTCTGTGTTGGTGTGGTGGTAGGCTCTTTGCTTTGGCTACGAGAGGTTGTGGGTTCGACTCTGAGGCAAGGCCCATGGACTTTGTATGGCTGCATGTAATTGCCTAGTCCAATGGACTGTGTTGCCTATGAGTTTAAATTGGATTGATAGGCCGTGTAGTGTCTTTTGCTTTCGTTTGGCCATGTTGTGTGCGCAGTCACTAGGATTATGTGAATTAATGTAGAATCAGTTTCCCATTTCTCTGTGTTGGTGTAGTGGTAGGATCTTTACTTGGGCTGTGAGAGGTTGTGGGTTTGACTGTGAAGCAAGGCCCATGGACTTTGTATGGGTGCATGTAATTGTCTAGTCCGATGGACTGTGTTGCCTATGAGTTTCCATTGGATTGATAGGCCAGGTACTGTCTTTTTCTTTTGTTTGGCCATGTTGTGTGCGCAGTCACTAGGATTATGTGAATTAATGTAGAATCAGTTTCCCACTTCTCTGTGTTGGTGTAGTTGTAGGCTCTTTCCTTGGGCTATAAGAAGTTGTGGGTTCGACACTGAGGCAAGGCTCATGGACTTTGTATGGCTGCATGTAATTTTCTAGTCCGATGGACTGTGTTGCCTATGAGTTTCCATTGGATTGATAGGCCAGGTACTGTCTTTTGCTTTCGTTTACAAAGTTGTGTGTGCAGTCATTAGGATTTTGTGAATTAATGTAGAATCAGCTACCCACTTCTCTGTGTTGGTGTAGTGGTAGGCTCTTTGTTTGGGCTGAGAGAGGTTGTTGGTTTGACTTTGAGGCAAGGCCCATGGACTTTGTATGGCTGCATGTAATTGCTTAGCATAATTTATTGTGCTGCCTATGAGTTTCCATTAGATTGATAAGCCAGGTACTGTCTTTTGTTTTCGTTTAGCCATGTTGTGTGTGCAGTCACTAGGATTATGGGAATTATTGTAGAGTCAGTTTACCACTTCTCTGTGTTGGTGTAGTGGTAGGCTCTTTGCTTGGTCTGCGAGAGGTTGTGGGTTCGACTCTGAGGCAAGGCCCATGGACTTTGTATGGCTGCATGTAATTGTCTAGTCAGATGGACTGTGTTACCTATGAGTTTCCAATGGATTGATAGACCAGGTACTGTCTTTTGCTTTTGGTTGGCCATGTTGTGTGTGCAGTCACTAGGATTATGTGAATTAATGTAGAATCAGTTTTCCACTTCTCTGTGTTGGTGTAGTGGTAGGGTCTTTGCTTGGGCTATGAGAGGTTTTAGGTTCGACTTTGAGGCAAGGCCCATGGACTTTGTATGGCTGCATGTAATTGCTTAGTCCAATTTACTGTGCTGCCTATGAGTTTCCATTGGATTGATAGGCCAGGTACTGTCTTTTGCTTTCGTTTGGCCATGTTGTGTGCGCAGTCACTAGGATTATGTAAATTAATGTAGAGTCACTTTCCCACTTCTCTGTGTTGGTGTAGTGGTAGGCTCTTTGCTAGGGCTGCGAGACGTTGTGAGTTCGCCTCTGAGGCTAGGCCCATGGACTTTGTATGGCTGCATGTAAATGCCTAGTCCAATGGACTGTGTTGCCTATGAGTTTCCATTGAATTGATAGACCAGGTACTGTCTATTGCTTTTGTTTGGCCATGTTGTGTGTGCAGTCATTAGGATTTTGTGAAATAATGTAGAATCAGCTACCCACTTCTCTGTGTTGATGTAGTGGTAGGCTCTTTGTTTGGGCTGAGAGAGGTTGTGGGTTCGACTCTAAGGCAAGGCCCATGGACTTTGTATGGGTGCATGTAATTGTCTAGTCCGATGGACTGTGTTGCCTATGAGTTTCCATTGGCTTGATAGGCCAGGTACTGTCTTTTTCTTTTGTTTGGCCATGTTGTGTGCGCAGTCACTAGGATTATGTGAATTAATGTAGAATCAGTTTCCCACTTCTCTGTGTTGGTGTAGTTGTAGGCTCTTTCCTTGGGCTATAAGAAGTTGTGGGTTCGACTCTGAGGCAAGGCTCATGGACTTTGTATGGCTGCATGTAATTTTCTAGTCCGATGGACTGTGTTGCCTATGAGTTTCCATTGGATTGATAGGCCAGGTACTGTCTTTTGCTTTCGTTTAACAATGTTGTGTGTGCAGTCAATAGGATTTTGTGAATTAATGTAGAATCAGCTACCCACTTCTCTGTGTTGGTGTAGTGGTAGGCTCTTTGTTTGGGCTGAGAGAGGTTGTGGGTTCGACTTTGAGGCAAGGCCCATGGACTTTGTATGGCTGCATGTAATTGCTTAGCATAATTTATTGTGCTGCCTATGAGTTTCCATTGGATTGATAAGCCAGGTGCTGTCTTTTGTTTTCGTTTAGCCATGTTGTGTGTGCAGTCACTAGGATTATGGGAATTATTGTAGAGTCAGTTTACCACTTCTCTGTGTTGGTGTAGTGGTAGGCTCTTTGCTTGGTCTGCGAGAGGTTGTGGGTTCGACTCTGAGGCAAGGTCCATGGACTTTGTATGGCTGCATGTAATTGTCTAGGCAGATGGACTGTGTTACCTATGAGTTTCCAATGGATTGATAGACCAGGTACTGTCTTTTGCTTTTGTTTGGCTATGTTGTGTGTGCAGTCACTAGGATTATGTGAATTAATGTAGAATCAGTTTTCCACTTCTCTGTGTTGGTGTAGTGGTAGGGTCTTTGCTTGGGCTATGAGAGGTTTTAGGTTCGACTTTGAGGCAAGGCCCATGGACTTTGTATGGCTGCATGTAATTGCTTAGTCCAATTTACTGTGCTGCCTATGAGTTTCCATTGGATTGATAGGCCAGGTACTGTCTTTTGCTTTCGTTTGGCCATGTTGTGTGCGCAGTCACTAGGATTATGTAAATTAATGTAGAGTCACTTTCCCACTTCTCTGTGTTGGTGTAGTGGTAGGCTCTTTGCTAGGGCTGCGAGAGGTTGTGAGTTCGCCTCTGAGGCTAGGCCCATGGACTTTGTATGGCTGCATGTAAATGCCTAGTCCAATGGACTGTGTTGCCTATGAGTTTCCATTGAATTGATAGACCAGGTACTGTCTTTTGCTTTTGTTTGGCCATGTTGTGTGTGCAGTCATTAGGATTTTGTGAAATAATGTAGAATCAGCTACCCACTTCTCTGTGTTGATGTAGTGGTAGGCTCTTTGTTTGGGCTGAGAGAGGTTGTGGGTTCGACTCTAAGGCAAGGCCCATGGACTTTGTATGGGTGCATGTAATTGTCTAGTCCGATGGACTGTGTTGCCTGTGAGTTTCCATTGGATTGATAGGCCAGGTACTGTCTTTTTCTTTTGTTTGGCCATGTTGTGTGCGCAGTCACTAGGATTATGTGAATTAATGTAGAATCAGTTTCCCACTTCTCTGTGTTGGTGTAGTTGTAGGCTCTTTCCTTGGGCTATAAGAAGTTGTTGGTTCGACTCTGAGGCAAGGCTCATGGACTTTGTATGGCTGCATGTAATTTTCTAGTCCGATGGACTGTGTTGCCTATGAGTTTCCAATGGATTGATAGACCAGGTACTGTCTTTTGCTTTTGTTTGGCCATGTTGTGTGTGCAGTCACTAGGATTATGTGAATTAATGCAGAATCAGTTTTCCACTTCTCTGTGTTGGTGTAGTGGTAGGGTCTTTGCTTGGGCTATGAGAGGTTTTAGGTTCGACTCTGAGGCAAGGCCCATGGACTTTGTATGGCTGCATGTAATTGCTTAGTCCAATTTACTGTGCTGCCTATGAGTTTCCATTGGATTGATAGGCCAGGTACTGTCTTTTGCTTTCGTTTGGCCATGTTGTGTGTGCAGTCACTAGGATTATGTAAATTAATGTAGAGTCACTTTCCCACTTCTCTGTGTTGGTGTAGTGGTAGGCTCTTTGCTAGGGCTGCGAGAGGTTATGAGTTCGCCTCTGAGGCTAGGCCCATGGACTTTGTATGGCTACATGTAAATGCCTAGTCCAAAGGACTGTGTTGCATATGAGTTTCCATTGAATTGATAGACCAGGTACTGTATTTTGCTTTTGTTTGGCCATGTTGTGTGTGCAGTCATTAGGATTTTGTGAATTAATGTAGAATCAGCTACCCACTTCTCTGTGTTGATGTAGTTGTAGGCTCTTTGTTTGGGCTGCGAGAGGTTGTGGGTTCGACTCCAAGGCAAGGCCCATGGACTTTGTATGGCTGCATGTAATTGTCTAGTCCGATGGACTGTGTTGCCTATGAGTTTCCATTGGATTGATAGGCCAGGTACTGTCTTTTTCTTTTGTTTGGCCATGTTGTGTGCGCAGTCACTAGGATTATGTGAATTAATGTAGAATCAGTTTCCCACTTCTCTGTGTTGGTGTAGTTGTAGGCTGTTTCCTTGGGCTATAAGAAGTTGTGGGTTCGACTCTGAGGCAAGGCTCATGGACTTTGTATGGCTGCATGTAATTTTCTAGTCCGATGGACTGTGTTGCCTATGAGTTTCCATTGGATTGATAGGCCAGGTACTGTCTTTTGCTTTTGTTTAACAATGTTGTGTGTGCAGTCATTAGGATTTTGTGAATTAATGTAGAATCAGCTACCCACTTCTCTGTGTTGGTGTAGAGGTAGGCTCTTTGTTTGGGCTGAGAGAGGTTGTGGGTTCGACTCTGAGGCAAGGCCCATGGACTTTGTATGGCTGCATGTAATTGCTTAGTATAATTTATTGTGCTGCCTATGAGTTTCTATTGGATTGATAGGCCAGGTACTGTCTTTTGCTTTCGTTTAGCCATGTTGTGTGTGCAGTCACTAGGATTATGGGAATTATTGTAGAGTCAGTTTACCACTTCTCTGTGTTGGTGTAGTGGTAGGCTTTTTGCTTGGTCTGCGAAAGATTGTGGGTTCAACTCTGAGGCAAGGCCCATGGACTTTGTATGGCTGCATGTAATTGTCTAGTCAGATGGACTGTGTTACCCATGAGTTTCCAATGGATTGATAGACCAGGTACTGTCTTTTGCTTTTGTTTGGCCATGTTGTGTGTGCAGTCACTAGGATTATGTGAATTAATGTAGAATCAGTTTTCCATCTTCTCTGTGTTGGTGTAGTGGTAGGGTCTTTGCTTGGGCTATGAGAGGTTTTAGGTTCAACTCTGAGGCAAGGCCCATGGACTTTGTATGGCTGCATGTAATTGCTTAGTCCAAATTAACTCTGCTGCCTATGAGTTTCCATTGGATTGATAGGCCAGGTACTGTCTTTTGCTTTCGTTTTGCCATGTTGTGTGCGCAGTCACTAGGATTATGTAAATTAATGTAGAGTCAGTTTCCCACTTCTCTCTGTTGGTGTAGTGGTAGGCTCTTTGCTAGGGCTGCGAGAGGTTGTGAGTTCGCCTCTGAGGCTAGGCCCATGGACTTTGTATGGCTGCATGTAAATGCCTAGTCCAATGGACTGTGTTGCCTATGAGTTTCCATTGAATTGATAGACCAGGTACTGTCTTTTGCTTTTGTTTGGCCATGTTGTGTGTACAGTCATTAGGATTTTGTGAATTAATGTAGAATCAGCTACCCACTTCTCTGTGTTGATGTAGTGGTAGGCTCTTTGATTGGGTTGAGAGAGGTTGTGGGTTCGACTCTAAGGCAAGGCCCATGGACTTTGTATGGCTGCATGTAATTGTTTAGTCCGATGGACTGTGTTGCCTATGAGTTTCCATTGGATTGATAGGCCAGGTACTGTTTTTTTCTTTTGTTTGGCCATGTTGTGTGCGCAGTCACTAGGATTATGTGAATTAATGTAGAATCAGTTTCCCACTTCTCTGTGTTGGTGTAGTTGTAGGCTCTTTCCTTGGGCTATAAGAAGTTGTGGATTCGACTCTGAGGCAAGGCTCATGGACTTTGTATGGCTGCATGTAATTTTCTAGTCCGATGGACTGTGTTGCCTATGAGTTTCCATTGCATTGATAGGCCAGGTACTGTCTTTTGCTTTCGTTTAACAATGTTGTGTGTGCAGTCATTAGGATTTTGTGAATTAATGTAGAATCAGCTACCCACTTCTCTGTGTTGGTATAGTGGTAGGCTCTTTGTTTGGGCTGAGAGAGGTTGTGGGTTCGACTCTGAGGCAAGGCCCATGGACTTTGTATGGCTGCATGTAATTGCTTAGTATAATTTATTGTGCTGCCTATGAGTTTCCATTGGATTGATACCCCAGGTACCGTCTTTTGCTTTCGTTTGGCCATGTTGTGTGTGCAGTCACTAGGATTATGGGAATTATTGTAGAGTCGGTTTACCACTTCTCTGTGTTGGTGTAGTGATAGGCTCTTTGCTTGGTCTGCGAGAGGTTGTGGGTTCGACTTCGAGGCAAGGCCCATGGACTTTGTATGGCTGCATGTAATTGTCTAGTCAGATGGACTGTGTTACCTATGAGTTTCCAATGGATTGATAGACCAGGTACTGTCTTTTGCTTTTGTTTGGCCATGTTGTGTGTGCAGTCACTAGGATTATGTGAATTAATGTAGAATCAGTTTTCCACTTCTCTGTGTTGGTGTAGTGGTAGGGTCTTTGCTTGGGCTATGAGAGGTTTTAGGTTCGACTCTGAGGCAAGGCCCATGGACTTTAAATGGCTGCGTGTAATTGCTTAGTCCAATTTACTGTGCTGCCTATGAGTTTCCATTGGATTGATAGGCCAGGTACTGTCTTTTGCTTTCGTTTGGCCATGTTGTGTGCGCAGTCACTAGGATTATGTAAATTAATGTAGAGTCACTTTCCCACTTCTCTGTGTTGGTGTAGTGGTAGGCTCTTTGCTAGGGCTGCGAGAGGTTGTGAGTTCGCCTCTGAGGCTAGGCCCATGGACTTTGTATGGCTACATGTAAATGCCTTGTCCAAAGGACTGTGTTGCCTATGAGTTTCCATTGAATTGATAGACCAGGTACTGTCTTTTGCTTTTGTTTGGCCATGTTGTGTGTGCAGTCATTAGGATTTTGTGAATTAATGTAGAATCAGCTACCCACTTCTCTGTGTTGATGTAGTTGTAGGCTCTTTGTTTGGGCTGAGAGAGGTTGTGGGTTCGACTCTAAGGCAAGGCCCATGGACTTTGTATGGCTGCATGTAATTGTCTAGTCCGATGGACTGTGTTCTTATGAGTTTCCATTGGATTGATAGGCCAGGTACTGTCTTTTTCTTTTGTTTGGCCATGTTGTGTGCGCAGTCACTAGGATTATGTGAATTAATGTAGAATCAGTTTCCCACTTCTCTGTGTTGGTGTAGTTGTAGGCTCTTTCCTTGGGCTATAAGAAGTTGTGGGTTCGACTCTGAGGCAAGGCTCATGGACTTTGTATGGCTGCATGTAATCTTCTAGTCCGATGGACTGTGTTGCCTATGAGTTTCCATTGGATTGATAGGCCAGGTACTGTCTTTTGCTTTCGTTTAACAATGTTGTGTGTGCAGTCATTAGGATTTTGTGAATTAATGTAGAATCAGCTACCCACTTCTCTGTGTTGGTGTAGAGGTAGGCTCTTTGTTTGGGCTGAGAGAGGTTGTGGGTTCGACTCTGAGGCAAGGCCCATGGACTTTGTATGGTTGCATGTAATTGCTTAGTATAATTTATTGTGCTGCCTATGAGTTTCCATTGGATTGATAGGCCAGGTACTGTCTTTTGCTTTCGTTTAGCCATGTTGTGTGTGCAGTCACTAGGATTATGGGAATTATTGTAGAGTCAGTTTACCACTTCTCTGTGTTGGTGTAGTGGTAGGCTCTTTGCTTGGTCTGCGAGAGGTTGTGGGTTCAACTCTGAGGCAAGGCCCATGGACTTTGTATGGCTGCATGTAATTGTCTAGTCAGATGGACTGTGTTACCTATGAGTTTCCATTGGATTGATAGGCCAGGTACTGTCTTTTGCTTTCGTTTGGCCATGTTGTGTGCGCAGTCACTAGGATTATGTAAATTAATGTAGAGTCAGTTTCCCACTTCTCTGTGTTGGTGTAGTGGTAGGCTCTTTGCTAGGGCTGCGAGAGGTTGTGAGTTCGCCTCTGATGCTAGGCCCATGGACTTTGTATGGCTGCATGTAAATGCCTAGTCCAATGGACTGTGTTGCCTATGAGTTTCCATTCAATTGATATACCATGTACTGTCTTTTGCTTTTGTTTGGCCATGTTGTGTGTGCAGTCATTAGGATTTTGTGAATTAATGTAGAATCAGCTACCCACTTCTCTGTGTTGATGTAGTTGTAGGCTCTTTGTTTGGGCTGAGAGAGGTTGTGGGTTCGACTCTAAGGCAAGGCCCATGGACTTTGTATGGCTGCATGTAATTGTCTAGTCCGATGGACTGTGTTGCCTATGAGTTTCCATTGGATTGATAGGCCAGGTACTGTCTTTTTCTTTTGTTTGGCCATGTTGTGTGCGCAGTCACTAGGATTATGTGAATTAATGTAGAATCAGTTTCCCACTTCTCTGTGTTGGTGTAGTTGTAGGCTCTTTCCTTGGGCTATAAGAAGTTGTGGGTTCGACTCTGAGGCAAGGCTCATGGACTTTGTATGGCTGCATGTAATTTTCTAGTCCGATGGACTGTGTTGCCTATGAGTTTCCATTGGATTGATGGGCCAGGTACTGTCTTTTGCTTTCGTTTAACAATGTTGTGTGTGCAGTCATTAGGATTTTGTGAATTAATGTAGAATCAGCTACCCACTTCTCTGTGTTGGTGTAGAGGTAGGCTCTTTGTTTGGGCTGAGAGAGGTTGTGGGTTCGACTCTGAGGCAAGGCCCATGGACTTTGTATGGCTGCATGTAATTGCTTAGTATAATTTATTGTGCTGCCTATGAGATTCCATTTGATTGGTAGGCCAGGTACTGTTTTTTGCTTTTGTTTGGCCATGTTGTGTGCGCAGTCACTAGGATTATGTGTATTAATGTAGAGTCAGTTTCCCACTTCTCTGTGTTGGTGTAGTATTAGGCTCTTTGCTTGGGCTTCGAGAGATTGTGAGTTTGACTTTGAGGCAAGGCCCGTGGACTTTGTATGGCTGCATGTAATTGCCTAGTCCAATGGATTGTGTTGCCTATGAGATTCTATTGGATTGTTAGGCCAGGTACTGTATTTTGCTTTTGTTTGGCCATCTTGTGTGCGCAGTCACTAGGATTATGTGAATTAATGTAGTGTCAGTTTCACACTTCTCTGTGTTGGTGTAGTGGTAGGAACTTTGCTTGGGCTGCGAGAGGTTGTGAGTTCGACTCTGAGGCAAGGCCCATGGACTTTGTATGGCTGCAAGTAATTGCATAGTCCAATGGACTGTGTTGTCTATGAGTTTCCATTGGGTTGATAGGCCATGTATTGTCTTTTGCTATCATTTGGCCATGTTGTGTGCGCAGTCACTAGGATTATGTGAATTAATGTAGTGTTGGTTTCACTCTTCTCTGTGTTGGTGTAGTGGTTGCAACTTTGCTTGGGCTGTGAGAGGTTGTAAGTTCGACTCTGAGACAAGGTATATGGTTTTTGTATGGCAGCATGAAATTTTCTTATCCTATGGACTGTGTTACCTATGCGTTTCCATTGGATTGATAAGCCAGGTACTGTCTTTTGCTTTTGTTTGGCCATGTTGTGTGCGCAGTCACTAGGATTATGTGAATTAATGTAGAGTCAGTTCCCCGCTTCTTTGTGTTGGTGTAGTGGTAGGCTCTTTGCTTGGGCTGCGAGAGGTTGTGGGTTCGACTCTGAGGCAAGGCCAATGGACTTTGTATGGCTGCATGTAATTGCATAGTCCAATGGACTGTGTTGCCTATGAGTTTCCAATGGATTGATAGGCCAGGTACTGACTTTTGCTATCGTTTGGCCATGTTGTGTGCGCAGTCACTAGGATTATGTGAATTAATGTAGTGTCAGTTTCACACTTCTCTGGGTTGGTGTAGTGGTAGGAACTTTGCTTGGGCTGCGAGAGGTTGTGAGTTCAACTCTGAGGCAAGGCCCATGGACTTTGTATGGCTGCATGAAATTGCCTAATCCTATGAACTGTGTCACCTATGAGTTTTCATCGGATTGATAGGCAATGTACTGTCTTTTGCTTTCGTTTGGCCATGTGGTGTGCGCAGTCACTAGGATTATGTGAATTAATGTAGAGTCTAGTTCACACTTCTCTGTGTTGGTGTAGTGGTAAGTTCTTTGCTTGGGCTGCGAGAGGTTGTGAGTTTGACTCTGAGGAAAGGACCATGGACTTTGTATGGCTGCATGTAATTGCTTATTCCAATGGACTGTGTTGCCTTTGAGTTACCATTGGATTGATAGGCCAGGTACTGTCTTTTGCTTTTGTTTGGCCATGTTGTGTGCGCAGTCACTAGGATTATGTGAATTAATGTAGAGTCCCTCTCGCACTTCTCTGTGTTGGTGTGGTGGTAGGCTCTTTGCATAGGCTACGAGAGGTTGTGGGTAAGATACTGAGGCAAGGCCCATGGACTTTGTATGGCTGCATGTAATTGCTTAGTCCAATGGACTGTGTTGCCTTTGAGTTTCCATTGTTTTGATAGGTCAGGTACAGTCTTTTGCTTTTGTTTGGCCATGTTGTGTGCGCAGTCACTAGGATTCTGTGAATTATTGTAGAATCAGTTTTCCACTTCTCTGTGTTGGTGTAGTGGTAGGCTCATTGTTTGGGCTGAGAGAGGTTGTGGGTTTGACTCTGCGGCAAGGCCTATGGACTTTGTATGGCTGCATGTAATTGCTTAGTTCAATGGACTCTGTTGCCAATGGGTTTCCTTTGGATTGATAGGCCAGGTACAGTCTTTTGCTTTTGTTTGGCCATATTGTGTGCGCAGTCACTAGGATTATGTTAATTAATGTAGAATCACTTTCCCACTTCTCTGTGTTGGTGTAGTGGTAGGCTCTTTCCTTGGGCTACAAGAAGTTGTGGGTTCGACTCTGAGGCAAAGCTCATGGACTTTGTATGGCTGCATGTAATTGCCTAGTCCAATGGACTGTGTTGCCAATGAGTTTCCATTGGATTGATAGGCCAGGTACAGTCTTTTGCTTTTGTTTCGCCATGTTGTGTGCGCAGTCACTAGGATTATGTGAATTATTGTAGAATCAGTTTCCCACTTCTCTGTGTTGGTATAGTGGTAGGCTCTTTGCTTGGGCTACGAGAGGTTGTGGGTTCGACTTTGAAGCAAGGCCCATGGACGTTGTATGGCTGCATGTAAATGTCTAGTCCAATGGACTGTGTTGCCTATGAGTTTCCATTGAATTGATGGGCCAGGTACTATCTTTTGCTTTTGTTTGGCCATGTTGAGTGCGCAGTCACTAGGATTATGTGAATTAATGTAGAGTTAGTTTCCTACTTCTCTGTGTTGGTATAGTGGTAGAATCTTTGCTTGGGCTGTTAGAGGTTGTGGGTTAGACTCTGAGGCAAGGCCCATGGACATTTTATGGCTGCATGTAATTGCCTAGTCCAATGGACCGTGTTGTCTTTGAGTTATCATTGGATTGATAGGCCAGGTACTGTCTTTTGCTTTTGTTTGGCCATGTTGTGTGCGCAGTCACCAGGATTATGTGAAGTAATGTAGAGTCAGTTTCCCACTACTCTGTGTTGGTGTAGTGGTAGGCTCTTTGCTTGGCCTCTGAGAGATTGTGAGTTCGACTTTGAGGCAAGGCCCATGGACTTTGTATGGCTGCATGTAATTGCCTAGTCAAATAGACTGTGTTGCCTATGAGATTCTATTGGATTGGTAGGACAGGTACCGTTTTTTGCTTTTGTTTGGCCATGTTGTGTGCGCAGTCACTAGGATTATGTTTATTAATGTAGAGTCAGTTTCCCACTACTCTGTGTTGGTGTAGTGGTATGCTCTTTGCTTGGGCTTCGAGAGGTTGTGGGTTTGATTCTGAGGCAAGGCCTATGGACTTTGTATGGCTGCATGTAATTGCCTAGTCCAATGGATTGTAATACCTATGAGTTTCCATTGGATTGATAGGCCAGGTACTGTCTTTTGCTTTTGTTTGGCCATACCACTCTATAATTAGGTGGACAGACAGGGTCATCTGTCGCCGAGACCATGAATGCCGAAGAGTGTGTTGTCTGCCGGGTGCTCGGGTTCGGCATATTGTGGATCGGATAGACAGATTGCTGGGTGGGGCTGGGGAAAACCCAGCGGTCATGGTGCACATTGGTGTTAATGACAAAGTTAGAGGCAGGTGGAAGGTACTTAAAAATGATTACAGGGAACTTGGAGAGAAGCTGAAGTCCAGGACCTCCAAGGTGGAGTTTTCAGAAATACTACCGGTGCCACGAGCGTCACTAGAAAGACAGCGGGAGCTTAGGGAAATAAACACGTGGCTTATAAATTGGTGCAGGAAGGAAGGGTTCGGGTTCATGGAGAACTGGGCTGACTTCTCAGTCGACTACAGGCTCTACGGTAGGGACGGGCTGCACCTCAATGGGGAAGGTGCAGCTCTGCTGGGGGAGAAAATGGTCAGACGGATGGAGGAGCTTTTAAACTAGGATCTGGGGGGAGGGAGGGTAGTGGAACAAAAAGGGGATAGATAGAGCAGATAGAGACAGTGAGATGGTAGGGGTCAATGAAGGATTAGGGGGACATGCAAGGAACGTAGGGAGGCTAGGAGTAATAAAGGTGTTAATAGTATTAAATGTCTACCGGCAAATGCAAAAAGTCTTGCAAACAAAATGAATGAATTGGAGACTCTTATGTTAACAAAGGATTATGATGTGGTGGGCATTACGGAAACCGGCTGGATGAAAGTCATGACTGGGTGACAAACATACAGGGTTATAGTACATTTAGGAGGGACAGGAAAGACAAAAAAGGTGCTGGGGTGTGTATATTTATCAAATCTAACCTAAAACCTGTGTTGAATGATGACATTGGGGGGAACTGCAACAATGTAGAGTCAGTATGGGTAAAGGTACACGGGGAGGAGAATAATGGAAAAATGCTAATTGGAGTTTGCTATAAGCCTCCTAACATACTTGAACAAATAGAGGGTGAAATTCTGGAACAAATTGAAAAGGCAGCTAATAATAATAATAATCGGGTTCTTATTATGGGGGATTTCAACTATCCAGACATACAGTGGGACATAGAATCTTCTGGTTGTGCTAAAAGCTGTAAATTCTTATCTACCATTCAAGTCCATTTCCTCTCTCAGATGGTAGATGAACCGACGAGGGGAAATAATTTGCTAGATTTGGTCCTGTCAAATAGACCGGATATAATTTCAGATCTACAGGTCCGGGAGCACTTGGGCACCAGCGATCATAATATGGTAAGCTTCAACGTAATATTCAATAGAACATTTCAAAGGGGAAATGCTAAAACCTGGAATTTTAGGATAGCTGATTTCAATAAATTAAGGGAAGAGCTTAAATGTGTAGATTGGGACAAAGTCATGGTAACTGGGGATACTGAACATAAATGGGGAAAGTTTAAGGATATATTGCTAGAGTCCTGTAAAAAACTTATACCCTCTGGTAATAAAACGTCCCGGAATAAAAAGAAACCACTATGGATAAATAAGACTGTACAAAGTATAAAAAAACAAAAACAAAGGGCGTTTAACATCTTGAAGGCTGAGAATACAGAAATAGCATTGCAGGAGTATAAAGATATCAATAGGCAATGCAAAAAAGAAATCAAACAAGCAAAACTAGCTACTGAAACAAAAATCGCCAATGAAATTAAAATAAATCTCAAAATCTTTTCTAAATACATTAATGCCAAAAGGAAAACAAAGGATAGTATTGGCCCCTTAAAATATAATAACAAGTTAGTTATAGAGGACAAACAAAAGACTGAGATATTAAATAGGCATTTCTCATCTGTGTTCACCAAGGAACTGACTGTACCAGGCATCATTCAACAAGTGAAAAATCAAAGTTCACCACCCGATATAATTAATTTAACACAAGAAGAAGTACGCCTATGTCTGAGTAAATTAAACATTGACAAATCCCCAGGGCCAGATGGTATTCATCCACGAATATTGAGGGAATTGAGCTCCGTAATTGACAGACCGCTGTATCTCATCTTTTTAGACTCGCTTGTAACAGGGTTGGTGCCTCAGGATTGGAGGATTGCTGATGTGGTACCGATATTTAAGAAAGGTAAGAGGGTAGATCCAGGCAACTACCGTCCAGTAAGCCTGACATCAGTAGTATGCAAAGTTTTTGAGGGCATTTTAAGGGATGACATGCAAAAATATGTTGCAGAAAATAATATAATAACTGACAGACAGCATGGATTCATGAAAGATAAGTCGTGTCTAACCAACCTGTTGGGGTTCTATGAGGGGGTAAGTGCAAACCTGGATATTGGTAATGCAGCTGATGTGATTTATTTGGACTTTGCAAAGGCATTTGATACTGTACCACATAATAGGCTTATACTAAAGCTCCAGAAGCAAGGACTGGGGGAAACTATATGCAACTGGGTAAGGAATTGGCTAAAAGATAGGAAACAAAGAGTAGTCATAAATGGAACATTCTCTAAATGGGCCATAGTCAGCAGTGGGGTGCCGCAGGGATCTGTGCTAGGACCAATTTTTTTTCGTTTAATATTTCTTTATTGTTTTCAAGAAAAATTATATAACAAAGCATGAATATATATAATTTTGTAGTGCCCGGTTTTACAGAATATGGAAAAGTTGCAGTTTGGTCTGGGCATTTAAATCTTATACAGCATATACTACAGTGAACTTTATCGTAGGTCTTACAAGAAAAATTCTTCATAACATCCTTAATGACATCTTATCCCAAGTATATATCAATCGTTTATCTTTTGTTCTATTTAATATGTAGATGCCAATATCATTCTGTATAATCTTGCCATTTATTTCAACAAGTAAACCTATGTACACTAATTAGATAAGCAAGAGAAGGAAAAGAGGGGAAAGAAAGAAAAGCAAGGGATGAAAGGAGAAGAAGAGGGAGAAAGAGAAGAGAAAGAAGGAAAACACGAGAAAGAGAGAAGGGGAGATTCTGTAGGGTTCTGTAACGTGGCACCATGCCATCCTCCCATCAGGAGGGCCACTTCGCCCCGCCAAACATCAGTGTGGCAGCGTGCCCGTGTGTAACCAGGATTGGAATTGTTGTGTTTCTCTGAATTGAAGCCACGGATACCAGGTGGAAAAGCATAGTGAGTCTCTCCCTTCAACAAATGCTCTTATCTCTTCCAAACGTCTCAGGGCATCCATAGCCCCCACCCAGTCTGCTCTTCTCAATGTATAGGTGGACCTCCAATGTTTCGGTATGATCTGTCTCATTGAGATCATGAAGTATGAGAGCAGACCTCTCTTCACCTTAGAGATTGCCCCCCCGTACATTGAGAAGAGTGCCACTTCCGGCGAGGGTGTCACTCCCACTTGATGTAAATGATTATAGAGAGCAAAGACGTCTTCCCATAATCCCTGGATCCCTGGACAAGACCACCAAACATGCAGCATTGTGCCCACCGAGGTCTGACACCTCCAGCAAGTGTCTGAGACCTCTGGAAACATTCTGTGGAGCCTGGCGGGTGTCCTGTACCACCGTGCGAGGATTTTATAGTTGAGTTCCTGCATTCTACATGAGATGGTGGATTTGTGTGTTAGGTTAAATGACTTATACCACTGTTGTTTGGAAAAAGTCTTTCTCAGTTCTGACTGCCATTGCCCTACATACTCGGGCAGGTCCCCCCCCGTCCCTCCAGAGACTGTTATGTTGTAGATTATCGAGACTGTGTGGGGAGGTGTTTCTCGAAGAAAAACATAGTCTGTCAAATGGAGTCAAGTCCTTATGCATCTCAGATCTCGGAGACAGAGAGTCTACAAAGCTACGTAGTTGTAAGTATTGAAACCAATGACTTGGCTCTCTTGGCCGGTCATCTAGCAAGGACAACAGTGGTCTGCAACCCTGTTGAGTAATGACATCTTTAACACGTGGGATCCCTCCTGTTGGCATTGAAATCAAGCTGGGATGGATTTCGGGAAGCCAGCATTGGAATGCAGGGTTGCCCACCAGTGGTGTCATAGGGCCCGGTTCCCCTGTCAGCCTATATCGCCTATTGGCCCTCCTCCATGCAGTAGCCAGAGACAAGAGAATCGGGGAAATTCCCAGGGTCTCCAAGTTGATTCTAGATGATAACCAGAAGATTCCCTGCGTCATGGTTGCGTGTAGATCACATTCAATCTCTACCCACAATTTTCTGTCCCTGTTATGGAGGAGATCCAGTATGCAATTGCCCACCGACGCCGCATGGTACGCTTTAAAATCAGGTAGCCCCACCCCTCCGCCCCAGCGAGACCTGTTCAACATGGAGTATTTCAGTCGGGGTCTGGTACCTCGCCATACAAAATTGCTGATCATCTTTTTTAACTTGAGGAAGAAGTTTTCTCCTAGATTCAATGGGATTGTTTGGAACATATATAGTATTTTGGGTAGGACATCCATTTTAATTGTATTGACTCTGCCAAACCACGAGATGGGGAGGTTATGCCAAGCCGTGAGGTCTTTTTGTATGTTTTTTAAAAGGTCTGGAAAATTATGTTCATATAGGTCTTGGTGTTTAGAAGGTATCCTGATCCCAAAATATTTTATGCAATTGCTGTTCCACTTAAAGGGAAAAACGGGTTTGAGGGCATCCTCTTCCACCGACGGTAGCGATACGTTTAGGATCTCTGTTTTTTGTAGGTTTACTTTAAAGTTGGAGAGTCCACCAAAAGTCTCAAACTCCTGTAGTATGGCGGGTAAGCTAATCCTTGGTTGTGTCACATATATCAGGAGGTCATCTGCAAACAGTGCCAGTTTATGAGATGTTGGTCCTATCTGTAACCCCTTTATCGAGGGGTTTTTCCTAAGCGCGTTTGCCAGGGATTCCATTACCAAAATGTATAGGTATGGTGATAGAGGGCATCCCTGTCTGGTGCCATTTCCAATATTGAATGGGGTTGACAGGCGTCCGTTCACACCCACTTGTGCCGTTGGTTCACAGTATAGGGCCTTTACCCATTGTAGTAAGCGCGAACGGACGCCAATTCCCTGCAGCGTGGCTTCTAAAAAGCCCCAATGGACTCTGTCAAATGCTTTTTCGGCATCGACTGTCAAGAGGCACATTGGGGTTTGGCGTTGTCGGGCTTGGGCTACCAAAGACAGGGTTCTGATTGTATTATCACGCGCCTCCCTCCCTGGAACAAATCCTACCTGGTCTTTGTGTATCAGCTTGGGAATGTAGGGGCCTAATCTCAAAGCTATCATTTTAGAGTATAATTTAATATCCACGTTTATTAATGAGATAGGTCTGTAATTGGCGCAAGTTAGTGGATCTCTGCCAGGTTTTGGGATTACTGTTATTCGGGCTTGAAGTGTCTGTTTAGGGAACTGGCATGTTTTTGTTATGGAGTTAAAGGCTTTCAACATTATAGAGCTACAGGCTTCTCCACATATTTTGTAGAACCGGGGGGTAAACCCGTCGGGGCCAGGACTTTTGCCAACTTTAAGGGCTTTAATAGCATCGCCTAGTTCAGTGTCTGAGAAATCCTCTTCTAGGCTCTCAGCCTCTGTATCCTCAAGAGGGTCTGGTGCATATTTATTGAGGTATTCTAAGATGTTATGGTGTCTCATGTCAGATAATGGGGCATGTGGAGTTGGGATGTTGTAAAGTTTTGCATAGTAGGTTCTAAATTCTTCTAGTATGTCAGGGGTGGAGTGGATCTGAGTTCCTGTCTGTGAGTTTAGCGAGAGTATTGGAGTTTGTGCATATCTGGGATGTAGGGTTCTGGCCAGTAATTGTCCACTTTTATCTCCAAACTCAAAGATATTCCTGCGGAATTTATCCCTGGCACACAACGATTTTCGATCTAGTATGGATAATATTTGGTGACGAATGTTAGATGTTTCTATTTTGAGTATATCACTGGCTCTGGATTTATTTATCGTTTCTTTGTGGCCTAGCTGCAGCAGTAGTTCTTTTAGCTCTCTTGCACTTTCTTTTTTAATTCTGGATCCATGCGATATGCAAACCCCCCGAATCATACATTTTAACGCTTCCCATTTGACCGGGTCTGGTGTAGGATCTGCCGCATGATCTATTTTGAAATTTGCAATGGTCTTATGGATATCTTCCAGACACTGCTCATTTTTAAGTAGATTATCATTAAATCTCCAGGTGTGTCCCGTGTCCCCTCTGTCCCTTACCCCAATTTCCCCATACACTGGTGCGTGGTCCGACCAAAGGAAGACATCCATCGAGCAGCCCGGGGATTTGTCCAGCAAGTCATGGGATATGAAGATGTGATCTAATCTGGTGTAGCTGTTGTGTACTGTGGAATGAAAACTGTAGTCTCTGACTCCGGGATGTAGGACCCTCCAAAGATCAACTAATTTAAGGGATGTCAGTTCCCTTTTCAATCTACGTAGTGCCGAGGAGGGGATTGCGGACCTACCAGAGGACGAGTCCAGGACCGGGTCTAGAACGAGGTTGAAGTCTCCTCCCACGATGATACAGGTGCCACCCGCAAACTCCGCCAGCCCCCTCAAAGTCTCCAGTCCAAAGGATACCTGGTCTTGATTTGGAAAATAGATGTTAGCAATGGTATAGATGTTATTCAAAAAAGATATTTTAAGAAATAACCAGCGTCCCTCCTGATCAATAAGTGTGTCAAGGATTGTTGGCTGGAACGTTTTGTGGAAGGCAATGGAAACCCCGCATGCCTTCCGACTAGGGTGTGGGCCATGAAACCACGTCGGGTAATTTTTGGTTTTACATTTAGGTGTATTGGAAACTATGAAGTGTGTCTCTTGGAATAGAGCTATTTTAACTCCCTTCCGATGTAGACGATATAAGATTTGACTCCTCTTTTCAGGTTTATTTAAACCTTTAGTATTGTAGGTGCAAAAGGTTAGGTGCGACATCACAGAAAAGAGTGCGAAGGGGATAGAAAGAGAGAAAAGAAAAGGAAAAAGAAGAAGAGAGGAATAGAAATAAGATAGTTGAGAAAGAAAAGAGGTAAGTAAGCTAAGTAGGACTAGATGGCCTACTGCTCCTGAGTATCTACTAGTAGACTATTGTCTAATGTGGCACTCTGCCACGTCCCTAATAGAGGTACGGGGAAGCCTACGGCACTTCAAGAGCTCCCCCGTCCCCACGACAGACCTCCACATGAAATATGAATAACAATCCACATATGCAATTTAATTATGATCAATAACTTTTCCTTCCCTCCCTCCTCCCAACCCCCGAATGTTTGATATATTTCAAATATAAAACATATGGCACCGGGAGAACACGGTACAACCAACTTAGAAAAATGTAATTAAACCAGAGCTCAATATCAGATCTAGATGAAGTGGAAGGGGAAAAGGGGAGAAGGGGAAAGACAACTGGGGAAAGAAGGATTATGTAACGCAGGGAATGATGCGAAGATAAAGGACCAGTGGGGAGAAGCAGGAAAAATTTGGGAGGCAGGAAAAAAAAAAAAAAGTGGGGGAGGGGGTAAGAGAGTTGAATATGGTGTGTGCTAGAGAGTGATGAGAGTGTGGAGAATGTGGGAAGGTGGGAAGCGGGGAGAGAGAATAGGAAAAAAAAAAAGGTGGGGGAGGGGGTAAGAGTTGAATATGGTGTGTGCTAGAGAGTGATGAGAGTGTGGAGAATGTGGGAAGGTGGGAAGCGGGGAGAGAGAATAGGAAAAAAAAAAAAAGGGGGGGGGGGAGGAGATGGTATGATGGGAGAGGTGGGAAAAAGCATTGATATAGTTATGCTCTATAGATATGTAGGTAGATAAACAGTCAAATATAATCAACATGTATCTCGCCTCCTGGCTCCTCCAGTATGTTTCCTTCCTTTCTCTGGATGGTCAGCGATGATCAGCGATGTACATCTCGGGGGGATCCTCCAGCTCGTCTGTTCTGTACTTGTCGCCATTGCTCCCTTGGTGGTAAGGGTGTGGGACCTCCCGGAGTTGGCCAATCTGGCAGGCTGATCATATTCAGTCCAAAAGTCCCTAAGAAATTAGGAAGATCTCCCAAGGACCGGAGGACTGCCGACTTCCCATTCTTCTTGGCTAGGAGTTGGAAAGGATATCCCCAGCGATATGGAATATCTTTATCTTTAAGGGACTGGAGTAGTGGTCTTAAGGCCTTACGTAGTTGTAGTGTTCTCCGTGATAGGTCTGGCAGGACAATCAAGGGTGTCCCTTTATATGTACCCGCTCCTTTCTCTCTGCATCTTTGTAGTATGGCCTCCTTTTCTTTATAGAAGTGGACCCGACATATCACATCTCTTGGTCTGGCCGGGTCAGGGGATTTGGGACCCAGGGATCTGTGGATGCGGTCCAGTTCTGTGTGTTGTTCTGGATCACGTTGGAGGAGACGGGTGAAGAATTTTTGTGCCCATTCGTCCAGCTGTGATGGTTCCACTGCCTCTGTGAGGCCTCTAATCCTTAAGTTATTACGGCAATGCCGGTTCTCGATATCATCTAAATGGGTCAAAATGTCCTGTATCTGGGCTGTGTGCTCTGATAGGACTTGTTGATGTGATTCTATATGGGAAAATATCTGTTCCTGCACCTCTTCTGTAGCTGCTACACGCTGGCCAATTTGTTTGATCTCTGATTGTATAGCAGCCATGTCCTGCTTGTGGGATTCCCTTAGTTTCCCCAGCAAAGAGTCCATTTCCTGCCTGGTTGGAATTGATCTGATATGTGCTTTCCAATCCCAATCTTCCTCTTGTACCTGTGACTGGTCTGGTTTATTCTTGTCTCTTTTGTTTCTGCTGGTGGAGGTATTTGAATTGGAGGGTCTTTGTTCTTTAGGTGATGTATGTTGTTGTGGTGGTTTTATTACAGGCTCCTCTCCGGGTGCTGCAGGTCTGCTTCCCATAGCTGCTGGAGTTTGTTGTAATATTGGGCTGGAGCCTTGCTCTGCCTGTAACTCCCCTGGAGATCATTGTTGTGTCTGGGGCAAGGGGTTATCAGTATTCCCCTCTGTGGTGCCCAGCTTTAATGTGTCGGCGTTTAGAGCTGTGCTGGCTGCCAGCACGTGTGGGGGCAGTGAGGTCGCTCCTCTGCATGTTTGCTGAGTGTTATCTCCTGTCTCAGTATCTGCCGGCGCCATCTTGGAGAGAGCAGCAGTGTCAGGCTGAGAGGCTGCAGCCCCAAAAAAGCGGCCGATATCAGCACCTTCTCCCTCCTGGATCTGTGTGCTCGTTGCCCGTCCTCTCCTGCGAGCCATTACCGTCCTGGAGCCCGGTTAGTGCCTGTGTTATTGGAGTTCTGCCGTGGGTCTGTGGGAGCTCCTTCTTTCTGTGTCTTAACACTCCATCGGCTAGCTCCGCCCCCCAGGACCAATTCTTTTTAATCTCTTTATTAATGACCTTGTGGATGGGATTTATAGTAAAGTGTCAGTCTTTGCTGATGACACCAAACTATGTAGGATATTAAAAACTGACCTTGATAGTATAATATTACAAAAAGATCTGGATAAGATGTCAGAATGGGCAGATACTTGGCAAATGAGATTTAATGTTAATAAATGTAAAGTAATGCACCTAGGACGGAGTAATCCTTTAACTGCGTATACATTAAATGGAAGTAAACTCGGGACTACAGAACAGGAGAAGGACTTGGGTATTCTCATTACAAATAAGCTGAGCAGCAGCACTCAATGTCAAGCAGCAGCTGCAAAAGCAAACAAGATTCTAGGGTGTATAAAAAGAGAGATTAGATCCCGCGATCCCAACGTATTATTACCCCTCTATAAATCACTTGTAAGGCCACATCTGGAATATGGGATCCAGTTTTGGACTCCACATTTTAAAAAGGACATTCAGAAGTTAGAGTCAGTTCAAAGGCAGGCAACTAGACTACTACAAGGAATGGAAGGCCTCCGATATGATGAAAGGTTGAAAAAGTTAGATATGTTTATCTTAGAAAAAAGACTTCTCAGAGAAGATCTCATTTATATGTATAAATATATGTGTGGTCAATATAAAGGACTGGCACATGACTTATTTCTTCCGAAGACAATACTAAGGACCAGGGGGCACTCACTGCGAGTGGAAGAAAAGCGATTCCGACAGCTAAATAGGAAAGGGTTCTTTACAGTTAGAGCAGTCAGACTGTGGAATACCCTACCACAAGAGGTAGTTATGGCAGATACTATAACAGCTTTCAAAAAAGGGCTGGAAGATTTCCTCAGTACACACAACATTGTTGGTTATAAATGACTTAGTGACCAAATGTAGGAAGGTTGAACTAGATGGACCTGGGTCTTTTTTCAACCTTAGTAACTATGTAACTATGTAAAACTATGTAACTATGTTGTGTGCGCAGTCACTAGGATTATGTGAATTAATGTAGAGTCAGCTTCCCACTTCTCTTTGTTGGTGTAGTGGAAGGCTCTTTGCTTGGGCTTCGAGTAGTTATGGGTTCGACTCTGTGGCAAGGCCCATGGACTTTGTATGGCTGCATGTAATTGCCTAGACCAATGGACTGTGTTACCTATGAGTGCCCATTGGATTGATAGACCAGGTACTGTCTTTTGCTTTTGTTTGGCCACGTTGTGTGTGCAGTCACTAGGATTATGTGAATTAATGTAGAATCAGTTTCCCACTTCTTTGTGTTGGTGTAGTGGTAGGCTCTTTGCTTGGGCTGAGTGAGGTTGTGGGTTTGACTCTGAGGCAAGGCCCATGGACATTGTATGGCTGCATATAATTGCCTAGTCCCATGGACTGTGTTGCCTATGAGTTTCCATTGGATTGATAGGCCAGGTACTGTCTTTTGCTTTTGTTTGGCCATGTTGTGTGCGCAGTCACTAAGATTATGTGAATTAATGTAGAATCAGTTTTCCACTTCTCTGTGTTGGTGTAGTGGTAGGCTCTTTGCTTCGGCTACAAGAAGTTGTGGGGTCGACTCTGAGGCTAGGCCCATGGACTTTGTATGGCTGCATGTAATTGCCTAGTCCAAAGGACTGTGTTACCTATGAGTGCCCATTGGATTTATAGACCAGGTACTGTCTTTTGCTTTTGTTTGGCCACGTTGTGTGCGCAGTCACTAGGATTATGTGAATTAATGTAGAATCAGTTTCCCACTTCTTTGTGTTGGTGTAGTGGTAGGCTCTTTGCTTGGGTTGAGTGAGGTTGTGGGTTTGACTCTGAGGCAAAGCCCATGGACGTTGTATGGCTGCATGTAATTGCTTAGTCCGATGGACTGTGTTGCCTATGAGTTTCCATTGGATGGATTGGCCTGGTGCTATCTTTTGCTTTTGTGGTTTCACTCACTAGGATTATGTGAATTAATGTAGAGTCAGTTTCCCACTTCTTTGTCTTGGTGTAGTGGTAGGAACTTTGCTTGGGCTGCGAGAGGTTGTGAGTTTGACTCTGATGCAAGGCCCATGGAATTTGTATGGCTGCATGAAATTGCCTAATCCAATAGACTGTGTTACCTATGAGTTTCAATTGGATTGATAGGCCAGGTACTGTCTTATGCTTTTGTTTGGCCATGTGTGCGCAGTCACTAGGATTTTGTGAATTAATGAAGAGTCAGTTTTCCCACTTCTCTGTGTTGGTGCAGTGGTAGGTTCTTTGCTTGGGTTGCGCGAGGTTGTGAGTTCAACTCTGAGGCAAGGCCCATGGACTTTGAATGGCTGCATGTAATTGCCTAGTCCAATGGACTGTGTTGCCTTTGAGTTTTCATTGGATTGATGGGCCAGGTACTGTCTTTTTCTTTTGTTTGGCCATGTTGTGTGCGCAGTCACTAGGATTATGTGAATTAATGTAGAATCAGTTTCCCACTTCTCTGTGTTGGTGTAGTTGTAGGCTCTTTCCTTGGGCTGTAAGAAGTTGTGGGTTTGACTCTGAGGCAAGGCTCATGGGCTTTGTATGGCTGCATGTTATTGCCTAGCCAAATGGACTATATTGCCTATGAGTTTCTATTGGATTGATAGGCCAGGTACTGTCTATTGCTTTTGTTTGGCCATATTGTGTGCATAGTCACTAGGATTATGTGAATTAATGTAGATTGAGTTTCCCACTTCTCTGTGTTGGTGTAGTGGTAGGCTCTTTGCTTGGGCTACAAGAAGTTGTGGGTTCGACTCTGAGGCAAGGCCCATGGACTTTGTATGGCTGCATGTAATTGTCTAGTCCGATGGACTGTGTTGTATTTGAGTTTCCATTGGATTGATAGGCCAGATACTGTATTTTGCTTTTGTTTGGCCATGATGTGTGCACAGTCACTAGGATTATGTGAATTAATGTAGAGTCAGTTTCCCACTTCTTTGTGTTGGTGCAGTGGTAGGTTCTTTGCTTGCGTTGCGAGAGGTTGTGAGTTCGACTCTGAGGCAAGGCCCATGGACTTTGTCAGGCTGCATGTAATTGCCTAGTCCAATGGACTGTGTTGAGTATCCATTGGATTGATAGGCCAGGTACTGTCTTTTTCTTTTGTTTGGCCATGTTGCGTGCGCAGTCACTAGGATTATGTGAATTAATTTAGAATCAGTTTCCCACTTCTCTGTGTTGGTGTAGTTGTAGGCTCTTTCCTTGGGCTACAAGAAGTTGTGGGTTTGACTCTGAGGCAAGTCTCATGTACTCTGTATGGCTGCATGTATTTGCCTAGTCCAATGGACTATATTGGTGTAGTGGTAGAATTAGTTTTCAACTTCTCTGTGTTGGTGTCGTGGTAGGCTCTTTGCTTGGTCTGTGAGAGGTTGTGGGTTAGACTCTGAGGCAAGGCCCATGGACTTTTTATGGCTGCATGTAATTGCCTAGTCCAATGGACTGTGTTGCCTATGAGTTTCCATTGGATTGATAGGCCAGGTACTGTCTTTTGCTTTCGTTTGGCCATGTTGTGTGCGCAGTCACTAGGATTATGTAAATTAATATAAAATCGATTTCCCACTTCTCTGTGTTGGTGCAGTGGTAGGTTCTTTGCTTAGGTTGCGAGAGGTTATGAGTTCGACTTTGAGGCAAGGCCCATAGACTTTGTATGGCTGCGTGTAATTGCCTAGTCCAATGGACTGTGTTGCATTTGAGTTTCCATTGGATTGATAGGTCAGGTACTGTCTTTTTCTTTTGTTTGGCCATGTTGTGTGCACAGTCACTAGGATTATGTGAATTAATGTAGAGTCCTTCTCCCACTTCTCTGTGTTGGTGTGGTGGTAGGCTCTTTGCTTTGGCTACGAGAGGTTGTGGGTTCGACTCTGAGGCAAGGCACATGGACTTTGTATGGCTGCATGTAATTGCCTAGTCCAATGGACTGTGTTTCCTATGAGTTTTCAATGGATTGATAGGCCAGGTACTGTCTTATGCTTTTGTTTGGCCATATTGTGTGCATAGTCACTAGGATTATGTGAATTAATGTAGATTCAGTTTCCCACTTCTCTGTGTTGGTGTAGTGGTAGGCTCTTTGTTTGGGCTGAGAGAGGTTGTGGGTTTGACTCTGAGGCAAGGCCTATGGACTTAGTATGGCTGCATGTAATTGCTTAGTCCAATGGACTGTGTTGCCAATGAGTTTCCATTGGATTGATAGGCCAGATACAGTCTTTAGCTTTTGTTTGGCCATATTGTGTGCGCAGTCACTAGGATTATGTGATTTAATGTAGAATCAGATTCCCACTTCTCTGTGTTGGTGTAGTGGTAGGCTCTTTGCTTCGGGTGCGAGAGGTTGTGGGTTTGACTCTGAGGCAAGGCCCATGGAATTTGTATGGCTGCAAGTAAATGCCTTGTCCAATGGACTGTGTTGCTATGAGTTTCCATTGGATTGATAGGCCAGGTACTGTCTTTTTCTTTTGTTTGGCCATATTGTGTGCGTAGTCACTAGGATTATGTGAATTAATGTAGATTCAGTTTCCCACTTCTCTGTGTTTGTGTAGTGGTAGGCTCTTTGTTCTGGCTGAGAGAGGTTGCGGGTTTGACTCTCAGGCAAGGCCTATGGACTTTGTATGGCTGCATGTAATTGCTTAGTCCAATGGACTGTGTTGCCAATGAGTTGCCATTGGATTGATAGGCCAGATACAGTCTTTTGCTTTTGTTTGGCCATATTGTGTGCGCAGTCACTAGGATTATATGAATTAATGTTGAATCAGTTTCCCACTTCTCTGTGTTGGTGTAGTGGTAGGCTCTTTGTTTGGGCTGAGAGAGGTTGTGGGTTTGACTCTGAGGCAAGGCCTATGGACTTTGTATGGCTGCATGTAATTGCTTAGTCCAATGGACTGTGTTGCCAATGAGTTTCCATTGAATTGATAGGCCAGGTACAGTCTTTGGCTTTTGTTTGGCCATGTTGTGTGCACAGTTACTAGGATTATGTGAATTTTTGTAGAATCAATTTCCCACTTCTCTGTGTTGGTGTAGTGGTAGGCTCTTTGCTTTGCCTACGAGAGGTTGTGGGTTCGACTCTGAGGCAAGGCCCATGGACTTTGTATGGCTGCATGTAATTTTCTAGTCCGATGGACCGTGTTGCCTATGAGTTTCCATTGGATTGATAGGCCAGGTACAGTCTTTTGCTTTTGTTTGGCCTTGTTGTGTGCGCAGTCACTAGGATTATGTGAATTAATGTAGAGTCAGTTTCCCGCTTCTTTGTGTTGGTGTAGTGGTAGGCTCTTTGCTTGGGCTGCGTGAGGTTGTGGGTTTGACTCTTAGGCAAGGCCCATGGACTTTGTATGGCTGCATGTAATTTTCTAGTCCAATGGACTATGTTGCCTATGAGTTTCCATTGGATTGATAGGCCAGCTATTTCCTTTTGCTTTCGTTTGGCCATGTTGTGTGCGCAGTCACTAGGATTATGGGAATTAATGTAGAGTCAGTTTCCCACTACTCTGTGTTGGTGTAGTGGTAGGCTCTTTGCTTGGGCTCCGAGCGATTATGAGTTCGACTCTGAGGCAAGGCCCATGGACTTTGTATGGCTGCGTGTAATTGCATAGTCCAATGGACTGTGTTGGCTATGAGTTTCCTTTGGATTGATAGGCCAGGTACTGTCTTTTGCTATCATTTGGCCATGTTGTGTGCGCAGTCACTAGGATTATGTGAATTAATGTAGTGTCAGTTCCACACTTCTCTGTGTTGGTGTAGTGGTAGCAACTTTGCTTGGGCTGCGAGAGGTTGTAAGTTCGACTCTGAGGAAAGGCCATTTGAGTTTCCATTGGATTGATAGGCCAGGTACTGTCTTCTGCTTTTGTTTGGCCATGTTGTGTGCGCAGTCACTAGGATTATGTGAATTAATGTAGAAACAGTTTCCCACTAGTCAGTGTTGGTGTAGTGGTAGGCTCTTTGCTTGGGCTCCGAGAGGTTGTGAGTTCGCCTCTGAAGCAAGGCCCATGGACTTTGTATGGCTGCATGTAATTGCATAGTCCAAGGGACTGTGTTACCCATGAGTTTCCATTGGATTGATAGGCCAGGTACTGTCTTCTGCTTTTGTTTGGCCATGTTGTGTGCGCAGTCACTAGGATTATGTGAATTAATGTAGAAATAGGTTCCCACTACTCAGTGTTGGTGTAGTGGTAGGCTCTTTGCTTTGGCTCCGAGAGGTTGTGAGTTCGACTCTGAGGCAAGGCCCATGAACTTTGTATGGCTGCATGAAATTGCCTAATCCTATGGACTGTGTTACCTATGAGTTTCAATTGGATTGATAGGCCAGGTACCGTCTTTTGCTTTTGTTTGGCCATGTTGTGTGCGCAGTCACTAGGATTATGTGAATTAATGTAGAGGCAGTTTCCTGCTTTTTTGTGTTGGTGTAGTGGTAGGCTCTTTGCTTGGGCTGCGAGAGGTTGTGGGTTTGACTCTGAGGAAAGGCCCATGGACTTTGTATGGCTGCATGTAATTTTCTAGTCCAATGGACTTTGTTGCCTATGAGTTTCCATTGGATTGATAGGCCAGGTACTGTCTTTTGCTATCATTTGGCCATGTTGTGTGCGCAGTCACTAGGATTATGTGAATTAATGTAGTGTCAGTTTCTCACTTCTGTGTGTTGGTGTAGTGGTAGCAACTTTGCTTGGACTGTGAGAGGTTGTAAGTTCGACTCTGAGGAAAAACCCATGGACTTTGTATGGCTGCATGAAATTGCCTAATCCTATGGACTGTGTTACCTATGCGTTTCCATTGGATTGATAGGCCAGGTACTGTCTTTTGCTTTTGTTTGGCCATGTTGTGTGCGCAGTCACTAGGATTATGTGAATTAATGTAGAGTCAGTTTCCAGCTTCTTTGTGTTGGTGTAGTGGTGGGCTCTTTGCTTGGGCTGCGAGAGATTGTGGGTTCGACTCTGAGGCAAGGCCCATGGACTTTGTATGGCTGCATGTAATTGCATAGTCCAATGGACTGTGTTGCCTATGAGTTTCCAATGGATTGATCGGCCAGGTACTGACTTTTGCTATCGTTTGACCATGTTGTGTGCGCAGTCACTAGGATTATGTGAATTAATGTAGTGTCAGTTTCTCACTTCTCTGTGTTGGTGTAGTGGTAGGAACTTTTCTAGGGCTGCGAGAGGTTGTGAGTTCGACTCTGATGCAAGGCTATGGACTTTGTATGGCTGCATGAAATTGCTTAATCCTATGGACTGTGTTACCTATAAGTTTTCATTGGATTGATAGGCAAGTTACTGTCTTTTGCTTTCGTTTGGCCATGTTGTGTGCGCAGTCACTAGGAATATGTGAATTAATGTAGAGTCAGTTTTCCACTTCTCTGTGCTGGTGTCGTGGTAGGCTCTTTGCTTAGGTTACAAGAGGTTGTGGGTTCGATTCTGAGGCAAGGCCAATGGACTTTGTATGGCTGCATGTAACTGTATAGTCCAATGGACTGTGTTGCCTATAGATTCCATTGGATTGGTAGGCCAGGTACTGTTTTTTGCTTTTGTTTGGCCATGTTGTGTGCGCAGTCACTAGGATTATGTGTATTAATGTAAAGTCAGATTCACACTTCTCTGTGTTGGTGTAGTGGTAGGCTCTTTCCTTGGGCTACGAGAGGTTGTAGGTTAGACTCAGAGGCAAGGCCCATGGACTTTGTATGGCTGCATGTAATTGCCTAGTCCAATGGACTGTGATACCTATGAGTTTCCATTGGATTGGTAGGCCATGTACTGTCTTTTGCTTTCGTTTGGCCATGTTGTGTGCGCAGTCACTAGGATTATGTGAAGTAATGTAGAGGCAGTTTCCTGCTTCTTTGTGTTGGTGTAGTGGTAGGTTCTTTGCTAGGGCTGCGAGGGGTTGTGGGTTTGACTCTGAGGCAAGGCCCATAGACTTTGTATGGCTGCATGTAATTTTCTAGTCCAATGGACTCTGTTACCTATGAGTTTCCAATGGATTGATAGGCCAGGTACTGACTTTTGCTATCGTTTGGCCATGTTGTGTGCGCAGTCACTAGGATTATGTGAATTAACGTAGAGTCAATTTCACACTTCTCTGTGTTGGTGTAGTGGTAGGTTTTTTGCTTGGGCTGCGAGAGGTTGTGAGTTCGACTCTGAGGCAGGGCCCATGGACGTTGTATGGCTGCATGTAATTTCCTAGTCTAATGGACTGTGTTGCCTATGAGTTTCCATTGAATTGATAGGCCAGGTACTGTCTTTTGCTTTAGTTTAACCATGTAGTGTGCGCAGTCACTAGGATTATGTGAATTAATGTAGAGTCAGTTTCACACTTCTCTGTGTTGGTAGGCTCTTTGCTTCGGCTGCGAGAAGTTGTGAATTCGATTCTGAGGCAACGCCCATGGACTTTTTATGGCTGCATGTAATTGCCTAGTCCAATGGACTGTGTTGCCTATGAGTTTCCATTGGATTGATTGGCCTGGTGCTATCTTTTTCTTTTGTGTGGCAGTCACTAGGATTATGTGAATTAATGTAGAGTCAGTTTCCCACTTCTCTGTGTTGGTGTAGTGGTAGGCTCTTTGTTAGGGCTGAGAGAGGTTGTGGGTTTGACTCTGAGGCAAGGCCCATGGACTTTGGTAGGCTGCATGTAATTGCTTAGTCCAATGGACTGTGTTGCCAATGAGTTTCCATTGGATTGATAGGCCAGGTACAGTCTTTTGTTTTGCCATGTTGTGTGCGCAGTCACTAGGATTATGTGAATTATTGTAGAATCAATTTCCCACTTCTCTGTGTTGGTATAGTGGTAGGCTCTTTGCTTGGGCTACGAGAGTTTGTGGGTTCGACTCTGAGGCAAGGCCCATGGACTTTGTGTGGCTGCATGTATTTGCCTAGTCCAATGGACTGTGTTGCCTATGAGTTTCCATTGGATTGAAAGGCCAGGTACTGTCTTTTCCTTTCGTTTGGCCATGTTGTGTGCGCAGTCACTAGGATTATGAAAATTAACGTAGAGTCAGTTTCCCACTTCTCTGTGTTGGTGTAGTGGTAGGCTCTTTGCTAGGGCTGCGAGAGGTTGTGAGTTCGACTCTGAAGCAAGGCCCATGGACTTGTATGGCTGCATGTAAATGCCTAGTCCAAGGTACTGTGTTACCTATGAGTTTCCATTGGATTGATAGGCCAGGTACTGTCCTTTGCTTTTGTTTGGCCATGTTGTGTGCGCAGTCACCAGGATTATATGAAGTAATGTAGAATCAGTTTCCCACTACTCTGTGATGGTGTAGTGGTAGGCTCTTTGCTTGGGCTCCGAGAGATTGTGAGTTTGACTCTGAGGCAAGGCCCATGGACTTTGTATGGCTGCATGTAATTGCCTAGTACAATAGACTGTGTTGCCTATGAGATTCTATTGGATTGTTAGGCCAGGAACAGTTTTTTGCTTTTGTTTGGCAATGTTGTGTGCGCAGTCACTAGGATTATGTGAATTAATGTAAAGTCAGTTTCCCGCTTCTTTGTGTTGGTGTAGTGGTAGGCTCTTTGCTTGGGCTGCGAGAGATTGTGGGTTTGACCCTGAGGCAAGGCCCATGGACTTTGTATGGCTGCATGTAATTGCATAGTCCAATAGACTGTGTTGCCTATGAGTTTCCAATGGATTGATCGGCCAGGTACTGACTTTTGCTATCGTTTGGCCATGTTGTGTGCGCAGTCACTAGGATTATGTGAATTAATGTAGTGTCAGTTTCACACTTCTCTGTGTTGGTGTATAGGTAGGAACTTTGCTTGGGCTGCGAGAGGTTGTGAGTTCGACTCTGATGCAAGGCCATGGACTTTGTATGGCTGCATGAAATTGCTTAATCCTATGGACTGTGTTACCTATACGTTTTCATTTGATTGATAGGCAAGTTACTGTCTTTTGCTTTCGTTTGGCCATGTTGTGTGCGCAGTCACTAGGAATATGTGAATTAATGTAGAGTCAATTTCACACTTCTCTGTGTTGGAGTAGTGGTAGGCTCTTTGCTTCGGCTACGAGAGGTTGTGGGTTCGACTCTGAGGCAAGGCCCATGGACTTTGTATGGCTGCTTGTAATTTCCTAGTCTAAAGGACTATGTTGCCTATGAGTTTTCATTGGATTGATAGGCCATGAACTGTCTTTTGCTTTCGTTTGGCCATGTTGTGTGCGCAGTCACTAGGAGTATGTGAATTATTGTAGAATCAGTTTCCCACTTCTCTTTGTTGGTATAGTGGTAGGCTCTTTGCTTGGACTACGAGAGGTTGTGGGTTCGACTCTGAGGCAAGGCCCATGGACTTTGTATGGCTGCATGTAATCGTCTAGTCCGATGGACTGTGTTGCCTATGAGTTTTCATTGGATTGATGGACCAGGTACTGTTTTTTGCTTTTGTTTGGCCATGTTGTGTGCGCAGTCACTAGGATTATGTGAATTAATGTAGAGTCAGTTTCCCACTTCTCTGTGTTGGAGTAGTGGTAGGTTCTTTGCTTGGCCTGCGAGAGGTTGTGGGTTAGACTCTGAGGCAAAGCCCATGGACTTTGTATGGCTGCATGTAATTTTCTAGTCCAATGGACTGGGTTGCCTATGAGATTCTATTGGATTGTTAGGCCAGGTACTGTATTTTGCTTTTGTTTGGCCATCTTGTTTGCGCAGTCACTAGGATTATGTGAATTAATGTAGAACCAGTTTCCCACTTCTCTGTGTTGGTGTAGTGGTAGGCTCTTTGCTTGGGCAACTGATAGGTTGTGGATTCGACTCTGAGGCAAAGCCCATGGACTTTGTATGGCTGCAAGTAATTGCATAGTCCAATGGACTGTGTTGCCTATGAGTTTCCTTTGGATTGGTAGGCCAGGTACTGTCTTTTGCTATCATGTGGCCATGTTGTGTGCACAGTCACTAGGATTATGTGAATTAATGTAGTGTCAGATTCCCGCTTCTTTGTGTTGGTGTAGTGGTAGGAACTTTGCTTGGGCTGCGAGAGGTTGTGAGTTTGACTCTGATGCAAGGCCCATGGACTTTGTATGGCTGCACGAAATTGCCTAATCCTATGGACTGTGTTAGCTATGCGTTTTCATTGGATTGATAGGCAAGGTACTGTCTTTTGCTTTCGTTTGGCCATGTTGTGTGCGCAGTCACTAGGATTATGTGAATTAATGTAGAATCAGTTTCCCACTTCTCTGTGTTGGTGTAGTGGTAGGTTCTTTGCTTGGGCTGCGAGAGGTTGTGAGTTTGACTCTGAGGCAAGGCCCAGGCTGCATGTAATTGCTTATTCCAATGGACTGTGTTGCCTTTGAGTTTCCATTGGATTGATAGGCCAGGTTCAGTCTTTTGCTTTTGTTTGGCCATGTTGTGTGCGCAGTCACTGGGATTATGTGAATTAATGTAGAATCAGTTCCCAACTTCCCTGTGTTGGTGTAGATGTAGGCTCTTTCCTTGGACTACAAGAAGTTGTGGGTTCGATTCTGAGGCAACGCTCATGGACTTTGTATGGCTGCATGTAGATGCCTAGTCCAATGGACTATATTGCCTATGAATTTCCATTGGATTGACAGGCCAGGAACTGTCTTTTGCTTTTGTTTGGCCATGTTGTGTGCGCAGTCACTAGGATTATGTGAATTAATGTAGAGTCCCTCTCCTACTTCTCTGTGTTGTTGTGTTGGTGTGGTGGTAGGCTCTTTGCTTTGGCTACGAGAGGTTGTGGGTCAGATTCTGAGGCAAGACCCATAGACTTTGTATGGCTGCATGTAATTGCCTAGTCCATTGGACTGTGTTGCCTATGAGTTTCCATTGGATTGATAGGCCAGGTACTGTCTTTTGCTTTCGTTTGGCCATGTTGTGTGCGCAGTCACTAGGATTATGTAAATTAATGTAGTGTCGGATTCTGACTTCTCTGTGTTGGTGTAGTGGTAGGAACTTTGCTTGGGCTGCGAGAGGTTGTGAGTTCGACTCTGATGCAAGGCCCATGGACTTTGTATGGCTGCATGTAATTGCTTATTCCAATGGACTGTGGTGCCTTTGAGTTTCCATTGGATTGATAGGAGAGGTACTGTCTTTTGCTTTTGTTTGGCCATGTTGTGTGCGCAGCCACTAGGATTATGTGAATTAATGTAGATTAAATCTCCTATTTCTTTGTGTTGGTGTAGTGGTAGGCTCTTTGCTTAGGCTGCGAGAGATTGTGGGATCGACTCTGAGGCAAGGGCTATGGATTTTGTATGGCTGCATGAAATTCCCTTGGCTAATGGACTGTGTTGCCTATGAGTTCCCATTAGATTGATAGGCCAGGTACTGTCTTTTGCTTTTGTTTGGCCATGTTGTGTGCGCAGTCACTAGGATGATGTGAATTAATGAAGAAAAAACAAAAAGCCAGCACCAAATGTGCACTTCAGCACTAAACATTCCAAACTGTACTTATTATAAAAA
This sequence comes from Anomaloglossus baeobatrachus, assembly GCF_048569485.1. Classification (NCBI taxonomy): domain Eukaryota; kingdom Metazoa; phylum Chordata; class Amphibia; order Anura; family Aromobatidae; genus Anomaloglossus; species Anomaloglossus baeobatrachus. The sequence goes on from NC_134353.1 coordinate 387,092,657, forward strand.
TTTTGAGATTTTTGGCAAAAAATTGCAATTTCTTGAGCTGCCTCGCCACGTCACGGCAAATCTCATTAGAGGCAGTCCTACACTAAAATATTTTTATAAAATGTGCCATACGGCCTCACATATGAATAGTAGAACTGCTCTCAGCAGCACTCACCTGGTCTATTTCAATCCCGTACCCATGACTGAGTCATGGCTGTGGGCGGGACAGGTCCAAGCAAATGCTGCATGAAGTAAATAGCCTGTGGACAAAGCCTGATGACTCAATGTGAACAGTCACCAACCGCCAAAATCTAGACAGATGGAATACATCCCAAATTGGGGTGCATAGCAATGTGGAGGTCAACCACCGACCAATTCAATGAAGAAAAAACAAAAAGCCAGCACCAAATGTGCACTTCAGCACTAAACATTCCAAACTGTACTTATTATAAAAATTTTGAGATTTTTGGCAAAAAATTGCAATTTCATGAGCTGCCTCGCCACGTCACGGCAAATCTCATTAGAGGAAGTACTACACTAAAATATTTTTATAAAATGTGCCATACGGCCTCACATATGAATAGTAGAACTGCTCTCAGCAGCACTCACCTGGTCTATTTCAATCCCGTACCCATGACTGAGTCATGGCTGTGGGCGGGACAGGTCCAAGCAAATGCTGCATGAAGTAAATAGCCTGTGGACAAAGCCTGATGACTCAATGTGAACAGTCACCAACCGCCAAAATCTAGACAGATGGAATACATCCCAAATTGGGGTGCATAGCAAGGTGGAGGTCAACCACCGACCAATTTAATGAAGAAAAAACAAAAAGCCAGCACCAAATGTGCACTTCAGCACTAAACATTCCAAACTGTACTTATTATAAAAATTTTGAGATTTTTGGCAAAAAATTGCAATTTCTTGAGCTGCCTCGCCACGTCACGGCAAATCTCATTAGAGGCAGTCCTACACTAAAATATTTTTATAAAATGTGCCATACGGCCTCACATATGAATAGTAGAACTGCTCTCAGCAGCACTCACCTGGTCTATTTCAATCCCGTACCCATGACTGAGTCATGGCTGTGGGCGGGACAGGTCCAAGCAAATGCTGCATGAAGTAAATAGCCTGTGGACAAAGCCTGATGACTCAATGTGAACAGTCACCAACAGCCAAAATCTAGACAGATGGAATACATCCCAATTTGGGGTGCATAGCAAGGTGGAGGTCACCCACCGACCAATTCAATGAAGAAAAAACAAAAAGCCAGCACCAAATGTGCACTTCAGCACTAAACATTCCAAACTGTACTTATTATAAAAAAATTTTGAGATTTTTGGCAAAAAATTGCAATTTCTTAGTTGACCTCCACCTTGCTATGCACCCCAATTTGGGATGTATTCCATCTGTCTAGATTTTGGCGGTTAGTGACTGTTCACATTGAGTCATCAGGCTTTGTCCACAGGCTATTTACTTCATGCAGAATTTGCTTGGACCTGTCCCGCCCACAGCCATGACTCAGTCATGGGTACGGGATTGAAATAGACCAGGTGAGTGCTGCTGAGAGCAGTTCTACTATTCATATGTGAGGCCGTATGGCACATTTTATAAAAATATTTTAGTGTAGGACTGCCTCTAATGAGATTTGCCGTGACGTGGCGAGGCAGCTCAAGAAATTGCAATTTTTTGCCAAAAATCTCAAAATTTTTATAATAAGTACAGTTTGGAATGTTTAGTGCTGAAGTGCACATTTGGTGCTGGCTTTTTGTTTTTTCTTCATTGAATTGGTCGGTGGTTGACCTCCACCTTGCTATGCACCCCAATCTGGGATGTATTCCATCTGTCTAGATTTTGGCGGTTGGTGACTGTTCACATTGAGTCATCAGGCTTTGTCCACAGGCTATTTACTTCATGCAGCATTTGCTTGGACCTGTCCCGCCCACAGCCATGACTCAGTCATGGGTACGGGATTGAAATAGACCAGGTGAGTGCTGCTGAGAGCAGTTCTACTATTCATATATGAGGCCGTATGGCACATTTTATAAAAATATTTTAGTATAGGACTGCCTCTAATGAGATTTGCCGTGACGTGGCGAGGCAGCTCAAGAAATTGCAATTTTTTGCCAAAAATCTCAAAATTTTTATAATAAGTACAGTTTGGAATGTTTAGTGCTGAAGTGCACATTTGGTGCTGGCTTTTTGTTTTTTCTTCATTGAATTGGTCGGTGGTTGACCTCCACCTTGCTATGCACCCCAATTTGGGATGTATTCCATCTGTCTAGATTTTGGCGGTTGGTGACTGTTCACATTGAGTCATCAGGCTTTGTCCACAGGCTATTTACTTCATGCAGCATTTGCTTGGACCTGTCCCGCCCACAGCCATGACTCAGTCATGGGTACGGGATTGAAATAGACCAGGTGAGTGCTGCTGAGAGCAGTTCTACTATTCATATGTGAGGCCGTATGGCACATTTTATAAAAATATTTTAGTGTAGGACTGCCTCTAATGAGATTTGCCGTGACGTGGCGAGGCAGCTCAAGAAATTGCAATTTTTTGCCAAAAATCTCAAAATTTTTATAATAAGTACAGTTTGGAATGTTTAGTGCTGAAGTGCACATTTGGTGCTGGCTTTTTGTTTTTTCTTCATTGAATTGGTCGGTGGTTGACCTCCATCTGTCTAGATTTTGGCGGTTGGTGACTGTTCACATTGAGTCATCAGGCTTTGTCCACAGGCTATTTACTTCATGCAGCATTTGCTTGGACCTGTCCCGCCCACAGCCATGACTCAGTCATGGGTACGGGATTGAAATAGACCAGGTGAGTGCTGCTGAGAGCAGTTCTACTATTCATATATGAGGCCGTATGGCACATTTTATAAAAATATTTTAGTATAGGACTGCCTCTAATGAGATTTGCCGTGACGTGGCGAGGCAGCTCAAGAAATTGCAATTTTTTGCCAAAAATCTCAAAATTTTTATAATAAGTACAGTTTGGAATGTTTAGTGCTGAAGTGCACATTTGGTGCTGGCTTTTTGTTTTTTCTTCATTGAATTGGTCGGTGGTTGACCTCCACCTTGCTATGCACCCCAATTTGGGATGTATTCCATCTGTCTAGATTTTGGCGGTTGGTGACTGTTCACATTGAGTCATCAGGCTTTGTCCACAGGCTATTTACTTCATGCAGCATTTGCTTGGACCTGTCCCGCCCACAGCCATGACTCAGTCATGGGTACGGGATTGAAATAGACCAGGTGAGTGCTGCTGAGAGCAGTTCTACTATTCATATGTGAGGCCGTATGGCACATTTTATAAAAATATTTTAGTGTAGGACTGCCTCTAATGAGATTTGCCGTGACGTGGCGAGGCAGCTCAAGAAATTGCAATTTTTTGCCAAAAATCTCAAAATTTTTATAATAAGTACAGTTTGGAATGTTTAGTGCTGAAGTGCACATTTGGTGCTGGCTTTTTGTTTTTTCTTCATTGAATTGGTCGGTGGTTGACCTCCATCTGTCTAGATTTTGGCGGTTGGTGACTGTTCACATTGAGTCATCAGGCTTTGTCCACAGGCTATTTACTTCATGCAGCATTTGCTTGGACCTGTCCCGCCCACAGCCATGACTCAGTCATGGGTACGGGATTGAAATAGACCAGGTGAGTGCTGCTGAGAGCAGTTCTACTATTCATATGTGAGGCCGTATGGCACATTTTATAAAAATATTTTAGTGTAGGACTGCCTCTAATGAGATTTGCCGTGACGTGGCGAGGCAGCTCAAGAAATTGCAATATTTTGCCAAAAATCTCAAAATTTTTATAATAAGTACAGTTTGGAATGTTTAGTGCTGAAGTGCACATTTGGTGCTGGCTTTTTGTTTTTTCTTCTGATGTGAATTAATGTAGAGTCAGCTTTCTACTTCCTTGTGTTTGTGTAGTGGTAGGCTTTTTGCTTGGGCTACGAGAGGTTGTGGGTTCGATTCTGAGGCAAGGCCCATGGACTTTGTATGGTTGCATGTAATGTAATTGCCTAGTCCAATGGACTGTGTTGCCTATATGTTTCCATTGGATTGATAGGCCAGATACTGTCTTTTGCTTTTGTTTGGCCATGTTGTGTGCGCAGTCACTAGGATTATGTGAATTAATGTAGAGTCAGTTTCCCACTTCTCTGTGTTGGTGTAGTGGTAGGCTCTTTGCTTGAGCTGCGAGAGGATGTGGGTTTGACTCTGAGGCAGGGCCCATGGACTTTGTATGGCTGCATGTAATTGTCTAGTCCAATGGACTGTGTTTCCTATGAGTTTCCAATGGATTGATAGACCAGGTTCTGTCTTTTGCTTTTGTTTGGCCATGTTGTGTGTGCAGTCACTAGGATTATGTGAATTAATGTAGAATCAGTTTCCCACTTCTCTGTGTTGGTGTAGTGGTAGGCTCTTTGTTAGGGCTGAGAGAGGTTGTGGGTTTGACTCTGAGGCAAGGCCCATGGACTTTGCATGGCTGCATGTAATTGCTTAGTCCAATGGACTGGGTTGCCATTGAGTTTGCATTGGATTGATAGGCCAGGTACAGTCTTTTGTTTTGCCATGTTGTGTGCGCAGTCACTAGGATTATGTGAATTTTTGTAGAATCAGTTTCCCACTTCTCTGTGTTGGTATAGTGGTAGGCTCTTTGCTTGGGCTACGAGAGTTTGTGGGTTCGACTCTGAGGCAAGGCCCATGGACTTTGTATGGCTGCATGTAATTGTCTAATCCGATGGACTGTGTTGCATATGAGTTTCCATTGGATTGATGGGCCAGGTACTGTCTTTTGCTTTTGTTTGGCCATGTTGTGTGCGCAGTCACTAGGATTATGTGAATTAATGTAGAGTCAGTTTCCCACTTCTCTGTGTTGGTGTAGTGGTAGACTCTTTGCTTGGGCTGCGAGAGGTTGTGGGTTAGACTCTGAGGCAAGGCTCATGGACTTCTTGTGGCTGCATGTATTTGCCTAGTCCAATGGACTGTGTTGCCTATGAGTTTCCATTGGATTGAAAGGCCAGGTACTGTCTTTTCCTTTCGTTTGGCTATGTTGTGTGCGCAGTCACTAGGATTATGTGAATTAATGTAGAGTCAGTTTCCCACTACTCTGTGATGGTGTAGTGGTAGGCTCTTTGCTTGGGCTCCGAGAGATTGTGAGTTTGACTCTGAGGCAAGGCCCATGGACTTTGTATGGCTGCATGTAATTGCCTAGTACAATAGATTGTGTTGCGTATGAGATTCTACTGGATTGTTAGGCCAGGTACTGCATTTTGCTTTTGTTTGGCCATCTTGTGTGCGCAGTCACTAGGATTATGTGAATTAATGTAGAACCAGTTTCCCACTTCTCTGTGTTGGTGTAGTGGTAGGCTCTTTGCTTGGGCTACGGTAGGTTGTGGGTTCGACGCTGAGGCAAGGCCAATGGACTTTGTATGGCTGCAAATAATTGCATAGTCCAATGGACTGTGTTACCCATGAGTTTCCATTGGATTGATAGGCCAGGTACTGTCTTTCGCTATCATTTGGCCATGTTGTGTGTGCAGTCACTAGGATTATGTGAATTAATGTAGTGTCAGTTTCACACTTCTCTGTGTTGGTGTAGTGGTAGCAACTTTGCTTGGGCTGCGACAGGTTGTAAGTTCGACTCTGAGGCAAGGCACATGGATTTTGTATGGCTGCATGAAATTGCCTAATCTTATGGACTGTGTTACCTATGCGTTTCCATTGGATTGATAGGCCAGGTACTGTCTTTTGCTTTTGGTTGGCCATGTTGTGTGCGCAGTCACTAGGATTATGTGAATTAATGTAGCGTCAGTTTCCCTCTTCTTTGTGTTGGTGTAGTGGTAGGCTCTTTGCTTGGGCTGCGAGACGTTGTGGGTTCGACTCTGAGGCAAGGACCATGGACTTTGTATGGCTGCATGTAATTGCATAGTCCAATGGACTGTGTTGCCTATGAGTTTCCAATGGATTGATAGGCCAGGTGTTGACTTTTGCTATCGTTTGGCCATGTTGTGTGCGCAGTCACTAGGATTATGTGAATTAATGTAGTGTTGGGTTCTCACTTCTCTTTGTTGGTGTAGTGGTAGGAACTTTGCTTGGGCTGCGAGAGGTTGTGAGTTTGACTCTGATGCAAGGCCCATGGACTTTGTATGGCTGCATGAAATTGCCTAATCCTATGGACTGTGTTACCTATGAGTTTTCATTGGATTGATAGGCAAGGTACTGTCTTTTGCTTTCGTTTGGCCATGTTGTGTGCGCAGTCACTAGATTTATGTTAATTAATGTAGAGTCAATTTCACACTTCTCTGTGTTGGTGTAGTGGTAGGTTCTTTGCTTGGGCTGCGAGAGGTTGTGAGTTCGACTCTGAGGCAAGTCCCATGGACTTTTTATGGCTGCATGTAATTGCTTATTCCAATGGACTGTGGTGCGTTTGAGTTTCCATTGGATTGATAGGCCAGGTACTGTCTTTTGCTTTTGTTTGGCCATGTTGTGTGCGCAGTCACTAGGATTATGTGAATTAATGTAGAATCAGTTATCAACTTCTCTGTGTTGGTGTAGTTGTAGGCTCTTTCCTTGGGCTAAAAGAAGTTGTGGGTTCGACTCAAAGGCAACGCTCATGGACTTTGTATGGCTGCATGTAGATGCCTAGTCCAATGGACTATATTGCCTATGAATTTCCATTGGAATGACTGGCCAGGTACTGTCTTTTGCTTTTGTTTGGCCATGTTGTGTGCGCAGTCACTAGGATTATGTGAATTAATGTAGATTCAATCTCCCACTTCTTTGTGTTGGTGTAGTGGTAGGCTCTTTGCTTAGGCTGAGAGAGATTGTGGGATCGACTCTGAGGCAAAGGCAATGGATTTTGTATGGCTGCATGAAATTCCCTTGGCTAATGGACTGTGTTGCCTATGAGTTCCCATTAGATTGATAGGCCAGGTACTGTCTTTTGCTTTTGTTTGGCCATGTTGTGTGCGCAGTCACTAGGATGATGTGAATTAATGTAGAGTCAGTTTTCTGCTTCCTTTCGTTTGTGTAGTGGTAGGCTTTTTGCTTGGGCTACGAGAGGTTGTGGGTTCGATTCTGAGGCAAGGCCCATGGACTTTGTATGGCTGCATGTAATGTAATTGCCTAGTCCAATGGACTGTGTTGCCTATATGTTTCCATTGGATTGATAGGCCAGATACTGTTTTTTGCTTTTGTTTGGCCATGTTGTGTGCGCAGTCACTAGGATTATGTGAATAAATGTAGAGTCCATTTCCCGCTTCTCTGTGTTGGTGTAGTGGTAAGCTCTTTGCTTGGGCTACAAGAGGTTGTGGGTTCGACTCTGATGCAAGTCCCATGGACTTTGTATGGCTGCATGTAATTTTCTAGTCCAATGTAATATGTTGCCTATGAGTTTCCATTGGATTGTTAGGCCATGTACTGTCTTTTGCTTTCGTTTGGCCATGTTGTGTGCGCAGTCACTAGGATAATGTGAAGTAATGTAGAATTAGTTTCCCACTTCTCTGTGTTGGTGTAGTGGTAGGTTCTTTGCTTGGGCTGCGAGAGGTTGTGAGTTCGACTCTGAGGCAAGGCCCATTGATTTTGTATGGCTGCATGTAATTGCCTAGTCAAATGGACTGTGTTGCCTTTGCGTTTCTATTGGATTGATAGGCGAGGTACTGTCTTTTGCTTTTGTTTGGCCATGTTGTGTGCGCAGTTACTAGGATTATGTAAATTAATGTAGAGTCAGTTTCCCACTTCTCTGTGTTGGTGTAGTGGTAGGCTCTTTGTTTGGGCTGAGAGAGGTTGTGGGTTTGACTCTGAGGCAAGGTTCATGGACTTTGTATGACTGCATGTAATTGCTTAGTCCAATGGACTGTGTTGCCAATGAGTTTCCATTGGATTGATAGGTCACGTACTGTCTTTTGCTTTCGTTTTGCCATGTTGTGTGCGCAGTCACTAGGATTATGTGAATTAATGTAGTGTTGGGTTCTCACTTCTATGTGTTGGTGTAGTGGTAGGTTCTTTGCTTGGGCTGCAAGCGGTTGTGAGTTCGGCTCTGAGGCAAGGCCCATGGACTTTGTATGGCTGCATGAAATTCCCTTGGCTATTGGACTGTGATACCTATGAGTTTCCATTGGATTGATAGGCCAGGTACTGTCTTTTGCTATCGTTTGGCCATGTTGTGTGCGCAGTCACTAGGATTATGTGAATCAGTGTAGTGTCAGTTCCTCACTTCTCTGTGTTGGTGTAGTGGTAGGAACTTTGCTTGGGCTGCGAGAGGTTGTGAGTTCAACTCTGAGGCAAGGCCCATAGACTTTGTATGGCTGCATGAAATTGCCAAATCCAATTAACTGTGTTACCTATGAGTTTCCATTGGATTGCTAGGCCAGGTACGGGCTTATGCTTTTGTTTGGCCATGTTGTGCGCGCAGTCACTAGGATTATGTGAATTAATGTAGAGTCAGTTTCCCACTTCTCTGTGTTGGTGCAGTGGTAGGTTCTTTGCTTGGGTTGCGAGAGATTGTGAGTTCGACTCTGAGGCAAGGCCCATGGACTTTGTATGGCTGCATGTAATTACCTAGTCCAATGGACTGTGTTGTATTTGAGTTTCCATTGGATTGATAGGCCAGGTACCGTCTTTTGCTTTTGTTTGGCCATGTTGTTTGCGCAGTCACTAGGATTATGGGAATTATTGTAGAGTCAGTTTACCACTTCTCTGTGTTGGTGTAGTGGTAGGCTCTTTGCTTGGGCTGCGTGAGGTTGTGTGTTCGACACTGAGCCAAGCACATGGACTATCTATGGATGCATGTAATTGCCTAGTCCAATGGACTGTGTTACCTATGATTTTTCATTGGATTGATAGACCAGGTACAGTCTTTTGCAATTGATTGGCCATGTTGTGTGTGCAGTCACTAGGATTATGTGAATTAATGTAGAATCAGTTCCCCACTTTTCTGTGTTGGTGTAGTGGTAGGATCTTTGCTTGGGCTGTGAGAGGTTTTAGGTTTGACTCTGAGGCAAGGCCCATGGACTTTGTATGGTTGCATGTAATTGCCTAGTCTAATGGACTGTGTTGTATATGAGTGTTCATTGGATTGATAGGCGAAGTACTGTCCTTTGCTTTTGCTTGGCCATGTTGTTTGCGCAGTCACTAGGATTATGTGAATTAATGTAGAGTCAGTTTCCCACTTCTCTGTGTTGGTGCAGTGGTAGGCTCTTTTCTTGGGCTGAGAGAGGTTGTGGGTTTGACTCTGAGGAAAAGCCCATGGACGTTGTATGGCCATGTAATTGCTTAGTCCAATGGACTGTGTTGCCTATGAGTTTCCATTGGATTGATAGGCCAGGTACAGTCTTTTGCTTTTGTTTAGCCATGTTGTGTGCGCAGTCACTAGGATTATGTGAATTATTGTAGAATAAGTTTCCCACTTCTCTGTGTTGGTGTAGTGGTAGGCTCTTTGCTTGGTCTGCGAGAGGTTGTGGCTTTGACTCTGAGGCAAGGCCCATGGAATTTGTATGGCTACATGTAAATGCCTTGTCCAATGGACTGTGTTGCCTATGAGTTTCCATTGGATTGATAGGCCAGGTACTGTCTTTTGCTTTTGTGTGCGCAGTCACTAGGATTATGTGAATTAATGTAGAATCAGTTTCCCACTTCTCTGTGTTGGTATAGTGGTAGGCTCTTTGCTTGGGCTGAGAGAGGTTGTGGGTTTGACTCTGAGGCAACCCTATGGACTTTGTATGGCTGCATGTAATTGTTTAGTCCAATGGACTCTGTTGCCAATGAGTTTCCATTGGATTGATAGGCCAGGTACTGTCTTTTGCTTTTGTTTGGCCATGTTGTTTGTGCAGTCACTAGGATTATGTGAATTAATGTAGAGTCAGTTTCACACTTCTCTGTGTTGGTAGGCTCTTTGCTTCGGTTGCGAGAAGTTGTGAGTTCGACTCTGAGGCAACGCCCATGGACCTTTTATGGCTGCATGTAATTGCCTAGTCCAATGGACTGTGTTGCCTATGATTTTCCATTGGATTGATAGGCCAGGTACTGTCTTTTGCTTTTGTTTGGCCATGTTGTTTGTGCAGTCACTAGGATTATGGGAATTATTGTAGAGTCAGTTTACCACTTCTCTGTGTTGGTGTAGTGGTGGGCTCTTTGCTTCGGCTGCGTGAGGTTGTGGGTTCGAATCTGAGGCAAGGCCCATGGACTTAGTATGGCTGCATGTAATTGCCTAGTCCAATGGACTGTGTTGCTTATGAGTTTCTATTGGATTGATAGGAGAGGTACTGTCTTTTGCTTTTGTTTGGCCATGTTGTGTGTGCAGTCGGTAGGATTATGTGAATTAATGTAGAATCAGTTTCCCACTTCTCTGTTTTGGTGCAGTGGTAGGCTCTTTGCTTGGGCTGCGAGAGGTTGTGGGTTTGACTCTGAGGCAACGCCCATGGAATTTGTATGGATGCATGTAAATGTCTTGTCCAATGGACTGTGTTGCCTATGAGTTTCCATTGGATTGATAGGCCAGGTACTGTCTTTTGCTTTTTTTTGGCCATATTGTGTGCGCAGTCACTAGGATTATGTGAATTAATGTAAAATCAGTTTCCCACTTCTCTGTGTTGGTGTAGTGGTAGGCTCTTTGCTTGGGCTGGGAGAGGTTGTGGGTTTGACTCTGAGGCAAAGCCCATGGACGTTATATGGCTGCATGTAATTGCTTGGTCCAATGGACTGTGTTGTCAATGAGTTTCCATTGGATTGATAGGCCAGGTACAGTCTTTTGCTTTTGTTTGGCCATGTTGTGTGCGCAGTCACTAGGATTATGTGAATTATTGTAGAATCAGATTCCCACTTTTCTGTGTTGGTATAGTGGTAGGCTCTTTCCTTGGGCTACGAGAGGTTGGGGGTTCGACTCTGAGGCAAGGCCCATGGACTTTGTATGGCTGCATGTAATTGTCTAGTCCAATGGATTGTGTTGCATTTGAGTTTCCATTGGATTGATAGGCCAGGTACTGTCTTTTTCTTTTGTTTGGCCATGTTGTGTGCGCAGTCACTAGGATTATGTGAATTAATGTAGAATCAGTTTCCCACTTCTCTGTGTTGGTGTAGTTGTAGGCTCTTTCCTTGGGCTGTAAGAAGTTGTGGGTTCGACTCTGGGGCAAGGCTCATGGACTTTGTAAGCTGCATGTAATTTTCTAGTCCAATGGACTATATTGCCTGTGAGTTTCCATTGGATTGATAGGCCAGGTACTGTCTTTTGCTTTTGTTTGGCCATGTTCTGTGCACAGTCACTAGGATTATGTGAATTAATGTAGAGTCAGTTTCCCACTTCTCTGTGTTGGTGCAGTGGTAGGTTCTTTGCTTGGGTTGTGAGAAGTTGTGAGTTTTACTCTGAGGCAAGGCCCATGGACTTTGTGTGGCTGCATGTAATTGCCTAGTCCAATGGACTGTGTTGCATTTGAGTTTCCATTGGATTGATAGGCCAGGTACTGTCTTTTTCTTTTGTTTGGCCATGTTGTGTGCGCAGTCACTAGGATTATGTGAATTAATGTAGAATCAGTTTCCCACTTCTCTGTGTTGGTGTAGTTGTAGGCTCTTTCCTTGGGCTGTAAGAAGTTGTGGGTTCGACTCTGGGGCAAGGCTCATGGACTTTCTAAGCTGCATGTAATTTTCTAGTCCAATGGACTATATTGCCTGTGAGTTTCCATTGGATTGATAGGCCAGGTACTTTCTTTTGCTTTTGTTTGGCCATGTTGTGTGCACAGTCACTAGGATTATGTGAATTAATGTAGAGTCTTTCTCCCACTTCTCTGTGTTGGTGTGGTGGTAGGCTCTTTGCTTTGGCTACGAGAGGTTGTGGGTTCGACTCTGAGGCAAGGCCCATGGACTTTGTATGGCTGCATGTAATTGCCTAGTGCAATGGACTGTGTTGCCTATGAGTTTCCATTGGATTGGTAGGCCAGGTACTGTCTTTTGCTTTCGTTTAACCATGTTGTGTGCGCAGTCACTAGGATTATGGGAATTAATGTAGAGTCAGTTTCACACTTCTCTGTGTTGGTGCAGTGGTAGGCTCTTTGTTTGGGCTGCGAGAGGTTGTGGGTTTGACACTGAGGCAACGCCCATGGAATTTGTATGGCTGCATGTAAATGCTTTGTCCAATGGACTGTGTTGCCTATGAGATTCCATTGGATTGGTAGGCCAAGTACCGTTATTTGCTATTGTTTGGCCATGTTGTGTGCGCAGTCACTAGGATTATGTGAAATAATGTAGTGTCAGTTTCACACTTCTCTGTGTTGGTGTAGTGGTAGGAACTTTGCTTGGGCTGCGAGAGGTTGTGAGTTCGACTCTAAGGCAAGGCCCGTGGACTTTGTATGGCTGCATGAAATTCCTTAATCCTATGAACTGTGTTACCTATGAGTTTTCATTGGATTGATAGGCAAGGTACTGTCTATTGCTTTCGTTTTGCCATGTTGTGAGCGCAGTCACTAGGATTATGTGAATTAATGTAGAGTCAGTTTCCCACTTCTCTGTGTTGGTGTCGTGGTAGGCTCTTTGCTTAGGCTACGAGAGGTTGTGGGTTCAATTCTGAGGCAAGGCCCATGGTCTTTGTATGGCTGCATGTAACTGTTTAGTCCAATGGTCTGTGTTGCCTATGAGATTCCATTGGATTGGTAGGCGATTTACTGTTTTTTCCTTTTGTTTGCCCATGTTGTGTGCGCAGTCACTAGGATTATGTGTAATAATGTAGAGTCAGTTCCCCTCTTCTCTGTGTTGGTGTAGTGGTAGGGTATTTGCTTGGGCTACGAGAAGTTGTGGGATCGACTCTGAGGCAAGGCCTATGGACTTTGTATGGCTGCATGAAATTCCCTTGGCTAATGGACTGTGTTGCCTATGAGTTCCCATTAGATTGATAGGCCAGGTACTGTCTTTTGCTTTCGTTTGGCCATGTTGTGTGCGCAGTCACTAGGATTATGTGAATTAATGTAGTTTCAATCTCCCACTTCTTTGTGTTGGTGTAGTGGTAGGCTCTTTGCTTAGGCAGCAAGAGATTGTGGGATCGACTCTGAGGGAAGGCCTATGGACTTTGTATGGCTGCATGTAACTGTTTAGTCCAATGGACTGTGATACCTATGAGTTTCCATTGGATTGATAGGCCAGGTACTGTCTTTTGCTTTTGTTTGGCCATACCACTCTATAATTAGGCGGACCGATAGGGTCATCTGTCGCCGACACCATGAATGCCGAAGAGTGTGTTGACTGCCGGGTGCTCGGGTTCGGCATATTGTGGATCGGATAGACAGATTGCTGGGTGGGGCTGGGGAAAACCCAGCGGTCATGGTGCACATTGGTACTAATGACAAAGTTAGAGGCAGGTGGAAGGTCCTTAAAAATGGTTACAGGGAACTTGGAGAGAAGCTGAAGTCCAGGACCTCCAAGGTGGTGTTTTCAGAAATACTACCGGTGCCACGAGCGTCACTAGAAAGACAGCGGGAGCCTAGGGAGATAAACACGTGGCTTAGAAATTGGTGCAGGAATCAAGGGTTCGGGTTCATGGAGAACTGGGCTGAGTTCTCAGTCGACTACAGGCTCTACGGTAGGGACGGGCTGCACCTCAATGGGGAAGGTGCAGCTGTGCTGGGGGAGAATATGGTCAGACGGATGGAGGAGCTTTTAAACTAGGATCTGGGGGGAGGGAGGGTAGTGGAGCAAAAAAGGGGATAGATAGAGCAGATAGAGACAGTGAGATGGTAGGGGTCAATGAAGGATTAGGGGGACATGCAAGGAACGTAGGGAGGCTAGGAGTAATAAAGGTGTTAATAGGATTAAATGTCTACCGGCAAAAGCAAGAAGTCTTGCAAACAAAATGAATGAATTGGAGACTCTTATATTAACCATGGATTATGATGTGGTGGGCATTACGGAAACCGGCTGGATCAAAGCCATGACTGGGTGACAAACATACAGGGTTATAGTACATTTAGGAGGGACAGGAAAGACAAAAAAGGTGCTGGGGTGTGTATATTTATCAAATCTAACCTAAAACCTGTGTTGAATGATGACATTAGGGGGAACTGCAACAATGTAGAGTCAGTATGGGTAAATGTACATGGGGAGGAGAATAATGGAAAAATGCTAATTGGAGTTTGCTATAAGCCTCCTAACATACTTGAACAAATAGAGGGTGAAATACTGGAACAAATTGAAAAGGCAGCTAATAATAATAATAATCGGGTTCTTATTATGGGGGATTTCAACTATCCAGACATACAGTGGGACATAGAATCTTCTGGTTGTGCTAAAAGCTGTAAATTCTTATCTACCATTCAAGACCATTTCCTTTCTCAGATGATAGATGAACCGACGAGGGGAGATAATTTGCTAGATTTGGTCCTGTCAAATAGACCGGATATAATTTCAGATCTACAGGTCCAGTAGCACTTGGGCACCAGCGATCATAATATGGTAAGCTTCAACGTAATATTCAATAGAACATTTCAAAGGGGAAATGCTAAAACCTGGAATTTTAGGATAGCTGATTTCAATAAATTAAGGGAAGAGCTTAAATGTGTAGATTAGGACAAAGTCATGGTAACTGGGGATACTGAACATAAATGGGGAAAGTTTAAGGATATATTGCTAGAGTCCTGTAAAAAACGTATACCTTCTGGTAATAAAACGTCCCGGAATAAAAAGAAACCACTATGGATAAATAAGACTGTACAAAGTATAATAAAACAAAAACAAAGGGCGTTTAAAATCTTGAAGGCTGAGAATACAGAAATAGCATTGCAGGAGTATAAAGATATCAATAGGCAATGCAAAAAAGAAATCAAACAAGCAAAACTAGCTACTGAAACAAAAATTGCCAATGACATTAAAATAAATCCCAAAATCTTTTATAAATTCATTAATGCCAAAAGGAAAACAAAGGATAGTATTGGCCCCTTAAAATATAATAACAAGTTAGTTATAGAGGACAAACAAAAGACTGAGATATTAAATAGGCATTTCTCATCTGTGTTCACCAAGGAACTGACTGTACCAGGCATCATTCAACAAGTGAAAAATCAAAGTTCACCACCCGATATAATTAATTTAACACAAGAAGTACGCCTACGTCTGAGTAAATTAAACATTGACAAATCCCCAGGGCCAGATGGCATTCATCCACGAATATTGAGGGAATTGAGCTCCATATTTGACAGACCGCTGTATCTCATCTTTTTAGACTCGCTTGTAACAGGGTTGGTGCCTCAGGATTGGAGGATTGCTGATGTGGTACCGATATTTAAGAAAGGTAAGAGGGTAGATCCAGGCAACTACCGTCCAGTAAGCCTGACATCAGTAGTATGCAAAGTTTTTAAGGGCATTTTAAGGGATGACATGCAAAAATATGTTGCAGAAAATAATATAATAACTGACAGACAGCATGGATTCATGAAAGATAAGTCGTGTCTAACCAACCTGTTGGGGTTCTATGAGGGGGTAAGTGCAAACCTGGATATTGGTAATGCAGCTGATGTGATTTATTTGGACTTTGCAAAGGCATTTGATACTGTACCACATAATAGGCTTATACTAAAGCTCCAGAAGGAAGGATTGGGGGAAACTATATGCAACTGGGTAAGGAATTGGCTAAAAGATAGGAAACAAAGAGTAGTCATAAATGGAACATTCTCTAAATGGGCCATTGTCAGCAGTGGGGTGCCGCAGGGATCTGTGCTAGGACCAATTCTTTTTAATCTCTTTATTAATGACCTTGTGGATGGGATTGATAGTAAAGTGTCAGTCTTTGCTGATGACACCAAACTATGTAGGATATTAAAAACTGACCTTGATAGTAAAATATTACAAAAAGATCTGGATAAGATGTCAGAATGGGCAGATACTTGGCAAATGAGATTTAATGTTAATAAATGTAAAGTAATGCACCTAGGACGGAGTAATCCTATAACTGCGTATACATTAAATGGAAGTAAACTCAGGACTACAGAACAGGAGAAGGACTTGGGTATTCTCATTACAAATAAGCTGAGCAGCAGCAGCTGCAAAAGCAAACAAGATTCTAGGGTGTATAAAAAGAGAGATTAGATCCCACGATCCCAACGTATTATTACCCCTCTATAAATCACTTGTAAGGCCACATCTGGAATATGGGATCCAGATTTGGACTCCACATTTTAAAAAGGACATTCAGAAGTTAGAGTCAGTTCAAAGGCAGGCAACTAGACTACTACAAGGAATGGAAGGCCTCTGATATGATGAAAGGTTGAAAAAGTTAGATATGTTTAGTTTAGAAAAAAGACTTCTCAGAGGAGATCTCATTTATATGTATAAATATATGTGTGGTCAATATAAAGGACTGGCACATGACTTATTTCTTCCGAAGACAATACTAAGGACAAGGGGGCACTCACTGCGAGTGGAAGAAAAGAGATTCCGAAAGCTAAATAGAAAAGGGTTCTTTACAGTTAGAGCAGTCAGACTGTGGAATACCCTACCACAAGAAGTAGTTAAGGCAGATACTATAACAGCTTTCAAAAAAGGGCTGGATGATTTCCTCAGTACACACAACATTGTTGGTTATAAATGACTTAGTGACCAAATGTAGGAAGGTTGAACTAGATGGACCTAGGTCTTTTTTCAACCTTAGTAACTATGTAACTATGTAAAACTATGTAACTATGTTGTGTGCGCAGTCACTAGGATTATGTGAATTAATGTAGAGTCAGTTTCCCACTTCTCTGTGTTGGTGTAGTGGAAGGCTCTTTGCTTTGGCTATGAGTGGTCATAGGTTCGACTCTGTGGCAAGGCCCACGGACTTTGTATGGCTGCATGTAATTGCATAGTCCAATGGACTGTGTTACGTTTGAGTGCCCATTGGATTGATAGACCAGGTACTGTCTTTTGCTTTTGTTTGGCCACGTTGTGTGCGCAGTCACTAGGATTATGTGAATTAATGTAGAGTCAGTTTCCCACTTCTTTGTGTTGGTGTAGTGGTAGGCTCTTTGCTTGGGCTGAGTGAGGTTGTGGGTTTGACTCTGAGGCAAAGCCCATGGACGTTGTCTGGCTGCATGTAATTGCTTAGTCCAATTGACTGTGTTGCCTATGAGTTTCCATTGGATTGATTGACCTGGTGCTATCTTTTGCTTTTGTGTGGCAGTCACTAGGATTATGTGAATTAATGTAGAGTCAGTTTCCCACTTCTCTGTGTTGGTGTAGTGGTAGGCTCTTTGCTTAGGCTGCAAGAGGATGTGGGTTTGACTCTTAGGCAAGGCTCATGGACTTTGTATGGCTGCATGTAATTGTCTAGTCCAATGGACTGTGTTATCTATAAGTTTCCATTGGATTGATAGGCCAGATACTGTCTTTTGCTTTTGTTTGGCCATGTTGTGTGCGCAGTCACCAGGATTATGTGAAGTAATGTAGAATCAGTTTCCCACTTCTCTGTGTTGGTGTAGTGGTAGGCTATTTGCTTGGGCTATGAGAGGTTGTGGGTTCGACTCTCAGGCAAGGCCCATGGACCTTGTTTGGTTGCATGTAATTGCCTAGTCCAGTGGACCGTGTTTCCTATGTATTTTCATTGGATTGATAGGCCAGGTACTGTCTTTTGCTTTTGTTTGGCCATGTTGTGTGTGCAGTCACTAGGATTAGGTGAATTAATGTAGAAGCAATCTACCTCTTCTCTGTGTTGGTGTAGTGGTAGGCTCCTTGATTGGGCTGAGAGAGGTTGTGGGTTTGACACTGAGGCAAGGCCCATGGACTTTGTATGGCTGCATGAAATTGCCTAATCCAATGATCTGTGTTACCTATGAGTTTCCGTTCGATTGATGGCCAGGTACTTTGTTTGACAATGTTGTGTGCGCAGTCACTAGGATTATGTGAATAATTGTGTAGTCTGCTTCTCTGTGTTGGTGTAGTGGTAAGCTCTTTGCTTGGGCTACGAGAGGTTGTGGGATCAACTCTGAGGCAAGTCCCATGGACTTTGTATGGCTGCATGTAATTTTCTAGTCCAATGGAACATGCTGCCTATGAGTTTCCATTGGATTGATAGGCAAGGTACTGTCTTTTGCTTTCATTTGGCCATGTTGTGTGCGCAGTCACCAGGATTATGTGAATTAATGTAGAGTTGGTTTCACACTTTTCTGTGTTGGTGTAGTGGTAGGCTCTTTGCTTGGGCTACAAGAGATTGTGGGTTCGACTCTGAGGCAAGGCACATGGACTTTGTATGGCTGCATGTAATTGCCTAGTCCAATGGACTGTGTTAACAATGAGTTTCCATTGGCTTGATAGGCCGGGTACTGTCTTAAGCTTTTGTTTGGCCATGTTGTGTGCGCAGTCACTAGGATTATGTGAATTAATGTAGAGTCAGTTTCCAACTTCTCTGTGTTGGTGTAGTGGTAGGTTCTTTGCTTGGGTTGCGAGAGGTTGTGAGTTCGACTCTGAGGCAAGGCCCATGGACTTTGTATGGCTGCATGTAATTACTTGGTCCAATGGACTGTGTTGCCTTTGAGTTTCCATTGGATTGATAGGCCAGGTACTGCCTTTTGCTTTTGTTTGGCCATGTTGTGTGCGCAGTCACTAGGATTATGTGAATTATTGTAGAATCATTTTTCCACTTCTCTGTGTTGGTGTAGTTGTAGGCTCTTTCCTTGGGCTACAAGAAGTTGTGGGTTCGGCTCTGAGGCAAGGCTCATGGATTTTGTATGGCTGCATGTAATTGCTTAGTCCAATGGACTATATTGCCTATGAGTTTCCATTGGATTGATAGGCCAGGTACTGTCTTTTGCTTTCGTTTGGCCATGTTGTGTGCGCAGTCACTAGGATTATGTGAATTAATGTAGAGTCAGTTTCACACATTTTTGTGTTGGTGTAGTTGTAGGCTCTTTCCTTGGGCTACAATAAGTTGTGGGTTCGACTCTGAGGCAAGGCCCATGGACTTTGTATGGTTGCATGTAATTGCCTAGTCCAATGGACTGTGTTGCCTATGAGTTTCTATTGGATTGATAGGCCAGGTACCGTCTTTTGCTTTCGTTTGGCCATGTTGTGTGCACAGTCACTAGGATTATGTGAATTAATGTAGAGTCAGTTTCACACTTCTCTGTGTTGGTAAGCTCTTTGTTTCAGCTGTGAGAAGTTGTGAGTTCTATTCTGAGGCAACGCCCATGGACTTTTTATGGCTGCATGTAATTGCCTAGTCCAATGGACTGTGTTGCCTATGAGTTTCCATTGGATTGATAGACCAGGTACTGTCTTTTTCTTTTGTTTGGCCATGTTGTTTGCGCAGTCACTAGGATTATGTGAATTAATGTAGAGTCAGTTTCCCTCTTCTCTGTGTTGGTGTAGTGGTAGGCTCTTTCCTTGGGCTATGAGAGGTTGTGGGTTTGACTCTGAGGCAGGGCCCATGGACTTTGTATGGCTGCATGTAATTGCCTAGTCCAATGGACTGTGTTGCCTATGAGTTTCTATTAAATTGATAGGCGAGGTACTGTCTTTTGCTTTTGTTTGGCCATGTTGTGTGTGCAGTCGGTAGGATTATGTGAATTAATGTAGAATCAGTTTCCCACTTCTCTGTGTTGGTGTAGTGGTAGGCTCTTTGCTTGGGCTGCGAGAGGTTGTGGGTTTGAATCTGAGGCAAGGCCCATGGAATTTGTACAGCTGCATGTAAATGCCTAGTCCAGTGCACCGTCTTGCCTATGAGTTTCCATTGGATTGATAGGCCAGGTACTGTCTTTTGCTTTTGTTTGGCCATATTGTGTGCGCAGTCACTAGGATTATGTGAATTAATGTAAAATCAGTTTCCCACTTCTCTGTGTTGGTGTAGTGGTAGGCTCTTTGCTTGGGCTGAGAGAAGTTGTGGGTTTGACTCTGAGGCAAAGCCCATGGACGTTGTATGGCTGCATGTAATTGCTTAGTCCAATGGACTGTGTTGTCTATGAGTTTCCATTGGATTGATAGGCCAGGTACTGTCTTTTGCTTTCGTTTGGCCATGTTGTGTGCGCAGTCACTAGGATTATGTAAATTAATGTAGAATCAGCTACCCACTTTTCTGTGTTGGTGTAGTGGTAGGCTCTTTGTTTGGGCTGAGAAAGGTTGTGGGTTTGACTCTGAGGCAAGGCCCATGGACTTTGTATGGCTGCATGTAACTGCTTAGTCCAATGGACTGTGTTGCCAATGAGTTTCGATTGGATTGATAGGCCAGGTACAGTCATTTGCTTTTGTTTGGCCATGTTGTGTGCGCAGTCACTAGGATTATGTGAATTATTGTAGTGTCAGTTCCACACTTCTCTGTGTTGGTGTAGTGGTAGGAACTTTGCTTGGGCTGTGAGAGGTTGTGAGTTTGACTTTGAGGCAAGGCCCATGGACTTTGTATGGCTGCATGAAATTGCCTAATCCAATGGACTGTGTTACCTAGGAGTTTCAATTGGATTGATAGGCCAGGTACTGTCTTATGCTTTTGTTTGGCCATGTTGTGTGCGCAGTCACTAGGATTATGTGAATTAATGAAGAGTCAGTTTCCCACTTCTCTGTGTTGGTGCAGTGGTAGGTTCTTTGCTTAGGTTGCGAGAGGTTGTGAGTTCGACTCTGAGGCAAGGCCCATGGACTTTTTATGGCTGCAAGTAATTGCCTAGTCCAATGGACTGTGTTGCCTATGAGTTTCCATTGGATTGATAGACCAGGTACTGTCTTTTTCTTTTGTTTGGCCATGTTGTTTGCGCAGTCACTAGGATTATGTGAATTAATGTAGAGTCAGTTTCCCTCTTCTCTGTGTTGGTGTAGTGGTAGGCTCTTTGCTTGGGCTACGCGAGGTTGTGGGTTTGACTCTGAGGCAGGGCACATGGACTTTGTATGGCTGCACGTAATTGCCTAGTCCAATGGACTGTGTTGCCTATGAGTTTCTATTAAATTGATAGGCGAGGTACCGTCTTTTGCTTTTGTTTGGCCATGTTGTGTGTGCAGTCGGTAGGATTATGTGAATTAATGTAGAATCAGTTTCCCACTTCTCTGTGTTGGTGTAGTGGTAGGCTCTTTGCTTGGGCTGCGAGAGGTTGTGGGTTTGAATCTGAGGCAAGGCCCATGGAATTTGTACGGCTGCATGTAAATGCCTTGTCCAGTGGACCGTCTTGCCTATGAGTTTCCATTGGATTGATAGGCCAGGTACTGTCTTTTGCTTTTGTTTGGCCATATTGTGTGCGCAGTCACTAGGATTATGTGAATTAATGTAGAATCAGTCTCCCACTTCTCTGTGTTGGTGTAGTGGTAGGCTCTTTGCTTGGGCTGAGAGAAGTTGTGGGTTTGACTCTGAGGCAAAGCCCATGGACGTTGTATGGCTGCATGTAATTGCTTAGTCCAATGCACTGTGTTGCCTATGAGTTTCCTTTGGATTGATAGGCCAGGTACTGTCTTTTGCTTTCGTTTGGCCATGTTGTGTGCGCAGTCACTAGGATTATGTGAATTATTGTAGTGTCAGTTCCACACTTCTCTGTGTTGGAGTAGTGGTAGGAACTTTGCTTGGGCTGCGAGAGGTTGTGAGTTTGACTTTGAGGCAAGGCCCATGGACTTTGTATGGCTGCATGAAATTGCCTAATCCAATGTACTGTATTACCTAGGAGTTTCAATTGGATTGATAGGCTAGGTACTGTCTTATGCTTTTGTTTGGCCATGTTGTGTGCGCAGTCACTAGGATTATGTGAATTAATGAAGTGTCAGTTTCCCACTTCTTTGTGTTGGTGCAGTGGTAGGTTCTTTGCTTAGGTTGCGAGAGGTTGTGAGTTCGACTCTGAGGCAAGGCCCATGGACTTTTTATGGCTGCAAGTAATTGCCTAGTCCAATGGACTGTGTTGCCTATGAGTTTCCATTGGATTGATAGGCCAGGTACTGTCTTTTCCTTTCGTTTGGCCATGTTGTGTGAGCAGTCACTAGGATTATGTAAATTAATGTACAGTCAGTTTCAAACTTCTCTGTGTTGGTGTAGTGGTAGGCTCTTTGCTAGGACTGCGAGAGGTTGTGAATTCGACTTTGAAGCAAGGCCCATGGACTTTGTATGGCTGCATGTAAATGCCTAGTCCAATGGACTGTGTTGACTATAAGTTTCCATTGGATTGATAGGCCAGGTACTGTCTTTTGCTTTTGTTTGGCCATAATGTGTGCGCAGTCACAAGGATTAGGTGAATTAATGTAAAATCAATCTTCCACTTCTCTTTGTTGGTGTAGTGGTAGGCACTTTGCTTAGGCTTTTAGAGGTTGTGGGTTCAACTCTGAGGCAAGCCTCATAGACTTTGTATGGCTGCATGTAATTGTCTAGTCCAATGGACACTGTTACCTAGGAGTTTCCAATGGGTTGATAGACCAGGTACTGTCTTTTGCTTTTGTTTGGCCATGTTGTGTGCGCAGTCACTAGGATTATGTGAATTAATGTAAAATCAATTTCCCACTTCTCTGTGTTGGTGTAGTGGTAGGCTCCTTGTTTGGGCTGAGAGAGGTTGGGGGTTTGACTCTGAGGCAAGGCACATGGACTTTGTGTAACTGCCTAGTCCAATGCACTATGTTGCCTATGAGTTTCCATTGGATTGATTGGCCTGTTTTTATCTTTTGCTTTTGTTTGTCCATGTTGTGTGCGCAGTCACTAGGATTATGTGAATTAATGTAGAGTCAGTTTCCAACTTCTCTGTGTTGGTGTAGTGGTAGGCTCTTTGCTTGGGCTACGAGAGGTTGTGGGTTTGACTCTGAGGCAGGGCCCATGGACTTTGTATGGCTGCATGTAATTGCCTAGTCCAATGGACTGTGTTGCCTATGAGTTTCTATTAAATTGATAGGCGAGGTACCGTCTTTTGCTTTTGTTTGGCCATGTTGTGTGTGCAGTCGGTAGGATTATGTGAATTAATGTAGAATCAGTTTCCCACTTCTCTGTGTTGGTGTAGTGGTAGGCTCTTTGCTTGGGCTGCGAGAGGTTGTGGGTTTGAATCTGAGGCAAGGCCCATGGAATTTGTACGGCTGCATGTAAATGCCTTGTCCAGTGGGCCGTCTTGCCTATGAGTTTACATTGGATTGATAGGCCAGGTACTGTCTTTTGCTTTTGTTTGGCCATATTGTGTGCGCAGTCACTAGGATTATGTGAATTAATGTAGAATCAGTTTCCCACTTCTCTGTGTTGGTATAGTGGTAGGCTCTTTGCTTGGGCTGAGAGAAGTTGTGGGTTTGACTCTGAGGCAAAGCCCATGGACGTTGTATGGCTGAATGTAATTGCTTAGTCCAATGCACTGTGTTGCCTATGAGTTTCCTTTGGATTAATAGGCCAGGTACTGTCTTTTGCTTTCGTTTGGCCATGTTGTGTGCGCAGTCACTAGGATTATGTGAATTATTGTAGTGTCAGTTCCACACTTCTCTGTGTTGGTGTAGTGGTAGGAACTTTGCTTGGGCTGCGAGAGGTTGTGAGTTTGACTTTGAGGCAAGGCCCATGGACTTTGTATGGCTGCATGAAATTGCCTAATCCAATGGACTGTGTTACCTAGGAGTTTCAATTGGATTAATAGGCCAGGTACTGTCTTATGCTTTTGTTTGGCCATGTTGTGTGCGCAGTCACTAGGATTATGTGAATTAATGAAGAGTCAGTTTCCCACTTCTTTGTGTTGGTGCAGTGGTAGGTTCTTTGCTTAGGTTGCGAGAGGTTGTGAGTTCGACTCTGAGGCAAGGCCCATGGACTTTTTATGGCTGCAAGTAATTGCCTAGTCCAATGGACTGTGTTGCCTATGAGTTTCCATTGGATTGATAGGCCAGGTACTGTCTTTTCCTTTCGTTTGGCCATTTTGTGTGAGCAGTCACTAGGATTATGTAAATTAATGTACAGTCAGTTTCAAACTTCTCTGTGTTGGTGTAGTGGTAGGCTCTTTGCTAGGGCTGCGAGAGGTTGTGAATTCGACTTTGAAGCAAGGCCCATGGACTTTGTATGGCTGCATGTAAATGCCTAGTCCAATGGACTGTGTTGACTATAAGTTTCCATTGGATTGATAGGCCAGGTACTGTCTTTTGCTTTTGTTTGGCCATAATGTGTGCGCAGTCACAAGGATTAGGTGAATTAATGTAAAATCAATCTTCCACTTCTCTTTGTTGGTGTAGTGGTAGGCACTTTGCTTAGGCTTTTAGAGGTTGTGGGTTCAACTCTGAGGCAAGCCTCATAGACTTTGTATGGCTGCATGTAATTGTCTAGTCCAATGGACACTGTTACCTAGGAGTTTCCAATGGGTTGATAGACCAGGTACTGTCTTTTGCTTTTGTTTGGCCATGTTGTGTGCGCAGTCACTAGGATTATGTGAATTAATGTAAAATCAATTTCCCACTTCTCTGTGTTGGTGTAGTGGTAGGCTCCTTGTTTGGGCTGAGAGAGGTTGGGGGTTTGACTCTGAGGCAAGGCACATGGACTTTGTGTAACTGCCTAGTCCAATGCACTATGTTGCCTATGAGTTTCCATTGGATTGATTGGCCTGTTTTTATCTTTTGCTTTTGTTTGTCCATGTTGTGTGCGCAGTCACTAGGATTATGTGAATTAATGTAGAGTCAGTTTCCAACTTCTCTGTGTTGGTGTAGTGGTAGGCTCTTTGCTTGGGCTACGAGAGGTTGTGGGTTTGACTCTGAGGCAGGGCCCATGGACTTTGTATGGCTGCATGTAATTGCCTAGTCCAATGGACTGTGTTGCCTATGAGTTTCTATTAAATTGATAGGCGAGGTACCGTCTTTTGCTTTTGTTTGGCCATGTTGTGTGTGCAGTCGGTAGGATTATGTGAATTAATGTAGAATCAGTTTCCCACTTCTCTGTGTTGGTGTAGTGGTAGGCTCTTTGCTTGGGCTGCGAGAGGTTGTGGGTTTGAATCTGAGGCAAGGCCCATGGAATTTGTACGGCTGCATGTAAATGCCTTGTCCAGTGGGCCGTCTTGCCTATGAGTTTCCATTGGATTGATAGGCCAGGTACTGTCTTTTGCTTTTGTTTGGCCATATTGTGTGCGCAGTCACTAGGATTATGTGAATTAATGTAGAATCAGTTTCCCACTTCTCTGTGTTGGTGTAGTGGTAGGCTCTTTGCTTGGGCTGAGAGAAGTTGTGGGTTTGACTCTGAGGCAAAGCCCATGGACGTTGTATGGCTGAATGTAATTGCTTAGTCCAATGCACTGTGTTGCCTATGAGTTTCCTTTGGATTAATAGGCCAGGTACTGTCTTTTGCTTTCGTTTGGCCATGTTGTGTGCGCAGTCACTAGGATTATGTGAATTATTGTAGTGTCAGTTCCACACGTCTCTGTGTTGGTGTAGTGGTAGGAACTTTGCTTGGGCTGCGAGAGGTTGTGAGTTTGACTTTGAGGCAAGGCCCATGGACTTTGTATGGCTGCATGAAATTGCCTAATCCAATGGACTGTGTTACCTAGGAGTTTCAATTGGATTAATAGGCCAGGTACTGTCTTATGCTTTTGTTTGGCCATGTTGTGTGCGCAGTCACTAGGATTATGTGAATTAATGAAGAGTCAGTTTCCCACTTCTTTGTGTTGGTGCAGTGGTAGGTTCTTTGCTTAGGTTGCGAGAGGTTGTGAGTTCGACTCTGAGGCAAGGCCCATGGACTTTTTATGGCTGCAAGTAATTGCCTAGTCCAATGGACTTTGTTGCCTATGAGTTTCCATTGGATTGATAGGCCAGGTACTGTCTTTTCCTTTCGTTTGGCCATTTTGTGTGAGCAGTCACTAGGATTATGTAAATTAATGTACAGTCAGTTTCAAACTTCTCTGTGTTGGTGTAGTGGTAGGCTCTTTGCTAGGGCTGCGAGAGGTTGTGAATTCGACTTTGTATGGCTGCATGTAAATGCCTAGTCCAATGGACTGTGTTGACTATAAGTTTCCATTGGATTGATAGGCCAGGTACTGTCTTTTGCTTTTGTTTGGCCATAATGTGTGCGCAGTCACAAGGATTAGGTGAATTAATGTAAAATCAATCTTCCACTTCTCTTTGTTGGTGTAGTGGTAGGCACTTTGCTTAGGCTTTTAGAGGTTGTGGGTTCAACTCTGAGGCAAGCCTCATAGACTTTGTATGGCTGCATGTAATTGTCTAGTCCAATGGACACTGTTACCTAGGAGTTTCCAATGGGTTGATAGACCAGGTACTGTCTTTTGCTTTTGTTTGGCCATGTTGTGTGCGCAGTCACTAGGATTATGTGAATTAATGTAAAATCAATTTCCCACTTCTCTGTGTTGGTGTAGTGGTAGGCTCCTTGTTTGGGCTGAGAGAGGTTGGGGGTTTGACTCTGAGGCAAGGCACATGGACTTTGTGTAACTGCCTAGTCCAATGCACTATGTTGCCTATGAGTTTCCATTGGATTGATTGGCCTGTTTTTATCTTTTGCTTTTGTTTGTCCATGTTGTGTGCGCAGTCACTAGGATTATGTGAATTAATGTAGAGTCAGTTTCCAACTTCTCTGTGTTGGTGTAGTGGTAGGCTCTTTGCATGGGCTACGAGAGGTAGTGGGTTCGACTCTGAAGCAAGGCCAATGGACACTGTAAGGCTGCAAGTAATTTCCTAGTCCAAAGGACTATGTTGCCTATGAGTTTTCATTGGATTGATAGGCCATGTACTGTCTTTTGCTTTCGTTTGGCCATGTTGTGTGCGCAGTCACTAGGATTATGTGAGTTAATGTAGATTCAGCTTCCCATTTCTCTGTGTTGGTGTAGTGGTAGGCTCTTTGCATGGGCTGCAAAAGGATGTGGCTTTCACTCTGCGGCAAGGCACATGGACTTTGTATAGCTGCCTGTAATTGTCTAGTCCAATGGGCTGTGTTGCCTATGAGTTTCCATTGGATTGATTGGCCTGTTTTTATGTTTTGCTTTTGTTTGGCCATGTTGTGTGCACAGTCACTAGGATTATGTGAATTAATGTAGAGTCAATTGCCCACTTCTCTATGTTGGTGTAGTGGTAGGCTCTTTGCTTGTTTTACGAAAGGTTGTGGGTTTGACGCTGAGGCAAGGCCCATGGACTTTGTAAGGCTGCATGTAATTGACTAGTCCAATGGACTGTGTTACCTATGACTTTCCATTGGATTGATAGGCCAGGTACTGTCTTTTGCTTTTGTTTGGCCATGTTGTGTGCGCAGTCACTAGGATTATGTGAATTAATGTAGATTCAACTTCCTACTTATTTGTGTTGGTGTAGTAGTAGGCTCTTTGCTTGTTTTACGAAAGGTTGTGGGTTTGACTCTGAGGCAAGGCCCATGGACTTTGTAAGGCTGCATGTAATTGCCTAGTCCATTGGACTGTGTTACCTATGACTTTCCATTGGATTGATAGGCCAGGTACTGTCTTTTGCTTTTGGTTGGCCATGTTGTGTGCGCAGTCGGTAGGATTATGTGAATTAATGTAGAATCTGTTTCCCACTTCTCTGTGTTGGTGTAGGAGTAGGCTCTTTGCTTGGGCTGCGAGAGGTTGTGGCTTTGACTCTGAGGCAAGGCCTATGGATTTTTTATGGCTGCATGTAATTGCATAGTCCAATGGACTGAGTTGCCTATGAGTTTCTATTGGATTGGTAGGCCAGGTACTGTCTCTTGCTTTTGTTTCGCCATGTTTTGTGCGCAGTCACTAGGATTATGAGAATTATTGTAGAATCAGTTTCCCACTTCTCTGTGTTGGTGTAGTGGTAGGATCTTTGCTTGGGCTACGAGAGGTTGTGGCTTTGACTCTGAGGCAAGGCCCATGGACTTTTTATGGCTGCATGTAATTGCCTAGTCCAATGGACTGTGTTGCCTATGAGTTTCCATTGGATCGATAGGCCAGGTACTGTCTTTTGCTTTCGTTTGGCCATGTTGTGTGCGCAGTCACTAGGATTACATGAATTAATGTAGAGTCAGTTTCACACTTCTCTGTGTTGGTGTAGTGGTAGGCTCTTTGCTTGGGCTACGAGAGGTTATGGGTTTGACTCTGAGGCAAGGCCCATAGACTTTGTATGGCTGCATGTAATTTCCTAGTCCAAAGGACTATGTTGCCTATGAGATTTCATTGGATTGATAGGCCATGTACTGTCTTTTGCTTTCGTTTGGCCATCTTGTGTGTGCAGTCACTAGGATTATGTGAATTAATGTAGAATCAGTTTCCCACTTCTCTGTGTTGGTGTAGTTGTAGGCTCTTTCCTTGGGCTACAAGAAGTTGTGGGTTCGACTCTGAGGCAAGGCCCATGGACTTTGTATGACTGCATGTAATTGTCTAGTCCGATGGACTTTGTTGCCTATGAGATTCCATTGGATTGATAGGCCAGGTACTGTCATTTGCTTTTGTTTGGCCATGTTGTGTGCACAGTCACTAGGATTATGTGAATTAATGTAGAGTCCTTCTCCCACTTCTCTGTGTTGGTGTGGTGGTAGTCTCTTTGCTTTGGCTACGAGAAGCTGTGAGTTCGACTCTGAGGCAACGCCCATGGACTTGTTATGGCTGCATGTAATTGCCTAGTCATGGAGAGGAAAATATCCAGCATCAGAAGGAGGAGAGGTAATAGTAAAACTTCACTTTTATTGAATCCAATAAAAACAGGATACAACACGCATAGAAGCTAGGGACACACAGTGAAACACAGGACTATCCTACGCGTTTCAACCTTACGGTCTTAATCATGGATTGTTTGGTATCTCCAGAATGAGAGATTTAAAACTGTGCAAAAAAAGGGGGCGTCATAGGTGCTAATTAAAAACAAACATTCACAAAGGTGTGCACTCATTTAAAATCATGGGAGAAAAAGCACAATGAAACCACAATGTGATGTGAAGACAGATATATACATGAAAAAACAGGATAAAAGTGAATGTGTGTATATTCATAATAAAACCTTTATATCCATGTATATGAAGTATAAGGAAGCAAAAAACAAGATTTATTTATGCACATGCATAAATACGTACGAGTACTTAGGCACGCATCTAAGCAAATATATGGACATTTATGCCCATATGCAGGATTGTGAAGAGAGCAAACGACTTATTGAAAGAAAAAATATATATGTACCTCCCAATAAGTATAGGAGCTATGAAGGAAGCTTTGTTTAATGTTAAGTGTCCTGCTGATTTGTTATTTCAATGGAAGCTGCCAAACTTATGTATAAAGTATTTTCGCTTTTGTGAAGTCGCAGGTACGGCTCACTACGGCCAGACACTCAAAAACACCGCAGAAAAAACTGCAGTGCGATTGGTATGTGGTCGCAATGGGAGCCGCAGCAGCGGCACTAAAATGGCTTGTAATATGTTAGTTATAGAGTTGAGCATACAGTAGTACAACAGATTGGTTTGTAGCATGCATTGATGTAGAGACATAAATGTGAAAAGGAGAATATGGGAAAGATGAGAATATTCTTTGCCAAATATGTCAAGAAGTATATAAGTCAAGGTGATGTCATTTTAGCTAAGCTGTGAGTGCGGCTCGTCGAGACAGGACCCAAAACACGCTGCAGCAAAGGCTGCAGCGTGATTTAATGCGGCCACGACGAGAACCGCAACAGTAGCCCAGTAAGTATCCACACTATCAAAATGTAACAAACCAACTATTCTATAATTGAAAGGAATGACATGTCATTAAAGATTTAATAGTCATAATATATGTTAATTTAAAAATATTGGATGTAGCTTCATGGTATAATATGTGATTGAAAAACTTATATTTATAATGTATGTTGGTGTGAAAAACATCAATATGAAAGGTGAATTTGAAAAAACTAACTTCGTCAGGTATGAAAAAAAGGTTTATATGTATGTCAGAAAAATGTAATGTTGTTATATATACATTATATGTGTATATGAATTTAGGAAAAAATGTAATAAATGCTTGTATTATTTTTATGTACTAACAGTATTGAGTAATGAGATCCTGACGAGTATTTAGGCCATGTGGTATACGAGTATTAAGTTTGAAAATCCAGAAGGATTCCCTGTTTAGGAGTTTCTCCTATGATCTCCCCCTCTAGCTGGCCTGAAAACCTTCTCTATACCCATGAACTTGAATGTATCAAGGCATCTATTGTGTGTATCTACAAAATGTTTAGAGACCGCTGAAATGTTGATGGCAGATACATTTAAAGTATCAGACATGTGCCGTCTGATTCTTTTTTTTAGAGGACCACCTGTACAACCTATGTATTGGATTGTACAGGTGGTACACTCAGCAAGGTAAATTACATAAGGAGTATTACAATTTATGTAGCTTTTTACGTTGTATGTGACGCCTGTATGTGTGGAAGTAAAAGTTCCACTTTTATTTACATATTTGCATGAAATACATTAGTTATGTCCACAGCCATAGAAGCCAGAACAGGATAACCACGTTTTTCTTGTTATTTGACTGTTAATGACACTTGGTGACAAGATGTTAGCCAGACTCGTTGCTCGTTTGGCTACAAAATTAATTTTATACTTCTCAAGGATAGTGTGTAAATTGGCATCTTGATGTAGTAGGGGCAGATACTTCTTTATGATTTTAATTATTTCATTATATTGTGGGGAAAAAGTAGTACTGAAAGTGACATTATTGTGCATTTGATTTTTGTTCCTGTTTTTACATTTGAATAAATCTGCTCTCTCTATATTGTTCACTATTGTTTGTGCTCGTTGGAGGCACCAATTTGGGTAACCTCTACATTTGAGTCTGGCCACAGTTTTTGTTGACTCTAGTGGGAATACATCAGATCTGGAACAATTTCTCCTGACTCTAATTAGTTCTCCTAGGGGGATGTTTTTGATCATGTGTGGGGGATGGCAAGAGGTGGCCTGTAAAATAGAGTTGCAGTCTGTTTCTTTTTTATACGGATAAGCCTCGATCTTGTCTAAATTGCTAACCAGAGTGACATCCAAATAATTGATTTTGTTAGGGTGTGTGAAAAAGGTGAATTTTAAATTAAAAGGATTGGAATTGACAAAATCAACAAAACTTTTGGCTTCTTCTTGGGTACTCTTCCATATTATTAGTAGATCGTCTATATACCTGGTGTAGAAGATGATGTGATCTGCAAATATATTATTATATATATTGAAGATATAGACTTCTTCAAACATAGCCACTACGATATTAGCTAATGAGGGGGAAAATTCCCCCCCCATACTGACTCCGCATCTCTGTAAAAAAAACTCGTTGTCAAAGGAAAAATAATTGTGTGTTAATAAAAAATTAACAGCTGAAACAATAAAGTCCTGTATCTTGATGGGGTAAGAACTATGATTTCTGAGAAATTGATATATGCAATCAATGGCTATATGATGCAAGCAGGGGACTTACAAACACACGTGAATGAAGACTTTTTACTCCTTCACAAACAACTTGAAAAAAATAAAATCAAAGAAGCAAAACTTTGGTGGGACTCTACTTCTCTATGTTCTTACATTGAAAAAAATATGATTCCTCGCGGTTTAAGGATTTTAAAGAATCCTACATTTTCCTCCTATACTGAAGATTTTCTGAACAGTTGGAATGCTGTCTTATCTAGCTGTTCCATAAAATTAATGGAACTGATAGTTAAACATGAAGAATTAGAACTAGATAACATCAAAAAACAACTTACAGAAACAGAAACCGCATTGGAAAAATTTAGAGACCACAAAGATTTTACAACAATGCAGGAAAATTTAAACAAGCGTCTTACTGCTCTTGAAGACAATATTGCTAATAGAAAGAAAAATAAATTTGAAAGAGATGTTCTGGATTACAAAATGAATAAAATGTATACCTGGCGATCATCCTTCAAATTTACTACTACCTCGTATAATAACAAATACAATAAAAAGCCTTTTTTCAAGAATCGTAACAGAAAAGTCAGCTTTGGGGAAATAAGTGTTTCCTCGGCCTCCACTAATTATACAGCTGATAATTCTACAGATTCATCTTCTGAGGAAACAGAGGAATTACGACCAAATAGCAATAATACAAAAAAAAAAAACGCAAAAACCTTTCCAAAAAACGCATACGAAGAGGTGGAAGGAAGCATAACAAGCAATCGCTATCCAGACCGACGCAAAAAGAAGAAGAGGCATTAACATGCCCAGTGTGGAACTTATCTGCCCAGATTATCTCACAGCATCAAATTTCAGTTTTATCCAAGGGCCTTAATTTTTGTCCTACACAAAAATTCGATATTTTCAGTACTCTTCTGGATATAAATAAATTCGCAAGGAACCTTACATTGAAATGCCATTTTGTTGAAGATTTAACCACCAACACTAATGCTGATTTATTGACAAATAATAATAATTTTGAAACTAATGTTGTTCCAGAGTTTAGTGAACTAGTCAAATTGACTGATCTCAGAGCTCTTGAAGCTGAATCAAGAAATTACGATAGTATGCCAGAGGAAAACTTTAGGACTTCCAATCCCTACTTTTACCCCTTGCAATCTAGACCTTCTATCCTGGATATTTTTCAGGAAAAAATTGAAGTAGATCTGGTCTGCCTCGACAATCTGCATAAAGTGGGACATAACAATCTAAGTCCACATGAGAAAATAGCCCTTAAGGATCTAAAATCCAATAACAACTTGGTGATCAGAGAGGCAGATAAGGGGGGAGGGATTGTAATTCTGGACTCTGCATTATACTTCAAAATCAATAAAGACATTCTCGATGATACCAGTACCTATATACACCTAAAAGGAGACCTATTCAAAGAAAAAATTGATAAGCTTTTGGATGAGGGACTGTACAAAGGGGTCTATACACAAAAGATCTATGATTACCTCAAGGTTGATTATCCAGTGATCCCAATATACCATGCCCTCCCCAAAGTCCATAAGGGGGTCTTCCCTCCCCCCTTCAGACCAATAATCTCGGGCATTGGCTCATTAGGGGAAAAACTGGGATCATGGATTGACTTTTTTCTCCAACCGCTAGTCAAAGATCTTCCTGGCTTTTTGAGGGACACTAAAGCGCTATTGTACAATGTTGATTCTATAACGTGGCACCCTAATTATATGTGGATGACCTGCGACATTGTCAGTCTTTACCCTTCCATTCCCCATCATATAGCCATTGATTGCATATATCAATTTCTCAGAAATCATAGTTCTTACCCCATCAAGATACAGGACTTTATTGTTTCAGCTGTTCATTTTTTATTAACACACAATTATTTTTCCTTTGACAACGATTTTTGTTTACAGAGATGCGGAGTCAGTATGGGGGGGGAATTTTCCCCCTCATTAGCTAATATCGTAGTGGCTATGTTTGAAGAAGTCTATATCTTCAATATATATAATAATATATTTGCAGATCACATCATCTTCTACACCAGGTATATAGACGATCTACTAATAATATGGAAGAGTACCCAAGAAGAAGCCAAAAGTTTTGTTGATTTTGTCAATTCCAATCCTTTTAATTTAAAATTCACCTTTTCCACACACCCTAACAAAATCAATTATTTGGATGTCACTCTGGTTAGCAATTTAGACAAGATCGAGGCTTATTCGTATAAAAAAGAAACAGACTGCAACTCTATTTTACAGGCCACCTCTTGCCATCCCCCACACATGATCAAAAACATCCCCCTAGGAGAACTAATTAAAGTCAGGAGAAATTGTTCCAGATCTGATGTATTCCCACTAGAGTCAACAAAAACTGTGGCCAGACTCAAATGTAGAGGTTACCCAAATTGGTGCCTCCAACGAGCACAAACAATAGTGAACAATATAGAGAGAGCAGATTTATTCAAATGTAAAAACAGGAACAAAAATCAAATGCACAATAATGTCACTTTCAGTACCACTTTTTCCCCACAATATTATGAAATAATTAAAATCATAAAGAAGTATCTGCCCCTACTACATCAAGATGCCAATTTACACACTATCCTTGAGAAGTATAAAATTAATTTTGTAGCCAAACGAGCAACGAGTCTGGCTAACATCTTGTCACCAAGTGTCATTAACAGTCAAATAACAAGAAAAACGTGGTTATCCTGTTCTGGCTTCTATGGCTGTGGACATAACTAATGTATTTCATGCAAATATGTAAATAAAAGTGGAACTTTTACTTCCACACATACAGGCGTCACATACAACGTAAAAAGCTACATAAATTGTAATACTCCTTATGTAATTTACCTTGCTGAGTGTACCACCTGTACAATCCAATACATAGGTTGTACAGGTGGTCCTCTAAAAAAAAGAATCAGACGGCACATGTCTGATACTTTAAATGTATCTGCCATCAACATTTCAGCGGTCTCTAAACATTTTGTAGATACACACAATAGATGCCTTGATACATTCAAGTTCATGGGTATAGAGAAGGTTTTCAGGCCAGCTAGAGGGGGAGATCATAGGAGAAAACTCCTAAACAGGGAATCCTTCTGGATTTTCAAACTTAATACTCGTATACCACATGGCCTAAATACTCGTCAGGATCTCATTACTCAATACTGTTAGTACATAAAAATAATACAAGCATTTATTACATTTTTTCCTAAATTCATATACACATATAATGTATATATAACATTACATTTTTCTGACATACATATAAACCTTTTTTTCATACCTGACGAAGTTAGTTTTTTCAAATTCACCTTTCATATTGATGTTTTTCACACCAACATACATTATAAATATAAGTTTTTCAATCACATATTATACCATGAAGCTACATCCAATATTTTTAAATTAACATATATTATGACTATTAAATCTTTAGTGACATGTTATTCCTTTCAATTATAGAATAGTTGGTTTGTTACATTTTGATAGTGTGGATACTTACTGGGCTACTGTTGCGGTTCTCGTCGTGGCCGCATTAAATCACGCTGCAGCCTTTGCTGCAGCGTGTTTTGGGTCCTGTCTCGACGAGCCGCACTCACAGCTTAGCTAAAATGACATCACCTTGACTTATATACTTCTTGACATATTTGGCAAAGAATATTCTCATCTTTCCCATATTCTCCTTTTCACATTTATGTCTCTACATCAATGCATGCTACAAACCAATCTGTTCTGTTTGGCCATGTTGTGTGCACAGTCACTAGGATTATGTGAATTAATGTAGAGGCTGTTTCCCTCTTCTCTGTGTTGGTGTAGTGGTAGGTGCTTTACTTGGGCTGCTAAAGGTTGTGGGTTCGACTCTGAGGCAAGGCCCATGGACTTGGTATAGCTACATGTAATTGTCTAGTCCAATGGACTGTGTTACCTATGAGTTTCCATTGGATTGATAGGCCAGGTACTGTCTCTTGCTCTTGTTTGGCCATGTTGTGTGCGCATTTACTAGGATTATGTGAATTAATGTAGACTCAGCTTCCTACTTCTTTGTGTTGGTGTAGTGATAGGCTCTTTGCTTGTTCTGCCTGAGGTTGTGGGTATGACTCTGAGGCAAGGCTCATGGACATTGTATGGCTGCATGTAATTGCATAGTCCAATGTACTGTGTTGCCTATGAGTTTCCATTGAATTGATAGGCCAGGTACTGTTTTTTCTTTTATTTGGCCGTGTTGTGTGCGCAGTCACTAGGATTATGTGAATTAATGTAGACTCTGTTTCCAACTTCTCTGTGTTGGTGTAGTGGTAGGCTCTTTGCTTGGGCTGCGAGAAGTTGTGGGTTCGACTCTGAGGCAAGGCTTATGGACTTTGTATGGCTGCATGTAATTGACTAGTCCAATGTACTGTGTTGCCTATGAGTTTCATTGGATTGATAGGCCATGTACTGTCTTTTGCTTTCGTTTGGCCATGTTATGTACGCAGTCACTAGGATTATGTGAATTAATGTAGAGTCCTTCTCCCACTTCTCTGTGTTGGTGTGGTTGTAGGCTCTTTGCTTTGGCTACGAGAGGTTGTGGGTTAGATTCTGAGGCAAGGCCCATGGACTTTGTATGGCTGCATGTAATTGCCTAGTCTAATGGACTGTGTTGCCTATGAGTTTCCATTGGATTGATAGGCCAGGTACTGTCTTTTGCTTTCGTTTGGCCATGTTGTGTGCGCAGTCACTAGGATTATGTGAATTAATGTAGATTCAATCTGCCACTTCTTTGTGTTGGTGTAGTGGTAGGCTCTTTGCTTAGGCTACGAGATATTGTGGGATCAACTCTGAGGCAAGGCCTATGGACTTTGTAAGGCTGCATGAAATTCCCTTGGCTAATGGACTGTGTTGCTTATGAGTTCCCATTAGATTGATAGGCCAGGTACTGTCTTTTGCTTTTGTTTGGCCATGTTGTGTGCGCAGTCCCCAGTATTATTTGAAGTAATGTAGAGTCATTTTCCCACTTCTCTGTGTTGGTGTCGTGGTAGGCTCTTTGCTTAGGCTACGAGAGGTTGTGGGTTCGACTCTGAGGCAAGTCCCATGGACTATGTATGGCTGCATGTAACTGTTTAGTCCAATGGACTGTGTTGCCTATGAGATTCCATTGGATTGGTAGGCCAGGTACTCTTTTTTGCTTTTGGTTGGCCATGTTGTGTGCGCAGTCACTAGGATTATGTGAATTAATGTAGTGTCAGTTTCACACTTCTCTGTGTTGGTGTAGTGGTAGGAACTTTGCTTGGGCTGCGAGAGGTTGTGAGTTCGACTCTGACACAAGGCCCATGGACTTTGTATGGCTGCATGTAGTTTCCTAGTACAAAGGACTATGTTGCTTATGAGTTTTCATTGGATTGATAGGCCATGTACTGTTCTTTGCTTTTGTTTTGCCATGTTGTGTGCGCAGTCACTAGGATTATGTGAATTAATGTATAATCAGTTTCCCACTTCTCTGTGTTGGTGTAGTGGTAGTTTCTTTGCTTGGGCTGCAAGAGGTTGTGAGTTCGACTCTGAGGCAAGGCCCATGGACTTTGTATGGCTGCATGTAATTGCCTACTCCAATGGACTGTGTTGCTTATGAGTTTCCATTGGATTGATAGGCCAGGTACTGTCTTTTGCTTTCGTTTGGCCATGTTGTGTGCGCAGTCACTAGGATTATGTGAATTAATGTAGATTCAGTCTCTCACTTTTTTGTGTTGGTGTAGTTGTAGGCTCTTTGCTTAGTCTGCGAGAGATTGTGGGATCGATTCTGAGGCAAGGCCTATGGACTTTGTATGGCTGCATGAAATTCCCTTGGCTAATGGACTGTGTTGCCTATGAGTTCCCATTAGATTGATAGGCCAGGTACTGTCTTTTGCTTTTGTTTGGCCATGTTGTGTGCGCAGTCACTAGGATGATGTGAATTAATGTAGCGTCGGTTTCCTACTTCTTTGTGTTGGTGTAGTGGTAGGCTTTTCGCTTGGGCTACGAGAGGTTGTTGGTTCGATACTGAGGCAAGGCCCATGGACTTTGTATGGCTGCATGTAATGTAATTGCCTAGTCCAATGGACTGTGTTGCCTATATGTTTCCATTCGTTTGATAGGCCAGATACTGTCTTTTGCTTTTGTTTGGCCATGTTGTGTGCGCAGTCACCTGGATTATGTGAAGTATTGTAGAGTCAATTTCCCACTTCTCTGTGTTGGTGTCGTGGTAGGCTCTTTGTTTAGGCTATGAGAGGTTGTGGGTTCGATTCTGAGGCAAAGCCCATGGTCTTTGTATAGCTGCATGTAACTGTTTAGTCCAATGGACTGTGTTGCCTATGAGATTGGATTGGTAGGCCAGGTATTGTTTTTTGCTTTTGTTTGGCCATGTTGTGTGCGCAGTCACTAGGATTATGTGTATTAATGTAAAGTCAGTTTCCCACTTCTCTGTGCTGGTGTAGTGGTAGGCTCTTTGCTTGGGCTACGAGAGGTTGTGGGTTCGACTCTGAGGCAAGGCCATGGACTTTGTATGGCTGCATGTTATTGCCTAGTCCAATGGACTGTGATACCTATGAGTTTCCATTGGATTGATAGGCGAAGTACTGTCTTTTGCTTTTGTTTGGCCATACCACTCTATAATTAGGCGGACATACAGGGTCATCTGTCGCCGAGACCATGAATGCTGAAGAGTGTGTTGTCTGCCGGGTGCTCGGGTTCGGCATATTGTGGATCGGATAGACAGATTGCTGGGTGGGGCTGGGGAAAACCCAGCGGTCATGGTGCACATTGGTACTAATGACAAAGTTGGAGGCAGGTGGAGGGTCCTTAAAAATGATTACAGGGAACTTGGAGAGAAGCTGAAGTCCAGGACCTCCAAGGTGGTGTTTTCAGAAATACTACCGGTGCCACGAGCGTCACTAGAAAGACA
Source organism: Anomaloglossus baeobatrachus (assembly GCF_048569485.1). NCBI lineage: Eukaryota > Metazoa > Chordata > Amphibia > Anura > Aromobatidae > Anomaloglossus > Anomaloglossus baeobatrachus. Next base: position 387,130,758 of record NC_134353.1, read on the forward strand.
GCGGGAGCTTAGGGAGATAAACACGTGGCTTAGAAATTGGTGCAGGAAGGAAGGGTTCGGGTTCATGGAGAACTGGGCTGACTTCTCAGTCGACTACAGGCTCTACGGTAGGGACGGGCTGCACCTCAATGGGGAAGGTGCAGCTGTGCTGGGGGAGAAAATGGTCAGATGGATGGATGAGCTTTTAAACTAGGATCTGGGGGGAGGGAGGGTAGTGGAGCAAAAAAGGGGATAGATAGAGCAGATAGAGAAAGTGAGATGGTAGGGGTCAATGAAGGATTAGGGGGACATGCAAGGAACGTAGGGAGGCTAGGAGTAATAAAGGTGTTAATAGGATTAAATGTCTACCGGCAAATGCAAGAAGTCTTGCAAACAAAATGAATGAATTGGAGACTCTTATGTTAACCATGGATTATGATGTGGTGGGCATTACGGAAACCGGCTGGATGAAAGCCATGACTGGGTGACAAACATACAGGGTTATAGTACATTTAGGAGGGACAGGAAATACAAAAAAGTGCTGGGGTGTGTATATTTATCAAATCTAACCTAAAACCTGTGTTGAATGATGACATTGGGGGGAACTGCAACAATGTAGAGTCAGTATGGGTAAATGTACATGGGGAGGAGAATAATGGAAAAATGCTAATTGGAGTTTGCTATAAGCCTCCTAACATACTTGAACAAATAGAGGGTGAAATACTGGAACAAATTGAAAAGGCAGCTAATAATAATAATAATCGGGTTCTTTTTATGGGGGATTTAAACTATCCAGACATACAGTGGGACATTGAATCTTCTGGTTGTGCTAAAAGCTGTAAATTCTTATCTACCATTCAAGACCATTTCCTCTCTCAGATGGTAGATGAACCGACGAGGGGAGATAATTTGCTAGATTTTGTCCTGTCAAATAGACCGGATATAATTTCAGATCTACAGGTCCGGGAGCACTTGGGCACCAGCGATCATAATATGGTAAGCTTCAACATAATATTCAATAGAACATTTCAAAGGGGAAATGCTAAAACCTGGAATTTTAGGATAGCTGATTTCAATAAATTAAGGGAAGAGCTTAAATGTGTAGATTGGGACAAAGTCATGGTAACTGGGGATACTGAACATAAATGGGAAAAGTTTAAGGATATATTGCTAGAGTCCTGTAAAAAACTTATACCCTCTGGTAATAAAACGTCCCGGAATAAAAAGAAACCACTATGGATAAATAAGACTGTTCAAAGTATAATAAAACAAAAACAAAGGGCGTTTAAAATCTTGAAGGCTGAGAATACAGAAATAGCATTGCAGAAGTATAAAGATATCAATAGGCAATGCAAAAAAGAAATCAAACAAGCAAAACTAGCTACTGAAACAAAAATCGCCAATGACATTAAAATAAATCCCAAAATCTTTTATAAATTCATTAATGCCAAAAGGAAAACAAAGGATAGTATTGGCCCCTTTAAATATAATAACAAGTTAGTTATAGAGGACAAACAAAAGACTGAGATATTAAATAGGCATTTCTCATCTGTGTTCACCAAGGAACTGACTGTACCAGGCATCATTCAACAAGTGAAAAATCAAAGTTCACCACCCGATATAATTAATTTAACACAAGAAGAAGTACGCCTATGTCTGAGTAAATTAAACATTGACAAATCCCCAGGGCCAGATGGCATTCATCCACGAATATTGAGGGAATTGAGCTCCGTAATTGACAGACCGCTGTATCTCATCTTTTTAGACTCGCTTGTAACAGGGTTGGTGCCTCAGGATTGGAGGATTGCTGATGTGGTTCCGATATTTAAGAAAGGTAAGAGGGTAGATCCAGGCAACTACCGTCCAGTAAGCCTGACATCAGTAGTATGCAAAGTTTTTGAGGGCATTTTAAGGGATGACATGCAAAAATATGTTGCAGAAAATAATATAATAACTGACAGACAGCATGGATTCATGAAAGATAAGTCGTGTCTAACCAACCTGTTGGGGTTCTATGAGGGGGTAAGTGCAAACCTGGATATTGGTAATGCAGCTGATGTGATTTATTTAGACTTTGCAAAGGCATTTGATACTGTACCACATAATAGGCTTATACTAAAGCTCCAGAAGCAAGGACTGGGGGAAACTATATGCAACTGGGTAAGGAATTGGCTAAAAGATAGGAAACAAAGAGTAGTCATAAATGGAACATTCTCTAAATGGGCCATAGTCAGCAGTGGGGTGCCGCAGGGATCTGTGCTAGGACTAATTCTTTTTAATCTCGTTATTAATGACCTTGTGGATGGGATTGATAGTAAAGTGTCAGTCTTTGCTGATGACACCAAACTATGTAGGATATTAAAAACTGACCTTGATAGTATAATATTACAAAAAGATCTGGATAAGATGTCAGAATGGGCAGATACTTGGCAAATGAGATTTAATGTTAATAAATGTAAAGTAATGCACCTAGGACGGAGTAATCCTATAACTGCGTATACATTAAATGGAAGTAAACTCGGGACTACAGAACAGGAGAAGGACTTGGGTATTCTCATTACAAATATGCTGAGCAGCAGCAGCTGCAAAAGCAAACAAGATTCTAGGGTGTATAAAAAGAGAGATTAGATCCCACGATCCCAACGTATTATTACCCCTCTATAAAGCACTTGTAAGGCCACATCTGGAATATGGGATCCAGTTTTGGACTCCACATTTTAAAAAGGACATTCAGAAGTTAGAGTCAGTTCAAAGGCAGGCAACTAGACTACTAAAAGGAATGGAAGGCCTCCGATATGATGAAAGGTTGAAAAAGTTAGATATGTTTAGCTTAGAAAAAAGACTTATCAGAGGAGATCTCATTTATATGTATAAATATATGTGTGGTCAATATAAAGGACTGGCACATGACTTATTTCTTCCGAAGACAATACTAAGGATCAGGGGGCACTCACTGCGAGTGGAAGAAAAGCGATTCCGACAGCTGAATAGGAAAGGGTTCTTTACAGTTAGAGCAGTCAGACTGTGGAATACCCTACCACAAGAGGTAGTTATGGCAGATACTATAACAGCTTTCAAAAAAGGGCTGGATGATTTCCTCAGTACACACAACATTGTTGGTTATAAATGACTTAGTGACCAAATGTAGGAAGGTTGAACTAGATGGACCTAGGTCTTTTTTCAACCTTAGTAACTATGTAACTATGTAAAACTATGTAACTATGTTGTGTGCGCAGTCACTAGGATTATGTGAATTAATGTAGAGTCAGTTTCCCACTTCTCTGTGTTGGTGTAGTGGAAGGCTCTTTGCTTGGGCTATGAGTGGTTATGGGTTCGACTCTGAGGCAAGGCCCATGGACTTTGTATGGCTGCATGTAATTGCCTAGTCCAATGGATTGTGTTACCTATGAGTGCCCATTGGATTGATAGACCAGGTACTGTCTTTTGCTTTTGTTTGGCCACGTTGTGTGCGCAGTCACTAGGATTATGTGAATTAATGTAGAGTCAGTTTCCCACTTCTTTGTGTTGGTGTAGTGGTAGGCTCTTTGCTTGGGCTAAGTGAGGTAGTGGGTTTGACTCTGAAGCAAAGCCCATGGACGTTGTATGGCTGCATGTAATTGCTTAGTCCAATTGACTGTGTTGCCTATGAGTTTCCATTGGATTGATAGGCCAGGTACAGTCTTTTGCTTTTGTTTGGCCATGTTGTGTGCGCAGTCACTAGGATTATGTGAATTAATGTAGAATCAGTTTCCCACTTCTCTGTGTTGGTATAGTGGTAGGCTCTTTGCTTAGGCTACGAGAGGTTGTGGGTTTGACTCTGAGGCAAGGCCCATGGACTTTGTATGGCTGCATGTAATTGTCTAGTCCGATGGACTGAGTTGCCTATGAGTTAACATTGGATTGAAGGGCCAGATACTTTCTTTTGCTTTTGTTTGGCCATGTTGTGTGCGCAGTCACTAGGATTATGTGAATTAATGTAGAGTCAGTTTCCCGCTTCTCTGTGTTGGTGTAGTGGTAGGTTCTTTGCTTGGGCTGCGAGAGGTTGTGGGTTAGACTCTGAGGCAAGGCCCATGGACTTTTTATGGCTGCATGTAATTGCCTAGTCCAATGGACTATGTTGCCTATGAGTTTTCATTGGATTGATAGCCCATGTACTGTCTTTTGCTTTCGTTTTGCCATGTTGTGTGCGCAGTCACTAGGATTATGTAAATTAATGTAGAGTCAGTTTCCCACTTCTCTGTGTCGGCGTAGTGGTAGGTTCTTTCCTTGGGCTGCAGGAGGTTGTGAGTTCGACTCTGAGGCAAGGCCCATGGACTTTGTTTGGCTGCATGTAATTGCCTAGTCCAATGGACTGTGTTGCTTATGAGTTTCCATTGGATTGATAGGCCAGGTACTGTCTTTTGCTTTCGTTTGGCCATGTTGTGTGCGCAGTCACTAGGATTATGTAAATTAATGTAGATTCAATCTCCCACTTCTTTGTGTTGGTGAAGTGGTAGGCTCTTTGCTTAGGCTGCGAGAGATTGAGGGATCGACTCTGAGGCAAGACCTATGGACTTTGTATGGCAGCATGAAATTCCCTTGGCTAATGGACTGTGTTGCTCATGAGTTCCCATTAGATTGATCGGCCAGGTACTGTCTTTTGCTTTTGTTTAGCCATGTTGTGTGCTCAGTCACTAGGATGATGTGAATTAATGTAGAGTCAGTTTCCTACTTCCTTGTGTTTGTGTAGCGGTAGGCTTTTTGCTTGGGCTACGAGAGGTTGTGGGTTCGATTCTGAGGCATGGTCAAACAAAAGCAAAAGACAGTACCTGGCCTATCAATCCAATGGAAACTCATAGGCAACACAGTCCATCAGACTAGACAATTACATGCAGCCATACAAAGTCCATGGACCTTGCCTCAGAGTTGAATCCCCAACCTCTCGTAGCCCAAGCAAAGAGCCTACCACTATACCAACACAGAGACGAGAGAAACTGATTCTACAATAATTCACATAATCCTAGTGACTGCGCACACAATATGGCCAAACAAAAGCAAAAGACAGTACCTGGCCTATCAATTCAATGGAAACACATAGGCAACACAGTCCTTTGGACTAGGCAATTACATTCAGCCATTCAAAGTCCATGGGCCTTGCCTCAGAGTCGAACCAACAACCTCTCGCAGCCCAAGCAAAGAGCCTACCAAGCAAAGAACCTACCACTACACCAGCACAGAGAAGTGGGAAACTGACTCTACATTAATTCACATAATCCTAGTGACTGCGCACACAACATGGCCAAACAAAAGCATAAGACAGTACCCGGCCTATCAATCCAATGGAAACTCATAGGCAACACAGTCCATTGGACTAGGCAATTACATGCAGCCTTACAAAGTCCATGGGCCTTGCCTCAAAATCGAACCCACAACTTCTCGTAGCCCAAGCAAAGAGCCTACCGCTAAAGCTACACAGAGAAGTGGGTAACTGGTTCTACATTAATTCACATAATCCTAGTTACTGCGCACACAATCTGGCCAAACAAAAGCAATATACAGTACCTGGCATATCAATCCAATAGAATCTCATAGGCAACACAGTCCTTTGGACTAGGCAATTACATGCAGCCATACAAAATCCATGGGTCTTGCTTCAGAGTCGAACTCACAACCTCTCAAAGCCCTAGCAAAGAGCCTACCACTACACCAACACAGAGAAGTGGGAAATTGACTCTACATTAATTTACATAATCCTAGTGACTTCGCACACAACATGGCCAAACGAAAGCAAAAGACAGTACCTAGCCTATCAATCCAATGGAAACTCATAGGCAACACAGTCCATCGGACTAGACAATTACATGCAGCCATACAAAGACCATGGGCCTTGCCTCAGAGTCGAACCCACAACCTCTCGTAGCCGAAGCAAAGAGCCTAACACTGCACCAACACAGAGAAGTGGGAAATTGATTCTATATTAATTCACATAATCCTAGTGACTGCGCACACAACATGGCCAAACAAAAGCAAAAGATAGTACCAGGCCTATCAATCCAATGGAAACTCAAAAGCAACACAGTCCATTGGACTAGGCAATTACATGCAGCCATACATAGTCCATGGGCCTTGCCTCAGAGTTGAACCCACAACTTCTTGTAGCCCAAGCAAGGAGACAACCACTACACCAACACAAAGAAGTGTGTTGTGCCATGTTGTATGCGCAGTCACTAGGATTATGTAAATTAATGTAGAGTCAGTTTCTCACTTCTCTGTGTCGGCGTAGTGGTAGGTTCTTTCCTTGGGCTGCAAGAGGTTGTGAGTTCGACTCTGAAGCAAGGCCCATGGACTTTGTACGGCTGCATATAATTGCCTAGTCCAAAGGACTGTGTTGCCTATGAGATTCTATTGGATTGATATGCCAGGTACTGTATATTGCTTTTGTTTGGCCATCTTGTGTGCGCAGTAACTAGGATTATGTGAATTAATGTAGAACCAGTTTCCCACTTCTCTGTGTAGGTGTAGCGGTAGGTTCTTTGCTTTGTAGGTTCTTTGCTTGGGTTGCGAGAGGTTGTGAGTTCAACTCTGAGACAAGGCCCATGGACTTTGTATGGCTGTATGTAATTGCCTGGTCCAATGTACTCTGTTGCATTTGAGTTTCTATTGGATTGATAGGCCAGGTACTGTCTTTTGCTTTTGTTTGGCCATGTTGTGCGCGCAGTCACTAGGATTATGTGAATTAATGTAGAGTGAGTTTCACACTTCTCTGTGTTGGTAAGCTCATTTCTTCGGCTGCGAGAAGTTGTGAGTTCTACTCTGAGGCAAGGCCTATGGACTTTTTATGGCTGCATGTAATTGCCTAGTCCAATGGACTGTGTTGCCTATGAGTTTCCATTGGATTGATAGGCCAGGTACTGTCTTTTGCTTTTGTTTGGCCATGTTGTTTGCGCAGTCACTAGGATTATGGGAATTATTGTAGAGTCAGTTTACCACTTCTCTGTGTTGGTGTAGTGGTAGGCTCTTTGCTTGGGCTGCAAGAGGTTGTTGGTACGGCTCTGAGGCAAGGCCCATGGACTTTGTATGGCTGCGTGTAATTGTCTATTCCAATGGACTGTGTTACCTATGAGTTTCCAATGGATTGATAGACCAGGTACTGTCTTTTGCTTTTGTTTGGCCATGTTGTGTGTGCAGTCACTAGGATTATGTGAATAAATATAGAATCAGTTTCCCACTTCTCTGTGTTGGTGTAGTGGTAGGCTCTTTCCTTGGCCTATGAGAGGTTTTAGGTTTGACTCTGAGGCAAAGCCCATGGAGTTTGTATGGCTGCATGTAATTGCCTAGTCCAATGGACTGTGTTGCCTATGAGTTTCCATTGGATTGATAGGCCAGGTACTGTCTTTTGCTTTCGTTTGGCCATGTTGTTTGCGCAGTCACTAGGATTATGTGAATTAATGTAGAGTCAGTTTCCCAATTCTCTGTGTTGGTGTAGTGGTAAGCTCTTTGCTTGGGCTACAAGAGGGTGTGGGTTTGACTCTGAGGCAAGGCCCATGGACTTTGTATGGCTGCATGTAATTGCCTAGTCCAATGGACTGTGTTGCCTGAGTTTCTATTGGATTAATAGGCGAGGTACTGTCTTTTGCTTTTGTTTGGCCATGTTGTGTGTGCAGTCGGTAGGATTATGTGAATTAATGAAGAACCGGTTTCCCACTTCTCTGTGTTGGTGTAGTGGTAGGCTCTTTGCTTGGGCTACGATAGGTTGTGGGTTCGACTCTGAGGCAAGGCCCATGGACTTTGTATGGCTGCATGTAATTTCCTAGTCCAAAGGACTATGTTGCCTATGAGCTTTCATAGGATTGATAGGCCATGTACTGTCTTTTGCTTTCGTTTGGCCATGTTGTGTGCGCAGTCACTAGGATTATGTGAATTAATGTAGAGTCAGTTTCCCACTTCTCTGTGTTGGTGTAGTGGTAGGTTCTTTGCTTGGGCTGCGAGAGGTTGTGAGTTCGACTCTGAGGCAAGGCCCATGGACTTTGTATGGCTGCATGTAATTGCTTATTCTAATGGACTGTGTTGCCTTTGAGTTTCTATTGGATTGATAGGCCAGGAACTTACTTTTGCTTTTGTTTGGCCATGTTGTGTGCGCAGTCACTAGGATTATGTGAATTAATGAAGAATCAGTTACCAACTTCTCTGTGTTGGTGTAGTTGTAGGCTCTTTCCTTGGGCTACAAGAAGTTGTGGGTTCGACTCTGAGGCAACGCTCATGGACTTTGTATAGCTGTATGAAGATGCCTAATCCAATGGACTATATTGCCTATGAATTTCCATTGGATTGACAGGCCAGGTACCGTCTTTTGCTTTTGTTTGGCCATGTTGTGTGCGCAGTCACTAGGATTATGTGAATTAATGTAGAGTCCCTCTCCCACTTCTCTGTGTTGGTGTGGTGGTAGGTGCTTTGCTTTGGCTACGAGAGGTTGTGGGTTAGATTCTGAGGCAAGGCCCATGGACTTTGTAAGGCTGCATGAAATTCCTTTGGCCAATGGACTGTGTTGCCTATGAGTTCCCATTAGATTGATAGGCCAGGTACTGTCTTTTGCTTTTGTTTGGCCATGTTGTGTGCGCAGTCACTAGGATGATGTGAATTAATGTAGAGTCTGTTTCTTACTTCCTTGTGTTGGTGTAGTGGTAGGCTTTTTGCTTGGGCTACGAGAGGTTGTGGGTTCGATTCTGAGGCAAGGCCTTGGACTTTGTATGGCTGCATGTAATGTAATTGCCTAGTCCAATGGACTGTGTTGCCTATATGTTTCCATTGGATTGATAGGCCAGATACTGTCTTTTGCTTTTATTTGGCCATGTTGTGTGCGCAGTCCCCAGGATTATTTGAAGTAATGTAGAATCAGTTTCCCTCTTCTCTGTGTTGGTGTCGTGGTAAGCTCTTTGCTTAGGCTACGAATTATTATGTGAATTAATGTAGTGTCAGTTTCACACTTCTCTGTGTTGGTGTAGTGGTAGGAACTTTGCTTGGGCTGCGAGAGGTTGTGAGTTCGACTTTAAGGCAAGGCTCATGGACTTTGTATGGCTGCATGTAATTGCTTATTCCAATGGACTGTGTTGCCTTTGGGTTTCCATTGGATTGACAGGCCAGGTACCGTCTTTTGCTTTTGTTTGGCCATGTTGTGTGCGCAGTCACTAGGATTATGTGAATTAATGTAGAGTCCCTCTCCCACTTCTCTGTGTTGGTGTGGTGGTAGGCTCTTTTCTTTGCCTACGAGAGGATGTGGGTTAGATTCTGAGGCAAGGCCCATGGACTTTGTAGAGGTGCATGAAATTCCTTTGGCTAATGGACTGTGTTGCCTATGAGTTCCCATTAGTTTGATAGGCCAGGTACTGTCTTTTGCTTTTGTTTGGCCATGTTGTGTGCGCAGTCACTAGGATGATGTGAATTAATGTAGAGTCTGTTTCTTACTTCCTTGTGTTGGTGTAGTGGTAGGCTTTTTGCTTGGGCTACAAGAGGTTGTGGGTTCGATACTGAGGCAAGGCCCATGGACTTTGTATGGCTGCATGTAATGTAATTGCCTAGTCCAATGGACTGTGTTGCCTATATGTTTCCATTGGATTGATAGGCCAGATACTGTCTTTTGCTTTTATTTGGCCATGTTGTGTGCGCAGTCCCCAGGATTATTTGAAGTAATGTAGAATCAGTTTCCCTCTTCTCTGTGTTGGTGTCGTGGTAAGCTCTTTGCTTAGGCTACGAGAGGTTGTGGGTTCGATTCTGAGGCAAGGCCCATGATCTTTGTATGGCTGCATGTAACTGTTTAGTCCAATGGACTCAGTTGCCTATGAGATTCCATTGGATTGGTAGGCCAGGTACTGTTTTTTGCTTTTGTTTGGCCTTGTTGTGTGCGCAGTCACTAGGATTATGTGAATTAATGTAGTGACAGTTTCACACTTCTCTGTGTTGGTGTAGTGGTAGGAACTTTGCTTGGGCTGCGAGAGGTTGTGGGTTCGACTCTGAGGCAAGGCCCCTGGACTTTATATGGCTGCATGTAATTGCGTAGTCCAATGGACTGTGTTGCCTATGAGTTTTTATTGGATTGATAGGCGATATAATGTCTTTTGCTTTTGTTTGGCCATGTTGTGTGTGCAGTCGGTAGGATTATGTGAATTAATGTAGAGTCAGTTTCCCATATTTCCCCATATTTGTTTAATATGCCAGGTACTGTATATTGCTTTTGTTTGGCCATCTTGTGTGCGCAGTCACTAGGATTATGTGAATTAATGTAGAACCAGTTTCCCACTTCTCTGTGTTGGTGTAGTGGTAGGTTCTTTGCTTGGGTTGCGAGAGGTTGTGAGTTCGACTCTGTGGTAAGGCCCATGGACTTTGTATGGCTGCATGTAATTGCCTGGTCCAATGGACTCTGTTGCCTTTGAGTTTCCATTGGATTGATAGGCCAGGTACTGTCTTTTGCTTTTGTTTGGCCATGTTGTGTGCGCAGTCACTAGGATTATGTGAATTAATGTAGAATCAGTTTACCACTTCTCTGTGTTGGTGTAGTTGTAGGCTCTTTCTTTGGGCTACAAGAAGTTGTGGGTTCGACTGTGAGGCAAGGCTCATGGACTTTGTATGGCTGCATGTAATTGCCTAGTCCAATGGACAATATTGCCTATGAGTTTCCATTGGATTGATAAGCCAGGTACAGTCTTTTGCTTTTGTTTGGCCATGTTGTGTGCGCAGTCACTAGGATTATGTGAATTAATGTAGAGTCCTTCTCCCACTTCTCTGTGTTGGTGTAGTGGTAGGTTCTTTGCATGTGTTGCGAGAGATTGTGAGTTCGACTCTGAGGCAAGGCCCATGTATGGCTGCATATAATTGCCTGGTCCAATGGACTGTGTTGCATTTGAGTTTCCATTGGATTGATAGGCCAGGTACTGTATTTTGCTTTTGTTTGGCCATGTTGTGTGTGCAGTCACTAGGATTATGTGAATTAATGTAGAATCAGTTTCACACTTCTCTGTGTTGGTAAGCACTTTGCTTCGGCTGCGTAAAGTTGTGAGTTCTACTCTGAGGTAAGGCCCAAGGAATTTGTATGGCTGCATGTAATTGCCTGGTCCAATGGACTGTGTTGCCTTTGAGTTTCCATTGGATTGATAGGCCAGGTACTGTTTTTTGCTTTTGTTTGGCCATGTTGTGTGCGCAGTCACTAGGATTATGTGAGTTAATGTAGTGTTAGTTTCACACTTCTCTGTGTTGGTGTAGTGGTAGGAACTTTGCTTGAGCTGCGAGAGGTTGTGGGTCCGGTTCTGAGGCAAGGCCTATGGTCTATGTATGGCTGCATGTAACTGTTTAGTCCAATGGACTCAGTTGCCTATGAGATTCCATTGGATTGGTAGGCCAGGTACTGTTTTTTGCTTTTGTTTGGCCATGTTGTGTGCGCAGTCACTAGGATTATGTGAATTAATGTAGAATCAGTTTCACACTTCTCTGTGTTGGTAAGCACTTTGCTTCGGCTGCGTGAAGTTGTGAGTTTGACTCTGAGGCAAGGCCCAAGGACTTTTGTATGGCTGCATGTAATTGCCTAGTCCAATGGACTGTGTTGCCTCTGAGTTTCCATTGGATTGATAGGCCAGGTACTGACTTTTGCTTTCGTTTGGTCATGTTGTGTGCGCAGTCACTAGGATTATTTGAATTAATGTAGAGTCCATCTCCTACTTATGTGTGTTGGTGTGGTGGTAGGCTCTTTGCTTTGGCTACGAGAGGTTGTGGGTTCGACTCTGAGGCAAGGCCCATTGACTTTGTATGGCTGCATTTAATTGCCTAGTCCAATGGACTGTGTTTCCTATGAGTTTCTAATGAATGGATAGACCAGGTACTGTCTTTTGCTTTTGTTTGGCCATGTTGTGTGTGCAGTCACTAGGATTATGTGAATTAATGTAGAATCAGTTTCCCACTTCTCTGTGTTGGTGTAGTGGTAGGCTTTTTGTTAGGGCTGAGAGAGGTTGTGGGTTTGACTCTGAGGCAAGGCCCATGGACTTTTTATGGCTGCATGTAATTGTCTAGTCCGATGGACTGTGTTGCCTATGAGTTTCCATTGGATTGATAGGCCAGGTACTGTCTTTTGCTTTCGTTTAATCATGTTGTGTGCGCAGTCACTAGGATTATGTGAATTAATGTAGAGTCAGTTTCACACTTCTCTGTGTTGGTAGGCTCTTTGCTTCGGCTGAGAAAAGTTGTGAGTTCGACTCTGAGGCAACGCCCATGAACTTTTTATGGCTGCATGTAATTGCCTAGTCCAATGGACTGTGTTGCCTATGAGTTTCCATTGGATTGATTGGCCTGGGGCTATCTTTTGCTTTTGTGTGGCAGTCACTAGGATTATGTGAATTAATGTAGAGCCAATTTCCCACTTTTCTGTGTTGGTGTAGTGGTAGGCTCTTTGCTTTGGCTGCGAGAGGATGTGGGTTTGACTCTGAGGCAAGGCCCATGTACTTTGTATGGCTGCATGTAATTGCTTAGTCCAATGGACTGTGTTGCCAATGAGTTTCAATTTTATTGATAGGCCAGGTACTGTCTTTTGCTTTTGTTTGGTCATATTGTGTGCGCAGTCATTAGGATTATGTGAATTATTGTGGAGGTAGTTTTCCACTTCTCTGTGTTGGTGTAGTGGTAGGCTCTTTGCTTGGGCTGAGAGAGGTTGTGGGTTTGACTCTGAGGCAAGTCCCATGGACTTTGTATGGCTGCATGTAATTGCTTAGTCCAATGGACTGTGTTGCCAATGAGTTTCCATTGGATTGGTAGGCCAGGTACTGTCTCTTGCTTTTGTTTGGCCACGTTTTGTGCGCAGTCACCAGGATTATGTGAATTAATGTAAATCAGTTTCCCACTTCTCTGTGTTGGTGTAGTGGTAGGCTCTTTGCTTGGGCTTCGAGAGGTTGTGGGTTTGACTCTGAGGCAAGTCCCATGGACTTTGTATGGCTGCATGTAATTTTCTAGTCCGATGGCCTGTGTTGCCTATGAGTTTCCATTGGATTGATGGGCCAGGTGCTGTCTTTTGCTTTTGTTTGGCCATGTTGTGTGCGCAGTCACTAGGATTATGTGAATTAATGTAGAGTCAGTTTCACACTTCTCTGTGTTGGTAGGTTCTTTGCTTCAGCTGCGAGAAGTTGTGAGTTCGACTCTGAGGCAACGCCCATGGACTTTTTATGGCTGCATGTAATTGGCTAGTCCAATGGACTGTGTTGCCTATGAGTTTCCATTGGATTGATTGGCCTGGTGCTATCTTTTGCTTTTGTGTGGCAGTCACTAGGATTATGTGAATTAATGTAGAGTCAGTTTCCCACTTCTCTGTGTTGGTGTAGTGGTAGGCTCTTTGCTTGGGCTGCAAGAGGATGTGGGTTTGACTCTGAGGCAAAGCCCATGGACTTTGTATGGCTGCATGTAATTGTCTAGTCCAATGGACTCTGTTTTCTATGAGTTTCTAATGGATTGATAGGCGAGGTACTGTCTTTTCCTTTCGTTTGGCCATGTTGTGTGCGCAGTCACTAGGATTATGTAAATTAATGTAGAGTCAGTTTTCCACTTCTCTGTGTTGGTGTAGTGGTAGGCTCTTTGCTAAGGCTGCGAGAGGTTGTGAGTTCGACTCTGAAGGAAGGCCCGTGGACTTTGTATGGCTGCATGTAAATGCCTAGTCCAAGGGACTGTGTTACCTATGAGTTTCCATTGGATTGATAGGCGAGGTACTGTCTTTTGCTTTTGTTTGGCCATGTTGTGTGCGCAGTCACTAGGATTATGTGAATTAATGTAGAACCAGTTTCACACTTCTCTTTGTTTGTGTAGTGGTAGGCTCTTTGCTTGGGCTACGATATGTTGTGGGTTCGACTCTGAGGCAAGGCTCATGGACTTTGTAAGGCTGCAAATAATTGCATAGTCCAATGCTCTGTGTTGCCTATGAGTTTCCATTGGATTGATAGGCCAGGTACTGTCTTTTGCTATCATTTGGCCATGTTGTGTGCGCAGTCACTAGGATTATGTGAATTAATGTAGTGTCCGTTTCACACTTCTTTGTGTTGGTGTAGTGGTAGCAACTTTGCTTGGGCTGCGAGAGGTTGTGAGTTTGACTCTGAGGCAAGGCACATGGACTTTGTAAGGCTGCATGTAATTGCTTATTCCAATGGACTGTGTTGCCTTTGAATTTCCATTGGATTGATAGGCCAGGTGCTGTCTTTTGCTTTTGTTTGGCCATGTTGTGTGCGCAGTCACTAGGATTATGTGAATTAATGTAGAATCAGTTATCAACTTCTCTGTGTTGGTGTAGTTGTAGGCTCTTTCCTTGGGCTACAAGAAATTGTGAGTTCGACTCTGAGGCAAGGCCCATGGACTTTGTATGGCTGCATGTAAATGCCTAGTCCGAGGGACTGTGTTACCTATGAGTTTCCGTTGGATTGATAGGCCAGGTACTGTCTTTTGCTTTTGTTTGGCCATGTTGTGTGCGCAGTCACTAGGATTATGTGAATTAATGTAGATTCAATCTCCCACTTCTTTGTGTTGGTGTAGTGGTAGGCTCTTTGCTTAGGCTGCGAGAGTTTGTGGGATCGACTCAGAGGCAAGGCCCATGGACTTTGTATGGCTGCAAGTAATGTAATTGCCTAGTCCAATGGACTGTGTTGCCTATATGTTTCCATAGGATTGATAGGCCAGATACTGTCTTTTGCTTTTGTTTGGCCATGTTGTGTGCGCAGTCCCCAGGATTATTTGAAGTAATGTAGAGTCAATTTCCCACTTCTCTGTGTTGGTGTCGTGGTAGGCTCTTTGCTTAGGCTACGAGAGTTTGTGGGTTAGATTCTGAGGCAAGGCCCATGGTCTTTGTATGGCTCTATGTAACTGTTTAGTCCAATGGACTGTGTTGCCTATGAGATTCCATTGGATTTGTAGGCCAGGTATTGTTTTTGCTTTTGTTTGGCCATGTTGTGTGCGCAGTCACTAGGATTATGTGAATTAATGTAGTGTCAGTTTCACACTTCTCTGTGTTTGTGTAGTGGTAGGAACTTTGCTTGGGCTGCGAGAGGTTGTGAGTTTGACTCTGAGGCAAGGCCCATGGACTTCGTATGGCTGCATGTAATTGCTTAGTCCAATGGATTGTGTTGCCAATGAGTTCCCATTGGATTGATAGGCCAGGTACAGTCTTTTGCTTTTGTTTTGCCATGTTGTGTGCGCAGTCACTAGGATTATGTAAATTACTGTAGAATCAGTTTCCCACTTCTCTGTGTTGGTATAGTGGTAGGCTCTTTGCTTGGCCTAAGAGAGGTTGTGGGTTTGACTCTGAGGCAAGTCCCATGGACTTTGTAAGGCTGCATGTAATTGTCTAGTCCGATGGTCTGTGTTGCCTATGAGTTTCCATTGGATTGATGGGCCAGGTACTGTCTTTTGCTTTTGTTTGGCCATGTTGTGTGCGCATTCACTAGGATTATGTGAATTAATGTAGAGTCAGTTTCCCACTTCTCTGTGTTGGTGTAGTGGTAGGCTCCTTGCTTGGGCTGCGAGAGGTTGTGGGTTAGACTCTGAGGAAAGGCCCATGGTCTTTGTATGGCTGCATGTAACTGTTTAGTCCAATGGACTGTGTTGCCTACGAGATTCCATTGGATTGGTAGGCCAGGTACTGTTTTTGCTTTTGTTTGGCCATGTTGTGTGCGCAGTCACTAGGATTATGTGAATTAATGTAGTGTCAGTTTCACACTTCTCTGTGTTGGTGTAGTGGTAGGAACTTTGCTTGGGCTGCGAGAGGTTGTGAGTTTGACTCTGAGGCAAGGCTCATGGACTTTGTATGGCTGAATGTAATTGCCTAGTCCAATTGTCTGTGATACCTATGAGATTCCATTGGATTGATAGGTCAGGTACTGTCTTTTGCTTTTGTTTGGCCATACCACTCTATAATTAGGCGGACAGACAGGTTCATCTGTCGCTGAGACCATGAATGCCGAAGAGTGTGTTGTCTGCCGGGTGCTCGGGTTCGGCATATTGTGGATCGGATAGACAGATTGCTGGGTGGGGCTGGGGAAAACCCAGCGGTCATGGTGCACATTGGTACTAATGACAAAGTTAGAGGCAGGTGGAAGGTCCTTAAAAATGATTACAGGGAACTTGGAGAGAAGCTGAAGTCCAGGACCTCCAAGGTGGTGTTTTCAGAAATACTACCGGTGCCTCAAGCGTCACTAGAAAGACAGCGGGAGCTTAGGGAGATAAACACGGGGCTTAGAAATTGGTGCAGGAAGGAAGGGTTCGGGTTCATGGAGAACTGGGCTGACTTCTCAGTCGACTACAGGCTCTACGGTAGGGACGGGCTGCACCTCAATGGGGAAGGTGCAGCTGTGCTGGGGGAGAAAATGGTCAGACGGATGGAGGAGCTTTTAAACTAGGATCTGGGGGGAGGGAGGGTAGTGGAGCAAAAAAGGGGATAGATAGAGCAGATAGAGACAGTGAGATGGTAGGGGTCAATGAAGGATTAGGGGGACATGCAAGGAACATAGGGAGGCTAGGAGTAATAAAGGTGTTAATAGGATTAAATGTCTACCGGCAAATGCAAGAAGTCTTGCAAACAAAATGAATGAATTGGAGACTCTTATGTTAACCATGGATTATGATGTGGTGGGCATTACGGAAACCGGCTGGATGAAAGCCATGACTGGGTGACAAACATACAGGGTTATAGTACATTTAGGAGGGACAGGAAAGACAAAAAAGGTGCTGGGGTGTGTATATTTATCAAATCTAACCTAAAACCTGTGTTGAATGATGACATTGGGGGGAACTGCAACAATGTAGAGTCAGTATGGGTAAATGTACATGGGGAGGAGAATAATGGAAAAATGCTAATTGGAGTTTGCTATAAGCCTCCTAACATACTTGAACAAATAGAGGGTGAAATACTGGAACAAATTGAAAAGGCAGCTAATAATAATAATAATCGGGTTCTTATTATGGGGGATTTCAACTATCCAGACATACAGTGGGACATAGAATCTTCTGGTTGTGCTAAAAGCTGTAAATTCTTATGTACCATTCAAGACCATTTCCTCTCTCAGATGGTAGATGAACCGACAAGGGGAGATAATTTGCTAGATTTGGTCCTGTCAAATAGACCGGATATAATTTCAGATCTACAGGTCCGGGAGCACTTGGGCACCAGCGATCATAATATGGTAAGCTTCAACGTAATATTCAATAGAACATTTCAAAGGGGAAATGCTAAAACCTGGAATTTTAGGATAGCTGATTTCAATAAATTAAGGGAAGAGCTTAAATGTGTAGATTGGGACAAAGTCATGGTAACTGGGGATACTGAACATAAATGGGGAAAGTTTAAGGATATATTGCTAGAGTCCTGTACTAACTTATACCCTCTGGCAATAAAACGTCCCGGAATAAAAAGAAACCACTATGGATAAATAAGACTGTACAAAGTATAATAAAACAAAAACAAAGGGCGTTTAAAATCTTGAAGGCTGAGAATACAGAAATAGGATTGCAGGAGTATAAAGATATCAATAGGCAATGCAAAAAAGAAATCAAACAAGCAAAACTAGCTACTGAAACAAAAATCGCCAATGACATTAAAATAAATCCCAAAATCTTTTCTAAATACATTAATGCCAAAAGGAAAACAAAGGATAGTATTGGCCCCTTAAAATATAATAACAAGTTAGTTATAGAGGACAAACAAAAGACTGAGATATTAAATAGGCATTTCTCATCTGTGTTCACCAAGGAACTGACTGTACCAGGCATCATTCAACAAGTGAAAAATCAAAGTTCACCACCCGATATAATTAATTTAACACAAGAAGAAGTACGCCTACGTCTGAGTAAATTAAACATTGACAAATCCCCAGGGCCAGATGGCATTCATCCACGAATATTGAGGGAATTGAGCTCCGTAATTGACAGACCACTGTATCTCATCTTTTTAGACTCGCTTGTAACAGGGTTGGTGCCTCAGGATTGGAGGATTGCTGATGTGGTACCGATATTTAAGAAAGGTAAGAGGGTAGATCCAGGCAACTACCGTCCAGTAAGCCTGACATCAGTAGTATGCAAAGTTTTTGAGGGCATTTTAAGGGATGACATGCAAAAATATGTTGCAGAAAATAATATAATAACTGACAGACAGCATGGATTCATGAAAGATAAGTCGTGTCTAACCAACCTGTTGGGGTTCTATGAGGGGGTAAGTGCAAACCTGGATATTGGTAATGCAGCTGATGTGATTTATTTGGACTTTGCAAAGGCATTTGATACTGTACCACATAATAGGCTTATACTAAAGCTCCAGAAGCAAGGACTGGGGGAAACTATATGCAACTGGGTAAGGAATCGGCTAAAAGATAGGAAACAAAGAGTAGTCATAAATGGAACATTCTCTAAATGGGCCATAGTCAGCAGTGGGGTGCCGCAGGGATCTGTGCTAGGACCAATTCTTTTTAATCTCTTTATTAATGACCTTGTGGATGGGATTGATAGTAAAGTGTCAGTCTTTGCTGATGACACCAAACTATGTAGGATATTAAAAACTGACCTTGATAGTATAATATTACAAAAAGATCTGGATAAGATGTCAGAATGGGCAGATACTTGGCAAATGAGATTTAATGTTAATAAATGTAAAGTAATGCACCTAGGACGGAGTAATCCTATACCTGCGTATATATTAAATGGAAGTAAACTCGGGACTACAGAACAGGAGAAGGACTTGGGTATTCTCATTACAAATAAGCTGAGCGGCAGCACTCAATGTCAAGCAGCAGCTGCAAAAGCAAACAAGATTCTAGGGTGTATAAAAAGAGAGATTAGATCCCGCGATCCCAACGTATTATTACCCCTCTATAAATCACTTGTAAGGCCACATATGGAATATGGGATCCAGTTTTGGACTCCACATTTTAAAAAGGACATTCAGAAGTTAGAGTCAGTTCAAAGGCAGGCAACTAGACTACTACAAGGAATGGAAGGCCTCCGATATGATGAAAGGTTGAAAAAGTTAGATATGTTTAGCTTAGAAAAAAGACTTCTCAGAGGAGATCTCATTTATATGTATAAATATATGTGTGGTCAATATAAAGGACTGGCACATGACTTATTTCTTCCGAAGACAATACTAAGGACCAGGGGGCACTCACTGCGAGTGGAAGAAAAGCGATTCCGACAGCTAAATAGGAAAGGGTTCTTTACAGTTAGAGCAGTCAGACTGTGGAATACCCTACCACAAGAGGTAGTTATGGCAGATACTATAACAGCTTTCAAAAAAGGGCTGGATGATTTCCTCAGTACACACAACATTGTTGGTTATAAATGACTTAGTGACCAAATGTAGGAAGGTTGAACTAGATGGACCTAGGTCTTTTTTCAACCTTAGTAACTATGTAACTATGTAAAACTATGTAACTATGTTGTGTGCGCAGTCACTTGGATTATGGGAATTAATGTAGAGTCAGTTTCACACTTCTCTGTGTTGGTAGGCTCTTTGCTTCGGTTGCGAGAAGTTGTGAGTTCGACTCTGAGGCAACGCCCATGGACTTTTTATGGCTGCATGTAATTGCCTAGTCCAATGGACTGTGTTGCCTATGATTTTCCATTGGATTGATAGGCCAGGTACTGTCTTTTGCTTTTGTTTGGCCATGTTGTTTGCGCAGTCACTAGGATTATGGGAATTATTGTAGAGTCAGTTTACCACTTCCCTGTGTGGGTGTAGTGGTAGGCTCTTTGCTTGGGCTGTGTGAGGTTGTGGGTTCGAATCTGAGGCAAGGCCCATGGACTTTGTATGGCTGCATGTAATTGCCTGGTCAAATGGACTGTGTTGCCTATGAGTTTCTATTGGATTGATAGGAGAGGTACTGTCTTTTGCTTTTGTTTGGCCATGTTGTGTGTGCAGTCGGTAGGATTATGTGAATTAATGTAGAATCAGTTTCCCACTTCTCTGTGTTGGTGCAGTGGTAGGCTCTTTGCTTGGGCTGCGAGAGGTTGTGGGTTTGACTCTGAGACAACGCCCATGGAATTTGTATGGCTGCATGTAAATGTCTTGTCCAATGGACTGTGTTGCCTATGAGTTTCCATTGGATTGATAGGGCAGGTACTGTCTTTTGCTTTTGTTTGGCCATGTTGTGTGCGCAGTCACTAGGATTATGTGAATTAATGTAGAATCAGTTTCCCATTTCTCTGTGTTGGTGTAGTGGTAGGCTCTTTGCTTGGGCTGAGAGAGGTTGTGGGTTTGACTCTGAGGAAAAGCCCATGGACCTTATATGGCTGCATGTAATTACTTAGTCCAATGAACTGTGTTGCCTATGAGTTTCCATTGGATTGATAGGCCAGATACAGTCTTTTGCTTTTGTTTGGCCATGTTGTGTGTGCAGTCGGTAGGATTATGTGAATTAATGTAGAATCAGTTTCCCACTTCTCTGTGTTGGTGCAGTGGTAGGCTCTTTGCTTGGGCTGCGAGAGGTTGTGGGTTTGACTCTGAGGCAACGCCCATGGAATTTGTATGGCTGCATGTAAATGTCTTTTCCAATGGACTGTGTTGCCTATGAGTTTCCATTGGATTGATAGGGCAGGTACTGTCTTTTGCTTTTGTTTGGCCATGTTGTGTGCGCAGTCACTAGGATTATGTGAATTAATGTAGAATCAGTTTCCCATTTCTCTGTGTTGGTGTAGTGGTAGGCTCTTTGCTTGGGCTGAGAGAGGTTGTGGGTTTGACTCTGAGGAAAAGCCCATGGACCTTATATGGCTGCATGTAATTACTTAGTCCAATGGACTGTGTTGCCTATGAGTTTCCATTGGATTGATAGGCCAGGTACAGTCTTTTGCTTTTGTTTAGCCATGTTGTGTGTGCAGTCGGTAGGATTATGTGAATTAATGTAGAATCAGTTTCCCTCTTCTCTGTGTTGGTGCAGTGGTAGGCTCTTTGCTTGGGCTGAGAGAGGTTGTGGGTTTGACTCTGAGGCAACGCCCATGGAATTTGTATGGCTGCATGTAAATGCCATGTCCAATGGACTGTGTTGCCAATGAGTTTCCATTGGATTGATAGGCCAGGTACAGTGTTTTGCTTTTGTTTGGCCATGTTGTGTGCGCAGTCACTAGGATTATGTGAATTATTGTAGAATCAGATTCCCACTTTTCTGTGTTGGTATAGTGGTAGGCTCTTTCCTTGGGCTACGAGAGGTTGGGGTTTCGACTCTGAGGCAAGGCCCATGGACTTTGTATGGCTGCATGTAATTGTCTAGTCCGAAGGACTGTGTTGCCTGTGAGTTTCAATTGGATTGATAAGCCAGGTACTGTCTTTTGCTTTTGTTTGGCCATGTTGTGTGCGCAGTCACTAGGATTATGTGAATTAATGTAGAGTCAGTTTCCCACTTCTCTGTGTTGGTGCAGTGGTAGGTTCTTTGCTTGGGTTGTGAGAAGTTGTGAGTTTGACTCTGAGGTAAGGCCCATGGACTTTGTGTGGCTGCATGTAATTGCCTAGTCCAATGGACTGAGTTGCATTTGAGTTTCCATTGGATTGATAGGCCAGGTACTGTCTTTTGCTTTTGTTTGGCCATGTTGTGTGCGCAGTCACTAGGATTATGTGAATTAATGTAGAGTCCTTCTCCCACTTCTCTGTGTTGGTGTGGTGGTAGGCTCTTTGCTTTGGCTACGAGAGGTTGAGGGTTCGACTCTGAGGCAAAGCCCATGGACTTTGTATGGCTGCATGTAATTGCCTAGTCCAATGGACTGTGTTGCCTGTGAGTTTCCATTGGATTGATAGGCCAGGTACTGTCTTTTGCTTTCGTTTAACCATGTTGTGTGCGCAGTCACTAGGATTATGGGAATTAATGTAGAGTCAGTTTCACACTTCTCTGTGTTGGTGTAGTTGTAGGCTCTTTCCTTGGGCTACAAGAAGTTGTGGGTTTGACTTTGAGGCAAGGCTCATGGACTTTGTATGGCTGCATGTAAGTGCCTAGTCCAATGGACTATATTGCCTGTGAGTTTCCATTGGATTGATAGGCCAGGTACTGTCTTTTGCTTTTGTTTGGCCATATTGTGTGCGCAGTCACTAGGATTATGTGAATTAATGTAGAATCAATTTCCCACTTCTCTGTGTTGGTGTAGTGGTAAGCTCTTTGTTTGGGCTGAGAGAGGTTGTGGGTTTGACTCTGAGGCAACGCCCATGGAATTTGTATGGCTGCATGTAAATGTCTTGTCCAATGGACTGTGTTGCCAATGAGTTTCCATTGGATTGATAGGCCCGGTGCTGTCTTTTGCTTTTGTTTGGCCATATTGTGTGCGCAGTCACTAGGATTATGTGAATTAATGTAGAATCAGTTTCCCACTTCTCTGTGTTGGTGTAGTGGTAGGCTCTTTGCTTGGGCTGGGAGAGGTTGTGGGTTTGACTCTGAGGCAAAGCCCATGGACGTTATATGACTGCAAGTAATTGCTTAGTCCAATGGACTGTGTTGCCTATGAGTTTCCATTGGATTGATAGGCCAGGTACACTCTTTTGCTTTTGTTTGGCCATGTTGTGTGCGCAGTCACTAGGATTATGTGAATTATTGTAGAATCAGGTTCCCACTTCTCTGTGTTGGTGTAGTGGTAGGCTCTTTGTTTGGGCTGAGAGAGGTTGTGGGTTTGACTCTGAGGCAAGGCCTATGGACTTTGTATGGCTGCATGTAATTGCCTAGTCCAATGGACTGTGTTGCATTTGAGTTTCCATTGGATTGATAGGCCAGGTACTGTCTTTTTCTTTTGTTTGGCCATGTTGTGTGCGCAGTCACTAGGATTATGAGAATTAATGTAGAATCAGTTACCCACTTCTCTGTGTTGGTGTAGTTGTAGGCTCTTTCCTTGGGCTACAAGAAGTTGTGGGTTTGACTTTGAGGCAAGGCTCATGGACTTTGTATGGCTGCATGTAATTGCCTAGTCCAATGGACTATATTGCCTGTGAGTTTCCATTGGATTGATAGGCCAGGTACCGTCTTTTGATTTTGTTTGGCCATGTTGTGTGCACAGTCACTAGGATTATGTGAATAAATGTAGAGTTCTTCTCCCACTTCTCTGTGTTGGTGTGGTGGTAGGCTCTTTGCTTTGGCGACGAGAGGTTGTGGGTTCGACTCTGAGGCAAGGCACATGGACTTTGTATTGGCTGCATGTAATTGCCTAGTCCAATGGACTGTGTTGCCTATGAGTTTCCATTGGATTGATAGGCCAGGTACTGTCTTTTGCTTTCGTTTAACCATGTTGTGTGCGCAGTCACTAGGATTATGGGAATTAATGTAGAGTCAGTTTCACACTTCTCTGTGTTGGTAGGCTCTTTGCTTCGGCTGCGAGAAGTTGTGAGTTCGACACTGAGGCAACGCCCATGGACTTTTTATGGCTGCATGTAATTGCCTAGTCCAATGGACTGTGTTGCCTATGATTTTCCATTGGATTGATAGGCCAGGTACTGTCTTTTGCTTTTGTTTGGCCATGTTGTTTGCGCAGTCACTAGGATTATGGGAATTATTGTAGAATCAGTTTACCACTTCTCTGTGTTGGTGTGGTGGTAGGCTCTTTGCTTTGGCGACGAGAGGTTGTGGGTTCGACTCTGAGGCAAGGCCCATGGACTTTGTATGGCTGCATGTAATTGCCTAGTCCAATGGACTGTGTTGCCTATGAGTTTCTATTGGATTGATAGGCCAGGTACTGTATTTTGCTTTCGTTTAACCATGTTGTGTGCGCAGTCACTAGGATTATGGGAATTAATGTAGAGTCAGTTTCACACTTCTCTGTGTTGGTAGGCTCTTTGCTTCGGCTGCGAGAAGTTGTGAGTTCGACACTGAGGCAACGCCCATGGACTTTTTATGGCTGCATGTAATTGCCTAGTCCAATGGACTGTGTTGCCTATGATTTTCCATTGGATTGATAGGCCAGGTACTGTCTTTTGCTTTTGTTTGGCCATGTTGTGTGCGCAGTCACTAGGATTATGGGAATTATTGTAGAATCAGTTTACCACTTCTCTGTGTTGGTGTAGTGGTAGGCTCTTTGCTTGGGCTGCGTGAGGTTGTGGGTTCGAATCTGAGGCAAGGCCCATGGGCTTTGTATGGCTGCATGTAATTGCCTAGTCCAATGGACTGTGTTGCCTATGAGTTTCTATTGGATTGATAGGAGAGGTACTGTCTTTTGCTTTTGTTTGGCCATGTTGTGTGTGCAGTCGGTAGGATTATGTGAATTAATGTAGAATCAGTTTCCCACTTCTCTGTGTTGGTGCAGTGGTAGGCTCTTTGCTTGGGCTGCGAGAGATTGTGGGTTTGACTCTGAGGCAACGCCCATGGAATTTGTATGGCTGCATGAAAATGTCTTGTCCAATGGACTGTGTTGCCTATGAGTTTCCATTGGATTGATAGGGCAGGTACTGTCTTTTGCTTTTGTTTGGCCATATTGTGTGCGCAGTCACTAGGATTATGTGAATTAATGTAGAATCAGTTTCTCACTTCTCTGTGTTGGTGTAGTGGTAGGCTCTTTGTTTGGGCTGAGAGAGGTTGTGGGTTTGACTCTGAGGAAAAGCCCATGGACCTTATATGGCTGCATGTAATTGCTTAGTCCAATGGACTGTGTTGCCTATGAGTTTCCATTGGATTGATAGGCCAAGTGCAGTCTTTTGCTTTTGTTTGGCCATGTTGTGTGTGCAGTCGGTAGGATTATGTGAATTAATGTAGAATCAGTTTCCCTCTTCTCTGTGTTGGTGCAGTGGTAGGCTCTTTGCTTGGGCTGAGAGAGGTTGTGGGTTTGACTCTGAGGCAACGCCCATGGAATTTGTATGGCTGCATGTAAATGCCTTGTCAAATGGACTGTGTTGCCTATGAGTTTCCATTGGATTGATAGGCCAGGTACTGTCTTTTGCTTTTGTTTGGCCATATTGTGTGCGCAGTCACCAGGATTATGTGAATTAATGTAAAATCAGTTTCCCACTTCTTTGTGTTGGTGTAGTGGTAGGCTCTTTGTTTGGGCTGAGAGAGGTTGTGGGTTTGACTCTGTGGCAAGGCCTATGGACTTTGTATGGCTGCATGTAATTGCTTAGTCCAATGGACTCTGTTGCCAATGAGCTTCCATTGGATTGATAGGCCAGGTACTGTCTTTTGCTTTTGTTTGGCCATATTGTGTGCGCAGTCACTAGGATTATGTGAATTAATGTAGAATCAGTTTCCTACTTCTCTGTGTTGGTCTAGTGGCAGGCTCTTTGCTTAGGCTACGAGAGGTTGTGGGTTCGACTCTGAGGCAAGGCCCATGGACTTTGTATGGCTGCATGTAATTGCCTAGTCCAATGGACTGTGTTGCCTATGAGTTTCTATTGGATTGATAGGCCAGGTACTGTCTTTTGCTTTCGTTTAACCATGTTGTGTGCGCAGTCACTAGGATTATGGGAATTAATGTAGAGTCAGTTTCACACTTCTCTGTGTTGGTAGGCTCTTTGCTTCGGCTGCGAGAAGTTGTGAGTTCGACTCTGAGGCAACGCCCATGGACTTTTTATGGCTGCATGTAACTGCCTAGTCCAATGGACTGTGTTGCCTATGATTTTCCATTGGATTGATAGGCCAGGTACTGTCTTTTGCTTTTGTTTGGCCATGTTGTTTGCGCAGTCACTAGGATTATGGGAATTATTGTAGAATCAGTTTACCACATCACTGTGTTGGTGTAGTGGTAGGCTCTTTGCTTGGGCTGCGTGAGGTTGTGGGTTCGAATCTGAGGCAAGGCCCATGGAATTTGTATGGCTGCATGTAATTGACTAGTCCAATGGACTGTGTTGCCTATGAGTTTCTATTGGATTGATAGGAGAGGTACTTTCTTTTGCTTTTGTTTGGCCATGTTGTGTGTGCAGTCGGTAGGATTATGTGAATTAATGTAGAATCAGTTTCCCACTTCTGTGTTGGTGCAGTGGTAGGCTCTTTGCTTGGGCTGCGAGAGGTTGTGGGTTTGACTCTGAGGCAACGCCCATGGAACTTGTATGGCTGCATGTAAATGTCTTGTCCTATGGACTGTGTTGCCTATGAGTTTCCATTGGATTGATAGGCCAGGTATTGTCTTTTGCTTTTGTTTGGCCATATTGTGTGCGCAGTCACCAGGATTATGTGAATTAATGTAAAGTCGGTTTCCCACTTCTTTGTGTTGGTGTAGTGGTAGGCTCTTTGTTTGGGCTGAGAGAGGTTGTGGGTTTGACTCTGTGGCAAGGCCTATGGACTTTGTATGGCTGCATGTAATTGCTTAGTCCAATGGACTCTGTTGCCAATGAGTTTCCATTGGATTGATAGGCCAGGTACTGTCTTTTGCTTTTGTTTGGCCATATTGTGTGCGCAGTCACTAGGATTATGTGAAGTAATGTAGAATCAGTTTCCTACTTCTCTGTGTTGGTGTAGTGGTAGGCTCTTTGCTTGGGCTGGGAGAGGTTGTGGGTTTGACTCTGAGGCAAAGCCCATGGACGTTATATGGCTGCATGTAATTGCTTAGTCCAATGGACTGTGTTGCCAATGAGTTTCCATTGGATTCATAGGCCAGGTCCAGTCTCTTGCTTTTGTTTGGCCATGTTGTGTGCGCAGTCACTAGGATTATGTGAATTATTGTAGAATCAGATTCCCACTTCTCTGTGTAGGTATAGTGGTAGGCTCTTTCCTTGGGCTACGAGAGGTTGGGGGTTGGACTCTGAGGCAAGGCCCATGGACTTTGTATGGCTGCATGTAATTGTCTAGTCCGATGGACTGTGTTGCCTATGAGTTTCCATTGGATTGATAGGCCAGGTACTGTCTTTTGCTTTCGATTGGCCATGTTGTGTGCGCAGTCACTAGGATTATGTAAATTAATGTAGAGTCAGTTTCCCACTTCTCTGTGTTGGTGTAGTGGTAGGCTCTTTGCTAGGGCTGTGAGAGGTTGTGAGTTCGACTCTGAGGCAAGGCCCATGGACTTTGTATGGCTGCATGTAATTGCCAAGTCCAATGGATTGTGTTGCCTATGAGTTTCCATTGGATTCATAGGCTAGGTACTGTCTTTTTCTTTTGTTTGGCCATGTTGTGTGCTCAGTCACTAGGATTATGTGAATTAATGTAGAATCAGTTTCCCACTTCTCTGTGTTGGTGCAGTGGTAGGCTCTTTGCTTGGGCTGCGAGAGGTTGTGGGTTTGACTCTGAGGCAACGCCCATGGAACTTGTATGGCTGCATGTAAATGTCTTGTCCAATGGACTGTGTTGCCTATGAGTTTCCATTGGATTGATAGGCCAGGTATTGTCTTTTGCTTTTGTTTGGCCATATTGTGTGCGCAGTCACCAGGATTATGTGAATTAATGTAAAATCGGTTTCCCACTTCTTTGTGTTGGTGTAGTGGTAGGCTCTTTGTTTGGGCTGAGAGAGGTTGTGGGCTTGACTCTGTGGCAAGGCCTATGGACTTTGTATGGCTGCATGTAATTGCTTAGTCCAATGGACTCTGTTGCCAATGAGTTTCCATTGGATTGATAGGCCAGGTACTGTCTTTTGCTTTTGTTTGGCCATATTGTGTGCGCAGTCACTAGGATTATGTGAATTAATGTAAAATCAGTTTCCCACTTCTCTGTGTTGGTGTAGTGGTAGGCTCTTTGCTTGGGCTGGGAGAGGTTGGGGGTTTGACGCTGAGGCAAAGCCCATGGACGTTATATGGCTGCATGTAATTGCTTAGTCCAATGGACTGTGTTGCCAATGAGTTTCCATTGGATTGATAGGCCAGGTCCAGTTTTTTTTTTTTGTTTGGCCATGTTGTGTGCGCAGTCACTAGGATTATGTGAATTATTGTAGAATCAGATTCCCACTTCTCTGTGTTGGTATAGTGGTAGGCTCTTTCCTTGGGCTACGAGAGGTTGGGGGTTTGACTCTGAGGCAAAGCCCATGGACGTTATATGGCTGCATGTAATTGCTTAGTCCGATGGACTGTGTTGCCTATGAGTTTCCATTGGATTGATAGGCCAGGTACTGTGTTTTGCTTTCGATTGGCCATGTTGTGTGCGCAGTCACTAGGATTATGTAAATTAATGTAGAGTCAGTTTCTCACTTCTCTGTGTTGGTGTAGTGGTAGGCTCTTTGCTAGGGCTATGAGAGGTTGTGAGTTCGACTCTGAGGCAAGGCCCATGGACTTTGTATGGCTGCATGTAATTGCCTAGTCCAATGGATTGTGTTGCCTATGAGTTTCCATTGGATTGATAGGCCAGGTACTGTCTTTTTCTTTTGTTTGGCCATGTTGTGTGCTCAGTCACTAGGATTATGTGAATTAATGTAGAATCAGTTTCCCACTTCTCTGTGTTGGTGCAGTGGTAGGCTCTTTCCTTGGACTACAAGAAGTTGTGGGTTTGATTCTGAGGCAAGGCTCATGGACTTTGTATGGCTGCAAGTAATTGCCTAGTCTGATGAACTATATTGCATATGAGTTTCCATTTGATTGATAGGCCAGGTACTGTGTTTTGCTTTTGTTTGGCCATGGAGTGTGCACAGTCACTAGGATTATGTGAATTAATGTGGAGTCAGTTTCACACTTCTCTGTGTTGGTGTAGTGGTAGGCTCTTTGCTTGGGCTGAGAAAGGTTGTGGGTTTGACTCTGAGGCAAGGCCCATGGACTTTGTATGGCTGCATGTAATTGCCTAGTCTAATGGACTGTGTTGCCAATGAGTTTCCATTGGATTGATAGGCCAGGTACAGTCTCTTGCTTTTGTTTCGCCATGTTGTGTGCGCAGTCACTAAGATTATGTGAGTTACTGTAGAATCAGTTTCCCACTTCTCTGTGTTGGTATAGTGGTAGGCTCTTTGCTTGGGCTACGAGAGGTTGTGGGTTCGACTCTGAAGCAAGGCCCATGGACGTTGTATGGCTGCATGTAATTGTCTAGTCTGATGGACTGTGTTGCCTTTGAGTTTCCATTGGATTGATAGGCCAGGTACTGTCTTTTGCTTTTGTTTGGCCATGTTGTGTGCGCAGTCACTAGGATTATGTGAATTATTGTAGAATCAATTTCCCGCTTCTCTGTGTTGGTGTAGTGGTAGGCTCTTTCCTTGGGCTACAAGAAGTTGTGGGTTCGACTCTGAGGCAAAGCTCATGGACTTTGTCTGGCTGCATGTAATTGCCTAGTCCAATGGACTGTGTTGCCAATGAGTTTCCATTGGATTGATAGGCCAGGTACAGTCCTTTACTTTTGTTTCGCCATGTTGTGTGCGCAGTCACTAGGATTATGTGAATTTTTGTAGAATCAGTTTCCCACTTCTCTGTGTTGGTGTAGTGGTAGGCTCTTTCCTTGGTCTACAAGAAGTTGTGGGTTCGACTCTGAGGCAAAGCTCATGGACTTTGTATGGCTGCATGTAATTGCATAGTCCAATGGACTGTGTTGCCAATGAGTTTCCATTGGATTGATAGGCCAGGTACAGTCCTTTGCTTTTGTTTCGCCATGTTGTGTGCGCAGTCACTAGGATTATGTGAATTAATATAGAGTCAGTTTCCTACTTCTCTGTGTTGGTATAGTGGTAGAATCTTTGCTTGGGCTGTGAGAGGTTGTGGGTTAGACTCTGAGGCAAGGCCCATGGACATTTTATGGCTGCATGTAATTGCCTAGTCCAATGGACCGTGTTGCCTTTGAGTTTCCATTGGATTGATAGGCCAGGTACTGTCTTTTGCTTTTGTTTGGCCATGTTGTGTGCGCAGTCACCAGGATTATGTGAAGTAATGAAGAGTCTGTTTCCCACTACTCTGTGTTGGTGTAGTGGTAGGCTCTTTGCTTGGGCTCTGAGAAATTGTGAGTTCGACTTTGAGGCAAGGCCCATGGACTTTGTATGGCTGCATGTAATTGCCTAGTCAAATAGACTGTGTTTCCTATGAGATTCTATCGGATTGGTAGGCCAGGTACTGTTTTTTGCTTTTGTTTGGCCATGTTGTGTGCGCAGTCACTAGGATTATGTGTATTAATGTAGAGTCAGTTTTCCACTACTCTGTGTTGGTGTAGTGGTATGCTCTTTGCTTGGGCTATGAGAGGTTGTGGGTTTGATTCTGAGGCAAGGCCTATGGACTTTGTATGGCTGCATGTAATTGCCTAGTCCAATGACTGTGATACCTATGAGTTTCCATTGGATTGATAGGCCAGGTACTGTCTTTTGCTTTTGTTTGGCCATACCACTCTATAATTAGGCGGACAGACAGGGTCATCTGTCGCCGAGACCATGAATGCCGAAGATTGTGTTGTCTGCCGGGTGCTCGGGTTCGGCATATTGTGGATCGGATAGACAGATTGCTGGGTGGTGCTGGGGAAAACCAAGCGGTCATGGTGCACATTGGTACTAATGACAAAGTTAGAGGCAGGTGGAAGGTACTTAAAAATGATTACAGGGAACTTGGAGAGAAGCTGAAGTCCAGGACCTCCAAGGTGAAGTTTTCAGAAATACTACCAGTGCCACGAGCGTCACTAGAAAGACAGCGGGAGCTTAGGGAAATAAACACGTGGCTTAGAAATTGGTGCAGGAAGGAAGGGTTCGGGTTCATGGAGAACTGGGCTGACTTCTCAGTCGACTACAGGCTCTACGGTAGGGACGGGCTGCACCTCAATGGTGAAGGTGCAGCTCTGCTGGGGGAGAAAATGGTCAGACGGATGGAGGAGCTTTTAAACTAGGATCTGGGGGGAGGGAGGGTAGTGGAGCAAAAAAGGGGATAGATAGAGCAGATAGAGACAGTGAGATGGTAGGGGTCAATGAAGGATTAGGGGGACATGCAAGGAACGTAGGGAGGCTAGGAGTAATAAAGGTGTTAATAGGATTAAATGTCTACCGTCAAATGCAAAAAGTCTTGCAAACAAAATGAATGAATTGGAGACTCTTATGTTAACAAAGGATTATGATGTGGTGGGCATTACGGAAACCGGCTGGATGAAAGTCATGACTGGGTGACAAACATACAGGGTTATAGTACATTTAGGAGGGACAGGAAAGACAAAAAAGGTGCTGGGGTGTGTATATTTATCAAATCTAACCTAAAACCTGTGTTGAATGATGACATTGGGGGGAACTGCAACAATGTAGAGTCAGTATGGGTAAATGTACATGGGGAGGAGAATAATGGAAAAATGCTAATTGGAGTTTGCTATAAGCCTCCTAACATACTTGAACAAATAGAGGGTGAAATACTGGAACAAATTGAAAAGGCAGCTAATAATAATAATAATCGGGTTCTTATTATGGGGGATTTCAACTATCCAGACATACAGTGGGACATAGAATCTTCTGGTTGTGCTAAAAGCTGTAAATTCTTATCTACCATTCAAGTCCATTTCCTCTCTCAGATGGTAGATGAACCGACGAAGGGAAATAATTTGCTAGATTTGGTCCTGTCAAATAGACCGGATATAATTTCAGATCTACAGGTCCGGGAGCACTTGGGCACCAGCGATCATAATATGGTAAGCTTCAACGTAATATTCAATAGAACATTTCAAAGGGGAAATGCTAAAACCTGGAATTTTAGGATAGCTGATTTCAATAAATTAAGGGAAGAGCTTAAATGTGTAGATTGGGACAAAGTCATGGTAACTGGGGATACTGAACATAAATGGGGAAAGTTTATGGATATATTGCTAGAGTCCTGTAAAAAACTTATACCCTCTGGTAATAAAACGTCCCGGAATAAAAAGAAACCACTATGGATAAATAAGACTGTACAAAGTATAAAAAAACAAAAACAAAGGGCGTTTAAAATCTTGAAGGCTGAGAATACAGAAATAGCATTGCAGGAGTATAAAGATATCAATAGGCAATGCAAAAAAGAAATCAAACAAGCAAAACTAGCTACTGAAACAAAAATCGCCAATGACATTAAAATAAATCCCAAAATCTTTTCTAAATACATTAATGCCAAAAGGAAAACAAAGGATAGTATTGGCCCCTTAAAATATAATAACAAGTTAGTTATAGAGGACAAACAAAAGACTGAGATATTAAATAGGCATTTCTCATCTGTGTTCACCAAGGAACTGACTGTACCAGGCATCATTCAACAAGTGAAAAATCAAAGTTCACCACCCGATATAATTAATTTAACACAAGAAGAAGTACGCCTATGTCTGAGTAAATTAAACATTGACAAATCCCCAGGGCCAGATGGCATTCATCCACGAATATTGAGGGAATTGAGCTCCGTAATTGACAGACCGCTGTATCTCATCTTTTTAGACTCGCTTGTAACAGGGTTGGTGCCTCAGGATTGGAGGATTGCTGATGTGGTACCGATATTTAAGAAAGGTAAGAGGGTAGATCCAGGCAACTACCGTCCAGTAAGCCTGACATCAGTAGTATGCAAAGTTTTTGAGGGCATTTTAAGGGATGACATGCAAAAATATGTTGCAGAAAATAATATAATAACTGACAGACAGCATGGATTCATGAAAGATAAGTCGTGTCTAACCAACCTGTTGGGGTTCTATGAGGGGGTAAGTGCAAACCTGGATATTGGTAATGCAGCTGATGTGATTTATTTGGACTTTGCAAAGGCATTTGATACTGTACCACATAATAGGCTTATACTAAAGCTCCAGAAGCAAGGACTGGGGGAAACTATATGCAACTGGGTAAGGAATTGGCTAAAAGATAGGAAACAAAGAGTAGTCATAAATGGAACATTCTCTAAATGGGCCATAGTCAGCAGTGGGGTGCCGCAGGGATCTGTGCTAGGACCAATTTTTTTTCGTTTAATATTTCTTTATTGTTTTCAAGAAAAATTATATAACAAAGCATGAATATATATAATTTTGTAGTGCCCGGTTTTACAGAATATGGAAAAGTTGCAGTTTGGTCTGGGCATTTAAATCTTATACAGCATATACTACAGTGAACTTTATCGTAGGTCTTACAAGAAAAATTCTTCATAACATCCTTAATGACATCTTATCCCAAGTATATATCAATCGTTTATCTTTTGTTCTATTTAATATGTAGATGCCAATATCATTCTGTATAATCTTGCCATTTATTTCAACAAGTAAACCTATGTACACTAATTAGATAAGCAAGAGAAGGAAAAGAGGGGAAAGAAAGAAAAGCAAGGGATGAAAGGAGAAGAAGAGGGAGAAAGAGAAGAGAAAGAAGGAAAACACGAGAAAGAGAGAAGGGGAGATTCTGTAGGGTTCTGTAACGTGGCACCATGCCATCCTCTCATCAGGAGGGCCACTTCGCCCCGCCAAACATCAGTGTGGCAGCGTGCCCGTGTGTAACCAGGATTGGAATTGTTGTGTTTCTCTGAATTGAAGCCACGGATACCAGGTGGAAAAGCATAGTGAGTCTCTCCCTTCAACAAATGCTCTTATCTCTTCCAAACGTCTCAGGGCATCCATAGCCCCCACCCAGTCTGCTCTTCTCAATGTATAGGTGGACCTCCAATGTTTCGGTATGATCTGTCTCATTGAGATCATGAAGTATGAGAGCAGACCTCTCTTCGCCTTAGAGATTGCCCCCCGTACATTGAGAAGAGTGCCACTTCCGGCGAGGGTGTCACTCCCACTTGATGTAAATGATTATAGAGAGCAAAGACGTCTTCCCATAATCCCTGGATCCCTGGACAAGACCACCAAACATGCAGCATTGTGCCCACCGAGGTCTGACACCTCCAGCAAGTGTCTGAGACCTCTGGAAACATTCTGTGGAGCCTGGCGGGTGTCCTGTACCACCGTGCGAGGATTTTATAGTTGAGTTCCTGCATTCTACATGAGATGGTGGATTTGTGTGTTAGGTTAAATGACTTATACCACTGTTCTTTGGAAAAAGTCTTTCTCAGTTCTGACTGCCATTGCCCTACATACTCGGGCAGGTCCCCCCCCGTCCCTCCAGAGACTGTTATGTTGTAGATTATCGAGACTGTGTGGGGAGGTGTTTCTCGAAGAAAAACATAGTCTGTCAAATGGAGTCAAGTCCTTATGCATCTCAGATCTCAGAGACAGAGAGTCTACAAAGCTACGTAGTTGTAAGTATTGAAACCAATGACTTGGCTCTCTTGGCCGGTCATCTAGCAAGGACAACAGTGGTCTGCAACCCTGTTGAGTAATGACATCTTTAACACGTGGGATCCCTCCCGTTGGCATTGAAATCAAGCTGGGATGGATTTCGTGAAGCCAGCATTGGAATGCAGGGTTGCCCACCAGTGGTGTCATAGGGCCTGGTTCCCCTGTCAGCCTATATCATCTATTGGCCCTCCTCCATGCAGTAGCCAGAGACAAGAGAATCGGGGAAATTCCCAGGGTCTCCAAGTTGATTCTAGATGATAACCAGAAGATTCCCTGCGTCATGGTTGCGTGTAGATCACATTCAATCTCTACCCACAATTTTCTGTCCCTGTTATGGAGGAGATCCAGTATGCAATTGCCCACCGACGCTGCATGGTACGCTTTAAAATCAGGTAGCCCCACCCCTCCGCCCCAGCGAGACCTGTTCAACATGGAGTATTTCAGTCGGGGTCTGGTACCTCGCCATACAAAATTGCTGATCATCTTTTTTAACTTGAGGAAGAAGTTTTCTCCTAGATTCAATGGGATTGTTTGGAACATATATAGTATTTTGGGTAGGACATCCATTTTAATTGTATTGACTCTGCCAAACCACGAGATGGGGAGGTTATGCCAAGCCGTGAGGTCTTTTTGTATGTTTTTTAAAAGGTCTGGAAAATTATGTTCATATAGGTCTTGGTGTTTAGAAGGTGTCCTGATCCCCAAATATTTTATGCAATTGCTGTTCCACTTAAAGGGAAAAACGGGTTTGAGGGCATCCTCTTCCACCGACGGTAGCGATACGTTTAGGATCTCTGTTTTTTGTAGGTTTACTTTAAAGTTGGAGAGTCCACCAAGAGTCTCAAACTCCTGTAGTATGGCGGGTAAGCTAATCCTTGGTTGTGTCACATATATCAGGAGGTCATCTGCAAACAGTGCCAGTTTATGAGATGTTGGTCCTATCTGTAACCCCTTTATCGAGGGGTTTTTCCTAAGCGCGTTTGCCAGGGATTCCATTACCAAAATGTATAGGTATGGTGATAGAGGGCATCCCTGTCTGGTGCCATTTCCAATATTGAATGGGGTTGACAGGCGTCCGTTCACACCCACTTGTGCCGTTGGTTCACAGTATAGGGCCTTTACCCATTGTAGTAAGCGCGAACGGACGCCAATTCCCTGCAGCGTGGCTTCTAAAAAGCCCCAATGGACTCTGTCAAATGCTTTTTCGGCATCGACTGTCAAGAGGCACATTGGGGTTTGGCGTTGTCGGGCTTGGGCTACCAAAGACAGGGTTCTGATTGTATTATCACGCGCCTCCCTCCCTGGAACAAATCCTACCTGGTCTTTGTGTATCAGCTTGGGAATGTAGGGGCCTAATCTCAAAGCTATCATTTTAGAGTATAATTTAATATCCACGTTTATTAATGAGATAGGTCTGTAATTGGCGCAAGTTAGTGGATCTCTGCCAGGTTTTGGGATTACTGTTATTCGGGCTTGAAGTGTCTGTTTAGGGAACTGGCATGTTTTTGTTATGGAGTTAAAGGCTTTCAACATTATAGAGCTACAGGCTTCTCCACATATTTTGTAGAACCAGGGGGTAAACCCGTCGGGGCCAGGACTTTTGCCAACTTTAAGGGCTTTAATAGCATCGCCTAGTTCAGTGTCTGAGAAATCCTCTTCTAGGCTCTCAGCCTCTGTATCCTCAAGAGGGTCTGGTGCATATTTATTGAGGTATTCTAAGATGTTATGGTGTCTCATGTCAGATAATGGGGCATGTGGAGTTGGGATGTTGTAAAGTTTTGCATAGTAGGTTCTAAATTCTTCTAGTATGTCAGGGGTGGAGTGGATCTGAGTTCCTGTCTGTGAGTTTAGCGAGAGTATTGGAGTTTGTGCATATCTGGGATGTAGGGTTCTGGCCAGTAATCGTCCACTTTTATCTCCAAACTCAAAGATATTCCTGCGGAATTTATCCCTGGCACACAACGATTTTCGATCTAGTATGGATAATATTTGGTGACGAATGTTAGATGTTTCTATTTTGAGTATATCACTGGCTCTGGATTTATTTATCGTTTCTTTGTGGCCTAGCTGCAGCAGTAGTTCTTTTAGCTCTCTTGCACTTTCTTTTTTAATTCTGGATCCATGCGATATGCAAACCCCCCGAATCATACATTTTAACGCTTCCCATTTGACCGGGTCTGGTGTAGGATC
Source organism: Anomaloglossus baeobatrachus (assembly GCF_048569485.1). Taxonomy (NCBI): domain Eukaryota; kingdom Metazoa; phylum Chordata; class Amphibia; order Anura; family Aromobatidae; genus Anomaloglossus; species Anomaloglossus baeobatrachus. The sequence continues at coordinate 387,166,928 of NC_134353.1, forward strand.
TGCCGCATGATCTATTTTGAAATTTGCAATGGTCTTATGGATATCTTCCAGACACTGCTCATTTTTAAGTAGATTATCATTAAATCTCCAGGTGTGTCCCGTGTCCCCTCTGTCCCTTACCCCAATTTCCCTATACACTGGTGCGTGGTCCGACCAAAGGAAGACATCCATCGAGCAGCCCGGGGATTTGTCCAGCAAGTCATGGGATATGAAGATGTGATCTAATCTGGTGTAGCTGTTGTGTACTGTGGAATGAAAACTGTAGTCTCTGACTCCGGGATGTAGGACCCTCCAAAGATCAACTAATTTAAGGGATGTCAGTTCCCTTTTCAATCTACGTAGTGCCGAGGAGGGGATTGCGGACCTACCAGAGGACGAGTCCAGGACCGGGTCTAGAACGAGGTTGAAGTCTCCTCCCACGATGATACAGGTGCCACCCGCAAACTCCGCCAGCCCCCTCAAAGTCTCCAGTCCAAAGGATACCTGGTCTTGATTTGGAAAATAGATGTTAGCAATGGTATAGATGTTATTCAAAAAAGATATTTTAAGAAATAACCAGCGTCCCTCCTGATCAATAAGTGTGTCAAGGATTGTTGGCTGGAACGTTTTGTGGAAGGCAATGGAAACCCCGCATGCCTTCCGACTAGGGTGTGGGCCATGAAACCACGTCGGGTAATTTTTTGTTTTACATTTAGGTGTATTGGAAGCTATGAAGTGTGTCTCTTGGAATAGAGCTATTTTAACTCCCTTCCGATGTAGACGATATAAGATTTGACTCCTCTTTTCAGGTTTATTTAAACCTTTAGTATTGTAGGTGCAAAAGGTTAGGTGCGACATCACAGAAAAGAGTGGGAAGGGGATAGAAAGAGAGAAAAGAAAAGGAAAAAGAAGAAGAGAGGAATAGAAATAAGATAGTTGAGAAAGAAAAGAGGTAAGTAAGCTAAGTAGGACTAGATGGCCTACTGCTCCTGAGTATCTACTAGTAGACTATTGTCTAATGTGGCACTCTGCCACGTCCCTAATAGAGGTACGGGGAAGCCTACGGCACTTCAAGAGCTCCCCCGTCCCCACGACAGACCTCCACATGAAATATGAATAACAATCCACATATGCAATTTAATTATGATCAATAACTTTTCCTTCCCTCCCTCCTCCCAACCCCCGAATGTTTGATATATTTCAAATATAAAACATATGGCACCGGGAGAACACGGTACAACCAACTTAGAAAAATGTAATTAAACCAGAGCTCAATATCAGACAGATCTAGATGAAGTGGAAGGGGAAAAGGGGAGAAGGGGAAAGACAACTGGGGAAAGAAGGATTATGTAACGCAGGGAATGATGCGAAGATAAAGGACCAGTGGGGAGAAGCAGGAAAAATTTGGGAGGCAGGAAAAAAAAAAAAAAAGTGGGGGAGGGGGTAAGAGAGTTGAATATGGTGTGTGCTAGAGAGTGATGAGAGTGTGGAGAATGTGGGAAGGTGGGAAGCGGGGAGAGAGAATAGGAAAAAAAAAAGGTGGGGGAGGGGGTAAGAGTTGAATATGGTGTGTGCTAGAGAGTGATGAGAGTGTGGAGAATGTGGGAAGGTGGGAAGCGGGGAGAGAGAATAGGAAAAAAAAAAAAAAAAAGGGGGGGGAGGAGATGGTATGATGGGAGAGGTGGGAAAAAGCATTGATATAGTTATGCTCTATAGATATGTAGGTAGATAAACAGTCAAATATAATCAACATGTATCTCGCCTCCTGGCTCCTCCAGTATGTTTCCTTCCTTTCTCTGGATGGTCAGCGATGATCAGCGATGTACATCTCGGGGGGATCCTCCAGCTCGTCTGTTCTGTACTTGTCGCCATTGCTCCCTTGGTGGTAAGGGTGTGAGACCTCCCGGAGTTGGCCAATCTGGCAGGCTGATCATAGGCAGTCCAAAAGTCCCTAAGAAATTAGGAAGATCTCCCAAGGACCGGAGGACTGCCGACTTCCCATTCTTCTTGGCTAGGAGTTGGAAAGGATATCCCCAGCGATATGGAATATCTTTATCTTTAAGGGACTGGAGTAGTGGTCTTAAGGCCTTACGTAGTTGTAGTGTTCTCCGTGATAGGTCTGGCAGTACAATCAAGGGTGTCCCTTTATATGTACCCGCTCCTTTCTCTCTGCATCTTTGTAGTATAGCCTCCTTTTCTTTATAGAAGTGGACCCGACATATCACATCTCTTGGTCTGGCCGGGTCAGGGGATTTGGGACCCAGGGATCTGTGGATGCGGTCCAGTTCTGTGTGTTGTTCTGGATCACGTTGGAGGAGACGGGTGAAGAATTTTTGTGCCCATTCGTCCAGCTGTGATGGTTCCACTGCCTCTGTGAGGCCTCTAATCCTTAAGTTATTACGGCGATGCCGGTTCTCGATATCATCTAAATGGGTCAAAATGTCCTGTATCTGGGCTGTGTGCTCTGATAGGACTTGTTGATGTGATTCTATATGGGAAAATATCTGTTCCTGCACCTCTTCTGTAGCTGCTACACGCTGGCCAATTTGTTTGATCTCTGATTGTATAGCAGCCATGTCCTGCTTGTGGGATTCCCTTAGATTCCCCAGCAAAGAGTCCATTTTCTGCCTGGTTGGAATTGATCTTATATGTGCTTTCCAATCCCAATCTTCCTCTTGTACCTGTGACTGGTCTGGTTTATTCTTGTCTCTTTTGTTTCTGCTGGTGGAGGTATTTGAATTGGAGGGTCTTTGTTCTTTAGGTGATGTATGTTGTTGTGGTGGTTTTATTACAGGCTCCTCTCCGGGTGCTGCAGGTCTGCTTCCCATAGCTGCTGGAGTTTGTTGTAATATTGGGCTGGAGCCTTGCTCTGCCTGTAACTCCCCTGGAGATCGTTGTTGTGTCTGGGGCAAGGGGTTATCAGTATTCCCCTCTGTGGTGCCCAGCTTTAATGTGTCTGCATTTAGAGCTGTGCTGGCTGCCAGCACGTGTGGGGGCAGTGAGGTCGCTCCTCTGCATGTTTGCTGAGTGTTATCTCCTGTCTCAGTATCTGCCGGCGCCATCTTGGAGAGAGCAGCAGTGTCAGGCTGAGAGGCTGCAGCCCCAAAAAAGCGGCCGATATCAGCACCTTCTCCCTCCTGGATCTGTGTGCTCGTTGCCCGTCCTCTCCTGCGAGCCATTACCGTCCTGGAGCCCGGTTAGTGCCTGTGTTATTGGAGTTCTGCCGTGGGTCTGTGGGAGCTCCTTCTTTCTGTGTCTTAACACTCCATCGGCTAGCTCCGCCCCCCAGGACCAATTCTTTTTAATCTCTTTATTAATGACCTTGTGGATGGGATTTATAGTAAAGTGTCAGTCTTTGCTGATGACACCAAACTATGTAGGATATTAAAAACTGACCTTGATAGTATAATATTACAAAAAGATCTGGATAAGATGTCAGAATGGGCAGATACTTGGCAAATGAGATTTAATGTTAATAAATGTAAAGTAATGCACCTAGGACGGAGTAATCCTATAACTGCGTATACATTAAATGGAAGTAAACTCGGGACTGCAGAACAGGAGAAGGACTTGGGTATTCTCATTACAAATAAGCTGAGCAGCAGCAGCTGCAAAAGCAAACAAGATTCTAGGGTGTATAAAAAGAGAGATTAGATCCCACGATCCCAACGTATTATTACCCCTCTATAAATCACTTGTAAGGCCACATCTGGAATATGGGATCCAGTTTTGGACTCCACATTTTAAAAAGGACATTCAGAAGTTAGAGTCAGTTCAAAGGCAGGCAACTAGACTACTACAAGGAATGGAAGGCCTCCGATATGATGAAAGGTTGAAAAAGTTAGATATGTTTAGTTTAGAAAAAAGACTTTTCAGAGGAGATCTCATTTATATGTATAAATATATGTGTGGTCAATATAAAGGACTGGCACATGACTTATTTCTTCCGAAGACAATACTAAGGACCAGGGGGCACTCACTGCGAGTGGAAGAAAAGCGATTCCGACAGCTAAATAGGAAAGAGTTCTTTACAGTTAGAGCAGTCAGACTGTGGAATACCCTACCACAAGAAGTAGTTAAGGCAGATACTATAACAGCTTTCAAAAAAGGGCTGGATGATTTCCTCAGTACACACAACATTGTTGGTTATAAATGACTTAGTGACCAAATGTAGGAAGGTTGAACTAGATGGACCTAGGTCTTTTTTCAACCTTAGTAACTATGTAACTATGTAAAACTATGTAACTATGTTGTGTGCGCAGTCACTAGGATTAAGTGAATTAATGTAGAGTCAGTTTCCCACTTCTCTGTGTTGGTGTAGTGGAAGGCTCTTTGCTGTGGTTATGGGTTCGACTCTGTGGCAAGGCCCATGGACTTTGTATGGCTGCATGTAATTGCCTAGTCCAATGGACTGTGTTACCTTTGAGTGCCCATTGGATTGATAGACCAGGTACTGTCTTTTGCTTTTGTTTGGTCACGTTGTGTGCGCAGTCACTAGGATTATGTGAATTAATGTAGAGTCAGTTTCCCACTTCTTTGTGTTAGTGTAGTGGTAGGCTCTTTGCTTGGGCTGAGTGAGGTTGTGGGTTTGACTCTGAGGCAAAGCCCATGGACGTTGTATGGCTGCATGTAATTGCTTAGTCCAATGGACTGTGTTGCCTATGAGTTTCCATTGGATTGATTGACCTGGTGCTATCTTTTGCTTTTGTGTGGCAGTCACTAGGATTATGTGAATTAATGTAGAGTCAGTTTCCCACTTCTCTGTGTTGGTGTAGTGGTAGGCTCTTTGCTTAGGCTGCGAGAGGTTGTGGGTTCAACTCTCAGGCAAGTCCCATGGACTTTGTATGGCTGCATGTAATTTTCTAGTCCAATGGAATATGCTGCCTATGAGTTTCCATTGGATTGATAGGCAAGGTACTGTCTTTTGCTTTCATTTGGCCATGTTGTGTGCGCAGTCACCAGGATTATGTGAATTAATGTAGAGTCGGTTTCACACTTTTCTGTGTTGGTGAAGTGGTAGGCTCTTTGCTTGGGCTACAAGAGATTGTGGGTTCGACTCTGAGGCAAGGCCCATGGACTTTGTATGGCTGCATGTAATTGCCTAGTCCAATGGACTGTGTTAACAATGAGTTTCCATTGGCTTGATAGGCCGGGTACTGTGTCATGCTTTTGTTTGGCCATGTTGTGTGCGCAGTCACTAGGATTATGTGAATTATTGTAGAATCAGTTTTCCACTTCTCTGTGTTGGTGTAGTTGTAGGCTCTTTCCTTGGGCTACAAGAAGTTGTGGTTTGGGCTCTGAGGCAAGGCTCATGGATTTTGTATGGCTGCATGTAATTGCTTAGTCCAATGGACTATATTGCCTATGAGTTTCCATTGGATTGATAGGCCAGGTACTGTCTTTTGCTTTCGTTTGGCCATGTTGTGTGCGCAGTCACTAGGATTATGTGAATTAATGTAGAGTCCGTTTCATACATTTTTGTGTTGGTGTAGTTGTAGGCTCTTTCCTTGGGCTACAAGAAGTTGTGGGTTCGACTCTGAGGCAAGGCCCATGGACTTTGTATGGCTGCATGTAATTGCATAGTCCAATGGACTGTGTTGCCTATGAGTTTCCAATGGATTCATAGGCCAGGTACAGACTTTTGCTATCGTTTGGCCATGTTATGTGCGCAGTCACTAGGATTATGTGAATTAATGTAGTGTCGGTTTCACACTTCTCTGTGTTGGTGTAGTGGTAGGAACTTTGCTTGGGCTGCGAGAGGGTGTGAGTTCGACTCTGATGCAAGGCCCATGGACTTTGTATGGCTGCATGAAATTGCCTAATCCTATGGACTGTGTTACCTATTAGTTTGCATTGGATTGATAGGCAAGGTACTGTCTTTTGCTTTTGTTTGGCCATGTTGTGTGCGCAGTCACTAGGATTATGTGAATTAATGTAGAGTCAATTTCACACTTCTCTGTGTTGGTGTAGTGGTAGGCTCTTTGCTTAGGCTTCGAGAGGTTGTGGGTTCGACTCTGAGGCAAGGCCCATAGAGATTGTATGGCTGCATGTAATTTCCTAGTCCAAAGGACTATGTTGCCTATGAATTTTCATTGGATTGATAGGCCATGTACTGTCTTTTGCTTTTGTTTGGCCATGTTGTATGCGCAGTCACCAGGATTATGTGAAGTAATGTAGAGTCAGTTTCCCAATTCTCTGTGTTGGTGTCGTGGTAGGCTCTTTGCTTAGGCTTCGAGAGGTTGTGGGTTCAACTCTGAGGCAAGTCCCATGAACTTTGTATGGCTGCATGTAAATGCCTAGTCCAATGGACTGTGTTGACTATAAGTTTCCATTGGATTGATAGGCCAGGTACTGTCTTTTGCTTTTGTTTGGCCATAATGTGTGCGCAGTCACAAGGATTAGGTGAATTAATGTAAAATCAATCTGCCACTTCTCTTTGTTGGTGTAGTGGTAGGCACTTTGCTTAGGCTTTTAGAGGTTGTGGGTTCAACTCTGAGGCAAGCCTCATGGACTTTGAATGGCTGCATGTAATTGTCTAGTCCAATGGACACTGTTACCTAGGAATTTCCAATGGGTTGATAGACCAGGTACTGTCTTTTGCTTTTGTTTGGCCATGTTGTGTGCGCAGTCACTAGGATTATGTGAATGAATGTAAAATTAATTTCCCACTTCTCTGTGTTGGTGTAGTGGTAGGCTCCTTGTTAAGGCTGAGAGAGGTTGTGGGTTTGACTCTGAGGCAAGGCACATGGACTTTATGTAACTGCCTAGTCCAATGGACTATGTTGCCTATGAGTTTCCATTGGATTGATTGGCCTGTTTTTATCTTTTGCTTTTGTTTGGCCATGTTGTGTGCGCAGTCACTAGGATTATGTGAATTAATGTAGAGTCAGTTTCCCACTTCTCTATGTTGGTGTAGTGGTAGGCTCTTTGCTTGGGCTACGAGAGGTTGTGGGTTTGACTCTGAGGCAAGTCCCATGGACTTTGCATGGCTGCATGTAATTTTCTAGTCCAATGGAATATGTTGCCTATGAGTTTCCATTGGATTGATAGGCAAGGTACTGTCTTTTGCTTTCGTTTGGCCATGTTGTGTGCGCAGTCACCAGGATTATGTGAATTAATGTAGAGTCAGATTCAAACTTCTCTGTGTTGGTGTAGTGGTAGGCTCATGGCTTGGGCTACGAGAGGTAGTGGGTTCGACTCTGAAGCAAGGCCAATGGACTTTGTAAGGCTGCAAGTAATTTCCTAGTCCAAAGGACTATGTTGCCTATGAGTTTTCATTGGATTGATAGGCCATGTACTGTCTTTTGCTTTCGTTTGGCCATGTTGTGTGCGCAGTCACTAGGATTATGTGAGTTAATGTAGATTCAGCTTCCCATTTCTCTGTGTTGGTGTAGTGGTAGGCTCTTTGCATGGGCTGCGAAAGGATGTGGCTTTGACTCTGAGGCAAGGCCCATGGATTTTTTATGGCTGCATGTAATTGCATAGTCCAATGGACTGAGTTGCCTATGAGATTCTATTGGATTGGTAGGCCAGGTACTGTCTCTTGCTTTTGTTTCGCCATGTTTTGTGCGCAGTCACTAGGATTATGAGAATTATTGTAGAATCAGTTTCCCACTTCTCTGTGTTGGTGTAGTGGTAGGATCTTTGCTTGGGCTACGAGAGGTTGTGTGTTCGACTCTGAGGCAAGGCCCATGGACTTTGTTTGGCTCCGTGCAATTGTCTAGTCCAATGGACTGTGTTACCTATGAGATTCCATTGGATTGATAGGCCAGGTACTGTCTTTTGCTTTTGTTTGGCCATGTTGTGAGCGCTGTCACTAGGATTATGTGAATTAATGTAGACTCAGTTTTCCAATTCTCTGTGTTGGTGTAGTGGTAGGCTCTTTGCTTTTGCTACGAGAGGTTGTGTGTTCGACTCTGAGGCAAGGCCCATGGACTTTTTATGGCTGCATGTAATTGCCTAGTCCAATGGACTGTGTTGCCTATGAGTTTCCATTGGATTGATAGGCCAGGTACTGTCTTTTGCTTTCGTTTGGCCATGTTGTGTGCGCAGTCACTAGGATTACATGAATTAATGTAGAGTCAGTTTCACACTTCTCTGTGTTGGTGTAGTGGTAGGCTCTTTGCTTGGGCTACGAGAGGTTGTGGGTTTGACTCTGAGGCAAGGCCCATAGACTTTGTATGGCTGCATGTAATTTCCTAGTCCAAAGGACTATGTTGCCTATGAGATTTCATTGGATTGATAGGCCATGTACTGTCTTTTGCTTTCGTTTGGCCATGTTGTGTGCGCAGTCACTAGGATCATGTGAATTAATGTAGAATCAGTTTCCCACTTCTCTGTGTTGGTGTAGTTGTAGGCTCTTTCCTTGGGCTACAAGAAGTTGTGGGTTCGACTCTGAGGCAAGGCCCATCGACTTTGTATGACTGCATGTAATTGTCTAGTCCGATGGACTTTGTTGCCTATGAGATTCCATTGGATTGATAGTCCAGGTACTGTCATTTGCTTTTGTTTGGCCACGTTGTGTGCGCAGTCACTATGATTTTGTAAATTAATGTAGAGTCAGTTTCCCATTTCTCTGTGTTGGTGTAGTGGTAGGCTCTTTGTTAGAGCTGCGAGAGGTTGTGAGTTCGACACTGAGGCAAGGCCCATGGACTTTGTATGGCTGCATGTAATTTCCTAGTCCAAAGGACTATGTTGCCTATGAATTTTCATTGGATTGATAGGCCATGTACTGTCTTTTGCTTTTGTTTGGCCATGTTGTATGCGCAGTCACCAGGATTATGTGAAGTAATGTAGAGTCAGTTTCCCAATTCTCTGTGTTGGTGTCGTGGTAGGCTCTTTGCTTAGGCTTCGAGAGGTTGTGGGTTCAACTCTGAGGCAAGTCCCATGAACTTTGTATGGCTGCATGTAAATGCCTAGTCCAATGGACTGTGTTGACTATAAGTTTCCATTGGATTGATAGGCCAGGTACTGTCTTTTGCTTTTGTTTGGCCATAATGTGTGCGCAGTCACAAGGATTAGGTGAATTAATGTAAAATCAATCTTCCACTTCTCTTTGTTGGTGTAGTGGTAGGCACTTTGCTTAGGCTTTTAGAGGTTGTGGGTTCAACTCTGAGGCAAGCCTCATGGACTTTGAATGGCTGCATGTAATTGTCTAGTCCAATGGACACTGTTACCTAGGAATTTCCAATGGGTTGATAGACCAGGTACTGTCTTTTGCTTTTGTTTGGCCATGTTGTGTGCGCAGTCACTAGGATTATGTGAATGAATGTAAAATCAATTTCCCACTTCTCTGTGTTGGTGTAGTGGTAGGCTCCTTGTTAAGGCTGAGAGAGGTTGTGGGTTTGACTCTGAGGCAAGGCACATGGACTTTATGTAACTGCCTAGTCCAATGGACTATGTTGCCTATGAGTTTCCATTGGATTGATTGGCCTGTTTTTATCTTTTGCTTTTGTTTGGCCATGTTGTGTGCGCAGTCACTAGGATTATGTGAATTAATGTAGAGTCAGTTTCCCACTTCTCTATGTTGGTGTAGTGGTAGGCTCTTTGCTTGGGCTACGAGAGGTTGTGGGTTTGACTCTGAGGCAAGTCCCATGGACTTTGCATGGCTGCATGTAATTTTCTAGTCCAATGGAATATGTTGCCTATGAGTTTCCATTGGATTGATAGGCAAGGTACTGTCTTTTGCTTTCGTTTGGCCATGTTGTGTGCGCAGTCACCAGGATTATGTGAATTAATGTAGAGTCAGATTCAAACTTCTCTGTGTTGGTGTAGTGGTAGGCTCATGGCTTGGGCTACGAGAGGTAGTGGGTTCGACTCTGAAGCAAGGCCAATGGACTTTGTAAGGCTGCAAGTAATTTCCTAGTCCAAAGGACTATGTTGCCTATGAGTTTTCATTGGATTGATAGGCCATGTACTGTCTTTTGCTTTCGTTTGGCCATGTTGTGTGCGCAGTCACTAGGATTATGTGAGTTAATGTAGATTCAGCTTCCCATTTCTCTGTGTTGGTGTAGTGGTAGGCTCTTTGCATGGGCTGCGAAAGGATGTGGCTTTGACTCTGAGGCAAGGCTCATGGATTTTTTATGGCTGCATGTAATTGCATAGTCCAATGGACTGAGTTGCCTATGAGATTCTATTGGATTGGTAGGCCAGGTACTGTCTCTTGCTTTTGTTTCGCCATGTTTTGTGCGCAGTCACTAGGATTATGAGAATTATTGTAGAATCAGTTTCCCACTTCTCTGTGTTGGTGTAGTGGTAGGATCTTTGCTTGGGCTACGAGAGGTTGTGTGTTCGACTCTGAGGCAAGGCCCATGGACTTTGTTTGGCTCCGTGCAATTGTCTAGTCCAATGGACTGTGTTACCTATGAGATTCCATTGGATTGATAGGCCAGGTACTGTCTTTTGCTTTTGTTTGGCCATGTTGTGAGCGCTGTCACTAGGATTATGTGAATTAATGTAGACTCAGTTTTCCAATTCTCTGTGTTGGTGTAGTGGTAGGCTCTTTGCTTTTGCTACGAGAGGTTGTGTGTTCGACTCTGAGGCAAGGCCCATGGACTTTTTATGGCTGCATGTAATTGCCTAGTCCAATGGACTGTGTTGCCTATGAGTTTCCATTGGATTGATAGGCCAGGTACTGTCTTTTGCTTTCGTTTGGCCATGTTGTGTGCGCAGTCACTAGGATTACATGAATTAATGTAGAGTCAGTTTCACACTTCTCTGTGTTGGTGTAGTGGTAGGCTCTTTGCTTGGGCTACGAGAGGTTGTGGGTTTGACTCTGAGGCAAGGCCCATAGACTTTGTATGGCTGCATGTAATTTCCTAGTCCAAAGGACTATGTTGCCTATGAGATTTCATTGGATTGATAGGCCATGTACTGTCTTTTGCTTTCGTTTGGCCATGTTGTGTGCGCAGTCACTAGGATCATGTGAATTAATGTAGAATCAGTTTCCCACTTCTCTGTGTTGGTGTAGTTGTAGGCTCTTTCCTTGGGCTACAAGAAGTTGTGGCTTCGACTCTGAGGCAAGGCCCATCGACTTTGTATGACTGCATGTAATTGTCTAGTCCGATGGACTTTGTTGCCTATGAGATTCCATTGGATTGATAGTCCAGGTACTGTCATTTGCTTTTGTTTGGCCACGTTGTGTGCGCAGTCACTATGATTTTGTAAATTAATGTAGAGTCAGTTTCCCATTTCTCTGTGTTGGTGTAGTGGTAGGCTCTTTGTTAGAGCTGCGAGAGGTTGTGAGTTCGACACTGAGGCAAGGCCCATGGACTTTGTATGGCTGCATGTAAATGCCTAGTCCAATGGACTCTGTTATCTATGAGTTTCCATTGGATTGATAGGCCAGGCACTGTCTTTTGCTTTTGTTTGGCCATGTTGTGTGCGCAGTAACTAGGATTATGTGAATTAATGTAGAGCCAGTTTCCCACTTCCTTGCATTGGTGTAGTGGTAAGCTCTTTGCTTGGGCTGCATGAGATTGTGGGTTTGACGCTGAGGCAAGGCCCATGGACTTTGTATGGCTGCATGTAATTGCCTAGTCCAAAGGACTGTGTTGCCTATGAGATTCTATTGGATTGATATGCCAGGTACTGTCTTTTGCTTTCGTTTGGCCATGTTGTGTGCGCAGTCACTAGGATTATGTGAATTAATGTAGAGTCAGTTTCACACTTCTCTGTGATGGTAAGCTCTTTGCTTCGGCTGCGTAGAAGTTGTGAGTTCTACTCTGAGGTAATGCTCATGGACTTTTTATGGCTGCTTGTAATTGCCTAGTCCAATGGACTGTGTTGCCTATGAGTTTCCATTGGATTGATAGGCCAGGTACTGTCTTTTGCTTTTGTTTGGCCATGTTGTTTGCGCAGTCACTAGGATTATGGGAATTATTGTAGAGATCAGTTTACCACTTCTCTGTGTTGGTGTAGTGGTAGGCGCTTTGCTTGGGCTGTGAGAGGTTGAGAGTTCAACTCTGAGGCAAGGCTCATGGACTTTTTATGGCTGCATGTAATTGCTTAGTCAAATGGACTGTGTTGCCAATGAGTTTACATTGGATTGATAGGCCAGGTACAGTCTTTTGCTTTTGTTTTGCCATGTTGTGTGCGCAGTCACTAGGATTATGTGAATTATTGTAGAATCAGTTTCTCACTTCTCTGTGTTGGTATAGTGGTAGGCTCTTTGTTTAGGCTACAAGAGGTTGTGGGTTCGACTCTGAGGCAAGGCCCATGGACTTTGTATGGCTGCATGTAATTGTCTAGTCAGATGGACTGTGTTGCCTATGAGTTTCCATTGGATTAATGGGCCAGGTACTGTCTATTGCTTTTGTTTGGCCATGTTGTGTGCGCAGTCACTAGGATTATGTGAATTAATGTAGAGTCAGTTTCCCACTTCACTGTGTTGGTGTAGTGGTAGGCTCTTTGCTTGGGCTGCGAGAGGTTGTGGGTTAGACTCTGAGGCAAGGCCCATGGACTTTTTATGGCTGCATGTAATTTCCTAGTCCAATGGACTGTGTTACCTATGAGATTCCATTGGATTGATAGGCCAGGTACTGTCTTTTGCTTTTGTTTGGCCATGTTGTGTGCGCAGTCACCAGGATTATGTGAAGTAATGTAGAGTCAGTTTCACACTACTCTGTGTTGGTGTAGTGGTAGGCTCTTTGCTTGGGCTCTGAAAGATTGTGAGCTCGACTCTGAGGCAAGGCCCATGGACTTTGTATGGCTGCATGTAATTGCTTAGTCCAATGGACTGTGTTTCCTATGAGATTCTATTCGAATTTAAGGCCAGGTACTGTATTTTGTTTTTGTTTGGCCATCTTGTGTGCGCAGTCACTAGGATTATGTGAATTAATGTAGAACCTGTTTCCCACTTCTCTGTGTTGGTGTAGTGGTAGGCAATTTGCTTGGACTACGATAGGTTGTGGGTTCGACTCTGAGGCATGGCACATGGACTTTGTATGGCTGCATGAAATTGCCTAATCCTATGGACTGTGTTACCTATGCGTTTCCAATGGATTGATAAACCAGGTACTGACTTTTGCTATCGTTTGGCCATGTTGTGTGCGCAGTCACTAGGATTATGTGAATTAATGTAGTGTCATTTTCACACTTCTCTGTGTTGGTGTAGTGGTAGGCTCTTTGCTTGGGCTGCGAGAAGTTGTGAGTTTGACTCTGATGCAAGGCCCATGGACTTTGTATGGCTGCATAAATTTTCCTAATCCTATGCACTGTGTTACCTATGAGTTTCCATTGGATTGATAGACCAGGTACTGTCTTTTGCTTTTGTTTGGCCATGTTGTGTGTGCAGTCACTAGGATTATGTGAATTATTGTAGAGTCAGTTTCCCACTTTTCTGTGTTGGTGTAGTGGTAGGATCTTTGCTTGGGCTGCGAGAGGTTGTGGGTTTGACTCTGAGGCAAGGCCCATGGACTTTGTATGGCTGCATGTAATTGCCTAGTCCAATGGACTGTGTTGCCTATGAGTTTCCATTGGATTGATAGGCCAGGTGCTGTCTTTTGCTTTTGTTTGGCCATCTTGTGTGCGCAGTCACTAGGATTATGTGAATTAATGTAGAACCAGTTTCTCTCTTCTCTGTGTTGGTGTAGTGGTAGGCTCCTTGCTTGGGCTACGAGAAGTTGTGGGTTCGACTCTGAGGCCAGGCCCATGGACTTTGTAAGGCTGCATGTAATTGCCTAGTTCAATGGACTGTGTTGCGTATGAGTTTCCATTGGATTGATAGGCCAGAAATTGTCTTTTGCTATCGTTTGGCCATGTTGTGTGCGCAGTCACTAGGATTATGTGAATTAGTGTAGTGTCGGTTCCACACTTCTCTGTGTTGGTGTAGTGGTAGGAACTTTGCTTGGGCTGCGAGAGGTTGTGAGTTCGACTCTGAGGCAACGCCCATGGACTTTTTATGGCTGCATGTAATTGCTTAGTCCAATGGACTGTGTTGCCTATGATTTTCCATTGGATTGATAGGCCAGGTACTGTCTTTTGCTTTTGTTTGGCCATGTTGTTTGAGCAGTCACTAGGATTATGTGAATTATTGTAGAGTCAGTTTACCACTTTTCTGTGTTGGTGTAGTGGTAGGCTCTTTGCTTGGGTTACGTGTGGTTGTGGGTTCGACTCTGAGGGAAGGCCCATGGACTTTTTATGGTTGCATGTAATTGCTTAGTCCAATGGACTGTGTTGCCTATGAGTTTCTATTGGATTGATAGGCGAGATATTGTCTTTTGCTTTTGTTTGGCCTTGTTGTGTGTGCAGTCGGTAGGATTATGTGAATTAATGTAGAATCAATTTCCCACTTCTCTGTGTTGGTGAAGCGATAGGCTCTTTGCTTAGGCTGCGAGAAGTTGTGGGTTTGACTCTGAGGCAAGGTCCATGGAATTTGTATGGCTGCATGTAAATGCCTTGTCCAATTGACTGTGTTGCTGATGAGTTTCCATTGGATTGATAGGCCAGGTACAGTCTTTTGCTTTTGTTTGGCCATGTTGTGTGCGCAGTCACTAGGATTATTTGAATTATTGTAGAATCAGTTTCTCACTTCTCTGTGTTGGTGTAGTGGTAGGCTCTTTGTTTGGGCTAAGAGTAGAGGTTGTGGGTTTGACTCTGAGGCAAGGCCTATGGACTTTGTATGGCTGCATGTAATTGCTTAGTCCAATGGACTGTGTTGCCAATGAGTTTCCATTGGATTGATAGGCCAGGTACAGTCTTTTGCTTTTGTTTGGCCATGTTGTGTGCGCAGTCACTAGGATTATGTGAATTATTGTAGAATCAGTTTCCCACTTCTCTGTGTTGTTATAGTGGTAGGATCTTTGCTAGGGCTGTGAGAGGTTGTGAGTTCGACTCTGAGGCAAGGCTCATGGACTTTGTATGGCTGCATGTAAATGCCTAGTCAGATGATCTATATTACCTATGAGTTTCCATTGGATTGATAAGCCAGGTATTTTTCTTTGCTTTTGTTTGGCCATGTTGTGTGCACAGTCACTAGGATTATGTGAATTAATGTAGAGTCCTTCTCCCACTTCTCTGTGTTGGTGTGGTGGTGCGCTCTTTGCTTTGGCTACGAGTGGTTGTGGGTTCGACTCTGAGGCAAGGCCCATAAACTTTGAATGGCTGCATGTAATTGCCTAGTCCAACGGACTGTGTTGCCTATGAGTTTCCATTGGATTGATAGGCCAGTTACTGTCTTTTGCTTTTGTTTGGCCATGTTGTTTGCGCAGTCACTAGGATTATGGGAATTATTGTAGAGTCAGTTTACCACTTCTCTGTGTTGGTGTAGTGGTAGGCTCTTTGCTTGGGCTGCGTGAGGTTGTGGTTTCGACTCTGAGGCAATGCCCATGGACTTTGTATGGCTGCAAGTAATTGTCTAGTCCAATGTACTGTGTTACCTATGATTTTTCAATGGATTGATAGACCAGGTACTGTCTTTTGCTTTTGTTTGGCCATGTTGTGTGTGCAGTCACTAGGATTATGTGAATTAATGTAGAATCAGTTTCCCAATTTTCTGTGTTGGTGTAGTGGTAGGCTCTTTGCTTGGGCAATGAGAGGTTTTAGGTTTGACTCTGAGGCAAGGCCCATGGACTTTGTATGGCTGCATGTAATTGCGTAGTCCAATAGACTGTGTTGCCTATGAGTTTCCATTGGATTGATAGGCCAGGTACTGTCTTTTGCTTTCATTTGGCCATGTTGTGTGCGCTGTCACTAGGATTATGTAAATTAATGTAGAGTCAATTTCCCACTTCTCTGTGTTGGTGTAGTGGTAGGCTCTTTGCTAGGGCTGTGAGAGGTTGTGAGTTTGATTCTGAGGCAAGGCTCATGGACTTTGTATGCCTGCATGTAAATGCTAAGTCCAATGGACTGTGTTGCCTATGAGATTCCATTGGATTGATAGACCAGGTACTGTCTTTTGCTTTTGTTTGGCCATGTTGTGTGCGCAGTCACTAGGATTATGTGAATTAATGTCATTTCAGTTCCACACCTCTCTGTGTTGGTGTAGTGGCAGGAACTTTGCTTGGGCTGCGAGAGGTTGTGAGTTCAACTCTGAGGCAAGGCCAATGGACTTTGTATGGCTGCATGAAATTGCCTAATCCATTGGACTGTGTTGCCAATGAGTTTCCATTGGATTAATAGGCCAGGTACTGTCTTATGCTTTTGTTTGGCCATGTTGTGTGCGCAGTCACTAGGATTATGTGAATTAATGTAGCGGCAGTTTCTCTCTTCTCTGTGTTGGTGCAGTGGTAGGTTCTTTGCTTGGGTTGCGAGAGGTTGAGAGTTCGACACTGAGGCAAGGCCCATGGACTTTGTACGGCTGCATGTAATTGCCTAGTCCCGTGGACTGTGTTGCCTATGAGTTTCCATTGGATTGATAGGCCAAGTACAGTCTTTTGCTTTCGTTTGGCCATGTTGTGTGCGCAGTCTTTAGGATTATGTGAATTAATGTAGACTCAATCTCCCAATTCCTTGTGTTGGTGTAGTGGTAGGCTTTTTGCTTGGGCTACGAGAGGTTGTGGGTTCGATTCTGAGGCAAGGTCCATGGACTTTGTATGGCTGCATGAAATTGCCTAATCCTATGAAATCTGTTGCATTTGAGTTTCCATTGGATTGAAAGGCCAGGTATTGTCTTTTTCTTTTGTTTGGCCATGTTGTGTGCGCAGTCACTAGGATTATGTGAATTAATGTAAAATCAGTTTACCACTTCTCTGTGTTGGTGTAGTTGTAGGCTCTTTCCTTAGGCTACAAGAAGTTATGGGTTCAACTCTGAGGCAAGGTCCATGGACTTTGTATGGCTGCATGAAATTGCCTAATCCTATGAAATCTGTTGCATTTGAGTTTCCATTGGATTGAAAGGCCAGGTATTGTCTTTTTCTTTTGTTTGGCCATGTTGTGTGCGCAGTCACTAGGATTATGTGAATTAATGTAGAATCAGCTTCCCACTTCTCTGTGTTGGTGTAGTGGTAGGCTCTTTGTTTGGGCTGAGAGAGGTTGTGGGTTTGATTCTGAGGCAAGGCCTATGGACTTTGTATGGCTGCATGTAATTGCTTAATCCAATGGACTGTGTTGCCAATGAATTTCCATTGGATTGATAGGCCAGGTACAGTCTTTTGCTTTTGTTTGGCCATGTTGTGTGCACAGTTACTAGGATTATGTGAGTTATTGTAGAATCAGTGTCCCACTTCTCTGTGTTGGTGTAGTGGTAGGCTCTTTGCTTGGGCTACGAGAGGTTGTGGGTTCGACTCTGAGGCAAGGCCTATGGACTTTGTATGGCTGCATGTAATTTTCTAGTCCAATGGACTATGTTGCCTATGAGTTTCCATTGGATTGATAGGCCAGGTACTGTATTTTGCTTTCGTTTGGCCATGTTGTGTGCGCAGTCACTAGGATTATGTGAATTAATGTAGAGTCAGTTTCCTACTACTCTGTGTTGGTGTAGTGGTAGGCTCTTTGCTTGGGCTCCGAGAGATTGTGAGTCCGACTCTGAGGCAAGGCCCATGGACTTTGTATGGCTGCATGTAATTACATAGTCCAATGGACTGTGTTGCCTATGAGTTTCCAATGGATTGATAGGCCAGGTACAGAGTTTTGCTATCATTTGGCCATGTTGTGTGCGCAGTCACTAGGATTATGTGAATTAATGTAGTGTCGGTTTTACACTTCTCTGTGTTGGTGTAGTGGTAGCAACTTTGCTTGGGCTGCAAGAGGTTGTAAGTTCGACTCTGAGGAAAGGCACATGGTTTTTGTATGGCTGCATGAAATTGCCTAATCCTATGGACTGTGTTACCTATGCGGTTCCATTGGATTGATAGGCAAGGTACTGTCTTTTGCTTTTGTTTGGCCATGTTGTGTGCGCAGTCACTAGGATTATGTGAATTAATGTAGAGTCAGTTTCCAGCTTCTTTGTGTTGGTGTAGTAGTAGGCTCTTTGCTTGGGCTGTGAGAGGTTGTGGGTTCGACTCTGAGGTAAAGGCCCATGGACTTTATATGGCTGCATGTACTTGCAAAGTCCAATGGACTGTGTTGCCTATGAGTTTCCAATGGATTGATAAGCCAGGTACTGACTTTTGCTATCGTTTGTCCATGTTGTGTGCGCAGTCACTAGGATTATGTGAATTAATGTAGTGTCAGTTTCACACTTCTCTGTGTTGGTGTAGTGGTAGGAACTTTGCTTGGGCTGCGAGAGGTTGTGAGTTCGACTCTGATGCAAGGCCCATGGACTATGTATGGCTGCATGAAATTGCCTATTCCTATGGACTGTGTTACCTATAAGTTTTCATTGGTTTGATAGGCAAGTTACTGTCTTTTGCTTTCGTTTGGCCATGTTGTGTGCGCAGTCACTAGGATTATGTGAATTAATGTAGAGTCAATATCACAGTTCTCTGTGTTGGTGTAGTGGTAGGCTCTTTGGTAGGGCTGCGAGAGGTTGTGAGTTTGACTCTGAAGCAAGGCCCATGGACTTTGTATGGCTGCATGTAAATGCCTACTCCAAGGGACTGTGTTACCTATGAGTTTCCATTGGATTGATAGGCCAGATAGTGTATGTTGCTTTTGTTTGGCCATGTTGTGTGCGCTGTCACTAGGATTATGTGAAGTAATGTAGAGTCAGTTTCCCACTACTCTGTGTTGGTGTAGTGGTAGGCTCTTTGCTTGGGCTCCGAGAGATTGTGAGTTCGACTCTGAGGCAAGGCCCATGGACTTTGTATGGCTGCATGCAATTGCCTTGTTCTATGGACTGTGTTACCTATGAGTTTCCATTGGATTGATAGGCCAGATAGTGTATTTTGCTTTTGTTTGGCCATCTTGTGTGCGCAGTCACTAGGATTATGTGAATTAATGTAGAACCAGTTTCCCACTTCTCTGTGTTGGTGTAGTGGTAGCAACTTTGCTTGGGCTGCGAGAGGTTGTAAGTTCGACTCTGAAGCAAGGCACAAGGACTTTGTATGGCTGCATGAAATTGCCTAATCCTATGGACTGTGTTACCTATGCGTTTCCATTGGACCGATAGGCCAGGTACTGTCTTTTGCTTTTGTTTGGCCATGTTGTGTGCGCAGTCACTAGGATTATGTGAATTAATGTAGAGTTAGTTTCCTGCTTCTTTGTGTTGGTGTAGTGGTAGGCTCTTTGCTTGGGCTGCGAGAGGTTTTGGGTTTGACTCTGAGGCAAGGCCCATGGACTTTGTATGGCTGCATGTAATTGCATAGTCCAATGGACTGTGTTGCCTATAAGTTTCCAATGGATTGATAGGCCAGGTACTGACTTTTGATATCGTTTGGCCATGTTGTGTGCGCAGTCACTAGGATTATGTGAATTAATGTAGTGTCAGTTTCCCACTTCTCTGTGTTGGTGTAGTGGTAGCAACTTTGCTTGGGCTGTGAGAGGTTGTAAGTTCGACTCTGAGGCAAGGCACATGGACTTTGTATGGCTGCATGAAATTGCCTGATCCTATGGACTGTGTTTCCTATGCGTTTCCATTGGATTGATAGGCCAGGTACTGTCTTTTGCTTTTGTTTGGCCATGTTGTGTGCGCAGTCACTAGGATTATGTGAATTAATGTAGAGTCAGTTTCCTGCTTCTTTGTATTGGTGTAGTGGTAGGCTCTTTGCTTGGGCTGCGAGAAGTTGTGGGTTTCGACTCTGAGGCAAGGCCCATGGACTTTGTATGGCTGCATGTAATTGCATAGTCCAATGGACTGTATTGCCTATGAGTTTCCAATGGGTTGATAGGCCAGGTACTGACTTCTGCTATCGTTTGGCTATGTTGTGTGCGCAGTCACTAGGATTATGTGAATTAATGTAGTGTCAGTTTCCCACTTCTCTGTGTTGGTGTAGTGGTAGGCTCTCTGTATGGGCTGAGAGAGGTTGTGGGTTTGTCTCTGATGCAAGGCCTATGGACTTTGTATGGCTGCATGTAATTGCTTAGTCCAATGGATTGTGTTGCCAATGAGGTTCCATTGGATTGATAGGCCAGGTACAGTCTTTTGCTTTTGTTTGGCCATGTTGTGTGTGCAGTCATTAGGATTATGTGAATTATTGTAGAATCAGTTTCCCACTTTTCTATGTTGGTATAGTGGTAGACTCTTTGCTTGGGCTACGAGAGGTTGGGGGTTCGACTCTGAGGCAAAGCCCATGGACTTTGTATGGCTGCATGTAATTGTCTAGTCCGATGGACTGTGTTGCATATGAGTTTTCATTGGATTGATAGGCCAGGTACTGTATTTTGCTTTCGTTTGGCCATGTTGTTTGCGCAGTCACTAGGATTATGTAAATTAATGTAGAGTCTATTTCCCACTTCTCTGTGTTGGTGTAGTGGTAGGCTCTTTGCTAGGGTTGTGAGAGGTTGTGAAATTGACTCTGAGGCAAGGCACATGGACTTTGTATGGCTGCATGTAAATGCCAAGTCCAATGGACTGTGTTGCCTATGAGTTTCCATTGGATTGATAGACCAGGTACTGTCTTTTGCTTTTGTTTGGCCATGTTGTGTGTGCAGTCACTAGGATTATGTGAATTAATGTAGAATCAGCTTCCCACTTCTCTGTGTTGGTGTAGTGGTAGGCTCTTTGTTTGGGCTGAGAAAGGTTGTGGGTTTGACTCTGAGGCAAGGCCCATGGACTTTGTATGGCTGCATGTAATTGCCTAGTCCAATGGACTATGCTGCCTATGAGTTTCTATTGGATTGATAGGCGAGGTACAGTCTTTTGCTTTTTTTTGTCCATGTTGTGTGTGCAGTCGGTAGGATTATGTGAATTAATGTAGAATCAGTTTCCCACTTCTCTGTGTTGGTGTAGTGGTAGGCTCTTTGCTTGGGCTGCGAGAGGTTGTGGGTTTCACTCTGAGGCAAGGCCCATGGAATTTGTACGGCTGCATGTAAATGCCTAGTCCAGTGGACCGTGTTGCCTATGAGTTTCCATTGGATTGATAGGCCAGGTACTGTCTTTTGCTTTTGTTTGGCCATATTGTGTGCGCAGTCATTAGAATTATGTGAATTAATGTAGAATCAGTTTCCTACTTCTCTGTGTTGGTCTTGTGGTAGGCTCTTTGCTTTGGCTGAGAAGAGGTTGTGGGTTTGACTCTGAGGCAAAGCCCATGGACGTTGTATGGCTGCATGTAATTGCTTAGTCCAATGGACTGTGTTGCCTATGAGTTTCCATTGGATTGATTGGCCTGGTGCTATCTTTTGCTTTTGTGTGGCAGTCACTAAGATTATCTAAATTATTGTAGAGTCAGTTTCCCACTTCTCTGTGTTGGTGTAGTGGTAGGCTCTTTGTTTGGGTTTCGAGAGGATGTGGGTTTGACTCTGAGGCAAGGCCCATGGACTTTGTATGGCTGCATGTAATTGTCTAGTCCAATGGACTGTGTTACCTATGAGTTTCCTATGGATTGATAGACCAGGTACTGTCTTTTGCTTTTGTTTGGCCATGTTGTGTGCGCAGTCACTAGGATTATGTGAATTAATGTAGAACCAGTTTCCCACTTCTCTGTGTTGGTGTAGTGGTAGCAACTTTGCTTGGGCTGCGAGAGGTTGTAAGTTCGACTCTGAAGCAAGGCGCAAGGACTGTGTATGGCTGCATGAAGTTGCCTAATCCTATGGACTGTGTTACCTATGCGTTTCCATTGGATCGATAGGCCAGGTACTGTCTTTTGCTTTTGTTTGGCCATGTTGTGTGCGCAGTCACTAGGATTATGTGAATTAATGTAGAGTCAGTTTCCCGCTTCTTTGTATTGGTGTAGTGGTAGGCTCTTTGCTTGGGCTGCGAGAAGTTGTGGGTTTCGACTCTGAAGCAAGGCCCATGGACTTTGTATGGCTGCATGTAATTGCATAGTCCAATCGACTGTGTTGCCTATGAGTTTCCAATGGGTTGATAGGCCAGGTACTGACTTTTGCTATCGTTTGGCCATGTTGTGTGCGCAGTCACTAGGATTATGTGAATTAATGTAGTGTCAGTTTCCCACTTCTCTGTGTTGGTGTAGTGGTAGGCTCTTTGTTTGGGCTGAGAGAGGTTGTGGGTTTGACTCTGATGCAAGGCCTATGGACTTTGTATGGCTGCATGTAATTGCTTAGTCCAATGGACTGTGTTGCCAATGAGTTTCCATTGGATTGATAGGCCAGGTACAGTCTTTTGCTTTTGTTTGGCCATGTTGTGTGTGCAGTCATTAGGATTATGTGAATTATTGTAGAATCAGTTTCCCACTTCTCTGTGTTGGTATAGTGGTAGGCTCTTTGCTTGGGCTATGAGAGGTTGGGGGTTCGACTCTGAGGCAAGGCCCATGGACTTTGTATGGCTGCATGTAATTGTCTAGTCCAATGGACTGTGTTACCTATGAGTTTCCATTGGATTGATAGGCCAGGTACTGTCTTTTGCTTTCGTTTGGCCATGTTGTGTGTGCAGTCACTAGGATTATGTAAATTAATGTAGAGTCAATGTCCCACTTCTCTGTGTTGGTGTAGTGGTAGGCTCTTTGCTAGGGCTGTGAGAGGTTGTGAGATTGACTCTGAGGCAAGGCCCATGGACTTTGTATGGCTGCATGTAAATGCCAAGTACAATGGACTGTGTTGCCTATGAGTTTCCATTGGATTGATAGACCAGGTACTGTCTTTTGCTTTTGTTTGGCCATGTTGTGTGTGCAGTCACTAGGATTATGTGAATTAATGTA
This sequence comes from Anomaloglossus baeobatrachus, assembly GCF_048569485.1. NCBI lineage: Eukaryota > Metazoa > Chordata > Amphibia > Anura > Aromobatidae > Anomaloglossus > Anomaloglossus baeobatrachus. The sequence goes on from NC_134353.1 coordinate 387,189,541, forward strand.
GAAACAACTTCCCACTTCTCTGTGTTGGTGTAGTGGTAGGCTCTTTGTTTGGGCTGAGAGAGGTTGTGGGTTTGACTCTGAGGCAAGGCCCATGGACTTTGAATGGCTGCATGTAATTGCCTAGTCCAATGGACTGTGCTGCCTATGAGTTTCTATTGGATTGATAGGTGAGGTACAGTCTTTTGCTTTTTTTTGGCCATGTTGTGTGTGCAGTCGGTAGGATTATGTGAATTAATGTAGAATCAGTTTCCCACTTCTCTGTGTTGGTGTAGTGGTAGGCTCTTTGCTTGGGCTGCGAGAGGTTGTGGGTTTGACTCTGAGGCAAGGCCCATGGAATTTGTACGGCTGCATGTAAATGCCTAGTCCTGTGGACCGTGTTGCCTATTAGTTTCCATTGGATTGATAGGCCAGGTACTGTCTTTTGCTTTTGTTTGGCCATATTGTGTGCGCAGTCATTAGAATTATGTGAATTAATGTAGAATCAGTTTCCCACTTCTCTGTGTTGGTGTAGTGGTAGGCTCTTTGCTTTGGCTGAGAGAGGTTGTGGGTTTGACTCTGAGGCAAAGCCCATGGACGTTGTATGGCTGCATGTAATTGCTTAGTCCAATGGACTGTGTTGCCTATGAGTTACCATTGGATTGATAGGCCAGGTACTGGCTTTTGCTTTTGTTTGGCCATGTGGGTGATGATTCACTTCTGGTATCATGCGATGTTTAGTCCCTGTATACCAGTATCCGACATGCTGATGGAATCGAGGCAGTGAGATTTTATTTAAGTATGAGCAGTTTTTCATCTAAATTTATTGATCTGGTGTTGCGAGTGTTGGAGTTCTCCCTTACGCATAATTTTTTTGTTTTCAAGGGTTCCTTCTATCTCCAGCTCCAGGGTACAGCAGTGGGCGCGTCTTTTGCGCCGGCGTATGCAAATCTGTTCCTGGGGCTGTGGGAGAGGGACCTCCCCCTGTCAGATTTGGAGTCGTCGATGGGCCGAGTCCTTCTATGGACTCGGTACATCGACGACATTTTCCTCATCTGGCAGGGAACTTTTGATTTTCTTTCATCATTTATTAGGGAATTGAACTCCAACGCTCGCAACATCCATCTGACCTATCAATGCTCTACCGATTCCATCGCATTCCTGGATGTGTTGGTATACAGGGACTCTTATGACTGTTTACAGTCGAATTTACATCGCAAATCTACAGCTACTAATACCTTACTTCATGCGTCATCTTTTCATCCACCACATATGATATGTTCTGTGCCCACAGGTCAATTTCTACGTATTCGTAGACTATGCTCGAGTGATGGAGACTTCGAAATACAGGCGGCTGAGTTGTCTAAGCGATTCCTCGAAAGAGGTTATAGCAGACGCATGATCAAGCGTGCTTATCATAGAGCAAAATATTCTACCAGGAACCAATTGCTGTATTCCAGTAAATCAAGAAATAGTGACACAACGGTTAGATTCATTACTAACTATTGTAGTCAACACACCGCCATTCGGGAGGCACTTATTAAATCCTGGCCTATTCTACAGGCAGACCCAACGTTGGCTAAAATCCTGCCCAAAAGACCACAGATTACCCTACGGAGAGCTAGGAATCTTAAGGACCATCTGGTCCGTAGTCTGCATGATAACACCATAGCTCCAATCTTCTCCAATATACCTGCTGTTAGGGGCGGCTGCTTCCCATGTGGAAAGTGTGTCGCATGCCCTAGTATATCGCGGACTGATGACTTCTGTGATTCCTCCTTTACTAAGAATTTTAAGATCACTAAGAGGATCACTTGTGAGTCTAAGTCCGTGATATACTATGGAATTTGCCCTTGCCCCAAGATTTACATCGGGCTCACGACCCGCCAGCTTAAGGTTCGGGTTCGTGAACACATTTTGGGGATAGAAGCCGCACGTGACCACGTGGACGTGTTAACGCTAAAGACCATTCCACGACACTTTAAACTATTTCATGATTGTGACTCAGCTAAGTTTTTGGTCCGTGGAATTGACAGGTTAGACGTGGATATTCGTGGCGGCTTTATTAGTAAGCGGTTAGCACGATTGGAGACCCAATGGATCTGGCGTCTGCGGACAGTCCAGCCCCATGGGCTAAATGAGCTTGATTCCCTTTATTTAAAAATTGGGTGTGTTTTTTTGATTTCAATTGTTTTTAATTTTTTATTTTTTAGGCCAATTTCCATTGTGATGTAATATTTTTGGAGTGGTTCGATATGTATCGATTGTTTCCCCACATGTGACAGTGAACCAAAAACTGACGTCCTGAACTGCAAGATCCAGAAAACGTGACTGTTCCTTATGAACATCTGTTATTGTATACTTTCCATTATACACCATATAGGATTGACATGTTGATTTTGTGCTGTAATACAAGCTGAATCATGTATACTGTAGGTTGTTGTTCATATGGTGCTATGGAGGGTTTGAGAGCATGTTTTGTCTATACATTGTTCTATTTTAGAATAATGTATATAAGCAGTTAGATTGATTTTTATCTAACACTATATAGTGTTATAATGTCCTTGATATGGATATCTAATGTTTTTTGTATTCATTCTCCTATGGGGTTTTATATGTGGGAGCTTTCTACTATTATGAGATCTAACATATACTGATTAAAGATTGTGTACTACTCCTTATATTCTATGTAAGGTATTATCGTCTTTCCCCACCTGGTTGTGTGGTCTACGCATGCGTCGCCGGTCTTGGATTTCCATGTCTCTCGGGCGCGTCTCTATGGCTACGGGGACGCTGGTTTTCTTACCCGGCGCCCTCTGTGGCCATGACGCGTCTGTGAGGCGGGACTTCCGCCCGACCGGCTTCGGATGCGTCACTATGACTGCCCAATTAGCTGGGGATTGAGGCCTTTTTAATGGCACCCCCTTTCCTTTCCGGTCACGCCCCCTGACGAAGGTACACACCGAAATGCGCATCGGGCGCATTACCACCACAGTGTCTATTATCATCTAGGTAATATAATTTGTGCTGGCTTGTGTTTAGCAGTGCGGTTCGCTTCTATCTTGTGCCACTGCATAATTATCTCTAGGTATATGGCTATGTCTATGGCACCTTGGTGCCGCGTGTGCCGCACTCTGATTGTGTCCTTCATGGACATGTAGGGATATATACTGGTCCCTTACCTGACCGCAATTATCTGCTGGAATGCCGATTAGACATCTGCTGTAATTTTACAGTGGACAATTTCCTTAGGATATATCTCCATTAATATATATATATGTATGGTGATGTCTTATATGCGTTCCACCATATGTTATGAGGTCTGTTGAGCGGACATAGACATGTGATATCTAAATTCCTTTATGGTTGATCCTCGTGCCCATGGAGTAATTAATAATCCCTGACATACGTGGATTTATGCTGCACTTGGAATATTTAAATTTCTTTCATGGGCATGTTATGATGTAGGGTGATATGTGCCTCTGCCTGTCTCTCTCTGCTTACATTGACCTGTTGGAGTGTCATTTTGATATCTTTTTAGTGGTAACATATCTTTATTTCCACTATTATATTAAAATATGGATTTTGTTATGAGTACTCCATCATGTGTTATGTCGCTTTGTATGGTAGGCATGGGCGCATGTCATAATATATCTTATGATTGATTTATTTGACCATGGAACAATGAATATTTCATGATATAGACATAGCTGTACCAAATTGGGTTACAAGTATGGATACATGTTCACTTGTGTTTATCCTTGAATGGTACGCATTATAGTTAATGGACAATCTTAGATATATATGTGTCCATGATGTTAACCCTATGTTGCTGATGTGATAGTGTATAGATCTATATGTTATATCTACAGATAAATCTTAATCATGGTAATTGTTGGATGGTTCACGCAGTAACATGGGCTTAACATATATATTTTTTATGCACTGCTTGCCAGCTATTTTTCATTATATACATAATTCTACCTTGCAACTGTGGTGATGTAATTCGTTTTTCTGCTTTAACCCTCTCACCTGTTTGCAATTATTAATAATAAAAATATCTTTGGAACCAATTGATTGCCTCTTTCTCTTGGCTGTTTTGCATGTAATTGTCTAGTCCGATGGACTGTGTTACCTATGAGTTTCCATTGGATTGATAGGCCAGGTACTGTCTTTTGCTTTCGTTTGGCCATGTTGTGTGTGCAGTCACTAGGATTATGTGAATTAATGTAGAATCAGTTTCCAACTTCTCTGTGTTGGTGTAGTGGTAGGCTCTTTGTTTGGGCTGAGAGAGGTTGTGGGTTTGACTCTGAGGCAAGGCCCATGGACTTTGTATGGCTGTATGTAATTGCCTAGTCCAATGGACTGTGTTTCCTATGAGTTTCCAATGGATTGATAGACCAGGTACTGACTTTTGCTTTTGTTTGGCCATGTTGTGTGTGCAGTCACTAGGATTATGTGAATTAATGTAGAATCAGTTTCCCACTTCTCTGTGTTGGTGTAGTGGTAGGCTCTTTGTTTGGGCTGAGAGAGGTTGTGGGTTTGACTCTGAGGCAAGGCCCATGGACTTTGTATGGCTGCATGTAATTGCTTAGTCCAATGGACTGTGTTGCCTATATGTTTCTATTGGATTGATAGGCCAGATACTGTCTTTAGCTTTTGTTTGGCCATGTTGTGTGCGCAGTCACTAGGATTATGTGAATTAATGTAGAGTCAGTTTCCCACTTTTCTGTGTTGGTGTAGTGGTAGGCTCTTTGCTTGGGCTGCGAGAGGATGTGGGTTTGACTCTGAGGCACAGCCCATGGACTTTGTATGGCTGCATGTAATTCCTTAGTCCAATGGGCTATGTTGCCTATGAGTTTTCATTGGATTGATAGGCCAGGTACTGTCTTTTGCTTTCGTTTGGCCATATTGTGTGCGCAGTCACTAGGATTATGTGAATTAATGTAGATTCAATCTCCCTCTTCTTTGTGTTGGTGTAGTGGTAGGCTCTTTGCTTAGGCTGCGAGAGATTGTGGGATCGACTCTGAGGCAAGGCCTATGGACTTTGTATGGCTGCATGAAATTCCCTTGGCTAATGGACTGTGTTGCCTATGAGTTCCCATTAGATTGATAGGCCAGGTACTGTCTTTTGCTTTTGTTTGGCCATACCACTCTATAATTAGGCGGACAGACAGGGTCATCTGTCGCCGAGACCATGAATGCCGAAGAGTGTGTTGTCTGCCGGGTGCTCGGATTCGGCATATTGTGGATCGGATAGACAGATTGCTGGGTGGGGCTGGGGAAAACCCAGCGGTCATGGTGCACATTGGTACTAATGACAAAGTTAGAGGCAGGTGGAAGGTCCTTAAAAATGATTACAGGGAACTTGGAGAGAAGCTGAAGTCCAGGACCTCCAAGGTGGTGTTTTCAGAAATACTACCGGTGCCACGAGCGTCACTAGAAAGACAGCGGGAGCTTAGGGAGATAAACACGTGGCTTAGAAATTGGTGCAGGAAGGAAGGGTTTGGGTTCATGGAGAACTGGGCTGACTTCTCAGTCGACTACAGGCTCTACGGTAGGGACGGGCTGCACCTCAATGGGGAACGTGCAGCTGTGCTGGGGGAGAAAATGGTCAGACGGATGGAGGAGCTTTTAAACTAGGATCTGGGGGGAGGGAGGGTAGTGGAGCAAAAAAGGGGATAGATAGAGCAGATAGAGACAGTGAGATGGTAGGGGTCAATGAAGGATTAGGGGGACATGCAAGGAACGTAGGGAGGCTAGGAGTAATAAAGGTGTTAATAGGATTAAATGTCTACCGGCAAATGCAAGAAGTCTTGCAAACAAAATGAATGAATTGGAGACTCTTATGTTAACCATGGATTATGATGTGGTGGGCATTACGGAAACCGGCTGGATGAAAGCCATGACTGGGTGACAAACATACAGGGTTATAGTACATTTAGGAGGGACAGGAAAGACAAAAAAGGTGCTGGGGTGTGTATATTTATCAAATCTAACCTAAAACCTGTGTTGAATGATGACATTGGGGGGAACTGCAACAATGTAGAGTCAGTATGGGTAAATGTACATGGGGAG